>NC_133224.1:13167452-13911202 GCF_040436345.1 Pagrus major
TAATTAAACATTTTAAATTATATCTCTACCCCTTTATCCACTAAACCCACCAGGAACTGATATCACGATTCATGGTTTCTTGCATTGTAATCATAAGAGATCATGGGGGTCTGATTAGTGAACTGACTAACCTAACTGGAATTTAAATAGTCCTTTAATGGTGGTAGAATCAGTCAGTTTCCTGGTCACACAAGCAATGTTTTCCTTAGGATGTGTTACCTTCATGTGTTTACATTCAGGTCACATTTTTCATTTGTCTTAAAGTTTATTATACAAGAGTTTATGAATAGTTACACTTCTGTTTCAGTGAACCTCAATATTATATAGCTGTAAGTGGATGTATATTCATTACTTTGATGATCCTCTACTTCGCTACTTTTCCTCTGGTGCCATTCTGTGCTCACAAAGTGTAGCTTTCTTCAGAAGACATCTTTCACAACATAACAAAACACAACACAACACAACACAACATGTCATTGCATTTGTGAAACTAAGCCAATCTGCATATCAGCAGCTGCAGGTCTGCAGCCTGCTGGGTCAGATTATAGATGCTGGCACTATGTCTTCCTCACTCCAACAGTGAATTTGTGAAGCTGGACTCATGATTTTAAAACAGCACCAGGCAGCATGCAGCTTCCTCTCCCAGCCCTCTGATGATGTTTGAGACTCAATCTTGAAGTAAAATTAGCTCAAAACAATGAAAGTGGGCAAAAATGGGAAACTATTAAGTCCTATGACAAAATCAAGATGCTATGACTGACCAGAAGGCAGCAAACATTCCTTTTAAAGTGACAAAATGTGCAATTAATCAAATTACCAAAACCTTTGCACTGAACGTAGAACTTTTGGGGCCCCTGTGAATTTGGGGTCATTGGCCACTTCTTGTTGTGTTTGGAGCATATTATAATACTGTTCACTTATTATTTTCCATTTCTTTTCAGGTTTTTTTGTCACTTCTATGTTAGTTTATTACTATTAGTTTGAAATAGTATAATAAATAATTATAATATAATATAATAAAAGAAAATAACTTTTCCCATGTGCGTATTTTTCACAAAGATATGACGTAACAAAAACGTTACTGGTCAGTTTCAGTGATGGCCCTGGAGCAACATGTGGTGTCCCTCAAGGCTCCATCCTTGGTCCTATTTTGTTTAGTTTGTATCTGTTGTTATGCTGATGACTCCCAGTTAGGTTTCATTTAGCCTTGAAAACTGTAATTGGATTCTTTGCACTGCTGTCTTGCTGCCGCTGGTACTGCATGTCTTCCAAACTTCCTGCAGCTGAACACAGATAAGACTATTGGTCCTGATCATATTTCTAACAGTGATTCTATGGTTTTAACCCCAATGTTACACTACAAACTCCCCCTAAATATCAGACCAGCTGAGTCAGTGAGTCAATTCAAAATGCTCTTAAAGACACACATGTACAGACAAGCATTTGGAAAATGTCTACTCAGGTTTTAACGTTGCTCTTTTTTATTTCATTCAATCTTGCTATGTTTCATCCTCCTTGTTTATTGCTCTATGACTAGCTAGCTATGCACCTATAATGTATGGTGTTGTATTTTGTTAAGCACCTTTTAACTCTAGTCTTCAAATGCATTCTAGAAGTATATTATTATTAATTATGATGTCCCAGCAACAACATCAACATCATATGAGATGACCAACATCCATTGAAAAAACTCTGATGTTGCTGCTTTATGCAAACACAGTTTGTGAATGAAAACATTCAATGGTTATAGGTGCGCACCTGCTCAACAGCATTTTCTTCCAAAGTGCCATATGATACTCACAAATCCATTCACACATCCACTTACACACCAGTGGAACAGCCGGTGGGAGCAAGTTTTCAGATGGACTTACGGAATACTGTATAGAACCATTGTTAATGTTACCTTGACATGCATCTGAGATAAAAACACAAACCCAGAAACTCCACAGACAAAAAAAAAGAAATTACTGACTGAAGTCCTCCTTGCCTATGTAGTTTGTGTAACTACTTAAGGACAGGGTATAACAATAAAGTGATAGTTGAAGGAACATTTCAACATTTTATTTGCTTTCTTTCTGAAAGTTAGCTGAGGTACACGCCAACGCTTTCAACTCAGCAAGCTACAGTGAAAATGTCCTCTTATGAAAGGGTGTAAATAACGTCTTTTCAAATCAGGTTGGGATGGTGGGGCTTATGGAGACTTTGGATTATGCAGACAGCTGTATGGAGACATTTTATGTTTGTTTTCAGTGCTTTTTACATTTAAAACATGTCTCAGTCTAAGACTATGAAACTTCACCTGACTTTCCATCAGCATGGGGGTGAGGAGATAATGACTGAATTAACATTTTTGAGTTAACTGTTTCTTTAATCAGAAATGTATTAATAACATTTGTTATTTCAGGAGGAGTTGAACTACTCAGCAGACAGCTGCACAGTGCAGGTACAGGGGCAGATGGATGCATGGAAAAAATTATGATTTTTTAAAAACTATGGACAGAGCCAGGCTAGCTGTTTCCCCCTGCTTCCAGTCTTTATGCTAAGCTAGGCTAATTGCCCCCCGGCACGTGCATGAGATTGATATTGCTCCTCTCAGCTCACTCACAGAAAGAAAGCAAGTCATTTTCAATGTTGTTCAACTCTTCCTTTCATATACATTAAACCAATATTTTAGTAGCGATGCAAGCAGAAACTGTCTGGATTAATGTCACAGGAGACATGAAGCTCCACCGGTTGGTCAGTAATATGAAGAGAAACAACATGTAATAATCACTGTATAGTTAAAACATTGAACCCTTTCTAGCCCATATGTGTGAAGCACCTGCTGATAGTGAGTGAAGCTGCTGCCTCAGTGCTGGGACTCCTCACATCAGCTGTCCCTTCAGTCTGGTCACGTTTGAATGAGACACGTCCAGACACAGGGAGAGGACAGAGGCTCTGCCTCCTGTAACACCACACTCAGTGCACGTCCTCCATTCTCTCATTGAAATATAATGATGGAATCCAAGCATGTGTGCTGCTCCTTAACACACATCTCAGCCTCCACTGCTGCTCTGTACTGAGGCAGTGAGCAGCTGATGGTAAAGAGGCTGATTTATCTCCACTGTGACAGCAGAGTGAATGGTAAAACACAGAGGGAGGGATGAACATACACACAGCAATAAAGACAAGTGAAAAAATGGCATCAATGAAAAAAGCGTCTCATTCTCTCAGCATACATGAAGGGGCTTCCACATACCGAGCAGCACTGATATAACCGTGGCAATCAGGAGCCAGTTCCTCCTCAGCAAGCCTTTGAAATTCACGCCTCGTCGCTCTCTGTTCCCCATCATGTCCATGGTGTTGCTCTTTATCCAGACAGGGAGGAACAACAATGGCCCCCGTGGAGACACAAAAGACTCCTGCGGTCGGGATGTCAGATGCAGACGACGCAGAGGAGGATGGAGGAGCCGCTGCTACAGCAGAGGATGCAGCCGACAGACGCTGCTGATGGCCAGAGACGGTGTGAGGGAGGGAGTGTGTGTGTGTGTGTGTGTGTGTGTGTGTACTGGGGAGAGAGAGTTGGCAGGGAGGGAGGGAGATAAGGAGTCACCCTTCCCCCACACAAGGTGTCTCTGACATTTTCTCCTTTATGAGTGACACCAGGCAGACGAATTAGGAATTATAGCACAATTCCCAATTTGGGAGAATGATATGATATGAAAGGATGATTTCAACATTGTGCAGACTCTGCAGCTTTGGTTTGAAGAGTTTCCACTTATTATTCCAGCCTGATCTTTTATTATTGGCTGACTCAATAGACTGTTCTTACAGGCAGAAATGTAGAACAAAAATATGGACCCTGCACAAATGCTCAATGGCCCCCCTTCTCCCTTTATCAGCCTGCCTGTATTAATAACTGAATCAACAAGTAAATACATGTATCTGGAGTATTGTCTGGCCGATATTGGCCCATCACAGATATATCAGTATCAGTGTATATGTTGTCCAATATGTGCCGATTAAAGAACCTGTCAGATATTATAATGGAGAATATTTGCATAAAGTGATCATTTCTAATTATTAAAATCCCAGTGAAGTTTACTGATGTCAGCACACTGATGTCATTTTAGATGATGAAGTTTGTTGTTAAGCCGTTAAATGTCCTTGTCACAAATGTTTGATAACCACATTTTAGGGATTACTGGATAAAATACACGTATACCAACCGATAAATCAATACTGGAATATTTTACTACCTAATGTTGGTATTTGCATCGGCACCAAACGTCATGTATCAGTCAGGCTCTCTTTATAATATACTGAAAAATGTTCCTCATTGTAATGTCAGTGTGACTGTGTCTGCGGTTATACAACATTATAAAAAGGCAATATTTCATACTAAAACACGTGGACTGTTTTATTTACAGAATGAGATGAAGGTTAATGAGTTTCCAGCATGTCACAGTGGCAAAATAAAATCTAAGGAACTAAAAAGGACATTCCATATATTTACATCGAAGGTATCCGGTGTTAAAACTGGGAACCAAAACTGCTATCATTCTTTGGCTGGTCTTTAAACAAGGATTGCTGTTTAATAAATAATAAGTGGAGAGCTGTAGGGATGGTGTATTTTCTTAGCTAGCCCTGAAGTTAGCATGGCCCTGGTTCCCTCCACAAAAAGCCTACATGTATGGGACTTTTGAGTCTGATTTTGGATTATTGCAGAAAATAATCTGTCAAACACACGTTTATGATACTTACAGGTTTTGCTCATCAAGATAATCTTCGCAGATGAAAACCACTTTTATGATTTTTGAAGCGTAAATGAAATCAGCATTAGTAAAAAGCTAATGTTAGGCTATAAACAGACGACATCACGGTCACATGACTTAAACATCACCACCACTAAACATCTTACTACACAATTACTATACAGGTTTTCAATGTACAAGTTGTAAAGTTAATCAGAATAGTTTGTAACTAAACTGGGCCTGTAAAGACGGATTAGTGAGTAGATGAGTCTCCGTGTTCACTGTGATGACCCCGACAACCTCTGTAGTCTCATTTAGACACTTGTTAGGAACCGCTGTTTTTAACACACAGAAGAGCTAAGAGATAATTAAACTGTGGGACATTTAACGATGTATTTTATGTGGTAGAACAAACTGTGTAAATATCTTATGCCTGTGGTAACCACATACCTTATTTCAGGCATTTAACCAAAAACCCATTCAAAAAATAGTTACAGTTATGGTTATAAATAGAAATACAGATATCGGCCTATCACAGACATACCAGAGATAACCAATTTGTCCAACATGTGTTGATATGAAAACTTTTTTAATGGAATGTAATGCAGACAAAAGTGCTGGGTGTAATTTCTAATTATTAAATCCCCAGTAGAATTGGCTATTTTCAAACATATGTGGGAGTTAAATAGTTTTGAATTCAGAAATCAATGTATGGTAGAGAACATATCAGGACGTGAGATGAGGGGAGATTCCCCTTCACCTAAGGTCAGTAAGTCATATGAGGGGCAGTTCTCTTCACCTGAAGTGTTTACAGGAGGGTAGATAGGATGACACTTATTGTCCAATAAAACTTTAAAGGGTCACTGTCCTGGGAAAGGCATGACCAAAACAAACATCAGGGGTCATTGTTCTGGGAAGGAGTAATTAACAACTGTCGTAAAGTATGTAACCACTCCATTTAAGTCATCACACTGAGTCTGAAATACTTCAGAGAATTAGCAACTCTCTACCTCAACAAGGAGAAGTTCCCTTACACATACTACACATTGATATCAATAATTACTCAATATTATCTGTTTCTGCCCCAAAATCTTTTTTTTCCCCAGTGATGTTTGTAAACTGATCAATACATCACAGTAAACTGATATTACTTTAATATCACTATACACAATTATTGTATGATACTTAGTGGACTTGCAGCTGCTCATACATAACAATATTACATTTGCTCTTTCCTCCTCTGTATTCTCTCTCACTCTATCCTTCCTGACTGCCTTTGTTTCCAGGCTTGTGCTCCTTGTTGGGGTCCAAGGGTACTTAACTGGCTCCACTGGTCCTCCCACTGCAACACAGGCATCACCATAAAATTCTGTTATGTGGTCATGCTGCCATCTACTGGACCACCATGGGGCTAGTATGTGTAACCCCTGTTCAATGACATCCGACTTCTTCTCAGGGGCTGCTGTAAGTGGATTTGGTCTGGTGTTCATAAACCAGTTGATATTACATGACACAATGCACTGATGCCAGTTCTTCTGGTTTATTTAAATCATTATGCAAGTAATAACAACAAAATAAATTGGTTTATCATGACATGTGCTGTCAGAAGGTGTTCATAAACCCCACCTGCTGAATCCTAATTCTATTATGACTGTCTAATATTTCTCCTCCCACCACTATCAGGTCAACATTTGCAAGGGTACAAAAGAAATACTAAACTCTGATGGAAGCATTGTCCTGAATGTTAGCCATCAGCACACATACCTCTTCCATTGTGGACACTCCAGCCTCCTGAAGGAAAAGCTATATCAACCTTACATGCAGAATATCCAACAAACTTACATGCAGATTGCAGAGCAAGTGCTGTGCACAGCCACATTTGAATTAATCCTTTGAATTTTAACAACCCTATGACCTGTCCTTTAACACCACCCTCAGGATAAACTTGACATTTTAGCCCTTCTACTTGTAAGGCTCTAAGAATAGCAAAACCTTTGCATGTTGCTGATGTCAGCCAACACTTTCATACTGTGGGCAGTGATGAACTTTTCTGCTTTTATTTACTTTCACAATGCAATTCATTTCCAAGTCCCAAGTGAATGCTCAAGCCTGGTTGCTGTGGGTTATGGTCATTGTTTCTTCTAAAGCCTAGCCACTGCAGACCTGGACCTGAGAGCACCTGCATGTATCAGTGACAGACTGAACACTGTTGGTACCAGCCTCCATCTGGGACAGTCTCCAGGGCCACACGTCTCCCAGCACCAGAGCCATGCCATAAAGAACAATACAACCACTGATGGTATACATGGGTCCATTTATAAAAATACATGCGAACAACATAAACATATTTTTTGTTTCATTCTTACAAAGGCAGGCACATGACATATCTTAGAATGGCCGAACTTTTTTAATGTTAAGACAAAATGTTAATTTCTGACAAACTGGATGGATGGCCTGCTTCATCAGCGAGACACCTGCATATTTCCCTTATAGACCTGTTGAAGTTATCAAAGACTGGCTGAATAGTTCATATGCAGTTAGCTTGCTTACCGAGGGGTTGGCCCCTCCAAAGGGTCATCTGGTTAATCTGAGGGGCGGTGAAGTGATTAATGGGAAAGGAAAATAGAAAAGACAAAGTTCTGTTACACATATCTGTTTTGTTTTTTTTATTTTTGGACTTTTTCGTAATCTTTGATTTTTCATCATTGAACATATGAACCGTGACGTCACAGACATCTGAAATGTGACAAGGGGCAACAACTTCTCCCTGATTTATATGAGTGGTCACAAGACAAAAGGTTGGAAACCACTGATTTAACTGTTAACACTGTGATGTATTTTAAGACACGTTTTTATGTAAAATCTTAATCTAGAGACATCAACTAGTATCGAAAGCTGCCAGGTAAATGTAAAAAGCACAATATTTAGCCCTGGAATAGAAGTATCAAGAAAATGAAATGATAAGCATTTCAATTTTTTTACTGAAATATATTTGAGGCACATTGGCAGACATGATAAACACCACAAGAGACAAAGAAACCACAGGAAAAGACTTTCAAATTCTGAATATTCTGTGTCCATGAAGCTGGGTGGGTTTTTAGCTGTCATTTGGTATCACAGCGCCCCTCTGTGGACAGAATGCACCATGTCAACTGGCTGATTTTCAGTAACTGGTGTGTATTTAGACTGCTGATTCACACGTCACTTGTAGGATCACTTGTAATGGTAGGACTAGAGGTCCAGTTTGAGATTGAGCGTTCAGTCTAGATCGTGGTAACGTCAGGTGACTAAACATTCTGACCTCATGGTCCTTTCAGGAGCTGTTATGGTGCTTTGAATCTTACAGCCTTACAATGTCATAAGTGTGGCTGTGTGTTCTTAAACACATCACCAAGGGGACTTTTGAACATTGCCTGTGCTCCCAACTGCAATACCACTCGACAAAAAAATGGAATGGGATGGAAAAATTGTGAGCAGCTGGTTTCGATCATCTTCCTCTTTCTTCTTCCTCTTTCAGCAGCTTCTGCTAAGTTTACAGTTTAACAGACATTTTAGAAGCCAGCAGCAACAACGTACTCTACTGTGAAAATCTTGTCCTTGCTGATGTCCAGTGGATTAAGGGTTGACCTTGCTGCAGTGAAGTCCAGGTGGACTCCTGTGACATCACTGCTGGGTGTGCTACAGGTAGAACAGAGCACATTTCTGACCACACCCAACATCACTGCTGGAAATGTGCTTTAAACTGTCAAGAAAGGCCAGTAAAAGACCTTTCTCTGCTTTGGGCTGTAGTCTCTTCATTTGCAGTGTTGTAAAAAGTATATATTACTTTGGTAAACGTACTTAGTTACATTCCATCACTGTAACTTAGCTATATCCACCCGTTAATCTTCTCTTGTGACCCCTCAGATGTATGTTGGACCTGTGTGGTGGTTCCGGGCCCACAGATTGGAACCCATTCCTTTAATACAAGCACGACAGATTTAAATGGTGATGTTTTGCTCGGCTAAAGATTCATTTCCCGGACTGCCTGGCTAACATTTTTATGGTAAAGGTCAGTGTCTAGCTAAATACGTGGTTAGATCTTCAGACAGGTCTCAGGCTGCCACCTTCCGGCGAAGTGTCCCATGAATCGTGCGTTTTATTTTGAAGGCTGTGGCGGAAGTCCCACTCTCGGTCCCGTCTGGCTGACTTGACTGTGGCATGTCAGTGTGAGCCAGTCGTCCAGGGGAGCGCCATCCAGCAGGTCTTGACTGTTGGTGCGGATATGAGAGGAAGTCAGATGTGTTAGCCTGGTAGTCAGCCGGTGTACAGGCCGCTGTACAGCAGCATCCATCTGAGCGGGACTGCCCGACCGGCCCGGTGGCTGCTGTCGCTACCTAACTGGCTAGCTAGCTAGCTAAGCTCAACCCGCTAACTTCACCAGTTTAAGGCGGTTTAAGGGACGAGCAGTGCGGGGAGAGCACGGCCTCCCGGCTAGTACAACTCGGTTTCCAGCTGACCCGGAGAGCGTAACAACCCGGTTTATTTTCCGTAGCAACATCCTGCTGAGATGGGTGAGTAGACAGCTAGCTAACCTGCTCACTCAGAGCGCAGTTAGCTAACCAGGACTGTTTTTTACCTTGTAGTTAAACCACTCAGTGTTATTTTAATGACAGCGTTTGCAAGAAGACACGTATGGTTGGTGGCTGACGTTATGTATCACGCATTAATGCTGCTGTGGCACTTTGTGTCACCCTCAGAGTTTGTGTTGAATTAAACTGACGTTAGTTAGTCAAATGTAAAGCTGGCTGGTGTGTACGTGCGCGTGCGTGCGCCTCAGCCTCAGCAGTCGGGTGGGGTAGCTGCCCTCACTCTCATCCACTGTCCGCTCTGAGTGCTCGGGCTTTTTTCCTTTTAACGATGCTTGCTCTGGAAACATCATGTACTGGCGTTGCCTTCGTTCTCGCCGATGTAAGTCAGCTGGGACTTGAATGGCTTTAAGGTCCCAGTTGCTAAATGAATGCACATCCCCTGAAATGGCAGAGCTGTTGATGGTGTAGATGGCACTCCTCCATCTCCACAGCTGTTATGCAATAGGATCCAGCAGCCCACTTTGTGTTGCTGTGTATACTGCATCGCTCTCTGTAACGTTACTGTTTCTGCTGGTTACTGATGGTGCACACATCAGCACACGCTGATCGTTTGATCACAGGCCTGGTGCTGTAGTAGTCCTGTCTCTGAATGGAGTTTAACACAAATTGACATTAAAACATGCTGTAATTCAATAAATATCACCTCTCCATCTATCACATTTGAAAACCACTGCCCATATGAGGCAGTCTCATCCCTGAATGGCATCCAGAGCAACACCTGTTTGACAGTTTATGAGGTATTTCACAAGGTTTAATCCCAGGCTGGATCACTCATGTTGTCATTTGATGTAAGGCAGCTATCGTGGGGGGATGGATGTGTGGGTTGTGCAGTGCACAAGCAACTGACAGCAACAACCAGGTCACTGCAACAGTGTCTGCAATCCTTATGCAATCTATGATTACCTGGTTTATAGGCACAATGCTGGAGTGACAGTACTGAAAATTCCCACTCGCATTTAAAATAATTGAAATAAATTGTGCTCTCCAATGACAATCAATAAGATATACAAGGAAGTAGTGTGTCAGCCTCTGGAGTAATTAGAGCGCTTTCTGGACCGAACCCAACGGGTCAGTCCTAAGCAGGTTGTGTGGACAAGGTAGAGTGTAGGCGGAGTGAAAATGCAACCTAAACCCAGCTGAACCTACCCAGTGAATAGTCATCGTAGTAGCTCATATAACAATGCTTCAGAGGCATTTGTCAACCATTATATAGCGTAGATGTTGTACATGATCATCAATGTATTTCATCAGACTGTACATAGCTATGTATAGAGTCTAGATCAAATGAAGAGCTGTGTCTCTTTACTTGAGATATTGAGCAGCTGTATGACATCATGAAATGCAGCCCTATTAAACATTTATGAGAAGGGTCTTTTCACCCTCACCGCCTCAAAAATAATATTCAATGTGGTCAGTTTCAAAGTGTGAGGAGGATATGCGTGCTGGATGCTTATTTTCAGCATTAAATGCTTTTTGGACAGATCATACAATACCACTATTTCCACATGAGCAAAAAGGCTCAGCTGATCAGGTGGATCATTCTGTCTAAATGAGCTTTCCCTCACTGAATCCCCCCACCTTCTATTACAAACCAGTCCCTTACATAAAGGACAGTTACACACAGTTATCTTCCAGCGAGGAGAGGAGGCCCAGGCCCCCAGGACGAGCGTCACGTTTTCGTAGTGGCCAAACTGTGTAATTACATCGTCACGTGATCCACTGAGGCCCAAAAAGACTTTTTCCCATAAGCTAACATTGTGAAAGAGGCGTCTGTAAAACGGTCAATGCATTTTTCTGAGCCTCACAACCCCCCGTGAAATGACTAGTTTCATTGTCAGAATTTTTAACCATTTGGTCCAATCCACCGGTCGGTGGAAGTCTCTAGTGCACACGCTCTATGGGCCCCACAGTGCAGAAGCTATGCTGAAGACAGTGGAGTCATTTTGGCTTCATGCGCCACCGAGCAGCTTTCATAGGAATGAAAGACTTTGCCTCCATGGCTGTGTCCAGGTATAATTTATAATGTCCTTGAGGAGGCCACTGGCTCAAGAGACCTATTGGGACTTTTAAATGTATGCAAACCACTCGTACCCTAAGTCCAACCTCTGAACCAATTCCTTCAGTATTATACTACAGAAAAAATATTGTAGATCTCAAGACAAGCAAGATAAAATTAAACGTTAAAATCACAGCACACGCGACAAGTAATGGAAATAACAAAAACACTATTATACACATTTTTTCAGTCTGACCTGCTAAATATTCAACGCACCGTTGCAACCAATGAAAAATGTTTAGTCGTCTTAACAGGTTTCTGGATGCATACGTGACTAAAATAGTTGCACCCTGGAGCACTGTCAGCATATGCAGATATTTGTGTACTGCGTCACCTGCCCATGTGAATGTTTTGCTTCTTTTTCATTTTCTTTACTCTGATATGCCCGAACTAATAAAGGCTTTTTACTGCACCCTTGGCTTGCTATCTATCACATAGCATATGATGCTATGAGAAAACGGACAATAAGTTATTTGTTTCTTTCACTGATGAATAAGAATAACAGGAATGATAATGTATTTGTTTGTCAGAGCATGTGGTGGATGATGTGCAGCACTTATCACTGATTCAGTTTGTGTGGTGATCATGGCTGGCAGTTTAATCTAATGAAATAAAGAGAAGAAGAGAGAAAATCACTTCAGCAGTCATATACAGTAGAGGAGCTGACTATAAACTCAAGCAGACAAGGGGCTCTATCTCACGCTCGGCGCAAAGCGGTGCACAGCGCAGCACGAGTATCATTGCCAGCGCCGCGTTGTGTAAATAGCAAATCAACTCCGACCCACCTGTGTGCCCTCTGGGCGTGTTGGTCTTAAAATGAGGTGTGGTCAGTCGCCAACAAAAAGCTGGTCTGAAGTCAAAAGCGCAGTCTGTTTCCTGATATTTAAAGAGCTCATTATTCAGACAGTAAGATGCGCCTACACAGGCGGGTTCACACCCTTCATACGCTCTGATTTTATGATTTGAGAGGCTGTGTCCATCATTTTAACAAATATCATGGCACATTTAATCAGCAAAACTAAACGCTGTAGTTATAAACAGAAATTAAACTTTTAGCTTGTAAAATAAATCTATTTAGACAGGATGTCAGGATTTATCAGGACAACTGCTTCACTCCAAACTATTTTACTGTATGAATCTGGACTGTGTGTGACCTTAAGATGTGTAGAAGAACACAGAACATGAATTAACATGAAATACTAATTGACCCTGTAGGCGAGTCAGGAGTTTGAAATAATCAATAAAGTTTATCAGCTGTTGCTTGTGTGCAAATGTGCATGTTAATGTAGAGATCCACATATGGTTTCTGCTGCTGGAGGATCGCTGCAGGTGATGTCATTAATATTTTCTTCATTAAGGACGTATTTTACCTCTCTCATCCCACCCGTTATTGATCAGGATGATCATTTTCATGACCCGTTCCACCTGATGCACAGAATGAGATCTGCGCGCACACAGAGGGATGCAGCAGTGCTCCTCCTCCTCCTCCTCAGTTTAGTATCAGTGTATTTTGTTTCATATGCAGTCAAACAGAGCTGTTGATGGGACAGATGATTTTGAAATGACGGGGCAGAGGGCCCAGCAGCAGAGAACCACATCCCTGTCCCTCAGTGAGGATGAGTGCTACTGTTTAATAAGTGCCAGGTGGCATGGGAATGGGTGACGACACTCTTAGGTTCTCCCAAAACACACCCGTGACTAATTCAGAGCTTAAACACAACGCCTTTGCGCCGTGTGCCTCACTTTGTACCCTGATTATCTGCCAGTTAACTAGCAAAATGGACTCGGACATGTCCTAAACGCACTACAGACTGTCTTAATAGGGCCCAAGGTGTTCCCTTATACACTTTAAGGTTTTTCATATTATTGGCTCTTGACAAGAAGTTAGCTTGGTAGCTAAGTAATATGGGTTGATAAAAGGTGTAGGTAGCCATTAGATAGTCAGTTTGCAGTGATAGGAAAATGTCATTCATGAAGCAAGAAATTGAGTGATATTCTGAAGAAAAAAGTATCCACTTTGATTATTGGTATACTGTTTTGTTAGACTGGCATATGTCACATGAAAAAATCCATGATTTGATCTAAATTTCGATTGTAACTTTACAAATCGGATCGATTATTGACCTTTTTTTTCTTCACACCTGGATTTGTAAAGCTCAACAGATCATTGGTTTTATGTCCAATGACAACTTTCATTTACATTTTCAAATTCCTCTTTCAAAAGATTGTTGCTTTTTACATCCACAGCTTGACTTTATCCTGGTGGCTTTTTGCAGGTAAATGTTCTTTCCAAACATATCAATAAAGGATCTTTGAAAATAAAGCAACATCTGTGACACTGGTGGAGTTAGCCCCAGTAGCAGTCAGCAGGATGTCTTCGTGCTCGCAGGATAAGCGGTTGGAAGTACAGCTGCAGGCTATTAGTAAGCCAGCTGTGTCGTCTTTGGAGTGTTGTTTTTTTTCTTTGGACACGTGTGAGGAGGCGGGGTGGAGAGAAAAAACTAGGATATGAGAGAATCACTGATTCTGCTTTTGATTTCGACGATTGAAGTTGAATACTCCTTTTAAACAATTCTCGATTAAGAGTCGAAATTGTGACACACCTACTAAAAAGGCATTTCACTTGTTTTGCACTGGCACGTAAGTTTTAGCTAGGTGTACCAAGTAAACTCTCACTCATGCTGCTCTGTCACCCACACATCATTCAATGGTTCAACTGATCTGAGATAAGATAAATTATCTAAGAGCATGTCTCACTGTCTGTTTGAGGGTATGTGCTGGAATGGCTTTTTCCCCCTGTCACTGTACTAAGACAGAGTAATGATGAAGTGTAAATGTTGTCTCAAACATTCAAAACAACATAAAACTGTACAGTTATGTAATCGATTGGGTGCTCTTCATTGTGTCAGTTGGCATGAGTGGAAGCAAGCTAAACTATTGGAAAATAAAATAACATTAAAAACAATACTGTTTCATGCTTCATATTTCAAATGGAATGGGAATGAAGGACTTTTTGTAAATATTGTTTTTGCCAGAGGCATCATGAAATGCCTCCCAGAGGGCACCGATTCAAACTGATCAGTGGGTGGGCAGCATGTGTCAGAATACAACTGATTCCCAGTGATTTTACTGGCTTTGTCGACCATTCTGTCCAGGGCGTTTTTATATTTACAACTGAAACGCCCATACCAAGATGTTAAATTGTAGGTTGGCACACATTCTGCACGTGCCTTATAAATAATCTGCAGAATATTCTAACACCAAAGCCCTTTAACTTCCTAACTAGTTGATGATGTGCACACATGACCTCCAGACATTTTTCAGCAGGTAGAATATTGACGTTTGAAGCCTTTCTTTGAGTAGAGGCTTGAGTCTCTTCGAGCAGGGGGTGTGCCTGTAACAGTTATTTTCCTATTTTTAATTGAAACTAACAACTCAGATTTGTTTTAATAAGTAATGAATAGCATTTGTGGCTTGTGGAAAATTACTATACATCTATATCAAACACAGTCTTGAATGACAATAGAAGATCCCATCACATTTTTGTCAGATGTCAGAAGATGTTCAGTTTTCCAGCTAATCTATTGTCTTAACCACTTAGTCAGGAGTGGCTCTCAGGGGGTTGGAACCTGTCCCAGCACACATTGGGCCGGCTGCCAGTCTATCACAGCGCCTCAGAAAGTTCTGCAATATTATTATATTTGTACATTTGCTACGGGTGTCTGAAGTTTGGTCTACCTTTAACAGCTGCCCATTTTAGAAGGACTCGTGTGAAAACAAACGTGCAATAATTAGCCTTCCTCAAGTATCTGGACAAAGGCTTTAGGAGCTTTGCATAACCTTGCTGGACTATGAATGACTCACACAAGACCTTAATGGCTCTCTCTCCCCCTGTTTTATTCTCAGCTCATCACGATCATCTCCCTAAATGAAAACCCTTTCTATGTTTGTTCACTGAATGTTTGTGTTTTCAGACAACCTAAGTGAAGCCCTGGAGAAGCTGAAGCTAGCGTCTACAGACAGCGCCACTGACAGCGTGGAGAGCTGCCTGGACTGCCTGCTGAAAGCACTCGCCAAAAACAGTGAGTAGAGCGTGATTTACAGTCCACTTTGTGTGATGAAAGACCCTTGCCTCCTTTTCTAAGTTTTCCATAAAAGTCTTGACTTTTTCTAAACTCTCTGTTTAATGTGGCCAGTAATTTGATAAATCATATCTGAATCTCTGTATGTGCACTGTAAATGGGCCATTGACAGCTGTGGCTGCTAGTGTGCCTGAAGCCACTGGCCAGTGTGAAAGTCTTTGTCAGACAGCTGAGTAATGACATCTCACTGTTGAATGAGTAAATCTTTCCCTGCGGACTGTGGAGCACATCTGTTCTTAACTGGAGTCAATACTTTTCAAACCCGTTCTAAATTCTAAATAAATGCCTGTGTACACTGTGCGATTAGGTGCTGTCCTTGACAAAATCTCATAATTGGGAAAGAAATATGGTGAAATCGTCTGGCCGTCAATCCAAAACGGTGGCTCTAGGTCAGTCTGTGAGACCCATCAGCCAACATCCAATTCTGACAGCATCACAAATTCAGTGTGATTGCTGCTACGACCCATGTTTATAACCAATCTGAATACAGCATGCACTGACACAGGATAACACTGGAAGCTAACCCTGCAAGTGCTTATAGACATACACAGTATATGAAGATGCCACAATGCTGTGTTTACATCTGTGCTAAGTAATAGTTCAGATAACCTGAAAACAAGACAGCCACGCTAGCGACATAGCAGTGCTTTGAGCTAATTGCTAATGTCAGCATGCTAAAATGCTCACAATGATAATATGCTGATGTTCAGCGGGCACAGTGTTTATCATGTTTGCCATCTTAGTTTAGCATGTTAGCATTCTAACATTTGCTTATTATCAATCAACACAAAGTACAGCAGAGGCTGATGGACTATTGTTAAGTTTGCATTTCTTTTAAACTAAAGTCAAACACAAAGTAATTAAAGTCATCCTGAGCGAGACATGAATGTTAGAACCAAATTTAATGACAACCGTTCCAACATATTTCGATTTCGATTCCAATTCTTAGGTGTCTGATCCCATGCAGAATCGAATTTCAGTCCAAAGCGATTCTTAATTCAAAATTCGATTGAATGAATAGTAAAGGGGGCACTATTTTTTTTTTTACCTCCAGATTGTGTGATCTGCAAGCGTTTTTAATTAAAAAAGTTAACAGCTTTAAATCATTCATTCATTTATTTAAAAGCATGTGTGTATGTGGATAACAAAATAAGATGCTCTGCTGTGAGTCCAGCACAGACATGTGGCCTGCTTAATGTTCATGTTGCAAAGGTGATTATCCAGTCATTATACAATGACAGACATGCTTGCAGCCGCTGCCTTGTTTGAAGATGAACTTAAAGATAACTCTAGCGTGTGCATGCTGTAAATTGTCCAGGTGCCGCACTACCCTCTCAGTTTAGTTCTGCCTTTTTCGTCATCATCACACTATAAATTCAGATTTAGAAAATCGATTTTTGCCGCTTGCAAACAGATTCTGAGTCTTGGGAGACGAGAATCGCGATTCTTATGTAAATTATTTGTTTTTTTACCCACCCCTAATATTATGTAGTATCATGAGTGACCAAGCTGCACATAAAGTATAGATGAAGTATATTTGTTTAATACATTAGTTAAGTCAACCCTTAGCAGTTGACTCAAGGTCATGTCATAAACCGTAATATTTGTTTTTACCAGCAACAACCTTCTGTTAGAAATAACTCTGGGCAATATATTGATATCATATCATTATTGTGATATGAAACTATATATGGTCTTAGATGTTGGATATCATTATATTATGATATGACGCAAGTGTTGTTGTTTCCTGGTTTTAAAGGCTGCATTACAGTTAGCTGATATCATTTTCTGAACTCACCAGACTGTTCTACTTGTTCTAACACTTGTCCGTACCTACTCAGTCATTATATCAACATTACTGATGATTATTGATCAAAAATCTCATTGTGATAATATTTAGTAGTGTAAGTACCGATACACATCATATTGATCTTGTAGTATTTGGTCAAAAATATTGTAATATATGATCTTGTTGCCCAATCCTAACATTTATAACGTGCTTTTGAAGAGATGTCGTAATATCAAGATATACTGGATGTAGTGTAAACCCTAGAAACTGTGCTATATTATTTAAAGGCCATATCACCCAGCCCTAGTTAGAAAGTGAGATGTCTGTAGCACTGATATTAATAATTTGTTGGAACCTTGTATGACTGAAATGCCTTAATATGATTAAAATTCTTTCTCCTTGTCTCCTGCAGACACTGAGGCCAGTATGAAGATCCAGGAGATGGGCGTTCTTCCCCTGCTCCCCACCCTGCTAAACCCCCAGTCTTCCTGCACCCCTAAAGTAGCCAACATCATAGCTGAGGTGGCTAAAAATGGTGAGGTTCGGTTTCCAAGTCCATCCACCCAGGACAGTCCTGACTTTCTGTTCTCCCATTCGTCAGTATTACTTTTTTACACTTTCTTTTGCTCTCACCCTTTTTGTTTTACATGTTTTCTTCATAAATACATTATTCAGTGGGACAGCACAGCGACCTTGGTAGTCACTAATGTTTCAGCACTTTTCTGTGAATTATAATATTCAAAGTACCAAACAGTAATATTTTTGAATGACAGGCCATGTCAGAGCAGGGCTGGTTTTAGCAGCCCTCCTTGGCATTTCAGAGCTAAGCTGTCACCAACTGCGAGGTTATTGTGTAAGGACTCATAGCTTGCATAACTGCAGTGTCAGAGAGCTTCCATTTTCAATAATGCCTTTGTGTGAGTGCAGGAGAAGCTTTTAAAGTAGAAAAAGCAGACGTGAATAGAACTTGGGGCAAGAAAAGGTTAGGATAATGAATGGGTTTTTAGCAGCTTGCAAGACTGCAGCTAATGATCACTCCCCCAGCAGTTTGCCAGGCTTGGCAACAACCCGCTGGCATTTATCTGTCACTGCTTCCGGAAATGTCTGCAAGCAGCCAAGTGACTGCTGGGCCAAAGACAACTCCCTTTCTGTCTGACAGTTTGAACTGACTTGATTGTTTAAAGCTGCACCAGGCAAGAGTTAATGTAAAAACACATTTGAATAATAAGCATGAATTAGCATCACAACAAAGAATGGTGTCTCATTCCTCCTTAAATTCAGAAAATCCAACATGATTTTCCAAATGAAACCTGATTATGGTTTGGTCACTGGTACAGAACAGTCTGACTAAGTGGGGACTACAGCTGCAACTAACGATTATTGTCAATGAATCTGTCGATTACATTTTCAATTAATCGACTTGTTGTTTGCTCTATAAAATGTTAGAAAAAGGTGACAAATGTCGATTAGTGTTTCCCAAAGCCAAAACCAACGTCCTCAAATTTTTTTTTTTTGTCCACAACCCAAATATGTTCCGTTTACTGTCATAGAGGAGGAAAGAAAGTAGAAAATTTTTACATTTAACAAGCTGACATCAGAGAATTGTGACTTTTTTTCATTAGAAGTACTCACAGATTAATGATCATCAATATAGTTACCGATTAATTTAAAAGTTGACAACTAAGTTAACCATATTGACCATTGAGTTCACTTGGCTATGCAATGAATCAACCCATATATTGTTATTTTTCTGCATTATATTTGATCATGCAAATCAGGTACTGGCCAATGGCGAGTATCAGAGGTGTGAACTTAGGTCTGACTTTAGTCCTAGACTTTTTCCTTCTGACATAAAACGATTTAATATCCTCCCCAAGCCTGGACATTAAAATGTTTTCAACAACAGATAAACTTAGAAGAACTCAAGTTGTGCAAGCAAAGGTTGGAAAGAGTTGTTTGGCCATGCAGACCAGCAGACAGACGACAGATGATACCTCAAGATTATAAAATCCAATGTGAAGACTGATGAGGTCAACAAAAACAAAGAAACAAAGGACAAATCTTCAAAATGCATCTTTTGTTCAATCAACAATCCAAAACCAAAAGACTTAAATGACATAAATGACAAAGAAAAGCAGCAGATCCTCACATTTAAGAAGCTGGAACCAGCAGATGTTTGACATTGGGTCCTTTATTGTGTGAAGTTGCTTTATGCAGCTCAAGCATGAAGTGGAGGCTTAAAAGAAATCTAAGTTAAACACTCACAGCAATGTCAGATTTTCCATATTCATTTTCATCTTTTTGCTTCTTGGACTAGTGTCATGTTTTTGTTTTGTTTTTATTTGTTGATTTGCAATTCATTTGATCAAGACATTGCATTTCTTAGTCATGTAGGGCTCCACATTTACTACAGAGACTCCCGGTAACTGTAGGAAAAATGTGGCAAATACAGCAATTCAAAGCTCCTATCTTCCTTAAGTACGTTTAACTGTGCACAGTTTCATACTGACCTGTTCTCCAACACCTTTCACTCTCTCAGAGTTCATGCGGAGTCCCTGCGTCGAAGCCGGCCTCATCCCTCCTCTAATTCAGCTGTTAAACTCCACCGACCAGGAGGTTTTACTGCAGACTGGCCGAGCTCTTGGCAACATCTGTTATGACAGCCGTAAGTAGGAGTTTGCTTTGCTCAGGGAACACTGAATCCCTCATGAGCCCTGTCATCACCATCTCAGAGAGCTAATAGAAAATAAGTAATAAAAAGATGCTGCTTTAGGCTACAGTAGACAAAGCTTTGATGTTTAACCATGTGTTTCAGCTGCAGTACTGCATTCACAGAGAGCACTACAGTTGTTGCCAACGAAAAATATATATGAAAGTATACTATACTATACAATTACGTATTGGCAATGACAGTACAACATGCAATATCCGCACACATGTATATGAATGGCATGATATCCATACTTACAGTGTGTTCCAGATGCTTCACACACAAACAGATCTGCAGCATTTTAGTGTGTCTACTTTGTCCTTTAACACATACCTTGGTTATTCAGTTGTTTGAGGTTGGAATAAAGGAAGAGGCTTGTCTTGGTTTTTAGCTTCACATGTGATAATAAGCCATGATGCATATGAACTCCATTTGTGAGGCATATGCAAACTAAAAACTATGATATCACAGATGATCTGACAGAAAAGTGATCATTTGAGAACGCTACATGTGGCACCTTTTGAGATCAGTTCAAAGAAATTTCATTAGTGAGTGTACCAGTGGAGTATTTGAGTAGTGACCTCAGGGAGGAGCAGCAGAGTTTAAGCCTGATTTTGCAGCCAGCTTTAGAAGCTTTAATCACAGCTGTCAGTTCTGGTGCATAGTTTCTCCTCTCATAGAAAAAGCTGGGCATCTGTGGAATCTGGAGGGATGTGACATTTGTTTGAGTGGAGGGGGGTCTCGGAGAGCTGGCATGGTTTTATGATCGATGCTCTGGGTGAGTGTGGAGAAGCAGCTGCTCGCTACCTTAAAGAAAGAAACACTGTGATGGCAGACGTCGCCTCAGTTGCTTCAGTAAAATAGGTAAAACAGGATCTTCTGTACTGTTAATGTCTGTACTTTACACAGACAGTACACACTCATTGAGTAGACAGGAAGTGGCTTATGATCAGTTGTCAGAGTCAGAGTCAGAGTTGAATGAGCTATGATTTCGTAGGGACTTACATTGAGATCTTTTTTTTTCTTTTACATTTGATGACATGTATATTACAAAGACAAAATTCAGTCAAGTCCTACAAACTGTATGTCAAAAATGTAGTAAAATGCTCTTTGAGTTTTAAGATGTCTACATTTTTAGTGTTGTGTATTCAGACAAAATCTTGAAGTGTCACGTCTTTTATTGATCAGGGTTAAGATGATGATTGTAAATATAATATAATAATAAATGTATATATAATATAATCAGATAGCCGGACCTCCTCAACTGATCCCTCTCAAATTGAAAGAGTGGTGGTTCTACTCCAAGCTCCTTCCAGATGTACAAGCTCCTCTCCCTGTCCCCGAAGGGTTCACTATGCCTGAAACAAGCTAAGTTGTGCTACATGTCATTCATAAACGTTTAAGGGCCCAGACACACCAAACCAACATCAAAGAACTAACGCCAATGAAGGCTGACTGTTGTGTCCCCTAGCGTCAGCTGTGCTTCAGCCCAAAAGCTGCACTTGGTCACACTGCCAAGACTACAGCTGACAGCCAGCTAGCTTGTATGTTCTCCGCCCGTGTGAGAGGAAATACCACCAGGTGGCAGTTATTTGTATTCGTCCTTCGAAAAGGGAAACCACAAGACCCGGATAAACAAACTGTTGTTTTGCTTAAGCAGCGTTTGCATCTACACTGTAAATAACCACTTCTAATCGAGACCATTTGTCTGATACTTGCAAATGGCGCTGGCGAAGAGGCGGAGGCAGAAATGAGGAGAAACCCCACTGCATGGGTGAAATCATGGATACTACAGCAACAGACTGAAGGGGCTTTCCCTTTCTTTTCTGTTTCTCTTCTTGTGCACCGATCCACTTAGCTGAACAGCCCATCAGAGTGATTTTTCTCATCGACAGGCTCCACCACTGATTCAGTGTGTTCAATTGGCCGAAAAGCCGCAAACTAGTGCAAATGGTGCCGGACACATCGCAAAACCTAGGGCCACAGATGCTCACCTACAGCTGACCGTGAGCCTGGTGAGTCAGGGCCCTGAAGTGTCTCTGCCTGTTCTGAATAGCCACACTCCAAGACTCCACTGCCTCCCTTATCTCTCTCCAACAACTTTTTTGCATGTCTCTGTATTCTTCACTTGATGAATTGTTGGGGATAACAGCTCACATTGACTGCTTGAGGGTGGTGCTGCAGTCAACAGTACACACTAAAAGGGAGAGGAGTAGTTATATGATTGTATTTTTGTTAATTAAAGCAACAAAAATTGCTGAACACACACCCCATGACCATAGATGAGGCAATTGAGAGCTTCAACCACATGTTCAGCTCACTTCTCACCATGATGGTCCATTACCAGTGCCACACCTGCATCACTGCCGATGCTGCACTGTTCCAACTATCTTACCTTCACCCATGAACAGGAGCCCCAGATATTTGAACTGCTTCACTTGGGGCGTCATTTTGTTTCTAACCTGGAGGGAGTAATCCACTGTTTTCTGGCAGAGTGCCATGGCCTTAGACTTAGGGGTGCTGACCTTCATCACAGACGTTTCACACTCAAACTGTCACAGTACACCCTGGAGTTCACATGTTGATAAAGCCAGCAAAACTGGCACAGAAAAAGGAGATATCAACAAACTGGACACTTTCCATTTGTTGGCTGTGTGTAGAGATGCTGTCCTTGAACCAGTCCATCAACCATGAGACTGCTTGACTTACTTTAAAGAAATGAACCCAACCCTTGTTCAGGTCATACGAGGACTGGATGGATCAGTGGCCCCGCCACTCCAAGGGACACAGTGATAGCCCTTCATATATAGCCCACAGTGCATGTAGACTGTACGCCCATGGTTGGAGTTTGCTTGGATGGTTGGACGTTTTACAGTTGGAAGATAAGCTACGAAAGAGGTATCATCTGATTTACACAGATATTAATGTATTTTTAAAGAGCTGACATCAACTATTATTGTTTGCTGGCCTGTAATTGGTCAGGCTAAATGTGAGATACTAGGGTACTCTGTCATTATGGATGTTATGTACCACACTAACTCTGAGCTTTTTGAGGTCAGGCCCTTTGAGCCTGTTGAGGTGTGTTCTTGGGTTCAAACCCAAAACAGACTCTGAACTTTTCAGTGTTTATGTCAGACCCTCATAATGCTCAGAAGAGCAGGAGATCTGGCTGACAGTCTTAGGCATCCTTTATGAATTCAGTTAGCTTCTCTAGGCAGACACAGTTCTGTTGTTCATCAGCCACAGGGTCTTATATGCCATTCACATAACTAACAGACATTTAGGCAGAAATAGTGTTGGTTAGTACCACTTCCCATTGACTGGAGCTGTCTTAAACAGTTTGCCACATGATCCTAATACCTTTGTGGTAGCTAGGTCTAGATAGATAAATTATAACCCTTTAAAGCTAGCACAAGGTTAGCACCAGCCACTCTACTCAAGTTGATCCAGGGACTGGAGTCCTATCACAGCCTTTACATGAAACGTGTCTGAGTGAGCATCAATATCAGCTTCATGTGAGCAGAACAGAAACAGGAAATGTTATGCACATGGCACTGGCATGTTGCTAAGAGCTCAGGCGTGGCATGCTGCCACCCGTGAATGAAAGTAGCAGACGCACTGATACTGAGAAGGCTGACTCATGTAACGCTTCCTTTGGCAGATATTCTCCCAGACAAAGCCCTCCCAGAGAGACAGTCATCCCTACTGTGGCTTCATTGTTTCTCAAAGTGTACTGCTCTTCAAAGGAGTATGATCTAGACATGGACACAGCGAACAGAGGCTTGATTATACAAAACATATCAGTTGTCAGTGGTCTGTTATATTATTTTTTTTACAGTTCTTTGATTTGGCTTTGGTTGATTGTTTTTGATCTTCAGTTCTTTGTTGCAACAAAATAAAAGTATCTTGTAAACTGTGCAGGGAGAGCTTTAACTTTATTCTGTTGCCACAGATACTCTGACAAATAAAAGAGGCAAAGGGACTAATTATGAGCACCAGCAGTAAATGTGACATTGAAGAAATCCAATTCAAGGTTTTTGGATGGATTTTAATGATAAAAAGGCTTTTTCAGATGGATTATGAGCCTCATGTCAATCCTTATTCACCACACACAGGACCTACATTTGGATTTGCTTCATGTCATATAGTTGTGGTCATAATTATTTCCTTTACACTTATTTTATTCAGCATTCTGACTGTTTTATAGCCTCAGTTTGCATTGATTTGTATATATTGTACTCAGTTTGCATTGATTTGTATATTTTGTGCTGCTTGTTAACATTGCTTTCACATGTATTTTTCAGGTTGTGGTTATTTTTGTTTTCTTTACTTTTATTCCGTTGCTTTGTGGTTGATTTGTGTCCTGGCCTCTTTGTTTTGCAGATGAGGGCAGGAGTGCAGTTGACCTGGCAGGAGGGGCTCAGATAGTAGCTGAACACATTAAATCCCTCTACCAAAATACTGAGCCGGAAAATGAGAAGCTCTTGACTGTCTTTTGTGGCATGCTGATGAACTATAGCAATGATAATGGTAATGACCATCTTCCCCCCAAGAACAACTGTTGACTAATCTCAACTAATCAGCGGGTGTTCTCTTTCTTACACACAGACGATGTCACATAATTTTTTATCATAAGGCGATAGGGTTGAAGTGAACCAGAAGATTCTGTGCTTTTCTTTCTTGGACTGACCTTTCTCCTGATTCTTCACCATGCTCTCTGTTGCTTTTCCAGCTTCACCTCTGAGGTAATCTGCAGTAATTAATATTTGCTGAGAGTCAGCTGTCATAATAGCAGTACCCTCTATCCCTCTACCCTGCACTTGTTTAAGTTGTATTGTTAATAGACTCTGCAGGTAGAGCATAGTCATAAGTTAGCGCCTCTCCTTGCTTTGTAGCATGCTAGCAACATGACTTTGGTCCAGACTACAATATCTCAGGGATGGATGGATGGATGGATGGATGAATGAATGAATGAATGAATGAATGAATGAATGAATGAATGAATGAATGGATGGATGGATGGATGGATGGATGGATGGATGGATGGATGGATGGATGGCCATGACATTCATGGTCCTTGGATAATTCTAATCATTTGGGTAATACCCTGATTTTTCGTGTGGCACCACCAACAAGGCAAGGTTGTCACTTCTCCAGTGGAATATTTCAAAATCTACAAGATAATTGGCGCAAACTTTTGTACAGAAATTCATGGTCAACCTTTCCTATAGCTCCACCATCAAGTTTGAATCACTATTGGTTAGATTGCCATGAAATCTGGTACATAGATTCATGTTCTCTTTAGGGTGAATTGTAAAATGTTTGGCAATCCCCAGACTTTTCATTTTAGGTCAAAGTCTCCCAAAACCTGTAAATAAGTAAGCAGTTTTGCATTCACTGATGGTTCCCTCATCCCAAAGTCAATGTTTTTTCTGAATGGGTTTCGGTTGGATGCCTGAAATGAGGTCTGTTGTTAACAAAAGCATATAATCTTTTCACATATTGTTCTAAGACATAAAATACACCAGTATATACCTCACATGTAAATCATAAAGCGTTAATGTTTCTTAAAAGTGGCGGCTGCTAACAAGTGTCTAAATGAGACTGCAGAGGTTGTCGGGGACATTAAACGTCATCGCTCCAAACACAGAGACTCATCTACTCATTAGTCCTTCTTACAGATGGACGTGAGTGGTAAACTATTTTAACTCTAACTTTACATCTTGTACATTGATCAGTTTATAGTAAAGTTTGTATCGTATAGTGTTGTAGAAAGCTTTGTGGTAATGACATCATCGCCAGGGCTATGCTAACTTCTGTTTAGCGTACAAAACTACGTCATACCTGCCAATGTAATAACATTCCTGTTGGCTGTAACTGTACTATATATTTAGTGCTAATTAGCAAATGTCAGCATGCTAACACACTAAACTAAGGTGGTGATCATAGGAAACATTATCTGATAAACATGCAATAACATGTCAGCATTGACTGCGAGAATGTAGGTGTTGTCACAAACCAACGCACTGCTGCGCTAACACTCAACACTTGCAGTTAGCTGAACTGTTCTTGAGAGCTTTTGCATGGCTGTAGACTTTTGCAACATTTCTGTGTTGGATTAAACAACAAAAAGAAGAGACAGTGTGTTACACAGTGAGCTTTAAGTGTTATTATTTGAACTTTGTCAGGCTAGCTGTCTCACTCCTTATGCTAAGCTAGGCTAACCACATTCTTGCTCCAGCTCTGCACTTACCATGGACATGAGATTGATATCTTTTCATCTACTATTAAAGAAAGTGATTATGCTCATCTCCCAAAATGTTGAACTATTCCTTTAGGAACATTTGTGAAACTGTCTGATAACGATCTAGTGTTAAGTTAAGTCAAAGTAAACCTCATCTTCTTAGCTTTGTACAGATATTCAACCAAAGAAACCAATATTTTATTGTAAGAAGATTAAATAGTTTTTGCTCCCATCTTTCAAAAGGTTGCTGTTCAGCCTGCTTACATGAAATATGCTTTCTCTTCCATATGTGTCTATCTTTATAATGTATCTGCACTACTGTTTATTAACTTACCGTTGTATTTACTATGAAGTGGCATGTCTGATGTTTTTCCCAAAAAGGTGAGACTGGTGAACATCCTCTCCGCTGTGTCCCTTCTTTTTTTCTGGGCTATGCTACAGTTTGTGTCTTTTATGATAACAAGGCTTGTTGAGAGCAGCAAGTATGTGATCTGACAGAGTCAGAACTCCTGCCAAGGTGTCTCTTGGCGCCGGACGATGGTTTCATCTGTTTGGCTGGGTGATGGGATTGTGGGTTGCGCTAACAGAACAGATGAATTTTTATGGCTTTCTGCAGCTTTCATCATGCTGACTCTTCATATCCAGCTAATGTTGATACAACTCAACACGTACTAACACTAAATCTGCTGCATCGGTTTAATGGAATCTCTTCAGAAAAAAAAGACAAGTATATTTAAGACATCCCTGTAACTATCATGGTGTGCTAATATTCACAGCACACACAGTCTCGGATGAGGATCCTTAAAGATATTACAGTTTGTAGAGTCTGTTTAATTCGCATTTTTAAAGAATTGTGATTAAGATATGAACTAGAGACGACATTGTGTAAATTATACCAGTGTGTGTTCTTCTGTACTGCAAAGTCTTTTTACTCAACAAGCCAAACTGATATATTTCGATGTAAATGTTGTCTGATTATACAATATATGAAGTAAGCAAAAACAATATCTTAAGATCTGTACAACAGGAAACAGTTGTATCAGTTAGTAGAAATACAAAGTACTGCAGTGGAGTTATAACGACTTTTTTGTTTTCTCTGCCTCTTCACCTCTTGCCTTTCCAAAAAACTGCACTGGAAGAAAAGCACTCTCGTACTGTTGTGTGTCATCAAGCCATCCATCAAATTTTCCATTCTTGTTTTATGGCACACAATATAAAAATTCCGTAGCGGCTGAATGAATGTACATAATGATTTATTGATGTCTAATAGCACATACAGTGTCTGTTTTCTTGGCTTTCTGTACTTCTTACTGTTACATGGTTTTAAGGGTTTAGCTGGTTCTAGTACTGTAAGTTCTGACTGACATCCAGTAATGATCTTTTTGAGTATTCTTTCAACCAGACTTTTTCCTTCTTTCCTTCCTCTGTTCTGCTCATTTATCCACTCTCCCTCCACCATTGATTCATTCACTCTGGTTTTTGAATACAAAATAAATCAAAGTACATTTGTTTTACGATCTCCAGATGTATCTAATAGCTCTACCACTTCTTGTCACCAAATGGCAGATGCATCTACACTTCTTTTAAGGTTCTGGAACTGTTTCCAACTCAATGTCATACATACAGTGGGGCCTCGACCTTGTTCTGAGCAAAGACTGGGTCACACCAGCTCTTTAAATGGCAAATTTAGCAGTGAATTATGTTCATTTCATTAGAATTGCTGTGATTAGTGGATTCCAACTGGGGTTAAGTAAATTTGCTAACTATTCTCATGTCAAGTTCAATTTTGCACCTAGCATGTCGCATTGACCATGTTGATGTTTGAGGGGATGGTGAGCAGGATAATCCAAAATGGAGGAAGCTATCGTAGTTTATCAGCTGTGTGTCCCCCTTCACTTTTATTTAAAACCTCCTTTTTTTAGTTGTATATACTGTTCCACAAAAAAAAAAAAAAAATGGTTTGCAGACATTTATGAGACAGGAGTCAATTTTACAAATATGTTTAAATAAACTTTGAACCTATTTTCCGGTTAGCTGCCAAGCACAGCTAACAAGTTTGCTAACCGATTGCAGCAAGCTTGTTTGCTTAGAGAGCTTTTTTTCCCATCTTCAGTAATTTTTATTGAATGAAATCGTGTATAATGGTGAACAATACCAGGGTGGAGTTCACAGATCAGTTCAGAATCTCTGGGTTAGCTTGCTAGATTAATCCTGCTGTACCACTCTCTGGTGTGACCAGGCTTTAAGGATGTAGTTAAAAAACTCCAATGGTTTGTTCTGTTACTAGTTCATTCATATTTTCATTTCAAGGAAGGAATGATGAAAAAAAAACTGGCATAGTCCTGCTTTAAGGTCCCTTGCTCACTGTTTAAGTTTAACAAATGAGCTTTCATGTAAAAATCAAATGTCCTATGTGTTTGTCTCTTGGTCTCCTCAGCTTTACCTTCTGTTTAGGACAGCTGACTGACACTAAGTGTTTCTGTGTCTCTGTTTTTTGCAGATTCCTTACAAGCCCAGCTGATAAATATGGGTGTGATTCCCACTCTGGTGAAGCTGCTAGGTATCCATTCCCACAACACAGCCCTGACAGAAATGTGTCTAATTGCCTTTGGGAATTTGGCTGAGCTTGGTAAGTAAATATACCTGTTCAGTCAAGCTGACAAACCTTCCAACCGTTCCAACATGGTAGACTGCATCATCGACATCCTACCTGGATCTCTTAAACTTGATGTACCATCATTTACCGTCATTTTTGTCACTTTGCTTTACAATACTTATACGAACATAGGCACACAATACACTACAGGGAGTGTAGTAAAAATGACAAAGCAATTTAGATAAGTTGCGGAAGAATTTGAACTATATAAATTCACAATGAGGGTCAAATTAAGTGCACAGTGACCAGACATGTTGATTACATGATCAACATCTAACAACATCAGATTATGGTATTATGGTTAGCTAGTGTTAATTCAGCACACCTGAATAAACTTAACATTCAAAAACTAGACTTCACTTCGGTCTTCGGTCAGAATCTGTTGTCATAGAAAAATATTAATATAAAAAAGCATGTTGCATGTTTCCTGCATCAGTTAACAGACCTGCTGAGTAAATAACATGTTTTTGAGAACAAACAACAACATCAGTCAGTAGCCCTTTTCTCACAGAGATTCCGCAATATCACCGCAACGAAGGCTCGCCTTTATGCCGCCTTTGTTTGTTCACACTGAACCACACAGCGCCGGCTTAAAGCTGCTCCAGTGTCATTTCATACAGCACGCCGGTGTGGAACCACAAGACGCGTTGACGGTACACACCATAGTGTTGAGATCTCTGTGTTTTTTTTAAAATGTTTTTCCACCAGCAAGTCTAAACATGTATCCGCCAACTTTAATCGACTATATAATCATACGGATGCTGTTGTAAAGTGCTGTGATTGAGATCCTGACACATTGAGATCAACATGCATCGTGGAAAGCGAATGCTGTAATGTTGCTTTGTGGGTTGAAGTGTGGGACATTTCTCTTTTATTTGATGAGTGAAGGATCTGTTTAGTTGTCAGACTGTGAACACCATCAGACTGATACACTCCTGTCACGCACTGCCGGCTTACCCTTTCACTCAGACGTCATCTCTCCTCTGCTACGGCTCTGTTACTACCTCTGCTGGTGGATCAGAGTTGGAACGAAACTCCCCCCCCCCCTCCACCTCTGTAACTTTCACACGGAGGGCGAGGCGGAGTATCGGCGCAAGATTCCTGCCTTGAAAAGGCAGTGTGAAAGGGGCTAGGGCAGAGGCACAAGTTCTGACTGTAAAAGCAGATTTCAGTTAATCTTTCAAATTAAACATGATTCATAATTCCTCCTGCAGGGACTAGAAATGCTTTGACACATGATGAAAATGTAATCATTATCTTAATGGACTGCACAAAAGATGTCCATGTAGAAGAGAGGAATTCTTCTCCTTCATGACATGCCTGTGATATTCCTCTGGTATTTTCAGAGTCCAGCAAAGAGCAGTTTGCCTCCACCAACATCGCTGAGGAGCTGGTTCGTCTTTTCCAGAAGCAGACAGAGCACGAGAAGAAGGAGATGATCTTTGAGGTTCTGGCTCCACTTGCAGAAAATGGTATTTTTATTTTTTTTTATTATTATTTTTTAATCATTATTAAGTTCTGCAAAATGCCTTGTCTTCTGTATGGGAAGTCCAAAGATTCAAATCACCAAATAGTGAGAGACTGCGGTGTTCTCTCCTGCCTTTAGATGAAGATCTGATGTCCACCTACTCTGTAGTAAATTATCCTCCAAGTGTGAGTCATGCGTTCCAGGCTAGCTGCTAACTGCACAGTCATGGCAGACGGCTCCTGCATTCGCTCAGCTGCTCTTTATCAAACATGTCAGTGTGTGTCTGTGTGTGTGCGTGCTTGTGTGTCTGTGTGTCTGTGCGTGTGTGTTTCAACAGCAGAGAGCATCTTAATGCCTGTTGTTATGATCATTCCAGGCACACTGGGTGCTCCCACATTGTCAGTCTCCAGGACAACGTCCTACTTAAGTCTACTCTAGAGAATCCTTGTTCTGTATCCACTAGAGGTCGACCGGTTGGATTGCTTAATCTATGTAGATGGTTCATTTTACAAACCAGCAGTTTTGGCCGAACTTGGCCCCTGAAAGTGGCTAACGACTGGACAGACTCGACCTGTCAGGCATGGATGTACATCATCAGTTTATGTGACGATGGTAACAGTTTAGTGATTTACAGCACATAACATATAAACCCTAACAATCGAATGTTGTATAATGAAACATTCTATTATTAATGTTTATGTGCTGCTGTTATGCCGGGCTGTGACGAGTACCATGTGCGCTAAGCATATCACATGATGAATATCATATGCAGCACTGCATTGCAGCAGCAGTGTGTTTCACATCTAACTGCTCACTGTGGTTCTGTCTCATCCTCCTGCCAGATGTGATAAAGCTGCAGCTGGTGGAGGCGGGCTTGGTGGAGTGTCTCCTGGAGGTGGTGGCTCAGACTGTAGATGGAGAGAGGGAGGAGGACATCGCCCAGCTCAAGACTGCCTCTGACCTCATGGTTCTCCTGCTGCTTGGAGGTAAACACCTCAGGGCTTGTCCAGTACGTGGGGCCAATGTTTAATGCCTGATAACACCATTTCTACCACAATCCTCACAGGATCAACATGTTCTGTTGGACAACATTTAACAGTCTTTTCTTCTACAAGAAGATGTGGATTAGGTTTCAAAAACACATATTAATCCAGTTCCAGGGCATACTGTATGAACAGGCACCCATTTTCAAACTTAAAAAGAAATGTTGTGTAACAGTAATTAAAAATTCATACTTTGTTCAAACTGTCAAACTGTAGCAGCACAGATCCAAATGGTCATCAGTAGAGAAGATTATCCCCAAACTGACTTCATTTATGGCCAGAAAATATAACCCACACACATACTGTGTGTGACTATAAATATAAGAGCACACAGTCTTCTGTCCAGCGCTGCGGTTGAGTATTAATAATTCAGCCTTTATGCAAATATATTTTTGCAGCGGAATAGACTTGAACGTGGTGTGTTATAAATATACACTAAGTGGAGTCAGTGCAGCCAGTCTTACAGATGTTCATCTTGATTCTTGTATGTTAAAACAACATGACGACGTGATTAAGCAATGATTTGTCAGCATGTTCCATTAGTGCTCGACAAGTCCACTTAAAGACGGTCGACAGTAATCTGTCTGCTCTCATCATATGCAGGCACTGACTGTAGTGTGCTGTTAAAACCATCATCTAATGCAAGATTGAGATTACATGATATTTTTCTCTTTTGTGAGTCTGTCAGATCACCTGACAATGCTGGACTACAAACAATCTGGGGCTGCAACCCAAGATTATTTTCATTAGAGATGTCCTGAAACCATTTATTCCTTCCTGATACCAATTCTGATACCTGGGCTTTGGGTATCGGCCGATTCTGAGTACCAATCCGATACCAGTGCGTGTTTAAAAAAACAGCTGTATATACTACTAACCCTGTATGGATGTGATATGATTGCTGTCATTGTTGTATGGTCTTGCAGAGAATGACTGCCATACAACATTCTTTTATTATCTTGGCCAAAAATGACCAGCCCAATGGTTTAGGGTTCTATCGGGCTGAGACAGGTAGAGACCGTCCGCTGCAACCAGGACTGCACAGATTTACACATTGGGGAGACAAAACCACCCCTCCATAAACGAATGGCACAACACAGGAGGGCCAACTCCTCAGGTCAAGACTCTGCTGTCCACTTACATCTGAAGGAGACAAATCATTCCTTTGAGGACAACAATGTAAACATCTTGTCCAGAGAAGACAGCTGGTTTGAAAGAGGAGTAAAAGAATCCATCTATGTCAAACTGGAATGACAGTCTTTGAACAGAGGAGGTGGCCTACGACATTACTTATCACCCACCTACAATGCAGTACTGAGGTCTCTCCCCAGACAGCTTAACAACCATTCACACCTGGGCTCACCTAGCCCAAGCAACCCACATGAAGGCCAGTTTGGTCAACGACCCACAAGCGGCCCTAACAACTCTGAAACTCAGAGCTCACACGTGTCCTTAACGACTCTGTAAGGACACTCCCACACAGAGTTTAAAAGCCTGCAGCTCCCCTCCAGTTAGTTAGAACTGAAGAAGCCTCTTGGATGAGAGGTGAAACGTCTTCAAGAAACTGAAACACGTCCAGTTGCCTACGATACAGCACTTAGATTTACCATGACCTGGATGACTGAGAACCTTCATCAACACTATATTTAATACAATAATTAAGATATGTCAAGTCAGACTTAAGTCTTCAAGACATTTCAAAATTGACAAAAAGATCACAAAATGAATTGTGGATCGTGGATGCAGGTAAATGGTTTATAATGTTTTTTGGCCAGATGGCACACCCTGTGTATCTGTGAAGTTATTCATCAAGGCTTACTGACTGCTGTCAGTGACATACTGAGTAGCATTGTCCAGTAACCTGCCTCTCCTCTGTTGTGTAGATGAGTCCATGCAGAAGCTGTTTGAGGGAGGAAAGGGCAGCGTTTTCCAGAGGGTCTTGTCCTGGATTCCATCCCATAACCATCAGCTGCAGCTCGCTGGGGCTTTGGCCATTGCTAATTTTGCTCGCAACGGTAAGTTTTACTACACATTGTAGTGAGATGAGCTCCCAGGGGAAAGTTACCAACCAATCCGTTTATTGCCCCTGCTTGTAAAGCGGGACATCGCAGCAGCAAATAACAATAGTGTACAACAAATAAAAAATATAGCCACTGACGGCTATTCAAGCTGTTTTATGCTCTAGACACCCAATCGGCCGAAATTAAAGCCAAAAGCGGCAATAAATGGGTTTCAAATGTTCATGTTAATGTTTCAAATTTTGTGATGGTGTAACCAATTTATTGTTTATTAGGTGATAGGCCATGCCCTCTTGCACGAATCAATATGGTATTGCAGATTTTGGTTAATAATCACAACCAGAGTATGCAAACCAAACTAAGTGGCGCAGATTTTGAGATATGCGATTTTGGTATTTGTGGCACCCCCTATGGGTTGTGCTAGAAATGCTTTTGTTGACCTATTCCCATCCACAGCATGAACATATGTATCCAGTTTGATGATGATAGGACCAATGGTTCATGAGTTATGGCCAATTTATTCTAAGCCACACCTTTTGTGAAGGTACTTTGATTGATAGATATTGATGATCTTACTCATTTGTAGTTGAATTGTGTATCTTTGTCCCACAATGCTGTATACCAAATTTGGTGTCAATTGAGTCAAATTTGAAAAAGTAGATGTCACTTTAGTGATTTTCAGTTAATGCTAATTAGCACAAATCCAATATGGTGGACCTATATGCTCCAAGAGGATTTTTTGTAGAGTTCTATCACCTGGACCGGTGTGTCAAATGTTAAGTCACTTGGACTTACTGTGTGTCTTTGGCAAATGAGTAGTCCTTCAGGCTTGAACCCTAATAACAATACACTTTTTTAATCTAATTTATGTCTCAGCTGAGAGAGAGGTGTGTAGTGACAAAAATAAAGTGGTCCACAGCGTTTGGATGTACAGTAGATGTTGGATAACTAAACCTCACAGAAGTATTTGTAAAAGTGATGACTAACTGATAACATCACTACTATTGATCGAATATATGACAGGATTCATTACAGGGTCATTGAAGTGTAAGACCTAACTCAACATCATACTGTCTCCTTCTCTTGTATTTATTTCTGTGTAGATGGGAATTGCATCCACATGGTGGACACTGGTATAGTGCAGAAGCTTCTGGAGCTGCTGGACCGGCACGTTGAGGAGGGCAACGTCACTGTTCAACATGCCGCACTGAGCGCCCTGCGGAACCTGGCCATACCTGGTGAGCTGCTACATCAGTCAAACCTACAGGCTGGCCACACTGGCTGCTTGTGTAGTGTGTGACGGCTGCAAGAGCCGCTGCTGCTCACTCGTGTTTGTTTGTGTTCATTCAGGCAGCGTTGCTGCTGCAGCACAGCTCCTGCCTGCCCTATCTGTTTACATGGAGTTTGACTTTGATAATTAACTGTAAATATGATGACGTGATTTTCCTTTACCCCCGTTGAAAGATTGAGAAAGTGGGAGGGAGAGAAAGGAAAAAGAGAGTACACAGGAAGAAAAACTGCCCATCACCTGTTGTGTGTATTCTCTTCATGTCTGTGACATACAGATACAGACATTAAAGCTGCAGTGAAACGCTGGTATGATGTGGATATGAATGTCTATCTGTAAATATCGATCATTTCTAGTCTAAGTCGGCAATTGTTGTCACATATACCGTACATTATTGACAGTACATGAGGAGAACATGCTCTTCCAGTGTTTGAAAGGAACTTTTCTCTTAGGAGCACATTGCACATACACTCAGATTTTTAGGTACACTGAGCTAAAACTAGTTTGGTCTAAATCCTAACCTTAGTAAGGTCCTCATTTTCAGTTTAGGTTGAAACTGTTGTAGAGAGGGTGTTTTCTATTAATTTGTCCATCCCATTCATATCATTAAGGTTCAGGTAAGTATATTAGACAAAATAACAGCAACACCTCGCTGTACTACTGTAATTGACTGCATTAGTTTTAGCTAGCTGTACCTAATAAACTGGCAACTGAGTCCATATTTTAAATTGTTTTCCCTTTATTCTTAAAGGCACACTGTGCAGAATAGAAAGCCAAAGTCACGCCCCCTCTGGTGGACACCATGGGACCTTTTTTCAGAAAAAATATGTATGGTAGTAAATGAGGAGAGACAAATACATTATTTACTTTATTAACAACAAACTGGAAAATAATCTTTTGAATTGACAAACATCTTATGTGTAGTTCATGGCATAATTCAGACAGGATCAAAAAAGTGTTCTCTCCTAATTGACTGCTGTACAAGTTTTTTTCTATGAGGTCCACCGGGAAGGGTGTGTCTTTGGGACTCTATTCGTTGGTTCCTGTTTGTAAACACACCATACAGAGTTGGCCTCTGCTCGCCTGCTCTGTGGGTGAAAGAGAGAGAGAGCAGTGGTGGTAGAGTGAGCTAGAGAGTGAATGAAGAAAGTGGGCTGCATTAGTGTGAACAAATCAGTGAATCAGAGAAATAAGACTTCATTTTGTAATCTGATCATGGTGGTTATGTTGTAAAGCACAAATAATCAGTCCACGTTGCAGCACAGCCCCATTTTGTTTGAACTCAGCTGAGGCACATATTTTGTCCTTTCGGCAGTACTATTGAAGAATCACCGCTAACAAAGTGGCTCTGCTAATTCAGTTACATACTTTTCACTTCCTATTACTTCTTTACAATAAAAGCCACCGATGATTTATAATTTAAAGTTTTTATTAAGAAGCACACACTTGTTTGAGGTGGAGACGGGTGCTTGTTGGTGCTGGTGGGAAAAAAAACACTGGTTGCTGCATTATTGGCTGGGGGCTACAAACCACCACCCAAAGGCTGACACCCAGAAACGTCCCACACACAGCAAAATACTCAGAAAATACAAGCTGAGCACAGGGTCTCTGCCAATACAGACCCTGCCACACACTTGTAGTGGGTCATAAGTAGGGATGTCACAATATCAAAAACTCATATATCATCACATATGTAGTCCATGGTGAGATGTTTATCACAATACAAAAAAAAAACTGAATGAAACTTTCTGAACAATGTCCTCTAATTATAAAGGAAAAATGGATGCATCAGTTCTTATAAAATAACATCACAGTTTATAATCAGATATTATGATTTATGTGTTCTGTAGAAATATTCTGTTTTTGTTTCGCTTTTAAAAACATACTATAATATTTTTACCACTAGGAGACATTTCTACCTCCTCGTAAAGCATGTTTTACTTACTTTAAAAGTTCACTGCAATTATGCTCCAGCAAACAGTTTAGAAGATGAGTAATTGGTCAGAGAGATGAAAGATGTGTTGCCTAGATGATGAAGCATAAAATACATGCAGAGAATGGTCTGATAATTGGTGAAAATCGTGTGCTTGTATTTTTAATTTTTTTTGCCAGAACAGTGTTTTAATCTGCTGTCTCTCCTCCCTCCAGTGGTAAACAAATCCAAGATGCTGTCAGCTGGAGTAGCAGATGTGGTGTTGAAGTTTTTGCAATCAGAGATGCCTCCAGTCCAGTTTAAACTCCTGGGAACGTTACGTATGCTCATCGATACACAAGGTAGACATATCATCTGTCTCACTTTAATCTTTGTGCATAATGCATGAAAATCTTCACAGCAAACAAATGGACCCTGTCAGCACATTACTGACTGTGAAGCCGGTCCAATTTCAAGCAATAATGAGTCTTTTCAGCTCAGCTCTGTTTTAGCTTTGGTTTGATAATTAAGAGCTTAGCAGTCCAGGCTACAAGAGCTTCAGTTCTGAGTCATGAAGACACACAAATATGGTAACTGCTGCTCAAGGCCTGACAGTGGACAGATGGTTTCATGTACAGAAAGTCTTCATAATCAGAGTGAGATCCAAATGTGGTTCAGTCAACTGCTGCTGTGCCTCTTCTTAAAAAGAAAAGTAGTGAAAACTTTCATCTGAGCTTTTTGAAAAAATTCAACTGAATCAAATGAAATGCAGCTGGGTATATTTTGGCAAAAATGACCTTAAAAATCATCGTCATCAGCTTTCATGTGTGTTGGTTCAGCTGAAGCTGCAGACCAGCTGGGAACCAATGGCAAACTGGTAGAGAGGCTAGTGGAGTGGTGTGAAGCCAAAGATCACGCAGGAGTGATGGGAGAGTCCAACAGGCTCCTGTCGGCCCTCATCCGACACAGCAAGTCCAAGGTGAGAAACCATGCTACACATACACGTCCGACACTGCAGGTCTTTACTAACAGTTCATTATGAATGTTTGTGTCAGGACAAAGACGTACTGTTTATATAAAAGATACACATTCACTGTTTTCTATCATTTACTGGCATGTGTTTGTCTGAAGTTACCCAGGATTGCTTTGTTTAAGTGATTTTCTTTGTGGCTTACAGGAAGTCGTTAGAACGGTCATCCAGGGAGGAGGCGTCAAGCACTTAGTTACCATGGCAACTAGTGAGCACATGATTATGCAGAATGAAGCACTGGTGGCTTTGGGTCTCATAGCAGGGCTGGATTTGGGTAAGAGCAAAAATGGACGAATCCAAATCATGATTCAGTCGTCTAATACACACTTTTACACTTTGCTAACTCTGAAGGAGTTTGAACAGTCAGATGTCTTTGTTTTCGGTGCTCTTAATTAAGGACAAATTTTGAATCCACAGCATGTATTAATTGTTAGTGATAATATGCAATATGAAACAAAATGGAGCCCTCTAGCACTGTATAAGATCTGTAGAATTTCTTAAAGCTCTTAATCAGAAATTAGCCTGTTTGATACATAACTTAAATGTCTGAGTCACATTAAAAGAAAAGAGATCTTACTTATTTTTTTATTAAAAAAAAAAAAAAAATAGTCTGACTTAGTTTTAGACAAAGACCTGAACTGTGTGCAGCAGCTTCTGTGGATGGAAGCAGAATGCATTTCAGCCTGCATTATTTATTATATCCTCAAGTAAACCTACTCTTTCTCTCCGTAGCACATACTCTAGAGAACTAAATCATGTCATCATATTCATTCACTCTTTCTGTGGACTGTTTCTGGATTTCAGTTGCAGCTGAGAAAGACTTTGTTGGAGCCAGCCTGGTGTCAGTGCTTCACAAGCTGCTGTCAGATGAGAGGAGTGCCCCAGAGATCAAGTACAACTCTATGATCCTCATCTGTGCAGTCATGGGCTCAGGTGAGACCTACATATGCTTTAACAGATTTAAAATCACTCTGTGGTTGTACTGAGCTGTTACTCCACTACCAGATTCTGATGATCCCCTCCTCCTCGTTTTTAGAGCCTCTCCACAAAGAAGTCCAGAGCCTGGCGTTCATTGACGTGGTGTCCAAGCTGAGGGCTCACGAAAACAAAACGGTGTCACACCAGGCGTCGCTCACAGAGCAGCGATTAACTGCCCAGAGCTAAATGACTGTGTCCAACCCCACCCACACCCATCCACCCAAATGCCTGCCTGACCACCTAATCACCCAATGACACCTCATGACTGCTCTCCCGTGCCCCATCGTCATGTGCCAAGGTACCATGTCGCGTTAACTGCCAGCCAGACATACGTCATGTCTCTAGCCCCGACCGTCTGCCCCGCCCACCTCCACCTGGGTTAGACTGATGTTGGCTTGGAACACCAACACTTTTTGCTGATACACAAATCTTAAAATCTGAGCATTTTCTAATTACAGTTTTATTTTGAATGAAAAGAATTCGCCCAGAATCAAATACTTCTGAAGCCTCTGAAACTGTTTTTAAACTTCTGTGGGACACCAAAACTCTCCTCTGAAAGCCATATAATGAGATTAATCTAGGTGGGTTAGCACGTCCTTAAGGCAGGGTGAGGCATGTTTCATTTCAGGCTTTACAGACTGACGCCCCTTAAATGCTCAGCGGAGTGCTTTGCCTAAAGGTGGACACGCCATCGACTAACTACGATCAGTTTTTGTTTTTCCTTAACCTGACTCATCAGTCTAACCCTGGTCCCCACCTCTACTTGTGCATGCATCTTCTGCTACAAGTAGCTCCACCGGAGCTGAGGCGCCATAAACAGCCTAACGCAATAGATAAGAGACGACACTCTTTTACGACCATAGCTGTGATACCATCCGCCGGTAACCCACCAGTGAAAAATGTGCACAAAAGAACAAAAAAAAACCTTCCTGTTGTGATTTTTCTTTCATTTTTAAGAAAAGCAGCCATCCATGATGTGCCCAGTCGTGTCCCATGTAGCTCGAGTATAAATTGACTAGAAACTGTGCATGTTTTAGTCCTGTTGAAGGTGTGACCGTGTTCATTTGACCCCTCTACCGCTTGCATACTCCAAAGTACAGCCTTCCTCCACTGACACCTCCAGTCTTGTACACTCCTTCTTTTGCACTTATTCTTTAAGACTTGGATCCATTAGATTTTATCAGATTTGTAATCCAACAGTCCAGACACACATTCCCCCCGTGCTCCAACAGCTGTACAGTGAAGTTAGAGGCACCACAAGTCTCCACCCATCGCTGAGAGAGAACCATGTAAGAACTATGTGAAGCAGACAGAGTGGAGAGCAGGGCTGTAGTCAAGTCTACCTATGTGAGTCCAGCTCAACTCCAAGACGAGTGCAGATGAAGTCAAGTACAAAACAGGGAATTGATAGCATGTCTATCCAAATGGAAATATACTGCAGTGCTTAATAAGTTAAACCTTAAACAGTTGTTCGACCTGTGTAGGAGCTCCATTAGACCTGATCCAGAGCGATCAAACTGCATATCATCATATCAAACAGCTCCTTAAAAAGATTACAGGAAGATTGTTGTAAATAAAAAATTAGCATATGATAGGCAGTCTTCTTGCCAACATGTAAGGTGGCTAAAAACAATGTCAGCTGGGTGCAAAGTAACAAAAAAATGTGATGAACAAGGACAAGAAAAGTGAACAAGACGAGCTCCTTGCTAAATCTGTCACATGGTTGCTATTGACTTCAAATACAGAGACTTGTCTTGGTCAGAGTAATCTTTTTTTATTAGGTCCCAATCACATTGAGTCTTGTTGCTACGGACGCAATAGCTAATAAAATGGAAAAGCGCGTCGTGCAAAAAGGCGTGGTGCGCAGGTGGATGATCAAATGTAATTAAGTGCTGTACCATATGGAAACAAAGGTTTTACTGGTGACACGTTTCTAGCGACATGTCTTGACATGATCAGCCGCTTACTTTCACCCACCTGGCAGTTTTTCCTCATCTTACAGGGTGCTAAGATTGCCTATTTAACATCAGTCCACTCGATGCATCGCAGTTTGTCACTGTTGGACACTCGACAGAGAGAAATGATTTTTTGTTGCACTGAGGACAAATATCAAGAAAATATTAACAAGGTAAATTCTTTTTAACGTTTGCATGGACAGGAGATGACTGAATAAACTATCAAAAGCAGCCAAGAACAAGATAAGTTAAAATCAAAGTAGTAATGAGACTAATATCAGTAAAGTAGACTGAGGAACTGCAGCCGAAGATCAAGACTCACTCCGTGATCGTATCGTAACACGTTAGTGCCCTATCGGGGCGCTGTTGTGCTCCGTTAGGAAGCCAGAGTGTCATTTTACCGTCTGAAATAAAGCAGCCATCATTCCTACGTGTGTGTACAGTTTGTATGTGTGTGTTGTGAATGTACTACCTGGGGAAGGCAGTGTGGAACAAAGTCTAAATTCTTGTGAGAACGGGTAACTGAACGCAGACACAGTCGCGTGCTGTTTAAACCCCCGACCACCACCACAGCAGCACCACGCCCTGCGGAGACGGGGCTCTCTGTGCGAACGACAGCTGGTTCTTCTAGTCAAAGGATTTCTGCTCACATGCTCATCTCAGCATGTCCGACACTGTACCGACACTCTGTTAACATGCCACGGTGTGTCTGCCGGTCTGGGCCCACGCTTTTTTTAAAGGTATGAATGGTTATTTATCAGATTTGTGCTCTTCTGAAGACACATGCCAGTGGAGATGTATCCATAGTAACTGCGTAAAAATACTATAAACTTAAATGTTTGTTGTAAATGTCATGAGTTGTACATTTGGAGGATTGTAACTCAGCAGATAATTAAAAGATGATAGCTGGTGATGGCTGATGTCTTTATTCCAACAGTATCAGTGAAGTGTCCTCTCTTATTACATCATCAATAAAAAGTCAAATGGATGTTGTTGTCCCTTTTTCAGATCACCATGTTTAATTCTTTCCAACACAACCCACGAAGCTTAACGTCTCGTTTCCACACACTATTTTTTGTCCATTATTATTATATAAGGATGTATCCCCCCCCAGTGTTCAACGAAGGAAATACATTTTGGTACAGATTGATAGAAACGCCTTCACACACACAAGAGAGAGAAATGAAATTCTGTTTTTTTTTTTCTGTGCATGCACTCTGTTACACAGCTAGCATGCTTCCAACGTTAGCAAAATATGCAGTCAAACTTTTGTCTACAAAATAGTGTATATTTAGTGCTGTTACCGTCTTCTTTGTTTTTTTATGCTAACTTCCTGTGGCACTAATTATATACACTGTCCAAAATCTACCACGACATTTAAACATGTTAACGTACTGGAGCCGTGCTCTGGGCTGAAAATAGTCTGAAGGCCGAGGTGCATCCTGGAGATCACAGAGGTTCTCATAGGTTACCGTAGAATTGACAAGGTTCCATTTATTAAGGGTTACTGCCCTGACTCTCAGCTCATCACCTGCTAGTTAAAAGCTGCATGCTAACATGTTTGCATCACTTGTGATTTCAAGTAACAAGTAAGTGTCGTGCAACGGCTCACAAGCCGCCTCATCAGCTCCATGGCTGGCTGTTTTTTTTTTACTAGAACATACAGCTAGGAAATAGCCTGCTTGTCTTCTTTTTATGAGGTGATTGAACAGTAAAACACAAAAGTCTATGTCAGCGTGACAGGAAGTATTTCTTAAAAAATCCTTGCTGTGACCCTTGGGGGGTTCCGTATGAAGTGGTGTTAAGGTGTGTTCACTGAATTTTTGCCTTTCATTATTAAAATTAATTTGACCACAACTGCTTGGTTTAATTTATCGGCTGTAATGTAGCTAGCAACAGACACTGCGACCACGTCCATGCCTGTCAGCAGGAACTCGGGTTCTTCGGTTAAGCCTGAGAATACTGGATTTGAAACACTTTTTAAAAAGTGGCATGTGCTCCACCATGGCTCAATTACAGTCCACTCACATCTTTCCACTGACTGTATGCCATCTTTAAAAAGCGCTTTGTGCTTTACTGTGTCCAGACGGGATGTGTCCAGAACATTTGACTTTGTTCACATGAATTTGAGCTCAGCTGCAGTCTGTTTACTCACCACAAAACCTGAGTAATACCTGCTGTACATACATTAGCTGTATACTCTAGCTTGCACTTACAGACTGAATTGTAGAGTTTTTCCAACATTGGAGTGGTAGTTTGTATTTGATAATAAACAGTGTTTTTAGACGTGTTCATGTTTATGTCCACTTCATGAAACATGCCCTGTTTCCAAGTGTTTTCTTGAGTCCAGTCGTCTGGAATAAACACCAGTTATCCTGGTTTATATCAGCAGCGACAGACAGCAAAGATGTCCAGGAACACTGACAGACGATGTGTGGGAAGTGCCATGCATAAACAAATCAGTCAGCTCCTGGTGCCAAAAATATGGACCAAAAGAAAAAAAGAAAACCACTTAAATCCATGTTTTTTGTAACCTTTATTAATTAATTTGACTCAATATTAAAATCAGTCCAATTTGAACAGGACATGAAATGAGGAAATTAGGAGGTAGTTACATTACAATGTTTGTGGGATATAATGTGACCATCTACACAATCCTTGGAAGTGGTAAAGGTGGTGATGAGTGACAAGTCTATACAGCAGGACCACAGAACAGCTCATTAGGGCATTTGACAGCCTCCTACACCTGACACATCCACTCTATCTGTAGAGCGACTGGGTTCACTAGTGCTGAATGTTTGCTGTCCGACACACCGGAGCAGTTAGAAAACCAAATTAAATGTACAATAAATATTTAGTATCAAAAACAGTGATCCCTTTTTCAGTAGCTTCAAACTTTTGAGAATGTATCTCACAGTATCAGTGTGTCCAGACTGCAGAGACTTACTGTACTGATCAAATACTGTCAATACAAACAAAACAAGTGACGCATGCTTTCAGCAGATAATCACCTTCAACCATCAAAAGAAATACTCATAAAAATTAACATCTTAACACTGAAATTCCAGATTTCATCTCCGGGCTGGATTTAAGGATTCTGCTCGTTCAATATTGTGTATACTGACCAGATCTGCATCAAAGTACAAGTGGTAAAGGACAATCATGGCAGATTTTCATTCAAGTAAGGGCAGAAATGTTCAAAAATACTTCTCACAATATCCACGGGGCAAATGACTTGTTTCTTGGCTCATGTTTGTGAAACCTGGCAAGTAAAATACAACCTCCTCAACAATGGAAACGAACTGACAGTGGGGTAACAGCTACATACTGTACATGTCACAGTCATATATGTATCTGGACCTGAAGGTGGTTTCACCCCCTAAAACAAAATGTTTACAACAATCTGAATAATTGGGGAGCGCTTTCCACACTGTCAGGACTGACAATGACTTCTTTATGTGGGATATAATGTGACGGGACATTAGACCTATACTACCTATGTTTTTCATTAAAGGATAAATTGAGACTTCTCAAGCCCATCTTAATACGCACATGCCACATGTACATTAAAGCAGCAACATGGTACTTTCATTTTTGTTGGTTCTGGCGGCCCCTGTGGACAAAAACGGTATGAGCGCCGCTACCTGCTGTCATAAAGATCTTGTTCTGGTTAGTGTGTGCATTTGTTTTGACAGCATGTGAGACGACACACTGTCAGCTCAGTCTAGTCCTCGTTCTGTATAATATGTATCTGAAAGTATAACTGAAGCTAACATGACAAACATGTTAGCCAAATCACACGTTTCCAAGGTTAAGATTATTTTAGCTGCTGTGACAAAACACCAGCAGTAAACTTACACCTGACTGCAGGGCAGAGACACTGGCTTGATCCAAGAGGAATTTGTCATCATACAACACAAGTATTGTAAAAAGGTAAAATGATTAGTAATTTTGTGAGCTACAGACACAAAGCTCTGCAAAACTAGACAAACTAATAAATAATAATTAAGTCACAAAAATACATTTCATGGTAATGAGTTGAGGAGTGTCACAGTCTGAGGAGTGAAGCTGCTCTGTAGTCTGGTGGTACAGCAGCAGATACTTCTGTATCTGTTGCCAGATGGCAGCAGGGTGAACAGACTGTGGCTGGGGTGTCTTTAGTATACTCCAGACTCCGTTCAGACACCAATATCACTGGTGCCCCGACTCAGAAAGCTCAGATAGTTGAAGCCTCATATTGGCTTCATCTTCGAAAGCATTTTTATACAGAACGAGGACCAAAAACTGATTCTGCATACGGACATAATAGTATTATTGTATTGACATAGACTTGAAGAAATGCGAACCTATCCTTTAACAAAAGAAGCCATAGTTCACGTCAAACTCGAGCTGCCGTACAAGAATCAAGTCAGTATCTGCTGAAAGTATCCGACTAGTGTCTGGTTTTAGTGCTCAGTGCAACAGACACACTTCAGTCAATACCAAAACAGTGATGAGGTTCAACACCCACACTAAATGTGATTCAGTGGCACAGCCGACCATAGTCTGTAGCACACAGTGGAGCTCTACAGTCCTGTCTAGTCTGCGTCAGTAATGGGAGTCAGTGTGCTCCAGCTCTACATTAACTGTGATCCCTCCCAGGAGACCATTTGTTGAGTAGTAACTCATTATGAAAGCTGGAGTCATGTGTAGCACTTTCCTCTTTAATGCTGCATGAGTTGGTATCTGGGGGACTGTTAGCTTTTAAAGTCATTGCTTTTGCAACAAGAACTCTGTTTAAAGGAACAGGTCACCCAAAAATGAGTCATTATCTACTTCTAATAGCATCTTCTTAGATCCATTTGAAATCTCAGTGCTTCCAGAGACTTTGATTCCATCGGACAAACTGTTTGGAGTCATTTGATGTTTTTTGGTTGTTTTTTTCTCCAGTCTCCAGCTACTTCAGTTGTTTAGAAATGTTTCGTGGACTACGAAACTTCACCTGACTTTCCATCAGCATGGAGGGGAGGAGATAATGACTGGATTTTACTTTCTGGGTGAACTGTTCCTTTAATTTAAAGCTCAAAAATAATTCCTGTTATTGATTACATGAGATCTATGTAGCTAAAGAAGTCCTGGAATCTGCTGTAACACACAGAAGTCCTTAAAGTGTTATTTAAGCAGTGCACGTATCCTACCTGTGACGTCATACCACCAGCAGTGAAAAAGGTACATAAAGCAAGCACTGAACTTTAAAACAAGCACATCCTCAGTTTCTTGTACATGACTATTTCACAGTCCTACATGATGGGTGTAGCGATGGAGCGTTATGTCCACAGTGAAAAATACTGATCTAATATCAAAAAGATGTATCAAAACTCCTACTTTCTACACGTAGCTATCAAAACTGGAGCACTGTGACGATCTGTATGTAGTGCATGTTTAACCATCCTCTTCCATAATGATCTTTTTACAGTAGTCACACACAGTGTTATATACAGAGCATTTCACATATTAGTGCCTTAATAAAAGGTGCTGGTTCAGTGAACACAACGGTGCAGGTGATCAGCGGAGTCCTCTGAACGCTCCCCGACGGAGACGCGTTCAAAGACCTGGAGCTGCCAAAACAAATGAGACAAGATCTAATTAACATTCCTCTCTGTGTTCATGAGATCCTTTAAAGCACTGCGTGTAATTTATACAGCAAAGTTCAACGTCTTTAAAAGAACAGATTACCTGTTAGAGCTGAAGTGCTGCTTCAGCCTTAGGTAAAGAAACTGGAGGAGAGAGTGAGAGTGAGATATAAATCATCTGCTTGTGTGTGCTGTTACACTTTCAAAATAAAAGCACAGGACACAACAGAAAGCAGAGAGACAAGTTAAGGTCTGGTTGGAACAAAGATTTCTGCAAAGGATCAGCGGTCTAAACTAAAGGCTGGAGAGAGAAGAGGAAAAGGATTACGAGTCGGAGCAGAGAAAAGACGGGAACAGAAAAAACATCTTCAGTTGGACAAAGTCACAGTGATGGACAGTGGAAGAAAGAGAGGATTGTTGTCTAAGTCACAAGACTGCAAGGCTTGTTAATGCAAACCACCCCAGCTCTACAGCTCAGTGGGAACATGTAGGAAGGCCATCAACATGCAGTCACACTGTCACACTTAGAGAGCTCCATCAGTCCAGATCTCCACTTCAGTCTGAGTGAACTCAACACAGCAGACATCCTCCTCAACTGGTTTGAACCACGAGGTCTTGAGAGTTTCTCCTGTGTGGAGTCAATCCTCATCAGACTGTCTGTCTCTTCTCCAGCTTTTACGGGATAAAGCTATGTTCACATGGTGCAGCAGTTCATACTCAGGACTCCCTGGTGACGCTGTACTAAATGGTCCTGCCTTAGCTAAAATGCTAATGTTGTGCCTCTGCCTGCTGAACAATGTTCTCAATGCTCGTGTTCATGTGCAGAGACCCTGGTGATACTACGAGCAAAGTTTCATGTTGTGTCGAGTCTTCTTAGTGTACATTATCGGGTACATTAACAAAAAAAGCCTAGGTTGCATTTTGGTGAGAGTTACACTTTGATGTTTTGGGGGGATCTTTGAATTTTAAAAGAAGTCTTTCGTACTACAGTAATGCACCTGTGATGAGGCAGATGTAGGAATTAAAAAAAGGTACTTTTAAGAGTAATGTTGAAATTCAATCATTAAATCACCTTTAAAAGACAGAGAAAGAAATTCAGTCATTAATTGGTAAGGTTAATGTTTGTCATTCAGTTCTGAATGTAGAATCTAAATGCAAATTGAATGGATGAAGTTATAACTGCTCTTTGTAAAAGTCAAAAGAAATGATATGATTGCTCTGCTGATGTTGAAGCGGGTCAATGAGGGCGGTTAGTGATGGAGGCAGGTGGTCAGATCTGATAGAAGAGGTTAACGATGACTACGTTCAGCATGAGGTCACCACTAAAGAGGCAACGTATTCCAGGAAGTGGGAATTCACAGTGCCCATTTCATTGGATCTTTAAATCATATCAACTCATCATTGATATAATTTAACGCTGACAAATGACAGTCTCCAGTGGCACACCCCCTGCCTCCATGGACCACAGTGAGGGTAGAATTAACACACAACAGCCGCAGGTTTACAGATCTGGACCTTAAACAGAACACAACACCACACAACAGAGATCATCCACCCACTCACAGCAAGGACAAGACAACACACCATATGACCAAATGGAGCCATCACACCCACCGGCTACAAACACACATACAGCAGATGTGTGTGTGTCTCATGAGTAGTAAGCCGATGCTTTCTTGCTGGAGTGTGGTGGGAGTCGACGCATGGAGAGGGGTGGGGGCACCCTGACGAAGCATGGAGGAGGAAGAATGAGGCGTGAGGTGAGTTTCTGCATCATGATGGTAAAGCTCAGTAACCCTTCACTTCCCTCAGCAACATCTTCTTAATGAACACACACATGTTTGATGAAAAGTTGACAATATGTCGTGTTTTAATAGCTGGAGCGAGGTGTTTACTGTGTCTCTGCAGTTTTAAAACAGCAACACGTCAAGGTCTTTGGACCCTTTGTGCCAAAATTGCTCTTTTACGGAGACAGTATATCTTGAATTTATTTTAGTTTTCAGTGTTTTCATCCTCAACTTGAAGCTGCTGAATCAAAAGATTCCATTTCATTTATCTTGAACAAACAAAAAGCATTAATCTTGTTCAAACTGGTTAATAGCTAGTGACAAGATACAGATCTAGTGCTAACAACAAATAAGCAAACAGCAAAATAGATAGGTAGTGCACTCTCAAGATATAACCACTAGAGTGCACGAGATACATACGTAGGAACAAGATAGAACTGAGGCACACAGCTCCAACGTATCTGTCATTACTGTCCAGAGCAGGTACAAACGTTCAATCATCGAGCCTTGCTTTTAAAGCTAAAACACGACTGAACCACTTGTTCTGCGCTGCTACTGTTATTATGTTCTGATGACTTTTGCGTCTAAGGGTTTAGAAAACACTGTGAAGTCCTCTCAGGGTGGGCTACCAATGCCAAAATGCTCGTATAATCCAGACTGTCCAGAGTAGGGTTGGGCCGTACACCTGTCACATCACTGTCAGCGGTGTCATGTTCTACTACCACCTGGATTTTGTAGCGCCGTCATCAATGTCAGTGTTTAGACTCAGACTTGCTGTTTTTTAGCACGTTCAAAATAATGTGCTTTACTGTGACTCCAATCACTTTCAGTTAAAGGGCTCCAGTGCAACCAGAGTAAAGAGTTAGTCTGGAGCCTGGTAACCATTTTCTGTCTGACGTTCTCAACACCAGCAACGTAAAAAGCAGGTTCAAAACTCAAGTTCAAGGATGGATTGTTACCGAGTTCAAACTGTGGACCTGTACGTTTTGTCTTTTTTATGTAGCTATGTAGCTAAAGGCTAGTGTCTGCTTCAGAATGCTGGAGCAATGTTGGAGTATTTAGTCTGAAGCAGATTAAAGAAACCACGTTTCTCTTTTTGGAACTTCAACGCACGCTACTCCTCCCAAAACACACGTCGGCCTGCATCTCATACATACAACTCATCTTTTTTTCTTATTTTTTCTTAATTAACCTATGTTTCCTTACATTACTCATAGATTTAAACCAGGTAGAATCATGTCTGAGTAGAGACCTTTTATTTTTGTTGTACCATTATAATATGTCACAAACCCTGATCTAAATTTGAGGTTGATGCCCACCACTAATCCAGAGTATTCCTTATTGGTGTATCTTTAAAATACATCTACTTTTTTAATGTATAAAACAAATTGAATTGGAACTTTTTTTTTTCATATTGGCATAATGTATCTAGAACCGGCCTGAGAGACACTTCCAGCATTTATACTATGACAGAGCAGAAATGCATCATGTTGTGAAATGGAAACAGCAGAAACAGATGGGTGCAAATCAACAGAAGTGTGTTTCAAAGGTAGAAAAACACTTCTGTCTGTATGAGGTGATGAGACACTGAACTGAAGTAGAAAAGTGAAGATCATTTCCTCACCAGCTCGCCTGCACAGCTTCGATGTCACTCACTAAGTTTTGGGCCAAACAAATCCCAAAGATCTGTGGCAGAGAGAAAAACATTGAATGGAAACATTTTCAAAGAAGGATATAAGAGATGATCATCCTGACGGTAAACACGTGCACGGAGCTGACCTGCAGTAGTGCAACTCCGATAAAGATCCCCGCCACCAAGGTGAGGTTGTCCTGTAGCCACTTCTCAAACTGCGGCACGCAGCCTTTCACGTTGATGTAGTCCTTCTGCTCCGAGTCCTGTGACCATCATCAGCACAAAACAATCTCATTTTATGAGGACTCATTTTCAGTCTTGACAGCTGCTTCAGTTGTTTAGCAGAATGCTGCAAAGCTGTTTTACTGTGAAGCTCCAGAAGTGTTTTGTGGACTATGAAACTTCACCTGACTTTCCATCAGCATGGAGGCAGGAGATGATGACTGAACTGTTCCATGAACATAAATTGTGGCTATCAGCAGCTTTAATCCACCTGAAATCACTAGAACTAAATTAAGACCTAAAATAAATCAGTGGAAATGAAACCTGGATCCGGCTGAGTCTTAATTAAAAACTAGCGGGGCAGGTGTGGGAGCACTGGGACGAGGAAATGAAATGAATTAAAGAGTGAGTCAAGTAGATGCATGTTACTTACTGGTTTAGCTCTGATGTCGTATCCACACTGAGTGTTTATTACGTCCTCCTGGAGACAGAAACAAGAAACATTATAGTTTGTGTCCTACTCCTGGGAACAGTAATAAAACAACAATAACATGCTGACTAACAACACAAACATGTCTCATTAATTACACAGTCAAGATTTTAATACGTAATCGCAGGAAACATTTGGAGGACTGATCATTTTTATCAGCTTTTTGTCTTCCCTAAGACAATTTTACTAAACACTGAGGGATCTGCTTCAGCTGCACACTCTGCTGTGTTGCGTTTAAATACCTCTCAGGACACAAGCATTATATCTACACATGAATATCTGACTAATCAGAAATGATGTAGACGGGTTAAAATGTACAAAGGCGAGTCAGAACGAGCGTCTTGTGAACTGTGTAGGGAGTGAGGGAGTCGTACCGCTGGGTCCTTGGTGCAGCAGGAGAAGGGAACTCCACACTTTTCCCGGCTGGGATTCCCGTCAGTGCAGTTAAAATAGATGTTCAGGTTCCAGTCGTCTGCTCCGAACGCTCCGCAGCACTCCCACTGCAGACACACAGAGAGGACAACATGGTTCAAGGCCTCTATTGGTCATGGTCTTCTTCAGCCCGTTGCAAACTCCATATAAGACTATGAGGTACAGCTGAAAGCTCTGAACAAAGTCTGTATGCAGAATTTGTCTAAATATGATTTTGTGGACTATCATGACCAAGGTCTGCATGCTCAGCTATGAATTAACAACTCTGTTTTTCACTTACATATTCCTGAGTGAAGTCGATGAGGTTCTGTAGATCGATGTCGTCTCGATACGCCCGGATGTTATTGTTGATGAACAGGTTGAGCTGGTCTTTAATCCAGTCCTTAAAGACAAACGCCAGGACTCCTGTCGTCAGCTCCAAGAAAAAGATGATGCCCAGAAACACAGAGAACTACAGGACAAGAGGAAAAGACACAGAATGACTGACAAGCAGCTCGTTTCTATACTTCCTCATCACTGCACTGTGTGAAGTGCACAGTAAAGTCTGGAACATACAAACTTGAGCAGAAACGTGTTTTCCCGGAGTGCTCCAATGCATCCTGCAAAGCCCAGAATGAACATGACCCCCCCGACCACCATGAATAGCCAGACTGGGTCCAGACCCCCCAGGTCTGTGATGGACGAGATGTTGGACAGGACCCCCTGGAGGGGAGAGACGGAGCACAACAGCACAGTCAGTCTGAGACAAGCAGCTGCGTCTCGTTCAGAACGGTCACAGTGACATTAGAAAGGACAGAGCTCAGAGAGGAAGTACAGCTGCTGCAGCCGCAAATCATACCATGAACAGACTTTACGTTGTGATGATGTCACAGATTATCACATCGCTTTTATAGACTCAAAGAAAGTCGTCTAAAACCTCAACAGATCCAAATTCATTATAGGAAGCAGTTCTGGGTGTCCTGTCACCAGTTTAACAGGCCTCTCTGTTAAAACACAGCTCTATGGGGAAAATGCTTTTTGTGTTGCTGGGGAAGTTTTCACTGTTCGTGGCCACTGAGGAAAAAAATCGGAGGCATGGCTGAGCGCCACCGCCACAGTCAGGTCCAAATGATACATTCGTGATGTACACGATATCCACAAGGTAGTTGGTAAATTTCTCTATCTGCTGTTAGCGTACAGTGGATTTATATGGACTTTGCCTGCTACTACTTGGTGTAAAAAGCTAATGAGAGCAGAGTTTGCAGGACCAAAACAACAAGCTGAAAGAGGCTAAAATACTGTGTAGATCTGAGGGGAACTGCAGAGTGAGCCATCATTCTCTTTCACATTAAACATGTGATTCATTGTTAATATAAAGTTCTTATGATATTAGAATTATTGTTATATTATATTATTGCATCTTTATGTTGGAATAAGTATCGGCATGTAAAAAAAAGTCTTATTATCACATCTTAGATTATTGTGGATAATGGATCCATTGTCCATTATCACTAATAATGACTCACCTTCTCACTCCATGCCCACAGTCCAATTCCAACCAAGGCCATGCCCAGCAGCTGCAAATAAAACAAAGTCACGTCAAATCACGGCGAGGATGTGCTGATGCACAGTGACATGTTGCCAAAATAAATAAGAGATACAATAATGTCCTCTGAGGCCACTGATGACCCTGTGGTGTGGGATCAGGATGGTCAGCCTGCCTCCGCTCTGACCTTTACTGCTCCCTTGGTGACATGTAACAGCTGTATTAAATATATATTTATTTGTTCTTTTCAACATTACAACACGTCCTCAAGTCCTGTCGAACCCGAGACGAGCAGTAGACAGATGTACTGAATATTATCACACGTATGAAAACTTCCCCAACTTGTTTTGATATGAGATATGGGGATGTGTCTTCTTTGTTTTGTGTGCGTGCTCATTATGAACAGAGTCAGTGTTCCTAGAAGAATAACCTTTCAAAACAATTTCACGTGTACCTATAATAAATAACAGCTTCCTACTGGCTGTAAAGTTGCAGGACGGAGATTTGATCAACAGAAAACAAACTGGCAACTATTTTGTCATCACCTTATCATTGAAGTCATTTCAGAGTTCATTAATCATATCCATCACAGCCTCAGAAATCATGCTTGAAATGCAAACAGTGTCTTGTCACATTTCAAGATCTGTCATCACCACTTATAACAAGAAAAACAGTAGAATTATGGCTGAAATGGAAGTGGATTATAGTAGCTTTAATTTAGAAATGTAAGTTAGAAACTTCAGAATATTGTGACGGACGTTTTATAACCATACATTTAATCTATTAATCGAGAAAATAATCTGCAGATCCATCATTACTGAAAGACGTTGTTGAAGCCATACTTGACTTAGTCCAAGTATTTGAGAAATGTGATTTAATTTTTACATTCAACTTAAAAAAATATGATTTAATTTAGAATTCATGGAAAATTCTACAACTGACCCCGGTCTCCCCGTCAATGAAGCAAAATGTCTATAAAAATGAACTTAATGCATTAAAGCTGAAATAACTGTTGCATTAATCGATTAGTTATTGGAGGAATAAAAGTGATCACACTTCTGATTACCAATAAATCGCTACTTTACTTTGTTTTACATTACAGTGAGCTGACCATCTGTGGGTTTGGACCTGTTGTTCCGACAAAACACACAAAATGGCAGAGGGTGGTTAGATCCAACAGAACATCACTGGTACCATCTACAGAGCATCAGTGACATCAGTGAAGTGAGACGTCTGCACAGAGCCCAAAGATACTAAAAGACAACAGCCACCCAGCCACAGTCTGTTCACCCTGCTGCCATCTGACAACAGATACAGAAGTATCTGCTGCTGTACCACCAGACTACAGAGCAGCTTCACTCCTCAGACTGTGACACTCCTCAACTCATCATCAACACCCCACCATGAATAGATTGTTTTATATAGTTTTATATATCGTTGTTATTTAGTCATTAGTCTGTACAGTTTTTGTGTGTGAAACTGTGGACTAAGACAGATCATTTGTTATACAATCCTTTGTTGTATGATGACAATTAACTTCATCCTGGACCTTGAGTTTGATGTGGACACAGTGTCGGAACCTTATAGAACCTTACAGAACCTTACAGAACCTTGAACCTGTCTGCACTGACAGGTGACCGGCAGCAGTATATAACCACACATCTCTGGACCACTGCACTTTACATGGATGGCATCACTTTTTAAGAAACTAAATGACGTCATGTCTAAATATATAACATACATATGTGTATGTGTGCAGTGTAAATGCAAACTGTGTGATGGCTGCATCGCGTTGTCCTGCTGTCCGTGCAGTGTGTGTGTGTGTGTGTGTGTGTGTGTGTGATATGAATGATAAGCCTGCAGACTGACTCTGAGGCTCAGCTCTCTCTCTCTCTCTCTCCCTCTCTCTCCCACAAAAAGCCGATTAGCTCTCGGTCGTCGGCCGACCTGCAGCGGCTCTGATCCGGACATGACTGGACCGGGTTAACCTCCATCACACACACACACGAACGCATCGATTCGACTGTGAACATGAGCCCGACCCATAACGGCACCGTGATAAGATGTGATGATGACTGCGGCCTTCCTCCCTATTGGCCGGGGTGGACGGGATAATAACCGAGCTGTAGCGGAGCAGAGGCCGCATTAAAAACACAAAAGCTTCTTACCCAGAACAGGATGTTGAATCCGAAAATGAAGTATTTGATGCAGCAGCTGACTTCGTGGCCTTTGTAATGATTCCCCGACATGTTTGAGCATCATCAGCGCGCTGTGCGAGGAGAAACACGGCCTGCTTCACAGGCTTTGTGTGCGGGAGGGAGCAGGTTCAGCGCTCCGGGGACGCATCTCACTTTGTCCGCCTCGAAGGTTCCCCACAGCCGCTTCACACCCACACGAGGAGCATGCTGGGAGCCGGCGGGACGCGCTCACACACGGACGACTGCGAATATGTCACCGAAGTAAAGCTGCAGATCTGAAGTCTCCTCCGACGGCCGGGCTAATAGCGCCTACAGAGGGCGGGACCGCTGCTGCGGGCGGTCGTCAGTGATTGGCTGGGAAGAGATTTAATTGACTGAGACTGTAACCAATCATATGAGAGGAATGATGGGGCATTTCCTGTGTATTGATGCTGATGGTGATAACAGTGTGAGATACAGGCTGAGGTGATGTAGGCCTGCTGGGAGGAGCAGCATCCACTAGCAGTCAGAAAACCTTGTTGTTTAGCAGCACAATGACCCAGTTAAAGACATAAAAATAGCCTTGATAAATATATATTATACAGTATGTGTTACCATGGGAATAAGACATAACTTCGAGGTAAAAAGTCTAATTTATGAGTTAAAAAGTCATAAGTATGACTGAAATTATGATCCATTTTGAATGTAATTCTGATTTTTTATTTCTTATTTACAATTTTCCCCCAATAATTTCAACTGTTTTATTTCATTTCTCATAATTTCTACCTTTTATCTCCTGATTTTGACTTTTTATATCTTATTTATGATTTATATCTCATAATTTCAACTGTTTTTTATCTCATTACTCTGACTTTTTATTTCATAATTTCTTTGTTACGATTATGGCTTTTTCTCTCATAATGATGACTTACCATGGGATATATTTTTTCATCAAGCTCAGTTTCCACCTTATCTTTTTCTCTAGCTTCCATATTTATCAGTGTGAACCTCTCACAAAGCCTGACAGGATCTACTGCAGTGGGTGATAACAGGCAGTGAAGATGTCAGAGCAGAACCTCCTGACTGACTCTGAGCACAGAGCCCGGACATGAAGACAGGTTCATAGTGTGTTGGCTCAGGTCCTGAACACAGCTGCTGCTTCTGCTCCTGTGCTGTAACTCTTAGTTTCTTGTTCTGAGTGTGTTGGTCGGTAAAATGCAGCCCCTCGGCCCTCACACACACACACACACACACACACACACACACACTGAATGACAGGACCATCACATCACATCTCACATAATGTAACGAGCTGCGCAAAAGATGCCAACTTTTGTTGAAAACATACCATACAACTAAGTAGTTTTAGTCATTCTTCACTTTAACATTTTAACATTCATGATGATACAAAGTGTGAACACTTCACTTCCTCACTTGGAGAATGAATGTAACTGTAGAATTCAAAGTCCTCTTTAAGTCACTAAAGAAACCCCATCATCATCATCATCCTCATCCTTATCCTCATCAAGCTAACATGCTGCTGACAAGCCACCAAACCCTTTCATTTAAAGGTGATAAATGTCAGAATTTGACATGATAATAAAGTATCTTGTCAGTATTTATTCATCTTTGATTTGATTGACACCTGCTGCATAACCTTTCAAGGAAGAATTCAAACCCTTTATTTTCAATAAATAGAAAGTTCAAGCTGCTGTAATTAAGGTATTTTTACTAAAATAAGTATTAAATAGTTTTATATTCCAACACCAATCACTGTTATAGAGTGTTCGGTCAGTAAGCCATGCCTCTCCTCCTGCTGCTGCTGCAGTAAAAGAGAAAATAAATTATTAAATGTATCCAATCAAGACAGAGAACTCCATAAAGTCCTGTCGGAGAGCAGGATCCTCCTGTTTGCTGCTATGTCCGGTGATGTAGAGAGGAGGGAGGTGATTGCTAACTGCAAAACGGACAGGAAGTTAGATAAAACAACGTTTACAGCAGCTCTAAAATGAGGATGAAAATATGACTGTCACTGTGAAACACTAGTCACTAGACAAGAGTATCACAGTTTAGTTTTTTTAGTTATTGTCATTTGGGGTTGTTACAAACTGTAAACTGAAACATGTTTGTGTCCTATACAGACTCAGTCTTTAAAAAACTTCATTTGTTATTCACACATTCAGGTGGGCCATCTGTGTTTGTGGTCCTGCAGCAGTCTGAATATTTTGATGCTGTTCTCCTCCTGTGAGCATGAACAAGGAAGCTAACTGAACTATACTGATATAAAAATCGAGACACACAGTCATTTTTATGATGAGTGATGAACAGACTTGAAGAGGCTACGTTTTCTGAAAGAAATGCTCACATTCCAAGATTGCACAGTAATGACTAACAGCCTTTGCATGTTCCTAGAGCTCTAAAGTAAAACTTTTTTAAAAAAGGGACTCAAGAAGAATGACCGAATATTTATGTGGATTTAATTTAGTCATTTTGTCTGCCTCAATGTTATACACTTCAGTCACGCTGTTATTACATTATGTCCTCACCTCTTTGCCACGTTTGTGCTGAAACATTCTGCTTATATCCACCATATGAGTGGATTAACAGAATTGATAAGATATGTTTTAATACAACACCATAGAATAGTGGTCCCAGTGACAGAGTTAGGTGTGGAGAGGCTGTGTTTGGTACAGCACCAGTAAGGGTTCACTCAGAGAGCCTCTGTTCAGACAGTACAGACTCTGTGTCAGGGCCTCATGAAGGACCAGACTCCCACTCTCGTCTGTGTAACGCAGCTGAAAGCCCACAACCTCCAGAGGCCTCAGAGCCAGAACAGCTGAAACATCAAACACATCATATCCAGACAAGGGACGCTGGTCCAGGGTCAACAACCTCTCCTCCAGGGCAGGACTTTCCTTCAGAGCTCCCTGTGAAGCTGTGACGCTGTGCAGGGTGACCGTCACACTGATGGGCTGGGGGTGGAGGGTTTTCCTGAACAGCACCAGCTCTGCACCCAGCATGGAGGGGTTCAGGCTGCTCACGTTGAACCAGATCCATCCTGGAGGAGCGTCATGTGGACCTGAGTGATACATTGATTTTCAAACATGCAATAAAGTTTGACATTTTTAAATGAATTTTTCACAACAGTTGTCTTCAGAGTCTTCACCAACTCTGCAGTTCCCTCAACACTAGCTCTTCAGTCTCTTTTAGCTCTTTGTTTTGGTTGTGTGACCCACAGCTTCACAGTTTTGGTTCACTCACACTGCTCTCATCAACCTTTTCTCCCAGCAGCAGCAGGCTGCACATTTCAGTGAAAAAGGTCAACCTGCTCTACACTTTGTAGCTATTTTTGTCTGAGCAGATATTCTTTCCAAAGATGGTGGAGACCAAAACAGAGCTAAAAAAGGAGAGTGATTATCAGACCAACATTCATTAGGTGGATAATAGCATGAGTTCAAATGAGTACTTCTGTTCTTCCGTTTCTGCTGGATGTGAGTGTGCTTGCTAACAGGTAAGCCACATCAACTTTATATGATAGTAATATGTCAGTTGTGTTTACAGCTTGTTCTACTGCCCCCAAGTGGCCAAAAAATGCAGCTTTAAGGCAGTTGTTTTATAGTTTACTGTTTATTTGTATACAGTTTTGAGTATTACATTTGGACACTGTTGCCATATTTGGTACGTTATAAGCATGTTACACATCTGGCCAAAACCCAAAACATGATGTCACAGCAATGCAAGGATGTCATCGCTGCAACACTGTTTAGGCTAACTACCCACTTCTTTTATTGTTTTATTGCAATCAACATGATTAGATAGGTTTTAATAAAACTATTGAAAATTGTGCAATAATTGAAAAACAGTAGTAAAATGAAGATGATTCCCGCTTTAACACAAGATGGTCAGTCAGTTCAAATCCTTACCAACAACACTCCGATAACTCTGCACCAGTGTTCCATCTGAACTTCCAAAGTCTTGAGCCTCCAGTGCATCCAAGCGCTGATAGATCCTCTTCATGTAGGGATGGGGCTTAGCCTGATGGCTCGCAGACACTTTATCTATATGTAGCATTTCCAGAATGGCTTTGTTGTGTTCCTGGTTGTCCTCTGCATCTCTGCGCTGATCCATCAGCAGCAAGCCTGTGACGGAGCACAGCAGGAGGAAGACCAACGTCACATCAAAAACTCCCAGACAGACTCCTCGGACCATTCTGATTATATTTATTTAATTATGGGAAATATCCTATATATGTACCTCTTCTTCTATTAATGTGCTGCTGAATCTTCCACCTGGCAGCTGCTGTAACAGTCTGTGTGCTAATGGGGATGCAAGAACCACAGGGGCTGTCAGGACTTAGTGAAGCAGTACCATTCTGAAGCTGAGGAATGTTACTTCCTTTTGACAAACACTCTACCATGGACTGTAATGAGCCACAGTCCTGCACTGCTCTCAACAAGCAGCCACAGGGCTGAAGCACTGACTGGAAAGACTCCACTGTGACTTGAACTGCTTTAAGAGAAAAAAAAAAAAAGAGTTGAGAATAAAGTTTAAATATTTTGAAATGTTTTGATATTTTAAGAAAAATAGATAAAGTGTTATAATAATTGTAATTTTACAGAAAAAAATGGGTATTATTTTTATGGTAAATAATAATATTAGAAGTTAAAGTGTGCAAAGGGGGTGGACCAAATGCAGGAGACAGCTGGCAGGCGGATCAATGGTGGACGTTGTATTCAGAATCAACAGCAGGAACAGGTTAACAGAATATACTGACTGAGCTAATGACTGGACTTTAATACAAGCTTAACTAACAAGGGGACGAGGTGCAGGAGAATGAGTAAAGGAAACCGGAGCCCTTGAGTTTTTTTTTAAAGCAATGGCAGATCTAAGAACCTCTGAATAGTCCCCGACGTTAGCTGTAAATACTACAGCCCAGTAAATCAATCAATCAGTAAATCATGTACTAACTACGAACAACCAAACATCGTACGTCTGTCTCTTTGTGTTCATGCATGTGTCTCAGATGTGGTAGTATGCAGTACGGGGGCCCCTCAGGGTACGCTGCTCTCTCCTTTCCTTTTCACCCTCTACACATCGGACTTCATGCACAACACCGTGAACTGTCACCTCCAAAAGTTCTCTGATGTGTGTCTGAGGGGAACAAACAGGAATATAGGGGGGTCATCAACGACTTTGTTGACTGGTGTGAATGCAACCACCTGCATATAAACACCAGTAAAACAAAGGAGATGGTGATCAACCTCCAGAGGAAGACACCACAGATCACACCAGTGAACACCAGGGTTTGGACATAGAGATGGTGGCAAAATACAAATACCTGGGTGTTCACCTTAACAACAAACTGGACTGGACTGACAACACGGATGCCATGTACAAGAAGGACCAAAGTTGCCTGGTTAGGTTAACCAAACTGGTTAGGAGGGCCAGCTCTGTCCTGGACTGTCCGCTGGATTCCATAGAGGTGGTAGGTGAGAGGAGGATGTTAGCCAAGCTGATGGACAACACCCCTCACCCCTGCACCAGACTGTGGAAGCCTTGAGCAGCTCTTTCAGCAGCAGACTCTTACACCCACTGTGTAAGGAGTGCTACCGCAGATCATTCATCCCAACAGCCATCAGACTGCTTAACTCAAGCACTACCTGAACAATCACTTTCCACTCACTTGTTTGTTTTTTGTATGCATATTTGTCTGACTCTTTTTCCTGTACTTGTTGCATCTTAAGCTGTTGTAACAAGTGGATTTCCCCATTGTGGGATGAATAAAGTCTATCTAATCTAATCTGATGTAAATTGCCCATTTAGAACTTCCTGGAACCATCTGAAATCACGTGACGATCGGCATTTTGATCCTCCATTGTCATGACTCTCTCTACTCAACGGCTCTGGAGGAAACAAGAGAGCAGGGAAGGAGCTGATAGGCTGGGAAACACAGTGGGAACAGGGTAGGGCTAACGGAAACAGAGCAAGACACCACAAAAAACCCAGAAAACACACACACAAAATAAATAAATAAATAAATAAGTAAATAAAAGGAGACAGAAATGAAAGGACTAATTTGAAGGACAGTCACAGTAGGGGATAAAGGTCAATCCTTTATTTTGAAAGAGGATGAGGATATCATTTACTCCCCTCTCAGGAATAAGAAATGTGACACTCTATAGTGAACAGAAGGTCTATTTTTTTCTTCTTTATATTGAAAAGAATAGATTGTTTTCCATTTAAATGTCTGGAACCATTGATAAAATAATATTTCCACTGAAGAGTTCAGTAATAAAGTTATATTTTAAATGGGCATATGATGGCCCATCAGACCTGGTGTGTATCAGGTCTGATGGGGTGCTGTAATTAAACCACTGCTTTCAATGGCTCTTACACCTGTTGGACACTTTAGGAAATGGGCCTCCATAGGAAGGATCATATCAGGGCAATAAATTAGTGATGTATGCATGAGAGAGTAGTCAGTGCGTTGTGGGTCAGTGTTGTAATTCCTTGTTAATGCTGCTCCTCCCAGCAGGCCTGCATCACCTCAGTATGTATAAAAACCTGGCTACAGACCTGCATGGAAGAAAATGTTTCATCATAGAAGATGCCTAAAAGTCTTAATTAATTGTTAATTGTTATAAATAATGTAACCGTGTGCGTGCATGCCAGTGTCCATCACATGCTCTTGTGCGCGTGTACACGCGTCATAGGTAGCTGAACAAACAGCAGTACAGCCCTGGTCTGCTGAGCTGTATATCTGGGTTTGTTCCACGCTGTAGTCTTGTACATGGATGTCACCCTCAGAGGGAGGATCTGAGAATCTTACACAAAGGTTGAAATGAAACTGTCATTGCGGTTGAGGGTGTCTCTATCATTTCTGGCTGACTGCTTTCTTGTTTAAATGGGTAGTGTGATTTCCAGAAAAAGCGTTTGGCACTTTCCACTAACACAAGCAGATGGTTCCATGTGTTTGTAGTGGTCATATTATTTTCCCGGGCTAATACTGACCCCCGCTGGCTCCCTGCAACATTACAGCCAGTACAGTACATACGTAAATATTAAAGAGAGAACAATTTACAATGAGTTCAGGTAAATCAAACAGTAGCACATACGATCAAATTTAAGTGAAAATAAGGTTACATAGAGGACATCAAGCTAGGATAATGCAAATAAATATATGTACAAAACATATAAGTAAGATACAAATTAAAAGAGAACAATAAAGTAAGGGGACAGGTTTCAAGGTAAAAGGTTTCGACATTACTTATACATTTATTACATTTTATGTTATTTACTAACTTAAGTGATTTAAGTAGTAAGATTGGTTCTAAAAGAAAAACTGAGAATTTGGGAAGCGATCTGGAGAATTTCTGTTTATGAATAAATAATTTTGCATATATTATGCTGACATTGATGACATTCTCAATCTTGCTATTATTTGGATTATTATAGTAGATAAAATATCTTTAAGGTTAAGCGAGCAGGCAACGTTAGTGGGTTCAAAAAAATGAGACTCCATGACTTCTCCAGAATCTTTGGGATATTTCAAAGACCTCCAGCTAAGTTGAAAATATGATTTTGAATGAAATACCAAATTGAATTGGGGTTTTTAAGACATCTTTTTAACCAGCAAACTTTAAAGGTATTAACAGTATCAACAAAATCCAGGAGACTGCCTTCTGCTTTACTACAGGAGAGAATAGTTTTTTTAAGCCTATGTGATTTATTTTTCCACATAACATCTAGAAAAATTCGGTAAGCTTCTGATGTTGTCAAATCATTTACAAATAAAGAAAGGGTTAGGAGAGGTGAACTCTACCATGGATAGATAGATCCCTTTGAAGCCAATTATTAAAGATAGCCTTAGGTTTTTTCATCCTGTTTGAAAAATCTAAATGTTGTCCAGCTATGAGATTTTTAGTTATAAATATCCCCAAATATTTAACAGAGTCCTTCACTGGGATATTTCCAATTACAGAATCATCACAGCCATGCAGAGATAAAATTTCACAGTTGGACAGATTCAGTTTGAAGCCAGAAGCATTGGAGAACTGGTTGATGAAGTTAATAGAGTTATCCAGCTGGTTCTTGTCCTTTTAAATTAAGCGTGGTGTCATCTGCCAGTTGGGACATTTTTAAATCTCTACCAAAAATTGCTTCGAGAGGCTGAAAAAGAAATGTGTGCTCGACAGTGTCAAAAGCCTTATAAAAGTCCAAACACAATATAAGTGCCTGGAGTTAACTGCATCTGCATAATCCAGCAAAACTAAGATACGTCTTATATTACAAATGTCGGTTTTTCATAAATCCTGTTTGAGTTTCAGCAATGATAGAATCAAGCCCTTTCTTTAGCCTGTTTGTACTAAGGCCAAGATCTTGTAATCTATTGTTAAAAGGGTGATGGGGATGCCAGCTATCTATTAACAAGGGGTCCTTATCAGGTTTGGGAATAAGGGATATAATGCCTTAATTCATTGTAGTCACCATCTCCCCTTGACTGATGCATTCTTTGTACATGTTAATTAAAGGATTTTGAATAAGTTCCCAAAAGTGTATGTAAAATTCAACAGATAAACCATCAATGCCTGACGATTTGCTTTTTTCCACTGAGTAGTTGTCAGATCAGAATCACATATAAGTTTTAATTCATCATCAACTGAGGGTATGTTATTATGTCATTTTCATTACATTTGGATTCATATAATTTTCCATAGAATGCAGTACCAAAATTAGAAATTGCTTTTGGATCCTGAGAAGAAACACCATCAATATTAAGGGCGATTAAAGATTTCCTTTTAAAATTCCTTTTCTCTAGTACAAAAAAGTAATTTGAGTTTCTTTCACCTTCTTCCAGCCATTTGGCTCTGGGTCTTATGTAGGTACCAAGGTCAAGATACATTTGATCCAGCTATAACTGGAGGTCCTTCATTTGAAGCTCTTCTTCTGAAGTTAGGCTTTCTTTAGCAGAAGGTCAAGATTGTGTATACTTCTGTTTCTTGCATCTTTCTTTCTTTCTTTTAGTTCTTTACTTCTTTTGATAGCAACATATCTGACCTTATATTTAAAGAATTCCCATTATTTCCTATAATTACTGTTTAAGCTATCCTTAAGGATTCCCTCTGCTAGTCTTTTAATAGAGTCGTTGAAGGCACTGTCATTTAAAAGAGAATTATTAAGTTTCCAATACCCTCACATTGCTGATGTCTTTTGGGTAGCACCTAAATTATTTGTTTATGGTCCAATAGTGGAGCATAAAAGTGATTGACCTCATTCACAAATTGAAGGCCATTCAAGTTTGTTCCCGTTCAGCAAATAAAATGTTCTTTTCTGCGCTGCTTTGTTAATATTCAGAGTTACATTGTTGTTTAATCAGTCTTAAAGTGATGAGGTCACATTAGTGTTTAAGTCACTTTAACCAGGATTTTATAAATGTTTTATCTTTATACAATGCTGTCCTAGCCAAATTGTTATCCATTTTCCAAATGAACAAAGCAGACAATGATGGATGATTGGAGTAAATGAGCAGTGATGTATATATCGTTTAAACACTCTGCGGCCTTAAGAAAAGCTCAATCAACACTTTCATTGTACCAGGTGTAATGTAACTACAAGCACAGCTGCAGACTTTCAGTCTTGTTTTAAATATTGTTTTAGCCTATACACTGCAACAAGGGAGTCATTTCCTCTGAGAGTGGGAGGACATGTCCTCCTGACTATTATAGTTTTTAGATTTTACCCAAAAAAATGTCCCGACTTTGTCCTCCGACTGTCCTTCACCAATAGTGCAGCTGTGAGAAGAGAGGAGCTGATAAAATGTTGACACACTGACTCATGTGAGTCACCTTCAGTTATTACCATGCGCACAGCAGTTAACTTAATGAGAACCTGCTAGAGGTGTGAACTGTATCTTTGTCCCTGGGCTTTGCCTCTCAGGCTACATCTGGCTGCGATATTTTATTGGTGAAGCCTGTTGAAGCTCCCCAAAATTGACAGCTCCTACAAAAAAATCTAAGTTCAGTCCATATCCATAAAACTTTCTTCCCAAGTCATTTTTTTGCTCCTTCAGTGGCTCCGCAAATGTCTAGGGCTTGTGGGAAAGTGTGTTTGTTATTTTATATATTTGTAGAACTCTTAACATCCAGACAGCGATCAATAAATGAAATGCTCTGAGGGAAAAAAAGGAAATAAATATGATAGTCGTGGCTGTCGCAGGCCTCTAATAAGCCTGTCAAATCATTTCATGAGGGTAGAATGAAATGACCTACCAACACCTGCCTACTGTACACACAGTGTGCCTGATTGGAGTCTTCCGCAAGGCCAGGCACACTGGGTGTGGATGTATTGCTAAAGCTATTAGTGAGCTAGCTGCACAAGAATGAAAGAGGAAGTGCAGCCAAAATGTCCCGTCCCGGTTACACCCCGCCTTTCCGAAACCCTGCTGTTCCGAAAATAGACTTCCATTCTTCGTAATGGCGGGGTTTCCCATTTTTTCTAAAGACCCCGCTATTCCGAAAAGGCTATTGGGGAACCCCTAACCCTAACCCTAACCCTATTGGGAAGTAATTGGAACTTGAAAGTCGGATTCGGAACAGCAGTGTTTCAGAGTGGGGATGTTTCGGAATGGAGGGGTTTCGCAATGGAGGTGTTTCGGAATGGAAGGCCGTCCCCGTCCCGATATTAACCTGCTAGCTCGGCAGGGGTGAGCGTGCCGTACAGTATAGCCACGTTTTCTTCCATGTGAATGAAACACGAGGGAGGTGGATGCGGTTAGCGAAGACGATATGTTGCACTCACAGTAGACAGGAACGGGAACGAATGAGCAGCTGAGGCTTCAATGGCCTTGTTCAGTGGCTAACCAAGTTAGCACAAAGCACACAGCCACAGCAATGAGCAGCTGTCAGGTAGGCTAGCCTTGTCAGCCTGTGGTATGTTCAGGATGGTCGTTTGCTTGAGTTTATATTATTGTGGCATTTAACAAAGTCTTTCATTTGTGTATTTTTTTACTAAAAAATTTAAGAGAGCTTGTTGAACTTAGTGAACTAGCTGTCCACACATATTTCCTCGCTGGCCAGAGAGAGCTGGCAATCTGTGTTGGTGTATTCTGGCAGTGTGTGGAGGAGCGGCTCTGGAGGAAGTCCTGAAGGGAAGAGTTGGGATTTTTTCATTGGATACTTTCAAAAAAAGGCCAATTTAATGGGCATAAATATATGAACATCGAACAAACGTCGATATTCGATCCTTTTTCTAAAACTACTGTACTTAATTAGAAATATCAAGCAAGGCACACAACATACTGTTGAGACTGGCTCTGTTCCAAGATTAGATAGCTACAAGCATAGTCATTTGATCCATTATCAATATAAAAATATTGATTAGCGTAGTTTTAAAAAGTTCAGGCCATCCTGGTCAGAAAAATGGCCGCAAACCATTTTTACATTCTTTGTTTTTGTGACCTCTAGTGGCCATAGTAAATATTAAGGCAGCAAATGAGGAAGTCAGGCAAAGCAGTATTAAGGGCAGCAAGTCTGTACGAGGAGGACGTGGGAGATGGATGGTTGGGTCAAACAAGCCGAGGAAGTCAACGATAATTTTGTTTAACATACTGAACCAGTTAAGTTACGTAACTGAGGTTAAGTGCGTAACATGGGTACATTTGTAACTGAAGTTACATAAGTAACAGGTATTTTAACCCAAACCACAATCATTTCCTCAACCTCACCTGATAGTTTCAGTGCCTAAACCTTACCTACAAATTGTCTCGATTAAACCCGACCAAACAACGAGCATATTGTGCAACGAAGGTCTGGTCCGCTGCAGTGCTCGTGTTGTTGTGGGAGTCACAGGAGTCGACCTGTTCAGCTGTTTAGACATGAGGACGTGTTGAAGAAGTTACAGGACATGAGAGGAAAATCTAAAATGAGTTGGGATTCTGATTTCACAAAATCTGTGTGTTTTTCATGTCTTTCAGTCTAACACCAGTGCTCTGTCTTTACAGTGTGTGTGTGTGTGTGTGTGTGTGTGTGTGTGTGTGTGTGTATAGAGTACATGAAGTCAGTCTCAGCTCTCATGGTGTTTTCCTTACATTAGTGCACTGTTAAGCCTTTTATCTGTGCTTCTTTCTCTTCAATAATGACAAAGCTGTTCCTTAAACCAGCAGGCACTTTGGACCAGTCTTTGATCTCAGAGCCCAGTGTTTGTCTTTAGGTTTTTTTCCGCTCCGATTACTGATTCCAGAGCAGCAACAAGAGGAGGAAGGCGTCCTCAGTCAGCTCTTCCTGCCCTCACCCTCTGTCCCTCCCTCCTTCTCCCTCTCCACTCATCTCACTCTCCTGTGGGTGGAGTTTGTCTCTGAGGAGTGAGCAAGATTCAATCAACAGAGCTAGTTGCTGTGTAGAGCAGAGGGGAGCAGGCAGGTAGGCAGAGGAAGAAGAAGAAGAGGCGCCAGATGTGAGCAGATCAGGTAAGGACATGTCTAAATGTATGTGGAGATCTCCGCTGGTTACCTTTCTTCCTCAAGAGCATAATAAGAGCCTTTTTTCTTCTTCTCCCTCCTTTTTTGGTAGCTTTTCTTTTGATTCTCACTGTCTGTCTGTCCGTCTGTCTGTTTGTCTGTCTGTCTTCCCAAACTATACTATTGATAATGAATCTCTTAGTGTCTCTGAATTCATCACTCTGCATACCCATCAACTGGTGCCTCAGTGAACTCCTGCAGACTAAAAGTCATTACATAGTGTTCATAAATCTAATGATTTTCAAACTGCACATACATGCTTCTTTCTGTAATGCTGCTGCTCTGTATAATGCACCGGTGCACAGAGCTTACACTATCTCGTACTCAGCTCTTGTTTCCAGCAGTTAGGGAGTATTTGGGAGCTTTTTTTAAAGCTTTCTGTTGCACATTCTGGACTGTGCTGCTGGACGGCAGCCAACGTTTGTCCACTCATGTTTTCAGCAGAATACCTTCTTCTTCTTCTTCTTCTTCTTCTTCTTCTTCTTCTTCTTCTTCTTCTTCTTCTTCTTCTTCTTCCCTGATGGCTTGTGTTTCTTTGAACATTGCTGGCTGCTAAGGACCCTGTCATTATTAAGATTAGAAGAAGAAGCCGTAGCTGTGAATGGATGGAACGGACATTCCCAGCTGTGAAGCGAAGCCACTTGTTATGTGACACATCACATTCCCTCACAGCTGTGTGCTCTGTGCTCATCACTGGATCGTGGTTTGGGAGAGGCAGGATGGAATTCTGCTGGGTTATGGAAGGGTTACTTATTGTGAGGGTAGAGTTATGAGATGCTATTTGACCTTTATGATGTTTGATTATTATTTTTTGCTTGTGGTATGTTATCTTTGCAAGGGGGAGATGGGCTAAACAGACAGAAAGCACATGTTCTGTTTTTCCCAGCTGGTGTATGTCAAATCTTTAATCTATAGAAAAGTTTGGTTGTTGTTTTTTTGAAGTCTCCAGCCAATTCAGTTGTTTAGCAGAATGCTGCAACGCTGTTTTGCTGTGAAGCTCCAGAAATGTTTTGTGGACTACGAAACTTCACCTGACTTTCCATCAGCATGGACATAGTACATTTTTCAGTTCAAAGAAGGTTGGTGAAGAAATGTTTGAAAAAAATCTAATATATTTATTTCTATAATTATCTAATGGCTTGTGCTCTATCTTCCCCTAAAAAATGTTTCAATTCGTAACAAACAATCAAAGTGATTTCATTTTGTACTTCCATAAACTCACAAGAGGCCTATTTTTAAAAAGAATGGTCAGACCCAAATATAGGTCAACCGGAGCCTAAATGTCCCATAATGCAAACTAACAGTATTTTCTGTTGGACCCTCCTGTCTGTTAAATGCCCCTTTAATCTTTAATACATCACATGCCCAGATTGTAAAGTAGGCTTTTCATTAGGACTCTGTTGTTTCAAGGTCACCCTGATGACACCAGCATGTACATACAGTAGTCTTCTTCCTCAGAGGTTTTGCTCCTACACTCTGTCTTTTGCAAGTGTGACCACTAGCTCTTGTTGGCTAATGTAAGCTAAGGTTAGAAAAACTGTATGCATTGTAGCACTTAGCACTCTCCTGTCATTTTCCATTTCTTGCAACAGTGACTGCTGTTCAGCAGAAGATACACCGGCCTGCTTTAAGGCCTGGTCACAGCAGAACGTGGTACAGAGAGGTTTGTCAGCATGTACTTGTGATGCAGGTGGTGCAAAGCTTGGTGACTTAGTAACTACTTACAAGGCTAGTTGGCCAAGTAACGTAGCTGTCGAGCTAACGGTTAACATACACTAACCAGCGGGGAACGTACCAGCCAGACACTGACTTTCTGGAACAATGACTGTGACTCAGACCGTATCACCCAACATCAGTGTCGGACCTCACTGATGCTCTCGTAGCTGAATGGGAGCATGTTAAAGCCTCTGGGTTTAGAATGAGATGTACAACTATCAGTCATGTTTCTATAGAGAGCAACAGGCATGACGTATTTTCGTATGCTAACCAAGAAGTTAGCATCGCCCTTCCCGCCACAAAAAGCCTGTGGGATTTTTAATTGGATTATTGATTATTTCAGAAAATAATCTCTGTGGTCAACATAAATTCATAATACTGACACAGTTTGTTTTTAGCAAGATAATCTTCACAGATCAACACCACGTAAATGACTTTTGGAACTTGACTTGCTAACTTTATTCCAGGTTTAAGGACTCATTCCTGCAGCACTCTATTGTTCAGGTGTCCACATAGTTTTGGCCATAGAGTGTGCTTTCAATAATATTGCAATGAAAGCAAATTTTAAAGACATTCATCTGAAGAAGAAACACTTCCCTCCTGGTCTACATGGCATGCAGCTTGGTGAGTTACTACATGCAGAGCAAACCAAAGTCCAATTGAGGTGAGAGTAGATGACATTTTAGCAGATAACAGCCCGTCCAACATTGTGTCACACCAAATGACAGCTTGTCACTGATATTTACTCTCAGTTTAACGGCACTCAGTAATTTGTCCTGTTAGAGAGTTGGACTGGTGTGAGTCCCAGTGGGGAGGCTGCAGATGGGAGGTGAGAGCGCTGGGAAAGGTCCTGATGTTAAGCTGCCTGGAGCACTCTGAGGGTCCTGGCCCTGTTTGTAGTTGATCCTTTTCCTGTTTTGGCAGAGCTTCGAGTTACAGTCGCTCGACAGAATAATGTCAACACGATGCATCCAGGGAAGCCGTGTTATTTCCGTACTGTGGGTGCAGATCCTAGCCAGACTGAGACCACCGACCTCACCTTAAATTATCCTCACGTGTCAGGAGTGAACTGTTTCCTCCACGGACACGTCATTCAGGAGGAGAGTGTCAGAGACGGCAGGTCTAATGACAGACTACATTTACATTCCCATAAGCTTCTGGCAGTTCAACATGCACTCCCTAATCCCAACCTAAACACAACATCAGTGTTGCATGGTATGGTACCACTCTCTCCAGCTGATTCACATCCACTCCACAAAGTTTACTCTTGAAGATCACACGCTATGAGGAGTAGGGCTACAGGTTGGGAATCAGGGAGTGTACACTGCCTGGGGCCATACTGCCCACTGCTCCTCTGGGATGCCTTTAATGCAGAGTACCAGTTTCACTGCGATGTACATCGTGTGGTTGTATGTGAGGAATAAAGATTCTTCTAAAAAAAGAATACTATTATCTAAAATTGGTGTTCATACTATCTTCTGGTTGTCAGACTGTCGTCTGCACTGGAACTAAAGGGCAGAGACCACAAGTACACTGCAGACTGTGGAGTGTGGTCTCCACTTACTTTTCTAATATTATGTATACTTGCTGTTAACATACTCTAGTAATCCTTCCTACACTTTTAACCAGTATAAACCTTATTGCTAGTCATATGATACCTCATGCAAATTATAGGGGTGTCCTGTCACTTCCGTGGTAACAGGACGCAAACCCTCTTTCTCAGAGTGATTGGTGCGGTGTATCATTCATTCATGAAGACATAGGTTAACGAATTTATCGAGTGAATACTACTAACTATTAATATTTCTTAGCCCACTGAGCTAACGCTGCTAAAGGCTAGAAAGTGCCACCATTATTTCAGTTATCATGATACTTTGTTACTTACACTAGTTCCACCGAGCACGCGTAGTTTTGCCTGTGATAGTTTCCCAGTGACCTTTGCAGGAGACTTGTTGATAGTTCAGTTGCTTTTTAATTGATTGATTAAATCACAGTTCAAACTGTGATACTAAGTAATGCTGATCAAAAGGCAACAGTGCAGAGAAGAGTTTCTTCAAAGGTGTGCTGACCAGTGTCTTTATATCAACTTTGGATTAAATAACTCTGTGTAATGTGAAAAAGGTGAGTCATGACAAACACAGAGAGAATAATCCCCCCAGCTCTACTGTGCCCTGTAGCCTCTTTAAGCTCAACTTCTCTCATCTCTCTCATTACCTATGTTTCCAGCTGCAGCTGGCAGCTGGTGTCATCGCCAAAGCTTCAACAAATATCTGTTCATTACTCATCCAGCACCAAATATCAGACAATTTAACATAATGAACATAGTGGAGTATTTAGCAGCCAGATATTTCACTTAGAAGTTGGAGGAGACAAAAACAGAGTGAAAAGGAGAGTAAATATCAGGCCTACAGTCATCAGGTGGAAGCTTGTTGCACTGCCCCCAACTGGACATGGAATCATCCTTGCTGTACAATGCAATATACACTTTGGCACTTTGGATATATCGCATACTAACGGTCACACAGGATCATTTGAAGTAAAAGTTATGCTATCAGCTGCAACCGCATTCATTCAAGGTTTCTGCTCTTCAGGACCTGTTAGTCAACAGCCTTGTTTTCAGCTGAACAGCAGCTTTTGAAATGAAACATGAAATCCTACAATTGTAGTAAAAACATGAAAATCAACTAAATGAGACAGAATGTTTAATTAGGACTGACAGATGCAGTACATGGCCAGCACTCCTGATGGGGTCGGAGGTGGAGGTGGGGGTGAAGGGAGCTGTGACCATTTGGAATCTTGTTTGTGCACTCAGCTCCTTGAACACGATTTTCCAGCTCCCCTCGACACAAGCATTGTTCATGGGGACAGGCTGTAACATGTTCCCCAATGCAGCGGCTGATTATAAGGTGCTTTTCTGTCCAAGGTGCTTTCTGTGTGAGGTCTTGAGTAGGTGTCCCAGAGAAGTGTTGAAGGAATGTGGCAGGATGACATCTGAAGCCTTTTTTCTCAAATACAAAACAACTCATTGCACATCCTAAGTGGGGTCTAGGAGGGGGTAAGATGAAACTATATTGATCCCTGTGGAGGAAGGAGAAACTAGGTACAAGGAGCCAACAGTGAAACAGAACATAAAATGAAAACATGCCATGACTGAAAAAGAAGGGGGGCGATATAAGACCCCCTGAGGTTATACTGAAGGAAGTTTTAAAGATGGTTTTATAGGATGTTTGTCCCCTGCTGCTTTAATAATTGTGGTAACTCCAGCACAGATTAAATAGGGGGAAAGGCCCTTGTTTGGGGTGAATCTGTAAAGGTCAAAGGTCAGTGAGAAACATCATGCTATTACCAGAGAGGCTGTTTAGCCTCAGGAGAGGGCCAACATTTGTACATAATGAACATGTTTCCTGGCACCCTGAGCACAGAACAAGTCACACAGTCTATGAATAGATGTCTGGAACATGCCTGAAGCTGGTTGAAAACTCTCATTATTGCTGTTCTCTGTCATATAATTACAAAAACAATGAACAGTAAATGTACTTTCCGGTTCTTGTCATTAAACAGCAGTGTTGGTGTATTTCTGTATGTGGGGGGTTATATTGTTGCTCGCTCATGCTTCGGCTTGTAGACCTCGTAGTTTAATTATATTGTTTCTTGTGGTATTGGCTGCTTCTCAACAAATATAAAACTTTGAAGTCATGATAAAGATCTGTTTATGGAGGCTGCTCCCCTTATAGAACAAGGTATTTAAAGGTATATTATGTAAGATTTCTATATTGAAATGCCTAAAAACAGCTAGACCTTTGTAGATTTTCCTCAGCAATGGTGGTTGTCTAATGGTGTGTTCAACATCAGCAAAGCACATACTCGCCACATGTTACTCATGTGAGTGTTTATTTGCCCAAACAGCCAGATTACTGTACATTAGCCATAAGCTAGCCAGCAACGGCATGCACTGAGGCTGTTTGACCTCTGACTAAACTCAGCACTCAGCAGAGACTCTGGTTCTCTCTCTTCTTCCCCCCTCTCCTCTCTGTAACGTTACGTTCATGAAGTAAAGTACATTTCCCCTCCAGCTCCAGTCAGCTGGAGGGGAAATGGAGGCCGACAATGGAGGTCACCTCCACTGATCACTGCTGCAGTCAGGTTGATAAACAGGAGTCAAGATAATTTAGTCCAAAAAGTTAAAAAAGTAATCTCTGAGCTCTCCTCTCGTCGGTAAACGGCTCTGGATCAGAGCAGAATCTGATGTGACTCCTGGTGTTTATTCCTCCAGAAGGTCTGGATCTGCAGCGACTCTCTCCTCCAGAGCTGGAGGCTCTGAGCAGCTGAGCTCTGGAGAAAGAGAAAATATATGTTGTGTGTTTAAGATCAAAACTTTAATCTTATGCAACACAATTAAGTGGCAATCACAACAAGACGTACTGCTAGAGAGGCGTTGACAGCTTAACCACTGTTTTTCTATGGTACTATGTGCAGAGTTCCACTTTTCAGTGTCCCACTGCCTTTTCCATTAACTGCATATGATGGTCTGCTGTGCATGCTGCCCCGCTCCGCTCCGCAGTTGTACCATGCTGTTTTTGCCCAAGACAAGCTTTTCAAATGCATTTTTGAAGCTGCTGCGCCTTTCGTGATGACAATGTGTGTGATCGGGCCCTAGTGCTATCTTATTATTGTTTTGCATTTGCAATAAACATAACATTGAAGAAAAACAACGATAATTTGGGAGGTACACTTAATGGTTTTCTTTACAAGAGTAAGATTAGAAGATTGATATCAGTCTCATGTCTGTGTGTTAAGCACAGAGCTAAAGTCAGGTGGGCTAGCTGAGCATAAATACTGGAAGCAGGTGAAAACAGCGAGTCCAGCTCTGTCCAAAGTTAAGAAATACACCTACCAGCACCTCTAAAGCTCACTGATTGTTCTTGGTTTCATGAGGAGTAATAAGCTAGATTTATTTCTTGACGAACAACAGTGAAGTCCTCTGTCCAGCACTATTGTGGAGCTCCTCCAGCTTTAGTTAGACCTGTCCGATACACTCAGGGAGCACAGGTTTTGTTTTTTTGTTTGGAAAAGGGCAGGCCTTTAAAATAAAAGGTGGCAGGTGATTGGATGAAACCATCTGTCTATCACAGGCTAACTTTAACCAGTCAGATCAACAGTAGAAGAGTGTTACCAATGGAGTCTGTTGGTAAATCAAACTCTTGCCAAGCCAGAGCGAAAACATGTCTTCCATGGAGAAAAGCCTTCAGTGCCGTTCTTTGTCCTTCTTTCATTGAAATACTGTAAACTGCCCAATTCTGATGTAACTGAAGCTACAGCAGCAGCTATGCTAACTGCCACCATTGTTGTTCTTGTTGGTTTCAAATGAGCAGTCAGTTCTCTCCCTGGTTGTCACATCTCAACAGCGCCCGTCGCTGCCAGCAGTTCCTCAGAGGACACTGACTGGACCGAACCACTGTGGTTCAGACACCAGCTCAGAGCTTAAAGCCTGGCAGCTGCTTCACAAGGCAACACAGTCACTGCACCCTACTGTTGTTCGCCAAAAAATAGCTCCAGCATGTAACTTAACCTAACACCACAAAAGTGTATAGATCTGGCAAAGTTAATTAGTGAGCTGTAGAGGTGTTTGTAGGGGAACTTTGGACAGAGCCAGGCTAGTTGTGACCCCTGCTGTTTGTTTGTTTGTTTGTTTATTGATTTAAATATACAGAGACAATGCACATTAATAAACATTTCTGTAAACATGCCGGTTTAGCCACGTTGGCTAATTTTCAACCGTAGTCTCTGGGGCAGGTGACTTGAGCACTACAATAATTAAAAATGCATTAAAAATAAACAAACACAAAACAGTACTGTGCCTACTTATAAAGTACAGTATACAATACAATATATTACAGTGCATACAATAAAATACCTTCATTACAGTTTCAGAACAGATGGTCACATAATTGACCGTCTCTCAACCATAGTTTTAAATTTCTTTTAAAAGAAAGATAAGTGTCATACTCCCTGAGCTGCACTGGAAGAGTATTCCAGGTGTGAGTAGCTCTCACCGAGAAGGCTGCCTGACCAAAAGCAGTCCTTCTTTTTGGAACTACACAGTCCCCTCTGCTGACAGACCTAGTATGTCTGTCAGTGGATGTTTTCTGTGTAATAAAAGTACCAAGGGGGGGGGGGGGGAGCCAAGCCATGTAGGATCTTATAAGTGAGACAGGCATCTTTGAATTTAATGAAGTTGTCCCAGCTCAATAGATTGTAATTTGAAATGCTGTGACAGTGATGATAAGTATTTGACTTCTTGTCCAGTACTTTCACAGCCTGATGGTAAACTACTTGTACAGATTTTAATGTTGTACAAGAGGCTTGTGCCCAGCTGGTCAAACAGTATGACAGGTGTGACATAATGATAGCATTAAAATACAATACCGCTGCTTTTGTTGACAGTGAGTTTCTGATGTGGCGGAAATTTGATAAATGAAACTTTGCTGTGTTTACTACTAATTTAATTGGTTTTTTGAATGTAAGATTTGAATCAATTTTTATTCCAAGATATTTATATTCAGACACAACTGTCAACTTTTCCCTAGTAACATAGACATCAGGTAATACGGTATTCATCGAACTTTTAGTAAAAATCATGCATACCGTTTTCTTAGTGTTTAGATGCAGACATGAATTTTTCAGCCATTCGACAACCGGGGTGATCGCTGCCGTTAACTTATTTGCAGCTTGCTGCTTGGTTGCTGCATGAACATAAATGACCGTATCATCTGCATACATCTGCATGTCAGACTCACTGCATACAGATGGAAGATCATTTATGTAAAGACTAAACAACAGTGGTCCCAATATGGAACCTTGGGGGACACCAAAACTACAACCAAGGACAGAGGATAACTCACCATTTGCCCTAACTCTCTGAGTTCTACCTTCAAGATAAGACTTCATGTATCTGATGGTATTAGGGGAGAAGTTGTACCGAGAAAGCTTAGTGAGAAGGACACCGTGATGCACAGTGTCGAAGGCTTTCTTTAGATCTAAAAGTGCGGCTGCAACAACTCCCCCCTTATCAAGCTTAGATCTAATATTCTCCAAGAGAAAGCATATTGCAGTCTCCGTTGAATGTTTTGATCTAAAACCAAACTGCATGGGGTGCAATCCAAAGGGACTGGTGTTAAGGTGATTTATCAGTTGTTCTGCTACATGTTTTTCTGCTATTTTCGACAAGACAGGAAGTATACTAATTGGTCTATAATTTGATACTTCAGAGAATGTACCTGCCTTGTATATAGGGGTTATTATAGCTTCCTTCCATGCTTCTGGAAATACAACTTCACTATAGGATCTGTTAATAATAGTTGTGAAACTGTGTGAATGTTAAGCTTGGCTAATCACGTTCTCACGTTCTAATCAATCTTCTCATCTTATTCTCTGACAGAATGTAAATATGTGCACAATATTTTCCAAAAAGGCTCTTAAAACCCAGAATACACCACCTGCTCAACACCAAACAGGAGAACCAACAACATTAGCAGTTAGCTGGTGAACATTATGGACAATTTAGCTGCTAAAGAGCCAGATATTTTTGTCAGGAGAAGGTGGAGACCAAAATAGAGCTAAGAGGAGTGTGAAAATCAGACTTGTTTTGCACTTACTGGTTATTTCTGTTAGAAAGGAATAATATGACAGATAGTATTACAGTAAACTGTTTTATGTACCAGTAAGAAATGACACAATCAGAATCTTGTTTCATTTCTTTTTCAGCTCCTGGCCGATCATGTGACCTGGTAAAAAGCTCACAAACACAATATCAACAAACAACCAGAGGAAGATGCAGCTTCTCCTCAAGAGAAAGACATCCCGTGGTTTGCTGAAGTCCCCGTCTGAATTGTGTTTCTGAGAGTGATCCTGCCTCTGTTTGGAGCCGGTCCTTGAAGACCTTGCAGGACGTGGGCTTGTGACTGACAGTGATGGGTTCACGGGGTCAAACACTGGCCTGGGCCTTGTTTTCAGTGCTTCTGCTGGCAATGACCCATTCATCACACTGTTCCCTTGTGAAAGTCAATAAGGGTTTAAAGGTGAAACGAGGGCAGTCGACCTACCTCCAGGAGGGTGACCTGCAATTCCATATTCCCCGTCAGAAGGATGCATGCAAGGTGGAGGTGGTGCTAAATGAGCCCATCACTCAGCGAGTGGGAAAACTCCTGCCTCAGGTAATGGAAAGATCCTCTCCTCATGAAAACCACAGAAGGCACTTAACCATGCAGAGTAAAACCAAGTAGTCATGCTCCCATAGCACTGTTTGACAGCTAACATGTAGGAAACTATGTCATATATTATCAGTGTTGATGTAATGATGACAAGAGCTTGGTGCTGGGTTGTAAGCTCTGATTTATTTTTCACCATTTCCAGCTTATGTTACTACAAAATGTAACTAGCCTGAAAGATCCCACAGCTGTACGCCTCAGTGTATGATGTATGGACCTCTAGCACCACCAAAGCACATGACACCTGACGAAAACAAATGAAATTGTCAGGAGTCAATGATTTAAAGATGAAATTGATAACAAGAAATACAGAGGTGAATGGAAAACCCTGTGTGGAGGCCCAGAGAGGCAAGAGAGAGAATTCTGGTGATAGATTTTCTAAATGTCTTTCCTGTGTGTATGACCTAAGAACAGGTGAAAAGACATTACATTCCATTACATTTACAATTCTGTCTGTCAAACAAGTGGACCATCAAGAAAAAAATATCATATTTTCTTCCAAGTGAGTTTTAATTTCTCCAACAAAATACATTTCTGCTCAGGAAAGGCATGACAATATTATATTACATGCTAACACACAATATATGTATGTTGTGTTTGGAGTGCAGAGAGAAATTAAAGGTGCAGTATGTAAGAATTGGCCTGCTGTCTGACTCAAAACATATAGCACAGGAGCTTTGGACCGGGATGGGCCCGGTCTAGCTGGACTAACTTAACATCAGTAGATATCTATGCAACCCAATACATAGACAACGCAATCGCCAAACTGTTATTTCTTCACAATTTGTTGATCATTTTAGTGGATTTTTTTTTTCACTAAAGTTCTTACATACTGCATCTTTAAAACTCTCATGGAAGAAAACATGAGTACTTTTGGGCCTGTTTAGAGCATGGGGTAGTCCTGCACTTGTGGCCAAAATGAGTATTACAACAACAAACACCAAAAAAAAAAAGAAATCACCTGGAAAAGCATTTCTTCTCGACCCGTGTCACAATTTTAATAAAAATTTAGGAAACTTAGGAATATTATCCTGGCAAAAGTTTTTTCCACCTTTTATGAAGTCATAATTCCCATCTACAAAATGCATTTATATACTTCTAATAAGCTTTACGCAAATATGTGTTGGTAGAAATGTCATTTCTGCATTATTTTTGTTTTATGTTCTTTCTATGTTTCATCCTATTTATTTGGTTGATTGTGATTTTGGTGAAATAATGAAACAACACATCTAATCTCAGGCTTCAAATTAGCATTTACATTTTTTTCAATATTTAATCAAGTACACAATCTTTTCCTAATTTATATCAAGTGATCTGAGTTCATTGCACTTTTGCTGCCAGGAGAGTGAAACAGTTCATTAATAAAACTGATTGAGTATTAATAGGAAAACAGATGGATAACCCGGTCTCCTACAAAATACATTACTGTCAAGACTAAACCTTTGTGATATGATCGTGAAAAGAAAGGCTTTGTGTCCACTGGGTTTAGGTTAGGTCATGTGTAGTGTGAAAAGCCATGTTTAGGACTTCTACTGCTGACTTTTATTTTATACACATGTGGCCTGGACATCTATTTTCATTTTCTGAGCAGCCTAGCATTCAGTCAAGAAAAGAAAAGGTATTTTTGGGGAAGAAAAGGTGGCCTTCCATACTTTCTCCTTTGTTTCCCAGTCAGACAGGCCGTCTCCTTTCTAATGACTGTGCTGACAGATACAGTCACCTGCTGAATGTCCAGGATGAGCTGTTGTTCATGCTTAAAGCAGACAAAATCTAAAAAAATAAACTTGAAACATTCCCTTTGCCATTGATAAGCCCACACATCATTTACACCTTTCACATACCTGAGCAGTTTTTAGTTAAGTTGGAAACATTCAAGCCACTTACACCACACAGTTCAATTCATTTCATTTCCAACTGACTTTAAATCTAATTTCATGACATACCGCATGCCCACTGATCCAAGTTCTCACTGCAAGCCCAGTTTATGTATGCAATAAGGATCATAATAATTAGTTTTTGGTCAATTTAGCACCAGTTCATCAGAAACAGTTCTTGGTCAGTGTGTGGCTTCATAGTTGTAGTATGTTGGAACTACATGAGACTGGTAAGTAGTTATTTAGTTGTCTGTTCTCACATCATTCATCATAATAACCATTCCAGCAAAAACATCATTTACAGGTCTGTCATTTCCTGGTAAGTGTCTTGGAAACAACTGTGTAATTTAGTCCTGATTACAGGGAAAATAGAGATTTCCTTCAAATGAAAAGCTCCATTATGACACATTCTTCATTTATTGTTGGAAACTTTATTCTCCAAATATATGGAATTGTATTCTTCCCTGTGGACAAATGAGACACATCATGTTCATCTGACCTCTGAATTAAATGAAGCTTTCCGTTAGTTCTTGATTTGGTATTTATTAGTTCCTTTGCAGATAAACTGAATGTAGTTTAAATCTGATCTTATATCTGGTCTTTGTTACTACGTGGTTTCTTCATGCCTAGACACAGACGTGACAGTGAACTAGTTTTGATCAGGATTAACTGAAAATCTGATTTTGGCTTCTAGTCAGAATATAATGGAAACTACTATAAAACCACTACATGCTGAAGTTTTAAAGCTAGACTTAATTAATATCAGATTCTTCTTCTTACACATTAAAAGTTAAACCAAAAGTTAACGCAGTGCACCCTAACTCAATTTAAAACACTCAGGTGTTGTTCTGCTTCAACCTTTACTTGGTTTAAAGTTTTTGGTGGCTAATGTTAGTATTAAATATTCAGTTTATTTAGTTAATACTAACAGCACTATTATTATTGCTTAGCCCACTTAGCTCACACTGCTAAAGCCTTTGAAGTGCTGCTGGTGTGTCAGTTATGATGATACTAACTGTAAGTGTGGCTCCGTCTCTTTTTACTTTTTAAACACACACTAAAATTATGGAGCGCAAGCATGTAGTTGACGCGTGTCTTCTGCCACAAAAACTCCACAGTTCTTCTTTCTCACGAGGGTTTATTGAAACCTTTCTTCAAGTTACAACAAATAATAAAAACTGTGTAGCAATCCAAAATCAGGCAATAATCATTAGCACAATTAGCACGACAGCACGGTCAAAAACTAGTGTGCTCTCCTCGCCTCCATAATCATAACTGAACCAATTACGCATACATCACGTTACGCACGTCTCAGCCAATAAGAAGAGAGCAGCTGTTATTAACTAATAGGCACTCTTATAACCTCAAATACGGTATATAAAGGATAAATCCAACACATGTAAATTATTTATCACCTTATGTGTAATTCACAAAATGGCTCTAACACTAACACTAGTTCCACTGAGCACCACACGTATCACCCAAAATCGTTTCCACAGTAACCTCCCCAGGAAACGGGTGGATACTTGTAGCACAGTTGCACTACATTTTAACAGTCACCACTATTATGTAATGTTTAGCACATATCAGGTAAGCTGGACAATGCTCAGGTGATTCTAACTCACTCATTGTGTTTGATTATGAAGATCTCTCCCTTGACTTGTTCAGGTATTTGACTGCCACTATCTGGCTGATGAGGTGAAGTACGTCCACAACGGCTGTCCATTGTTAAAGGAGGACACTGTCAAGCTTCGACTGTACAGGTGCAACAGCTGCATGTACTTCAAATGGGAAATCTGCTTATTTCCTTTTTTCCCTGTGGGAGCATGATCGTCTTGTGCTTTTCTGACCAGGTTCACAGAGACAGAGACACACACGGAGGTGTTTTCTCTCCATGTGGACATTATGGAACCTGAATGCAGCATCATAAAGCTGGGGCCCAAATCCCTGGAGGTTCCTGAGTTCTATGGTCTCTCTGATGTCGTGGATGGTAATGTGCTGTCCTTCCACTATGAGAGGAGGTCTAGCCTGGAGTGTAGCATCCATCTGAGTGGCCACGACACCCACCTGCCAGCCCACGGCCAACTGGTCACCGGAGAGCCCGAGAAAGCCATGAAGAGAGGGGATGAGCCAGAGAGCTTTATCCACTTACGTCAGCAGCTAGGTAAACTATGGAAATGTGTGGCTGAGAGCTGATTAAAGATTAATTTAACTGTCATTATGCACCACAAAATTATCAAATGACATTTCTGTTGTATATTCCCTAAGCCAGACACAAACACAACAAAAATTAGACTATACAGATGAATCAAAAATAATCATGAAGTCAGAAAAATAAACCATTCATTCATTCATGAGGAGTGAAGCTGCTCTGTAGTCTGGTGGTAGAGCAGCAGATACTTCCTCTGTTTATTAATTCAACATTCTGATGAGTTGATATGAAAATGCAGTGTCCTTTTAGTGACAGAAGGATGACATTATCTAGATGTCACACTCAATAAGTAAAACAAGAATACAAAAAGTGAATCTCTCCATGCTTGTGTAACTTTTTAGATAATAAAGCCAGAGCGATGTGTAAATCTGAGGACTGCCTGAAGGGTCTGAAGCTGCTGAAGTTTACCAAAATTCCCTGTGATGACTTCCTAATGACGGGGCTGAGGTATCAGCACATAGACCCTCCATCGCCAGACGTAGACTACATCGCAATCAGACTGGACCTTAAGGACACCCGGAGTGGCAGCATATATCAGGTCATCTGTCCGTGTTAATGCTAACAACTTTGTATTTCTTTGTTTTTTACTACCTGTCACTGTCATTTTACATGAGAATACTGTATCAAGACATGGTACTAATGAGTGCTACAGCAGTATATTTGACCACTACTGGCCTGTTGTTGAGTAGTTTTGAGTTTGAGCTATAACATGTACTGGATAGCAGCACATAATACTGGACTTTAATTGTGAGTATTAGTTTAGGTGATCAGATACTGTTGTAGATATTATTTGATTATTTACTCATCTGTTTTATTTAATTAGCCTGTCTTGACCTGTTTTTTTGCTCTTTTATTGACTTTATTTTAACACTAAATAAACTCCATAAGAGACCCAAATCTTCAAAGATGGACATCATACCTCTGCCCAGATTTAAAAAAAAGAGATGCTAAATAGACAAAAACTACCTGGAAATGCTGGTCATTGTGTTTTCTCTGTGCAGTCTGAGCAGGCCTGGATTCCAGTGCGGATAATCGGTGCAATGCCAAACCAGCCTCCCAAACCGTCCTTCATGTCCATGTTTATCCTGGAGGTGGACCAGTTCATCCTCACGCCACTCTCCACTGCTACACTAGACGCTGAGGACGAGGAAACTCTCAAACAGCTTTTGGTTTTCAACATCACCAAACCCCCTGCAGACGGTTTCATCACCCATCTGTCCGACCACACTCGCCCAGTCTCCTCCTTTAGCTGGCTCGACCTCAATGACATGCTCATCGGGTATCAACCTCCAAACTCCTCACACAGCCAGCGCCGAACTTACCAGGTAGCACGCCTTCTTTGACTTTGTACAGTCAGAACATTACACAGTTAGTTTGGTGTTGTCAGTGGTTTATGAAGCTCTTTGTAATCTTCCCATACAGGTGGAATTTGAGGTTCATGATTTTTTCTTTGAGAAGAGCCAATCAATGACTGTTCATGTGTCTGTGAGGAACGCAGATACGAATGCACCCAGAGTGTCTTGGAACATGGGTATGCTATCATCACCACACTACAATGCACAAAAACCAAAAAGCAGAGAAATGCAAGACACATGAATGCTAATATTTTAATGTGTCTGTTAATTGTTAACTATCCCATGAGATAACAGTTATGTCTGGTGCATAAATACATGCATAGTTACACCAGAGATCTGACTCTCTGATGTTGTTGGTATCCTTCAGAAAGAGACTTGGCATATACTGGGTACTTAGCAAAATATTTCCCTCTATGAACAATCTGTCTCCCAGGTCTCAGTCTGTTAGAGGGTCAGTCCCGGCCAATCACGTGGGAGCAGCTCCAGCTCGTGGACAACGACAACCTGAACGCTGTTCGTATCATCACTGTGGACGGCCTGCAGCACGGACGGCTCACTGTCAGAGGTACTGACACAACAACCACACACTCTGTCTGCTTACCTCTGTTTTAGTCATTTTAAGCTATAATAAAACATTTTAGGTTAAATCTGCGTGGCTTTACTGCAAATATGTAAATCCATTATGAGCTGGATCAAGGTTGATTTATTTTAGCATTCTAGATCACAGGGTCCTACAACAAAATGCAAACTTTCACAGTATATTAAAAGAAGAAACAATGCTTTTTTGAAATATGACTTTTGTTTTTGATTGTTACTGTCAAATCCAGGTGGAAAGGGCTTCATGTTCACCATTAATGACATCAAAGCAGGCGTGGTTCGTTATCACCACGACGACAGCGACTCCACCAAAGACTTCATCATCTTCCGGATCACTGACGGCCACCATCAGACCCGACACAAGTTCCCCATCAAGATCCTGCCGAAGGACGACAGCCCTCCGTTCCTCATCACCAACATGCTGCTAGAGGTGTCAGAGGGCCAGATGGCTTTACTGAGAGGCTCCATCCTCCAGGCCTCAGACATGGACTCCAGCGATGACTACATCCTCTTTAACATCACCCGCCCCCCACAGGCAGGAGAGGTCATGAAAATCCCAGGACCGGGGCTCACAGGTCAGACTTTATCTTTTATTTTGTCCAACATGGAGCTCAGTTTTGTTTTTAACCAAATCATGTTTCTGTTGGTTTGAATCCAGGTTATCCTGTCAGACACTTTCTGCAGAAAGACCTGTCTCAGTCCATGGTTTACTATCGACATCTAGGAAATGAGGTGTTCGATGACTCCTTTGAGGTGGTGCTGTCGGATTTCCACGACCCCCCCAACCTGTCTGAGACTCAAGTGGGTAACAACAACACATCCTGAAAATACTGTTGTTTAGTGAGTCACTACAGGACAAGATGAGAAGACACCATTTCAATTTATTCTGAGTGATCATTATCAAATCCTCTAAGCGTCTACACAGGTTTACACTAGTTGGCTTTTTCGAGTACAGTGAGGTTTACATCTGCAGGCCACATATGTCTGTAACATATTTCATGAAAATCCATCCAGAAGTATGAAATAAAATGAAAAAATGATATGAACCAAAGTGGTGGAAGACCGATAGACTAACTGACTGAAGGTAGCTAGCTAAAACAAAAAGGGAGAATCAATGGGAGAAACATCTGTTGTAGTTTCATTGTTCTACTTGACAAATGTCAACACAGAACTGTAATTGCTATCTGATCTATGTTGGTGTCCTTGTGGTGCAGGTGTTGATGGTTCACATAGAGCCTGTTCCAGACCAACCACCTAAAGAGGTCCCTGGGTCCAGCCGATGTCTTGTGATCAAAGAAACAGAAGTGCTCCATATAACACGACAACAGCTTCACTTTGTAGACCAGGAGTCTCCAGACAGTGAGCTCACATTCACAGTCACCACTCCACCTTTCTACACCGGTCCTCATAGGTTAGTATGTCCTCACCTTCAGAAAGCACAGTGGACACCAAACAGTGGAACAGTCCGTCTGAATAATGTGTTGTCGTCCTCCTGAGCAGCGGTCCGGACGCTGGGAGGTTGTTCTTAGTCGACAGCATACCCAAATTCACCAAAGACTCCAATGCACCAGTCCTGAGGCTCTTCACACAGGTGATTCTTTCTATTTTTTTATTCAGGAATACATTATGGGTCCATGAGACTGGCTTATCCACAACATATCCATTGTTTTCCTTTTGGTTTGCGTCCAGCATGCAGTGAACTTCATGAAAGTCGCCTTCATGCCTCCCATCATGGACATCGGCCCTTACCCTCAGTATATCCAAATGATCCTCTCTGTGACCAACCACCTGGGCAAAACAGTCACTGGCATCTGCTTCAACATCACTGTGGTGCCAGTGGACAACCAGCCACCACAGGTGGAAAATACAATTGTATCATTCTTAACTAATTCCTTCCTTGTGGATATGTGGATATATAGAAAAAGTGTTGATCTGTTCTGTTGCAGGTCATTACCAACCCTCTGACTGTAGATGAGGGAGGGGAGTGCTGGCTTGGCCCTGAGCACCTACTGCTGTCAGACGTGGACTCCATGGAAGAAGTCCTGCAGGTGGAGCTTCAGAGGGACCCACAGCATGGAGCTCTGCAGCTTGGCAGCCTCCTGCTCAAACCAGGCCATGTTTTCACTGTGCAAGACCTGAAAAGCCTTAAAGTTAGGTCAGATATCCTGCTTCACTGTTTCTCCATTTCATGTGGTATTTACGCCTAAATAGTACGCTCTGAATATGAATGGGGGAAAAAAAACCTGATTTAAAAATCATTTAATACATGGCCGCTCACTCAGTAAATTAAGGGGACTTGGATCCTAGTATCATTTTGCATCTTAACAACACTACATAATAGGTGTTTGCGTTTGCTTTTTCTTTTTTCTTTATGGAAACACCTTTAAAATGCAGGTCAGTACAACACCACGTCTACAGCCTCAACAAAAAGCAGAGGACCAGACATACTGCTCTCTGACAGTCAACAAAACTAACCACATGACCACTAGAGGGCAGAATATAGCTGATAGCTGGTTAAAACGTACTGAACATTTCTCTGTGGATTGAAGTTTTGATACTTTAACAGTATTTATATAGAACCTAGACCTGCTTCATATTAAAAAAGACAGGAAATGTCATATTCTGCAATATGGGACCTTTTTAATAAAGTCACATTATGTCAAACTTGTGTGTGTAGTTTAGCTTGTTGTGGAGTTCTGCTCCAAAGGGGCCACAAAGAAAGTTAAAGAAAGACTAGGACCACTTTAAAGTAAAATCATTAGTTCATTAAGTACACAAATAAAGAAGTTATTGATGAAAGTAGTGATTGTAAAAATCAATGTAAAAGACCACAATCATCTAATCAAGTGTTTGAAAGAAGACCTTGATGTGAGCTCAGGTCCCACATTAAGAATATTACCATCTCCCATAATCATACACCAGGTGGAAAATCCCAATATCAGTTTATCTCTGTGTGTTCATAAGAACAATCGCATAATAGATGATTCTGATAGTTGCCAAGTGTCTGAAGTGTTTTGAAGAAAGATGGTGGCAGGAAGCTGAGTAATCAGATTCTCTCATCTGCATGTTCCACATCGTCAGATTGTTTATTTCATCAATGAGCACATCTTAATTCTGTCTGTCATTTGTCATTCAGGTACAGTCACGACAGCTCAGAGACTGTAGAGGACAGCATTGAATTGACTGCGACAGATGGCACCAATCCAGTCAGTTTTGTCCTGCAAGTGAAGGTGATTCTTCTCATCTGACAAAATAATGGACTTCCTTTAGGAATGCACTGTCTGAATGCTGTCCACTCTTGATCCTTCTTTGCCGTCAGAAAATCAAATGAACCATTCATTGTTTCATGTCATCTCCAGGTGAAACCCGTCAATGACGAGGTCCCGGTGTTGGTTCCTGGTTTGAAGCCGGTTCTCAGCTGTGCAGAGGGACAGGAAATAGTCATCACAGCAGAGTTTATCTACGCCACCGATGCAGACAGCGACAACAGCACCCTGACCTTCCTGATCGCCCGGCAGCCGTATCATGGTGTGGTTCTCCGGAGCGGTGTCATCGTCGATCGCTTCATCCAGGCCGACATCACTGCAGGGATCATCGCCTACAAACACACAGGTGGGCTTCAGGCTGAAGTGTTTAAAGATGTTCTGTATAGCCACACATTGAATTTCCCCAACGAGATTGATACAAATATAAAAAAAGTCTGCTGTTACACAGAGAGAGGACAGTAGAGTACAGTTTGGACCGTCTCTAAATGCTTTGTATATAACTGTGGTTCAGGGCTGGAGATTGGACTCACTCCTCGCCGTGACACCATCACCTTTGTTATTTCTGATGGAGACACGGAAAAGTCTGCTGCATGCTGTGATGGAGGAAAACCCAGCAGGACCAGAGGCACGGCTCAGCACAGCCTGCCTGTGTACGACCTCCACATCACAGTGTTCCCGGTCGACAGCCAGCCACCCTCACTTACAACAGGTGGGCCATTTCTAAAGCAGTCAGCTGGTGTCCAGAGAAGCAGCTCTGAGCCGGAGCTTCACTTACAAATGGAAAGAAGTAACTCACCACTTTGTACTTACTCAGGGTCGACCTCCAGGTGTTTTCACTGAATGTGTTCATTAGGACTCTTCTCAGGACTGTCTGGGTCGGTTTAACATTTCCCTCCATCATTGTAATATGCCTTTTCAGTACAGAAATACTGGCATGTGATAGAAGGAAAACAGTTGTAATTTAAATGATTAATTGTTGTTGAGCATCATTTAGGTGTACCAGTTCCTGGGTTATCTTAAAGAACCTAAAAATGAAGGAAGAGTCATTACATCACTGAATCTCGCTTTGGGGCCAGACTATGGTGACAGCTGTGCTGAAGTCAATGGGAGATGATTGAGAAACACACTAAAACCCAACATATCTACATTGTATGACTTCTGATGAAGAAATGCCTCAGCCTTCAGAGAGCAGGTTAACACCTGATTTTTTTTTTTTCCAAATTATTGACAGAGCTTATCATATTGTAATCAAACGAGGCAGATATCTGCTGATGGGACTGCAACTGGACTTCACACTGCAAACAGAAGCACAAACAGGAGGCTTTGCTACAGAAATTTGATGAAAGAACAACGTGTCGATAAAAAAATCTGTGGTTGACCTCCTCTCTGAAGTGTGTTCTTTCATTTTCTAGAGGCATTTCTTCAACAGAAGTCATACGACACAGATATGTTGGGTTTTAATGTGTTTCTTCATCATCTTCTATAGACTTCTACACAGCTGTCACCACAGTCAACCTCGGTTAGCTTCTTGTTTTGGACAAAAAAGCATCATATAAGTGTTGATATTATAGTTAAATTCACCAGATGGACACACCGATATGATAATGCTGCTTTTCTTCTGCTGTAGGTATGAAAGGCAGCCAGGTCATTCTTGATGTTGCCTGCACTTCATAATAAATAATAATAATTTTTGTTCTTGGACTTAACCTTACTGAGGATCACTTTTAAAGGATCAGGCTGGAGATATTTTATATGAAACAAAAAAAGTTCATATGCTGATCTTGCGTGTACATTGGAGGATCTCTTAACCAAAGCAAATTACACACATTTTACACACACAACCGCCATTTTCAAAACTAGAATCACTCACGCTGAAATGCATGAACTGAAAAGAATTTAAAGGTTGAAGTAATTTAATTTGGCCTGCCGCCAATATACAAACACTGTGAGTCTGACGCCTGTACCTGTATTCGTCAAAGGATTTCTAATGTCTTGTCTGTAGGAGACATCTTCATGGTGGATGAGGGTGGGACTGCCCCGATAACTGCATCTCACCTGAAGGCCTCTGACGTGGACACGGTCCTGGACGAGCTGGTGATCAGTCTGATTTCTCCGCCACAGTTTGGCTACATTGAAAATGTCCTGCCCAGTCCTGGCTTTGAGAAAAGCAACACGGGCATAAGCATAGGTAAGCATTATGATAGACACTATTATTATCAGATAGATGAAACCAAAATATCATCTATAATTTCTTCCTTGTTCCTAGCCTCCTTTTCATACAGAGACATCATTGATGGTCATGTGAACTACGTTCAGTCCAGACACCAGAGGATGGAGCCCACAGCTGACCAGTTCATGCTCTGTGTATCAGACGGCAAACACAGCTCTGCCCATGTCCCCTTCTACATTATCATTAACCCGACTAACGATGAGATCCCAGAGTTTGTGGCCCGCAACATCACAGTAAGTTTTAACGGTCAGTTTCACCTCTGAGGGCCAAAATGAAACGTTCCCATCAGATTCTGCTCACAAGACATGGTCCATACTCACTGATGTCCTTCTGTGATGAGGTCCGAGAAGGAGAAATGAAGCAGCTGGACTCGTCAGTTTTACATGCCATGGATCTGGATGTCCCCAAGAACATCCTGCGCTTCAGCGTGGTCAAAGCCCCGCAGCACGGCAGCATCGTCAACCACAGCGGTGAAAAGCCGGCTGCCAGGAGACGGGAGGCCGGTGCTCAGTCCCCGGTGGTCGACTTCACAATGACAGATCTTACAAATGGTAATTTTACATCAGTGTTCAGTTTGGCAGACATTTTTTAATTAGTCCTATACTGTACTAGAATGTTATTTATTTATGTTTAGTCATTGTCATCCTTTGAATTCCACATTGTTTATAAGTACAAGTGCATTCTGATGGATATTTCCTACCTGACGGAATGACATAGAAATCCAAGATGTGCATGAACACTGATCTTCTAAAACCACACACCCAGGTATGGATCTAATGTACGTGCACGATGACTCAGAGAACACGGAGGACAGTTTTACCATCCAGCTGACTGACAGCAGGCACCACCTCCACAGACAAGTGATGGTTAAAGTGGTGCCGGTGAATGACGAGGAGCCTCGCGTCATCAGGTCTGACTGACACCTTCATGACAGTTCATCACACAACTGAATGAGGAAGTTAAACGTGAACCTTGTCTCCATCTTCTGTCCTTCAGGAACAATGGGCTGGAGGTGGAGCTGGGAGAGGCCAGGCTTATATCCAGCGTCACACTGTTAGCACAGGACAGTGACACTCCTTCTTCAGAGGTCATGTACATATTCGAGAGTGTTCCTGCACAAGGGATACTTCAGCTGAAGGTTGGTGCAGTGCCACAGAATTTAAAGCCATACATTATAACTCATGTCAGTGAGGCTGTGTCATTTTGGACTACAGTAGACTGTCTCTGTAAGCACTGGGGTGACTCTGGGAGGTGTTGTGTTCCTTACTGTGACTGGTCCTGTCTCAGGAGGGTCAAGACTGGGTGACACTGACAGCGGGGAGAAACTGCACGCAGGAGAAGGTGGACATGAACCTTCTGCGCTACGTGCACACGGGCGTGAACAGTGCTAAAACACAGGACTTCTTTGTCTTCCACTTGTTGGATGGGAAGAATCAATCACCGCCGCAGCACTTCCACATCTCAGTCAAAGATCTAGAGAAAGGTACTCTTACATTCTCCAGCAGACACGTTGTGAGTGCCAGGCCACGTCGTGTCTCCCCGTGTCACTTCACACAGATTTAATCTTTAAACCGCTCCTCCTCCATGTTTTTTCAGGAAATATTGCCGTCTTTGTGAAGCCAGTGAACGTCAGCCGTGGGGACCGCGTGGTTCTCACAACAGACGTGCTGTTAGCAACCGACCACACGGACAAGCCTGAGGAGCTGCTGTATGTCATCACCAACCCTCCTCCTCACGGACACATAGAGTACATCAAACACCCTGGACTGGCCATCTCCACCTTCAGCCAGATGGACATTGCAGCCAACGTTGTGGCTTACGTGCACGACAACAGAGCCAGCACACCCACAGAAACCTTTCAGTGAGTGTAGAAGCCAATGTAAAACTTGTTCAAGTTACAACTTCTCAAGTTCACAATGCAGCTGAGATTCTCATTTTATTTTCGACCTAACACAGATTTGATATTGTTTTGTGTGTAAGTGTTGAGTCTGAAGTCTGAAACATGCTTTCCTTACAGTGATCAGTGTTCAGACCACCTAACAGCCAGTCTCTTGTATGCCTCGGCAGGTTTGTTGTCAGTAATGGTAAGACCAGCCGAAATGGCAGCTTTGAGATCACAGTGGAGATGGTGGATCGCGTCCTGCCGTCTCTGTCCTCCAACAAGGGCCTCTCAGTGCCACAGGGCTCCTCCATGATCCTGGGTCCAGACTGCCTGGCCATGTCTGATCCTGACACTCCACCCAGTGCCCTGACCTTCGTCCTTCTCCAGCCTCCGCAGTATGGCAGGCTGCTTTTAGGTGGTGCCACACTAACTGCTGGCTCTAACTTCACCCAGAGAAACATCCAGGAGCTGGAGGTAACATATAAACATGATGCAGGGCCGTCACAGATCGACCGGTTCGCCTTCACTGCCTCTGACAGCACCAGTCAGGGTTTTCTGATGGACGGGCGCTTACATACGGCACCTGTGTTCTTCACAATCCAGGTATGTGATGAAGGGTGTATTTGTGTGTTTAGAGTCTTGTCACGACTCTCCCAGCACCCTCAGCAGGTCACAATCGGACATGCCTGATAGAGCTTGTGTTATGTACCCTGACACCTGCACAACTCAAATCCAGTGATCCTAAGTCTGTTAGCCAATGAGAAGACATTAGGAAACCCAGGTGTGATGCCTCTTTACCTTTAGCTGCCTTTTTCCTCTAGAAATGTATTTAATCAAATGTTCAGAAGAGTTCCTACACAGCAGACACTTGGTCACACGTGACAATGCTAAATTCTCATGTCATCAACTTTAACCCTCCGAACCAGAAGGTAGCAGTAATGCACTGAAAAGTATTTTGCCAACCACCGTTAAACAACAAAAGCAAAGATGAACTTTAACCCCTGACCTGGGCCTTAGCCTCCATTTTTCTGTCCAGGAAGTCAAACAGTTGGACATGAACCGAAGGAAGCTTCTTGGTATCACTATTTTGCAGCATAGATAGACTGAAAGTCAGATGCAGACGTCAAAGCTGGGTCACAAAATTAGTATTAGCAGTAGTAGCCACAATCACAAAATATGATGTCAGAAATAAAAATCTCCTGTGGGCTCTGCATCCTTTAAATGGCTAGGGTTAAACGTTTCCAGTCTGCATGATGTTAATAATTTCATCTGACTTCACAGGGAACGTGACCAGGTGACAGGCAGAGAGAATAACTGTATAAAACCAGCCAACTGTCTCACTGATGGTCTTGTTTACTTATGTTGGTCATATAGAAGCATCAGTATTATATTGAGACTGTGTCATAACCAGTATAATGTTCCTTGTAGTCCATTGAACATGCTAACTTCTGCTACAAACTTCATTTTGCATGGCCAAAGATGAAATTAAATTTTTGCCCAGTAGGACTTTAACATTCCACTGTCCACATGCTTTTCCACTGAAATATCGGTACTGTTACCATCTCGTTCTTACTGAACAGAGCTCAAAACACTCTTGTTAAATAAAACTTCTTCAGAGAAAACAAAGGCAAACAAATGATCTTCTGTAAGCTTCCACAACCTATTTTGTTGGTTGCAGTCTGCAACCTCACTGCTAGATGCCCCTAAATCCTCCACACTGGACCTTTTAAATGTGTGTTTATCATATAAGCTCTGTCACATTATTTCATTAGTCTAAACAACTTTCTTTTTTATATTAGATTTTCATGTGAACCAATCTCTTTTAGTAACAAACTGTGTATAATTTCAGATCAAGCCTTTGGATAAATACCCTCCTGAGGTTGTGAAGCTGCTTCCTCTTTGGAAAGCTGAGCTTTTAGGCGACGGACGATATGGAATCTTCCTGTCATCTCGGGAGCTCAAGGCCCAGGACAGCGACAGCAGAGAGGAAGAGCTGATATTCTGCATTGTTCGCCAGCCTTACTTTGGTTACCTGGAGAACATGACCACAGGTCGGAGAACACATTTGGCTTCCATCTAGATCACAGCTTAGCTTGGAATGAGAAATGATGTCTCTCCTTTGCTCCTGCAGGTGCTTTTGTGCCGCAGCGCTTCTTGCAGATGGAGCTGAACAAGAGGACTGTTGTCTACATCATCAACCCTGACAGGGAGTCTCTGTCAGACAGCCTGGAGTTCACAGTGTCAGATCCTTTAGGGAACACTGGACCCTCTCACATGTAACAACAACACCAACAATACTGGATTTTATCACATCTGAAGTAAAAGTGTGGTCTTCACTGTGCTCGACCTTGTCTTTACAGACTTGAGTTCAGCTGGTCCAGCGTGGAGCTGTCTCAGCCTGAGTACTCTGTGTGTGAGGAGCAGGGGACTGTCTCACTGAACATCATCAGGAGAGGAAACCTGGCAGAGTCTTCATACATCACTGTGATGGTTGGTACTCAAACCAGTTCCCTCATCAGTCACCTGATACTTGGCCTTTTTCTTGCAGATTATACGACCTGTTTCTGCTTCATATTTCTGTACCACAGGTAAAAGAGGTGACCGCGACGGCTGGAAAAGATTTCCTCATAAGCCCTTCTTCCCTCATTCAGTTTGATCCAGGTATGTGTCATTAATGTAAAAAGCTTGTATTGTGCTGTTAAATGTGGGGCTTTGCTGCTTTTCTCGGTCAGTTATGACAGTGAATAATGAGTTCTGAGGTTTGGACTGAAGAAGACGTCACTTTGGGCTCTGTAATTGTTGATGAACATTTTTTACAATTTGTTGAAGAAGACATATTCTACTCATTTTATGTTTTGTTAGTGCTAGAGCAGGTTTCTTGAATTTAGGTCCTTTTTGTCTAATTGTTATAGATACCATATAGAAATCAATACCACATGTCATGTTCTTGGGTGAACAGGGTGAGGATGGTGACACCTGTGTTTTTGTAAAGGTATTGTGACTACAGTGTACAGAAAACCCACTCACTCAGACCAGTATCTCCATTTTGACTCTGACATTACAACATAAAGGAACAGCGGTGAGGCAGGGGAATAAATACAGGGACAACAGGTCCGATGGGCGCCACCAAGTCCCACTGTGAGACTTCCTTACATGGCTGGACTGTGTCAACATCTAGTGAGATGTCTTCAGTTCACAAGGAGTCACCACAAACCGTCCAAAACCTCCTCTGCTGGTACACCCGGGAGACAGGAGACTAAACGAACAGCAGAATCAGACATCAGCTGTCTGTGAATAGCAGACTAAAGCCACTCCCAGCATCCACTGGGGAGAGGTCAAAGGTCATTGATCAGGAGTCAGTAAACATCCAAAGAAAGATCAAGGAGGACATTGATCCAGACAGGGTTACCACCTCCATATACAACCACATGCTTTCATATAGTCACACTTCCACAGTCAGGTCATGTGAGAAGAACCAAACGTCATCTGCTGATGAGCTTTTGTCCCGTCTGACCAGTGACTGAACTTTATGTCGTACAATGCTAAATCACAGAAGTATGCCTCAGAGACAAGGCAGAGTGTAAAAATGTTTGTGTGTGTGTGTGCAGGAGTGTCAAAGAGGAGCTGGCACGCTGAGATCATTCAGGATCACCTGGAGGAGGCTGAGGAGATGTTTGAAGTGCTGCTGGTCTCCCCTGAGGGCACGGTGATCAGCAGCATCCACACGGCTCAGGTCACCATCAGGGAGTCGGGAGGAAGAGGTAAAAACAAACTTCTCTCTTTTTGAGAGAAGTTTGTTTTCTCTCTTTTTGCATTGAAACTTACCAAAGAAAAACATTCAAATTACTGTACAGTATGTGATGTACAATCCTACCATAGCATAGAAATTTAAAAACAGTCATGTTTTTTATCACAAGATGGCACCAGTTATTCGGATTAAAAACCCAGTGAGTTGATATTTGCCAAAAGAAATGACTGTTAAAACACATCCACCACAGGAGGGTGCCAGCTGACCCACGATCGGGAGCCTCCTGTTCTTGGAGGAAAAGAGATCCGGTCAGACACGTACCCCCAGCACGGATCCATCCAACTAGAGAAACTGCCCCTCGGCACAGATTCAGTCATCTGGACCCGTGGAGACAGCGTCTCCAGACCTGTCCCAAAGAAGAAACTCAAAGTGAGGGGTAACCCAAAGTCTGTGAGTACCTGTTCTTAAAGATCAGTACTGGATTGGACTCTATCCACGCTCACATGTTCCTCTTCGTCACAGCTTTGTTTCTGATTCATGGGCCAAAACAAAACATATAAATACAGACATAATTATTTAAATAAATGCTGAAATAAATGACTGAATAAATAATTTCATAATTTAATGCTTGATAATATATTCTTATAAAATAAAATGCCTAAATGAATATTTAATAAATACATTTATTTTAATATATTATTCCTTTATTCACACATTTATTTTCATCGATTTATTGATTTTATTTATTGATTGATATATACTTTAGTTTACACATAGCTTGACTTGTTGCTCACCTGACGCCACCAGATGACTGGACTCCCACACAACCATTTGGGAAGTCATTGTACACTGTTTGGTAAAGGGCAGTCCTGCCAAAAATACTTGGTGTGTGATTGGCCGACACATCTGTCTATCACTGCTATCATGGACTTTCATCACTGGATGAAAAATTAAGATCTTTCCATCTTCTGTTTTTCATATTTGCATAAAGAAATGAATAACTACATTTTGTTATTCACTTGTACATAAATTAATTTACAGATGAATAACGTAATATACAAATGTGTAAACATATAGATATAAACATAGGCCTATAAATAAAGAATAAATACACAAATAAATGTAACATTTACATTTGAATTGTCTCATTTAATTAGCAATATATATATATATATATATATATATATATATATATATATATATATATATATATATATATATATATACATATATCTATTGTGACAAGTGCAAATTACATAATTATCAATTTGTTCACTTGCTTAATCATTTTATTATATAATTTTATGACTAATAAGTATCTAATAATTAATTATTTATGTTTTTTTTATTTTAACTTCTGCCCTTAAAACCCTCCACACAGATTAAAATGATCTCTGATCTGGTGCTGTTTCATTTTTCAGATTGCACCTTCATCAGTTTTTCACAACGGGACAGACATCGTTTACACGGTACACAGCAGCAGCAGCGATACTAACGTTACCTTTTTAAAAATAATAATAATAATAATACATTTAACTTATAAGTCCAAAACGTCTTCAATTATGTGGTTTCTTTCATTCCAGTATCACGGGATCATGCAGATGCAGGTAGAAGACGACACCTCGCCATCGAGGAAGGGCAGAAAGGCAAACATCCGTGTGGTGAGCAGGGGAGCACAGCAGCAGGCGTCAGCAGGACTCACCGGGTCCAAGTCGCATCATCAAAGAAAGATCTCAAAACCTGGAAAAAGTTCACAGTCTAAAGGACATGTGAGTGTGTTATTGGTCCTATAGAGTCAGTACAGAGTAATTCTCTTTTGCCATGATCTTCAGTTCTGTGATCAGCCACGAAGGCTTCTTTAAGAGAAGTTCCAAACTTTCTGTTCCTTATTCGTTATTGATTTATGGGTCAGTATTGTGGATAAAAATAATACATTCCAGTTAAAGCAACACCAAATGAATTCTCCATAGGCCACAGCTGACAACACCATGCCCAAGCCCTGTGTGCCAGAACTGATCGGCCTCCTGCATTTTAACCAGACCACCAATCAGCTCTTTCACTGCAACGGTGTGTCCTGGAAACCCTGGGCACCAACTGATCAGGTACTCCACTTGCTACTAGCATGCACTAGTTTCTTTGCATCTCTGTGGAATAGAAAATGTCTGACCTCGGCAATACCTCTGTCTATCATCTTCAAATGAGTCAGTGATGTGATGTAAATAAGTACATTTACTCAGGAATATTACTCAAGTTCAATTTTGAGGTTTTGTGCTTCCATTGTTTTGCTATTTTATACTTCCACTCCAATACATCCTACTCTTCCCTCCAATAGATGTATTATTTGATTTTAGTTAAAAGGTTCTTCGCAGATTCCATGTTGCATAAGAGCCAAAGTAGCACATTTTTAAAGGGACTTGGGGCAGTATCAAGAAATAAGACTCAATAGTGACACAACGGCCGTTGCGGCAGACAAGCCGGTGCGGGAACAGGCATGAACTCTTCACAGCAGTGCAGCTGATGCCTTATCCCCTACACACATGAAGCAGCCGGCTCGCTGTGTGTAGCGACACACAAGCACAGCGATTTACCGTTACGATTGATGCAGTCTGACAGGCACAGGCGAAAGCAAAGACGGCATAGTGAGGGACAGAAATACCATCTCTGATACGGGATTGCTGTGTGTTAGCGGCTAATGTTGCTACATAGACAAACAAATCGTTAGCCTGTGGCTACATCCAGCTGCTAACGTCACCTCCCGGATAACAGGTTGGGCTTTCGGTCCCATATATAAAGGGGCATATTTCTAACTATTCGGTTTCAGACTAAAGGACCGTGGAAAATGCGCAGTCTGTAACTATTCAGTGTTACACAGCGGTGGACTAAGTTACATGTTTGCAGCTAACGCTACTTTGCACGTTAGGTCACTCCGAGTCCTCGGTGATCTCATATGATTTTCAAATCAAGCTCTAAACATGACCTGTACTGTTTTCTTACCTGGTTACTAGGAAATGAGCCATGTCAGCATGTTTTCAGTCCCAATTCAAGCTGAAGCTGCCTCCATGAGTCGAACACGTATCCGATGTTTATCCGGGTGCCAGCCCAGCTTTGGTCGTAATTTCGTTTCGACTCAGGACATGCTGCTGATAAAACCTTTGTTTTCTTCTTAGTATGACTTTTTAGTGGACTTTGTGTGGTGGTGGGTCGTTTGCTGGCCGTAGCAGAATCCATTACTACCCAAACACTAGTTTGGGTCCACCGCGCTTGTCTTCTTCACGTATCCAAGTCGAAAGCCGTCAAGGATACGCATTCAGTGTCATCTTACGTCACGTCCGCAGGACTGCGCGGGAAATTCGGACACCGAATTGCAGTACATTATGCAGCACACAGCCTGTTCAAGGCAATGGAGAGATACGTGGGTGGGCTCATTCTTTTTGATTTTGAACGCTTCATCACCCATTAGCATTAAAAAACTTAAAATGCATGTTTATTTTTTCAGAAATCCTGCCCTAAGTTCCTTTAAATACTTTACATTTATTTTTTCAGCAAACGGATAAAAAAAACACTGACTAGGATAATAACATTCATAAATGAATGTTGAAAATGTAGTTTTTCAACAGAGTAAAGGGGCGCAGATCACCAGGAGTGATACAAGTCAATACTGTCCTTGTGAATGATTAAAAAACTGAAAAGTAGTGGATGGAGGATAGAGCCCTGTGGAGCTCCATGTGAAAAATTTGTAGATGATACTTTTGGAGTGACTTCTTGTCTTTCTTAGACAAAACACTGATGTCTCTAAAGATTTCCTAAATACTCATTTGTAATCAATCATGTTTGCCTACAAATGTCACCATATGTCCCCATTTCCTCCTGAAACCCAGATGGTGAGTGCTCAGACGTGTCCCCAGGGCTGGACCTTTCACCGTGGCCACTGTTACACCCTCAGCACGGAGCACAAGGTGACATGGAGCACAGCTAACAGGGCCTGCAGGGAGAGGTGAGGTTAACATGGAGCTGCGTGTTCGAAGAGAAACTGAGAAACTGAGACAGACTTAATGGACACACATGCTTCTGATTAGTTGTCTGTCATGTATAAGAACTATATCATCAGAATGATATGCACCATGAATGATTCTTTTGAGTACGCAGCTTTACCTCTTGTCGTCTTGATTTCAGATATAAAGGCACGCTTGCGAGCGTTCTCTCTAAAGTAGACATGGACTGGCTGTGGGACCTTAGTGGAAGAAAACCATTTTGGATAGGTATTTATCTGGATCATTTGTTGCAACATCGTTCAGCTTCATTTTTTATTATTATTTTTATTTTCTTTCAGAAATAACATCAGAATCAGAATCAGAATCAGAAACAGATTTATTGCCAAGAAGGATTTTACACCAACAAGGAATTTGTCTAGGTGAATAAGGTGCATACATTGAAGACAATAAACAATAAACAAACAGTGACTATAATAAATATTAAAAAGAAAAAATATTTTAAAAATATGAAAAATAAAAGATGTACAAATTCTGCATTCATGTAATGCAAATGTCCAGTGTGGATGGGATGATGCACGTGTGTTCTCACTTTTTAAAGTCAAGGGGAGGAGAAAAAGGAACAACAAACAAACATTAAAGTGAAACAACAATATTAAACAACTGGGACAAACAGAAAAATTTGAAAAATGCTCAAACTATCCCGACCCCAGCACCACTGTATGGTGTTAAGGCTCCTCACACATCAACATCCAGAAAAAGGAATAAATAATGCCAGAACACATGTATACTTAGGAGTGGATCCCATTAGATGAGCTGAGGTCAAAGGTCAGTCATCACATTTCATTACAGGCAAGACAGCAATAAGAATTCTGGTTCGGAGATTATTTAAAATTCCTTTAATGAATTGTTATGGAAAACAGAGTCTCTCATGTTAAAGGGACGCTCCATCAACTTTTATTCTCAAAGTAACAGAGTTATACAAGTGGCCGTCACTGCGGTGGCGTCTCTCAACACATTTGTATGAGAGCTGTCCAAAGTAATGAACAGTTTTCTGCTTTTACCTTCACTATCTGTGTAATGTTACTTTAGACAAAGATGTTGGGAGGAAATGTGCAGTTCTCAGCTGCTCCAACAGTAGAGGCAGACTTTAACTTCAACTGGAACAAAACTGAATATAAAATACACAAGCCTTTACTCCATGAGAGGGCCTCTGTCACAGACACTGAACATACATTCAGTGGACGTGCAGAGGACCAAGATGGTCACCAGAAGTGGATCAACAGTCTAATAATCATTATTATAATTACTGTTGATTCATTAATATTATTGTTATGGTCATATTGTCCCTTTATGAGTGACTGGTATTTATTGTTCCTCGTCTGATGATTAAAGAATACATTTTGAATACCTATAAAAAACATAGAATTATATATATTTTTCACATGTTTTATGATTATAACTGCTCTTTAATGATTAAATGAAGCCCTTGATTGACTGTGCTAGTTACACAGAGCTTCATTATTTGAAATGTGGTGAATATCAAGTTTATTCTCTGGTTCTGAAATCTGAATAATCCACAAGGAACCTTAATCAGGAAGTGGAGCCCCCGTCTAGTGTCATCAATCCAACTACCCACGCTTCTGTCACTATTAACAGGCAGCAGCACACAATGAGTGGCTACCAGCTGATGGCAGAACACACTAATCTGCTGGATTTGTTTACATAAAGCCTTGTTAAACATGTAGCTCAACCAAAAGTAACTTTGTCCAAGCAAATGACTTGCAGATGTCTGCATACTTCAGAGTTCTCCTGATGTCTGGGAGTGTACAGTGTGAACAGGAGGGGCTGAGCACACAGCCCTGCGGGGCTCCGGTGTGGAGCACTGAAGCACAGAAGCTTAACATTTCAAAAATAGCCCACCTCACTTATGAAACCTGATCCTCTTTATAAGGTCAGTGTGATATGATAGGTGACATGAATCACTTGCTGCTACTGCTGCTGTTAATGTAACATTTGAAAAACTCCACCTGCACCCCAACATCCACCTGTAGACTCTGAGATGTCATCGTCACTCCCCGATCCCTGCTGTGCACAGGTCAGTGTCTCCTCGTGGGGAGTGACACAGTCAGAGCCTAGACGATAAATATCAAGTCTGTACATATTCTGCATATGTACATGTACATCCACATTCAATCCATCCCACATGAGTTGGCTGACTGTCTTGTCAGTATTAACAGTATCTATGATGCTTGTTGGATAGAATTATTAGGGAGTGACCCACGTCAATGCTCATTAGTTGTGTTATGTTTATACTGCTTTAACTCACAGGTGGCTTTTGGATCATGTCAATGAATAAGTAGTAATGAGTAAAAGTATTTAATTTAGTTATTTGTCAACATGAGAATTTATAATATTCAACACTGTAACGCACTGTAGTGGGACTGTGTATGAGTACAACTTCTTTACTGTGACCAACTGATTCTTTTCCTCTTGTTTCAGGCCTGAACGACAGAGAGGGCCGAGGACATTGGGAGTGGGCAGGCGGAGAGCCCGTCAGCTACACTAACTGGAGGAAGACACCCCCTCGCTCCAAAATGAAGGGGAACAAAAAGTGTGTTCTGGTGTGGAGGAGGGCAAAGTGGCAAATCAGGGACTGCAAGACAAGCAGAGGTCATCGCTTTGTGTGTTCGGTTAAAACTTGAACTCAGCAGTCGACGTAGCAGCGCGGCTGTGATCCACTGCAGAGCTGCAGGAGCAAGGACTGATCCTCAGGACATTTACACTGCAATAACTGACAGCTTTCCTTTAAGGATCAATAGGAGCTTTGAAGGAACTGTTCATATCATTTATAATGAACTTGGCGACAATCATTGTGTCTGAAAAGTAACCTGCTCAACCAAGTGATGATGTTTACACTGCATTTATTCTAATTAACCACTGAAAGTATTGTTGTGTATGTAAAGCTCACAGGAATCTTTTATAATTATTTCAGACAGTACCGAGGCCAGATACTCACAGACCCCCTCAACCATCAGGGGCCCCGAAAGCCTCGAATTCACTGTGTCAGTTGGTAACAGTAATGACTGAATTAAAATGTTTGGGTGAACTGTTCCTTTAAGGCTTTTAATATTTTAATTTATATTGTACATATTCCTAAATTAATTTGTGTTTAATCAGATTACCCCAGCCTAACTGACACACAGTATTCTACCAGAGGCATACTGTTCGGCTCATTCAGTTTATATCCTATAATATGCCATGTTCTGTCATTGGGCACACATCTTGTTTAAAGTTGACATTACTTCATTGGGTATAAGCCTGTGGCGTTGTTGCTGTCCCCGTTTGGATAAATTCAGCTCTATCAATGTTGTTCAGATCTGGGGCAAGTGGGTCTTGGGAACCACAAGGTTCAGCGCCAATATGATTGTCCCCATCATGTGATCTACTGCCGGGGTATGAAAGAGAGCCTTTTATATGAGCTGTAAGCACTTCTCAGAGGTTTGCATGCACTGAAAAGACACACCGGATCCTCCTCAGCTCGGTAAGTCTAACTAAAACTGAAAGATATGTCCCTGATGTGTGTATGCTGCAGATTTATATTGTAGTGCTTCTCAAAGTTATGGTTTTGTTTCTGCTGTAAATGATCCAATAATTGTTCTTTGCATGACTCATGAGAGCAGCTCTTTGAACGTCAGTCAGGAGGTCCTTTAGGTTTGGAGATTTACACACTGATGATTCACCACCAGTGTTCAACAGAATGGAGTACTTTGCTGGTTGATAACATGTTAAGTGCATTAGCAGCTACTCACTTGCATTACAGTATCTGCAGACATGGGGCTACGGGCAAGGCATGGGCTAAACAGTGTTCAGAATGCTTTTAACTATAAAGAGCAGCGCTATCTTAACCTCAATAATAATGTCTCTCAGTGTTTAATCCATGATAAGATGCAGAATAAAGAGGGCTGTCAGGGACGTAACACACCGTGTGACTGCAGAGTTCATCATTATTTTCTGTTTCTGTATTTTTTTCCATTTTTTTCTTGTATTGCTGAGCATTAGCCTGTGTTAGATAGCATATAGACACCATAGTATGAGGTAACAGTTACTCTGATGTCCCTGAGAAATATGATGTGTACTCTTATTGATGTCCAGGTTATCATTAAATGTACCAGTCTCAAATTGAATGTAAGCTGTTGGTGTTTGTTTTTATCTCAACTGATAATAGTTTAAAGTCCCGGGGTGAGAGGAGGGGTATTCAGTTGGTTGCAATCTGCAACCTCACAGTTAGATGCCATTAAATCCTACACACTGGACCTTTAATCATTTTGAGAAATGAGCTTATTTGCTTTCTTTCTGAGAGGAAGATGAGATGATTGATCTTGATCTCATGTCTGTTTGAGTCAGGATATGATTAGCCTCGTTTAGCATAAAAACTACAAAGACCCAGACTAAAGCACAGGGCGGCCAGCTGACACACACTGAGTGTCACACAGTCTGAACTTTTGACAGTGGAAAACACATGTCAGTGTGTGTAATTGGTCCTTCGAGCCGGATACTGAGCCACACTCCACATGTCCACAGACTAGAGCAACTTCAAATGGCTGATTCAGCTGATTCAAAGGCTGTTGGCATTAACCCGGTTGATGGGCTGATCACTGATGAAGCGCAGGCTTCTCCTGAATTCACGGATGAACACCAAGGTGGACAAGACATAACCCAGCCTAACATGGATAAGGCTCCCCCTGTAATGTCTCAAACATCACCTCGGCCATCCTCATCCACTCAACACATAGAGCCTGCCCTTCCACCTGAACCATCAATTCCCCCTTAGCCATCAGCATCCTACACAATCCCTGAGAACCCACTCACAGAGCCCAGCGGCCAAGAGAGACCCAGGAGGCATAGACGCCCCCCTGACTATTATGGAGTCCATGTACTGCCACAACAAACATCTATAAAGTCCCATGGCCCACGCAGTGGTGCTTATAGTAAGACTGGCTCCAAGTCAGTTTCCAGTCTCCCCTCAGCCTCTCGAATTAGTAGGTTTTCCAGAGGCAGCAGTACTTCAGTCTTAAGTGATCTCCAAGCCAGCCTCCTTGAGGAAAAGAAGAGGAGAGATGAGCTGGAGGAGTTGAAAAGACAACAAAGGGAGGATGAGGAGCTTGATACAGAATGTGCATTGATAGACAAGGAAGCCAGAGATGCTCAGCAAAGACAACAGGAAGCCCAACAGAAGAGAGAGAAAATTGTCAGAAAGGTTGCAACGAATCGACGCATCCGCATTAAGGAGCAAGAGCTTGAGGCAGCCCAGCTTGTTTCAAGTTTTATTAGAGAAAACCTCTTGGATGATCACCCTGCTCCAGCTTCTGCACCAACATCATCATCTCTTCATGACCATGTAGCTTCCACTTCCCTTTATGATCTCCCTCCCTCCAGAATATTTACTCCTGCCACTGTAAACATGAGATATGCCGAGTCTCAAGCTGGTTCAACACCCCCACTATCACAAATTGGCTATTCCATTGCCCCTCAGATTCATCCTATGCTTCAGCCCGCGCAGCAAATCCTACCCCCTGTCCAGGTTCCCACCTCTACTGTCCAGTCATATATCCCCCCTCTGCCTGCTGACGCCATACTACCGTCCCTCTCTACCCACCATGTACCTGTAACTGTAGGCATAGTCCAAGCCCCTATTCAAATCCCATCTAGGCATGCACCTGTAGCTTTAAGCTCAGTCCAAGCCCCCAATCAATCTGCATCCATGCTTGGCCCTGTGCAGCCCACCTTCGCAGGGAGTTTACCACCTATGCAGATATCATCTCTGCCTCCACGTTCTGTGCACTCGCAACCCCCCAATGTTATGGATCTGGTCCTGGCCTCAGCCTATGGGATACCAAAGCCCTCACTCCCTGTGTTCAAGAGTGGTAGAGAAAGTGATTTTGCTCTGTTAAAAATGGCCTTAGATAACCTCCTTGACAACCACACCCATCTTACTGAGCAATTCAAATACCAGGTCCTCTTGGAACATCTTAAACACCCAGGAGCCCACAAATTGGCCAGATCTTGCATGCATGATATGAGACCATATTCTACTGCCCTTCAAGCGCTGCAGGAGAAGTATGGTCAACCAAGGCTATTAGTTCAGGGTGAGATTGGTTCAATATTGAATTCTCCTGTTATTCGTATTGGTGATGTTGAGGCCTTTGATGATTTCTCTCTCTCTATCCATGCTCTGGTGGGAATGTTGCTGACACTGGAGGGCCCTACAGGATCTGAATTAAGATGTGGCTCCCATGTGGATAAACTCCTCAGTAAACTCCCTGTACAGTACAGAGATGGATTCATTGAGCACTGTATTAACCGAGGCATTCTCACTGGACAGGCAACCAGAACTTATTCCCTTACTCACAATGACCGACATTGAGAAATGGATCAGTGAGAAAGGGAGATGCACTAAATGTGGGAGAACACACAAAATGGATAAATGCACCTTGAAGAGGCCATGTAATGTATGTAAAGAGATTCACTTAACCATTCTCCATGATCTCCATATATCTAAATCGGCCACAGTGATGTTTGCATCTTCCCCCTCTGAGCTCCTCTATGTTGACCAACCTAATCGCTCTTGTAAAGTAATGCTGAAGGTTGTGAATGTACTCATACACAACGGGGATAAAACCCTTAAAACGCACGCAGTTCTTGATGATGGTGCAGATAGGTCCATTCTGCTCCCCCAAGCTGTCCAACATTTGGGCCTCGCCACTCAGCCTGAAACCCTCTCCCTATGCACAGTAAGACATGATATAGTGCAATTGGATGGGGCATCTGTGTCCTTTGAAATTTCCCCTCTTAACCAGCCGAATGAAAGACATGTTATTAATCAAGCTTTCACGGCAGAGAACCTTGGGCTATCTCAACACACATACCCCCTGAAGCAGCTACAAGAGCAATATCACCATCTCGATGGTATCCCATTACAGCCCATTGACCATGCATGTCCCCTGGTTCTCATTGGCTCAGACTATGCCCATCTAATCACGGCCACAGAGGAGATACGGATGGGGCCCCCTGGTGGTCCACTGGCAGTGCACACCCGGCTTGGATGGGCTCTCCAAGGGCCAGCTAATGTAATACAAACCCAGCCAAATGTTTCCTTTGCTCTTACCTGCTTCAAAAGTGAACTACTCAGGAATGTGGAAAGGTTGTGGCAGATTGACACCTTGCCCTATGTGAATGAGAAGACAGCCACAAGATCAAAACAGGATAAATTGGCCCTTGATCTTCTCAACTCTAAGACGGTGAGAGTAAACATAGATGGTGTAATGCGCTATGCCACTCCATTGCTTAGAGCCCCTACTATGCCTGTCCTTAGAGCTCCAAAGGAAGCTGTCCTGCCCCGTCTCTGCGCCACAGAAAGACGCCTGTCCAAGGATCCCAAACTGTCTGAGAAATACCAAGAGGAACTGGATAAGCTGGTGCAGTCTGGCTATGTTTGTCAAATCCCCAGTGAACAGATAGACCAACCTAAAGAGATCTGGTATTTCCCACATCACATTGTTGAACACAACAACAAACACAGGGTTGTATTTGACTGCTCCTTTGAGTATATGGGACAAACTTTGAACAGATGTCTTCTGCCTGGTCCAACACTCGGCCCCTCTCTGCTGGGAGTTCTCCTCAGATTTCGCCTACATCCCATCGCAATCTGTGGAGATATTAAAGGTATGTTCCACCAGGTGCGCCTTTTGAATGAAGACAAGTCTTTATTGCGTTTCATATGGAGAGGGATGCAGCTGGATCAGGAGCCAAGTGTGTATGAATGGCAAGTGTTGCCCTTTGGAACAACCTGTAGTCCATGCTGCACCATCTATGCGGTCAACAGACATGTCCAAGATCACTGTAATGGAAATGAGGAGGTTCTCCACTCTGTCCAACAATGTTTTTATGTTGATAACTGCCTCCAAAGTTTCCCATCCTCTCACCAAGCCAAGTCGCTCATTGAAAAGATGCGCCCTCTGCTGGCAACTGGTGGCTTTGACATCAGACAATGGGCTAGTAATGATCCAGCTGTCATACACCATCTTCCACCAGATGCAAGGTCCAATACAAGCGAGTTGTGGCTCTCAGGAGATGGAGACCCCAAAGAACTGACATTAGGTCTCCAATGGAACTGCCTGACAGACATGCTGAGCTACAAAACTAAATCAATCACCTACCATCAACCTACAATGAGGAATATATACAGAGTGCTGGCAAGTCAATATGATCCTCTGGGCTATCTGACTCCCTTCATAACCCGAGCAAAGATCCTGGTTCAAGACCTATGGAAACAGGAAAGAGGATGGGATAACATCATCAAAACAGAAAGCCTGTTGAAGCAATGGCAAGCATGGGAGCTGGAACTGAATAATCTCCCTGACATTCACTTCCCCCGCTGTTATCTACCCACCTGCATCAACTCGGCCACATCAGATTCCCAAATGCATGTGTTCTGCGACGCTTCAGAGCGCGTCTATGGCGCAGTTGCCTACCTTCGGGTTGAGGACAATGTTGAGAACATTCATGTCAGCTTCATCATGGCCAGGTCTCGCATAGCCCCTAAACGCCAGCTTTCCATCCCTCGTCTTGAACTGTGTGCAGCTCTAGCAGGTGCCCAGCTGGCTCATCTTCTCAGTGCTGAGCTCACTATTCCCCAACAGTCTGTGACACTCTGGACTGATTCAACAACAGTCTTGTCCTGGTTGACCTCTGACTCCTGCCGTTACAAGGTGTTTGTTGGGACCAGAATAGCTGAGATTCAGACCCTGACTGACACCAGGAGCTGGAGGTATGTTGACTCAAAGAATAACCCAGCTGATGATGTAACACGGGGTAAAACCCTCCTGGAGCTCTCTCAGCAACACAGATGGAGTCAAGGCCCACCATTCCTCCTCTTAACTGCTGACTGCTGGCCAACCAGTCCACTTGTACCAGCTGAACCAGAACCAGTTGAGGAAATAAGGAAGTCAATGTTCTGTGGAACAATGATGTCAACTGGCATAAACCTTCCTGATTTTAAGAAGTATGGCAGCTGGGATGACTTAATAGAGGAAACAAAGACTATGCTTTATGGGGCGGCGGATCACAGTTCAAACATAGCCCAATGTTACATCGACTCAGAGAAGCACCTTCTGCAAAGAGCTCAATCAGAGTGTTTCCCCGAGGAGATAAACGCCCTTAAAGGTGGGAAATCTATCCCAAGGAATAGCAAACTACTCCCCCTGTCTCCTGAATATGACCGTGAACTCGGCCTAATCCGAGTGGGAGGCCGACTCCGAAGAGCAGAAACCCTTGACCACGACACCATTCACCCAATTGTCTTAGATCCCAGACATTATGTCACAAGACTCATTATTAAGCATTATGATGAAAAACTACTGCACCCAGGCCCTGAGCGCGTCCTGGGAGAAATGAGACGGAGGTACTGGATTCTGCGTGGTCGTCAAGCCATTCGCCAGCATCAACATCAATGTCAAGACTGTCAGAAATGGAGAGCCAAACCAGTTATTCCCAAAATGGCCGATCTTCCTCCAGCCCGCCTTCGATTGTCAAAGCCCCCATTCTGGTCCACAGGCATGGACTGTTTTGGGCCTTTCACAGTAAAAATCGGCCGCCGCACAGAAAAAAGGTGGGGCATACTCTTTAAATGTTTAACAACACGCTGTGTACATCTTGAGCTACTTAACAGTATGGATGCAGATACATTTCTGATGGCCTTCAGAAGATTTGTCTCACGCAGGGGAAAACCCTTTGAACTCCTCTCTGATTGTGGAACAAATTTCAGAGCAGGAGAGTCAGAGCTAAGAAATGCTTTCCAGGCTATGGCGTCGGATTTGAGGCAGAAATTAGCCCACACACAGGTGAGATTCCAATTCAATCCTCCATCTGCCCCACATTTTGGTGGGAGCTGGGAACGTGAAATAAGATCAGTTAAAACAGCCCTCTATGTTGCATTGGGGAAGCAAACAACAACAGACACAGTCCTGCACACAGTACTGGTTGAAGTTGAAGGCATCCTTAATTCAAAGCCCCTTGGATACGTCTCCTCTGACCTTGCCGATCCAGATCCAGTAACACCAAATATGTTGCTCATGGGGCGGCTTGACTCCTCTCTTCCTCAGGCAATCTACTGCTCAAGTGAACTCCTTGGCCGAAGGACATGGCGTCACAGCCAGATCTTGGCAGATCGTTTCTGGACAACATTCATTCACTACTATCTCCCTACATTACAGACCAGACAAAAATGGAAGTCGGACAAGGACAACCTGGATTTAGGTCAGGTCGTACTGATTGTTGACCCCCAATACCCTTGAGCATCATGGCCCGTAGGAAGAATAACTGAAGTGTACCCTGGACAGGATGGTAAGGTTCGCAGCGCCAAGGTCAGGATGCAGGGAAGAGAATACGTACAACCTGTTGCTAGATTGATCCCACTTCCCGGGATCACAGATTGAAGAAAATGTACGTATTTGCTGCACAAATACGGGGGCGGCTGTCACAAAGTCCAAGGCTGAGATCTCCAAAGAGGAAACTCTAAAGATGGAGATGTGAGCACCTCCCACTGTTCCTCCCACTTTACAAATAGAGGCCCAGTTGAGGCCTTCCCCCTTTTCCTTTGTCTCCAGACTCTGTGTGTGTGCTGGTGGTGCTCACCTGAGTTTGCCATGCGTGTTTGACTTCATCTCATTGTAAGTAAATCTAAACTTATTTCAATGCATTAAGGTTAAGGTCAATGTCTAAGTTTCAAGTATTTTAACATGCCTAAGTTTAACGAGAATCTTTTGGTTTGATGTGTTAATGGATGATGAACTTAAAAGATTGATTGATTGTAGCCTATTCTAATTTAATAGTATTTCGTCATATTTATCAGGCATGAATTACTTTGTTTCCTTTCTTTCTTTCTTTGTTTAGAACCATGGCACTCGGTGACACCACCCCCCTCAATTCAAACGACAAACTAATAAACAGAGATTAAATACAAGCAACTTCTGTGTCCTGGTGGTTTGTGTGGCTCCAGTCTGAACCTTCACAATAGACAGTACAGCTCTACTGACATGATAAAAGCGAGGCCGATGAGATTTGTGTTGTAACAAATCATTAAGAAACAACTTAATGAAACAACTTGGCATTAACTTCCCTGGCACAGGGTCAGACTGACAGACAGACATTATGCTGTAACAGTGCTTCATACACTGGTATTGATCCTAACTCTTATTTATCCGACAGAACTTTTGGTTAGTAGCTTCATTTAGCTGCCAAGGTGTCAGGAGAAGCATCAGTATGATCAGTCCAGGCTGCTTTTCTACTTTAATGAAATCTAGTTTGCTGTTTTTTTTGGACATAATGGTCCTGCAGGATCCACTGTCTTTGATTACTGTGTTTTTCTCCTTCATTTACTTTTCATACAGTGTTTGTAGATGTAGCTACTTGCCAACCCTCCAGATTCTTCTGAAAATCCCATTTCTCGACCCAGTCCTCCTGACTCCACATTACTGCAACAAAATACCTCCATAAATTCACTAGAATGAAAGAGATGAAATGTTTTCTAGGGAAAGATCAGATATCCTGATTAGGTTTGCTCTCCCAATTTGGGTTTAGATATTTGGAGGCTGGCCAGTTACACTCATTCATCACTGACAATGATTATTGACTCGGCTTTTAAATGCCTTCGAACAGATAACAAAGCCACAGTCTGTGCTCACTGATCATGTGTGGAAACCTGCACTGCAGCCAGAGATGCTACAGAAGAGCTCCTGTTGTTAGTGAAGAACTAGCTACAAGACGTCGGCTAACTCCACACATAGTTGTTTTTGCACTTCTTTTTAGACACGTTCAACAAATAAACTGTGAGCTTTAGAGGTGTTGGTAGCTGCATTTTTGCAAGCTGTTTGCCTATGCTTCCAGTCTTTATGCTAAGCTAGGCTAATCACTTCCTTAATCCAGCTCTGTAGAGACACGTTTCTTACCGCAGTGTTGGACAGAAGGTTTATTCCCCCCAAATTTTGACGTTTTCGCTTTATTTAGGAACAGCCACATGTTTCTGGTGTCACTTCATGGAGGCTTTATGTCAATGTGATGTGTAGCCTGAATGATCTTTAATGTCCACGTGCAGCTGGAAGAAGAGAGCATTTGGCCACTAAACTGGTGTTTCGATTACTAGCCTGGAGAATGAGCCACGACAACAGCAATACACTGAAGAGGTGTTCATTATGTTGTGTTCACCCATACATTGTGGTAACATGGACAATATTTCTTCAATCTGACTGACATCAGTATGATTAGAGATGAGGCTGTTACATAAAGTCATCCAGTAAGATGCCCTGAAACATTTCATCAGAATATCCCTTTATTGTCATGTACAAAGTGCTTCCAGCAGTTGTGAAGCATCAGAAGAAGAAGAAGAAGGTTGTTAACCTTCACACTCCAAACTACTTTTGTCATTTTGACTTTATACCTTCAGACTATTCCAGCGGTTGTTGATTGGGTCGATGTTTCAGAGGATTGCGGCTGTGTTCATCTTTTCAAACAAGTATTTGAAAAAACATGTTGTTGTGAGCCTTCTGACTGTTCAACAATCCTTCAATCATTTAAGATCTCCATCTAAAATGTTGTATGAGCCACAGGCCGGTTCTGTTTTACTACCTCCATGTTTCTGACCCTCCCTGAAGGAAGTCTCCTTATGTTACCCCATGGAAGGCCAATATGAGCAGAAAAAAATAAATTCATTCCATAGACATGGAAAATATTTATGCACTGAGCACCATCTCAATCAGATGCCATCAATCTCTTTCCACTGAGCTGGTTACTGGAAGCATTTTTATTCTGATTGGTTGTTTATCCTGATTATTACTGGAATATTAGGGTCCATGTAAATGCAGCTAACATCGGTGAGTGTAGCCCCTGTAAGCCTGTAGAATAAACTGTGCCATGTGTTAGTTGTAATCAGCCTACAGTGTCATCTCTTTCTCTCTTTACCATTTATTTTTTTTGTGGTTTAGGTTTGATCATGACATAATCATCTGACGTCTCTCCTGATCTCCATCTCTACAAGTGGGTTTAAAGAGGTCACAGTGCAGAGGGATCTGTCATGGATCATCTTACCTCAGGCCAACACAGTCAGCCCAGCCACGCCTCGAGCTTTCAGTGGCTTTCTTTTGCTTACCAGGGCCTGATGGAGATCCCTTATGACACCATCCTAACACAGACAGAAACACTGGAGGTGCTGGACCTCAGCTTCAATCTGCTGGATGAGTATCCTTCTCTAAATAACTTCACAGTCAATAAGAAGCACTAACTTACTTAAGTGTCCCTCCATGGCCTCACAAACCGAGTCAGTGCTGAGATTAGCTGCACATATGTCATTTAATGCTCATACATGTTCATACATTTACACAGTGTATTGATGCTCATGTGGTCAGTGACCGACAAACATGAGCAGGTTGAGTTGGCTGTGTTCTCCTTCATTCAATCCCTATTGGAACCCGGCTCTGCTGGGTCAGCTGGAGAAGCTGAGCACTCTGATCCTGGACTGTAACAACTACACCTCTCACATCAAGTTCCCCTACATGCCCAGCGTCACCACCCTGTGCGTCAACAAGAACAAGATCAACAACCTGCCCGTGTTTGTGGAAGAACTCCGACGAAAGTTCCCAAATATAAAGTGAGTCTGTGGAGGAACTGCAGATACAGCGTATGACCGTGATCATCTGTTTTATTCTTCCATATTCCTTTCGTATACAGGATCCTCAGTATGATGAACAATGAGGCAGCACCTAGCTATTTCAACGGAGGAAGTCTGACCCAGTACAAAGACTACAGGTGAGAATCCTTCAGACATCTTCTTAGCCCCTCCCAGTGTTTCCCTGTGGTAGGCCTGTTACCATAGGCGCCGATCCCGTGGGTGCTCCGGTGCTCGAGCACCCACTGGCAACGCTGAGCACCCACTGGCCAATCGGGATGGTCGATCAAAAAAATAAAAATAAAAAATAAAATAAAAAGAGTGAATGATTGAAACTTGTGGTGAAACTGTATCTTTAAAATGAACTGCATTTACTTAAATCGTATTATCCAATCAAAATCATTGCAGCTCTGTGCGTGTACACGTTAGCGTAGTCACGTAACCAATCGGATGATCGGATTTGGCTGCAGCTAAACAAGAGGCCTTCACGTACACACACACAGCAAAATGTGAAGGTTGGCTGCGTATCGGCGGGTAAAAATGGACAAGTTTGTTATAAGAAAACTAAGTGGAACTGCGTCTACAACCACCAATGCCCCCAGCAGCGGTGGCGGCGGTAGCAGCAGCAGCGGCGGCGGCGGCGGTGGCGGCGGTGGCGGCGGCGGGGGCGACGGTAGCAGCAGCAGCATCAGCGGCGGTGAAAGGGACAGCAGAAAGTGTCAGCAGGGACGAAAGTACCAGGCCAGCTGGAAAACAAAATTCCCGTGGATTACATATGACGCATTAAATAACAAAGTGTTCTGTGAAGTGTGCTCTGCTGCCGACAAAATGCATGCCCCGTTACCATGTACAGGAGGACATGAGATGGATTCTTACAAGGCTTTTGTGAAAGATGGCTTTTGCAGCTGGGGCAAAGCAATAGAAAGATTTCGCTGCCACGAGAAGTCAAATGTCCATCGAGTTAATGTTGCAAATGCTCTCTCTGCCGCCAAGCAAAAGCAAATGGCTGAAGCACGAACTGCGTTGTTAAGTATTTTTTCTTCTGTCCAATATTTGGCATGTCAAGGACTAGCCCTTAGGGGTCATGTGGACACAGAGTCAAACTTTAGACAGCTGCTCAACTTGCGTGCACAAGACATCCCAGAACTACAGTCCTGGCTCGCTCGTAATGAGTCTAAGTGGCTTTCTCATGACATTCTCAATGAAATGACTGAACTATTTGCACATGATGTCCTACGAACACTTAAAGAGGAGATAAAGCGTGCGGAGTTTTTCTCCATAATCATGGATGAGACCGCGGACATCACAGTCAAGGAACAGGTGTCTGTGTGCTTCCGTGTTGTTACTGAATGTCTGGAAATAGAGGAACTTTTCATAGGATTTTACCAGACAGCTAGCACAACAGGGGATGCACTTTTCAACCTGTTTAAGGATGTACTGCTGAGACTCTCCCTGCCTGTCAAAAACTGTAGAGGTCAGTGTTACGACGGCGCATCGAATATGTCAGGGATTCGAAATGGTCTGCAGGCACGCGTAAAAGAACTGGAGCCTCGAGCACTTTACGTCCACTGTATGGGACATGTGATGAACTTGGTGGTGCAGGATGTTGCCCATAACATTTCCGAGTGTCGGAACTTCATGTCACTCATTCGTGACCACATAACGCTGATACGCAACTCCCCAAAACGACTGGCTTGGTTTCAGCATTTCCAAAGCGCAGACGGGCCGTCTCTGCGCCCTTTGTGCCCAACGCGCTGGACAGTAAAAGCTGCTTCGCTGCAGTCAATTTATTCAAATTACAGCGCACTACTGGAGTTTCTTGACAACTTGTCTTCAGAAGATAAAGGTGACGCAGGCGGCAAAGCAAATGGTTTACTTCAGCACCTGCAGAAGTTCAGTACATTTTTTTCACTGAAGCTGATGTTGATGTTTTTTCTGCGCGCAGAAACAGCCAATCGCGCACTGCAACACAGCCAGCTGCATTCACAGAAAGCTCTCCAACTCATTGAAATGCTCCGACAGGACATCAAGCATCTTCGTGAAAACGGATATGAAGATTTTTGGCAAAACACAACTGCAGCTGCTGATAGCCTTAACGTTGAAAGCCCAGCCCTGCCAAGGCCAAGAAAAACCCCACGTCGACTGGATGACGGAGGCGCACCATCACACAGTTTCCAGTCACCAGAGGCCATGTACAGACAGCAGTTTTACCAGGTGATGGACACTGCAACTTCATCTTTGGATTGCAGGTTCAGTCAAGCTGCATTCAAACACATGTGCAGTATTGAGGATTTTGTGACGGGAAAAGGTGACTGTGGGAGCATCACAGAGTTTCATGGAGATGATCTGGATGAAGGCAGGCTGACACTTCACCGTGACATGTTCATTGACATAACCAAACAGAGGGGTGTTTGCATAAAAACATTTCGAGATGCTGTGGATTTCCTGAAAGGAGAGCATGGCGAGCCGCTGCGGACCCTGCTGCCAGAACTCACCAAACTGATCAGACTTGGACTCACTGTTCCCGTGACCTCTTGCACATCAGAGAGGTCATTCTCAGGCCTGCGGAGACTCAAAACGTATCTACGCGCCACGATGGGACAGGGAAGACTCAATCACCTTGTGGTGTTGAACTGTCACAAAAACATTACAAGGAGCCGCAATCTGGATGCTATAGCCGATGAGTTTATCACGCGCACAGCTGCCAGGAGGAGCACGTTCCTCCTTAGGAAATAGACAATAGCAGACAGTGGTGAGTGACTGACTCAAAATTTTCTTTCCTTTCCTTAACAGTAAGCTGAAGATGTCTTGTGTCAAAAGCGTGTTTTGCGAATTAATGTAATAAACATAGCTTCATTGTTTCCTTGGTTGTACTGAAAAATACACACTGTGATATTGTAAATGTGCCGAGTGTAAATTAATAGGCTACTGTGTTTTTTGCTTAGGCTATGTGTTGCTATAAGGTTACCTTTAATTATACGTGCAAGCGACATAATTAGTGTTACGTTGTGGAAAAAAAAGTGTTACGTTGTGGCCAGTGTGCATAATAGCCTACTGCTGCCTTCAGACTGTGTCGTATTTAGTTGTGGTTGGTGACTATCTATGCAATAAAAGTCAGTTTGAGACAATCATTACCTTGGTGGCATTCATTTAATTTGAACACCAAAAAAAAATTAATAATAATAATTGAGCACCCACGGGCAAAAACATAAATCGGCGCCTATGCCTGTTACTGCAGCAACATGGCTACAGCTAACAGCTTGGCTGCTGTCTGAAGCAACCAACAACTGTAAGAATCTTAACATGACCCAGAAACTCTGATCTCAGTGCTGTGAAAAGGCAGTTAGTTGTTGATGAAGGTTCTCAGTCATCCAGGTCATGGTACAGCCAGTTGTATTAATAAGTAGGCAGCTTGTGTTATTATTGTACCTTTTACTCCACTACATTTACATTTGTAATGATGAAGTGTTCCTTTCAGATACAAACACTACTTTCAGTGACCCTTTCAGTGTGGGACCACCCCGGCAAGATCGGATTATCCAATGGGCTTTATGGGCACAGGCCCAGGGGCCCACGTGCACCTGGGGCCCAACCAGACTTAGGGAAAACTATAGAAATGCGTGTTTCTCTTCTACTCACTGATATTGACACCATGTATAACCAATAAAAAACACCCTCGTTTTTTTAACTAAAAACAATGATTTAATTGGTCAAGTGCAAGTGTGGAAACCATGGGAACAGCAAGCTCCGCCCCCACGCCACTGTCCGTAAATGACAGTGCTGAACAGAGAGAAAAAAAATGAGTGAAAGAAGTGGTTGCAGTAAGCGAAAACGTAAAAGAGAAAAGGAGGAGAGGGAGGCAACTTTTTTGAGAAGTGTCCCATCCATCCAAACTTTCTTCAAACGGAGTCAGGAACATCAGGACGAAGATGACACTGTGGAGGAGGAGGACTGCCTGGAAGCTAACCCGGAGCTAGAGGAAGATGCCGGAGGAAGCGAGTGTCAGCCTGTTGCTAGCTGCAGTCACAGCACCGGTGTGAGCCGATCTGGCAGCCTGAGCACATCCGGTACTTACACCGGCAGCTCGCATGAGTGGATGTACCAGGTGTCGGATCCGGCATTGTGGGGCGAAATTAATGAAAATGCTCGCGCTGTCCTAATCGATCGTGGACCTGCTGCGTTTCATAACAGAACGAGCAAATACCCAGCCTCAACTCGTGATGGCGGTTTGGGCGGTAAAGTGCACTCCTTCACTAACGACCTGATCTACTGCCGTTTACCAAATGGGGAAGGAGTTTCCCGTGACTGGATGACATATTCACCGTCTACAGTCACAAACTGTGAAGGAGAAAGATCGTTTTCACAGATGGCAAGAATTAAAAATGAACTTCGAACAACGCAAACACAACAGCGCCTTTGTGCACTGCAGTGTTGTATAAAGTACTTAACAATCACACTCAAGTAAAAGTATCGGTAGCTCTCCAAAAAATGACTTTGGTAAAAGTCAAAGTCACTGACTGAAATATTACTTGAGTTAAAGTCTTAAAGTATCTGAAATTTCTTGCACTTAAGTATTACAAGTACTGTAAAAATAAATGTACTCAAGTAATGTAATTAAAAGTACAAGTAAAAGTAAATAACAAGCAAAGGCAGTCTGAAGTTCCTTTTTTTTTTTATTATGATTTACTGGGTCAAGTACACTATGAGGCTACCAGTTAGGACCAGTTGATCCGTGTAAACCATTTCTCACATGTCAGCCCAGAACATTGCACAACAGTGCGAATCACACCATTAATAGAAAGGTGGCAAGTGCAGATTTTTTTTTTCCTTCTACAAACATGACCAATGGCATCACATCAATACAAGTCAAATAGGGAGAAAACTGAAGCTTATCTGGCTTGTGAAGGAGTCCAGTTTGAAAGCCCTTTTTGTAAACCTTTTAAAAATAAAAAAAAGTCAGCATTGAAAGTGAGGCGAATCACCAATCAAGGAAAAGCTGCCATTACTGCACTTTAAAACTAGAGGTACACAAAACCAATTGGCATTATTTTAACAAAACACAAATTGGCAGAAGAGAGGAGATCAGTTTGAAACCCCCTGTAAACTCTTAAAAAAGTGCTGGAAATGAGGTCACAGAAAACACTATTGCTACCCTTCTTGCACTTTTGAGCCAAAATCTTAACATTTTACATAGAACCAACTTTTGCAAAGTCAAGCCCCTCATCCCAACCCCCACACACCTTTGCCCTTGGCCTTTAATTTTCTCCCTCTTCAACTTAAACCTTATTTGAGGGCGTCCTTGCTCATAACCCCATGATCACTTGAAACTGTAAAACTTTTTGTTCATCTTCAAAAGCAGCTGGCTTTCAAAATGCCTAGAATTTAGCCGTACTCTTCGTGGGCTGAAAACAAGGCCTGCTATGCTGAAGAGCCTTTCGCATGCTGCCGACGCTGGGAGGGGCGTGTTGAGTTTGACAGACAACTTGCAGACAGAAGGAAAGGACTTAAGCAGGTCCATGTGGTCAGCGGAGCAGGAGAGGTAGGCATCAAATTGCTTGACGCCATCTTGGGTCTTTGATGATGCTTGCAGAGAAGAGAAGAAGTCATCCTCGTCTGATGAACTCGACCTGATCACATCACCTGGCTGCATAGAGGGATCCTCGATATGCTGCTTGATGTAATTGATTCCTGAAATGTAAAAACAAAGAAGGGTTATACCCAGGGATATAAGTCAACTTCTCATCACTAGCTAAATTTGGCTCGTTGATGTTAATTGCACTAGTCAGACATCCACTCACTACCAGTGAAAGTGGCTACTAAGCTTCATTTTCTACCAGCCAAACTGAATTTACCAGAATTTGGCCGGTCGGCGGGTGTTGATTTAGAGCCCTAGTTATAGCACTTATTAATACAACTCTACCATGTCATCTCTGCCTAAACAAGTGAAACATTAAAGCATTTGATTCTCTCCCCATGTTCCTTTTCATGCACCAACCAATATGCAAACCCAATATGTTGATACTAACTGTCAAGGCATAGACAAACTTAAGTACAGTATATGTATGCCTTACCCATTTTAATGGTAGCATCATCCTTCGTCCATGTCGTCCGGAATTTTGGAAGAAGAATTGCAGCTGCAACCAGCTCGGCATCCATGAACATGTGCCCGAAGCGGTTCTGAATTCCAGACTGTAAAGCATCAACAAGAGGCTTGCAGTACTTCAGCTGCAACTTCACCTTCTCGAGTTTGACCTGCAGCAGTTGAATTGTAGGAAGCAGCCACCCCATTTGTGCCTTGGTTTCTGCTTGCAATATGTTGGTTGCCTGGGCGACAGGGCTCATTACAGCAGCATATTCTGTCAGAAATGCGAGTTCGGCTGGGTTGAACCTGCGCACACACAAACACACACAAAAAATTATGCATGATAGGAAGTGAACAGCGTCTGTGATGCATTAAACCTCTATTATATGGAGCAGTCATTCCACTTTTATCTCATCATTTTTAAATCTTCGGCCTACTTACATTGGGACCTTCAGGTCAGTGGCAATGGCTCTCAACGCTGCTTCTCCCTTCTCTTTAGAAATCCTGAGCAGGCGTTCAACGGCCATGAACAAGGAATTCCACCTCGTTTTATTTGGTCTTAGAAGCTGAAGGGAACAGACATCTTCAATCAGCTCAGCTGCAAGTGTGGATCTTCCACATTTGTTCCATAGGCCATAACACTTTCCAAATGTTGCATGGTGCAGCTTCTTGTATGCGTCGCTGGAGGTTGCAGTAGAGGAATCTTCACTGGCGATAAGATTCAGGAGATGGCATGCACAGCGTTGGTGTCTCGGTAGCTGAAATTCGAACCCATCATCTTCATTCAGAAGAGCTGCTGTGTCAATGTACTCCACATCTTCCTCCTCATCTGCTCCATCCCCTTCCTCTTCAGACTGTGCAGACTCTTCAGCAACTTCTTCATTGTTGTTTTCGTCTTCCCCAAACACACGAAAGGCCTTCAGAAAATTTGAACCGTTGTCAGTGGTTGTTCGCACTATCTTGCCTCTAATATCAAATTCTGCATGAATGTCATTCAAAGCATTGGCCAATCGGTCGAACGTGTGGGATCCTCTCAGCTGCCGGCACGCCAAGGCTGCTGAACATCGCTCGAGATTCTCCGGGTCAATCCAGTGTGCCGTAACCCCAATGAACCCTCGCCTTCTGACTGACCAACAGTCAGTAGTAGTAGCGATGTATTCGACCCCCTTCATTGTCTCAATCAGAGCTGCTTTCATTTTGTTGAAGACATCTTCAATCTTGGAGGTGAGAGTCACCCGGGACATCATTTTGGCATTAGGGACGAGGTCACTGACAAATTCTCTGAAGGGTTCCTGCTCAACTATTGAGAAAGGTCGAAGCCCATGTACAACATAATTCACAATGGCCTTGTCAACAGTCTTCTGAGGGGTCATGGACACGGTCTGGGTTAATGTGGTCTGCTTGCTGCTGGGGGTGGGTGGTCCACTGGCCCTTTTTCGTTTTGCTGTGGTCAACTCAACATATTTTTGAAGATGGTGCGGATGCTTTCTCTAAAACAGACAAGAAAATGAAATTAAATGTCAACCTGGAAACAAATTGCCTCACCCAGTTACAAAGAGGGGGGGGGGGGGGGGGCTAATGGCTTTAAAGTTTAAAATAAATAAAATCATAGTATTATTTTGTTTAAAATTACTGTGGCTGTACAATTAAGATAATTGACACGGTATAAGTTGTTTGACGCATCTGGGATTTACAACGAAAGTTTAAACTAGAACTTGCCGGTTCAATTAAACACACACACAGACACACACACACACACACACACACACACACGCTGGCGGGACAGGTCGCACTGGACGACAAAGACAAATGGATAAATAATACGCTAATACGCAAAATGTAAAAGTAGTACACGTTAAATGTTTTGTTTTTAACATGCATGCCTATCGCTATCGTTTCACTTGGCCTATAGCACGCTTCTTCCTTCCCTAGACCCAAAAGGCTAGCCTGCTACAGCCATGTGGAAACGAAACGCTGCCGCACACGAAGTTAATTCCTTCAGGTTATGCTCAGAATTCCACATAAGTCCATGTAATGTCCATCATATACATACTGGACTGCATAAACTTAATGAAACCCACTTACCTCAATATGTTTCTTCAGGTTGGACGGAGAGTTCCTGTATGATAGGATCTCCACATTTCTTGGAAGGCATAGCAGGCACTTCATCCGGTACGATGAATCCCTGACATCGGAAAATGAAAACAAACGGCTCAAATAAGGCCACGGGTGCTCGTCGGGTTGTGGTTCCCCTTCATTTGTAGTCGACGTTGTCGCTGTCGCTGTGTCTGGCGTCTCCTCTTCTTCTTCCATTGTTGACTGCGAGACTCGCAGGTGTTGTCAATGTCGTAGTTAAGGCAATTGCCAACAAGCCCGGGCATGCACTAACTTCGCTGCGTCAGACAGTGAGGGTGGGGCGGAGCCAAAACACTGTTTCCTTTTATTTCTTTGTTTTGTTTCATTTTTTTTTTTTTTTTTTTTTTGTAACGAGTAACGAAATGGGACTTTGAAAATATATCGGAGTAAAAGTATGCAATTAAGCTCGGAAATATAGTGAAGTAAAAGTGAAAGTTGTAAAAAAAAAATCAACTCCAGAAAAGTACAAAGTATCCCAAAATATACTTAAGTACAGTAGTGAAGTATTTTTACTTCGTTACTATACAACACTGGTGCACTGTCACTGATGGCCATTGAGTCTCAGCTTGTCAGGAACGTGGACTTTGATGAGATTGTGACTGAGTTTGCAAACAGGAAAGAAAGGAACAAGCCTTTCTAAGACAGGGGAGGAGGAGAGATGGATATAAGGAGGAGAGATGGAGATGATGAGGAGAGATATGGAGCTGAGGAGGAGAGAGATGGAGCTGAGGAGGAGAGACAGAGGTGAGGAGGAGAGATATGGAGCTGAGGAGGAGAGAGATGGAGCTGAGGAGGAGATATGGAGCTGAGGAGAAGAGACAGAGCTGAGGAGGAAAGACAGAGATGAGGAGGAGAGATATGGAGCTGAGGAGGAGAGAGATGGAGCTGAGGAGGAGAGACAGAGCTGAGGAGGAAAGAGATGGAGCTGAGGAGGAAAGAGATGGAGCTGAGGAGGAGAGATGGAGCTGAGGAGGAGAGATGGAGATGAGGAGGAGAGACAGAGCTGAGGAGGAGAGACAGAGCTGAGGAGGAAAGAGATGGAGCTGAGGAGGAAAGAGATGGAGCTGAGGAGGAGAGACAGAGCTGAGGAGGAGAGACAGAGCTGAGGAGGAAAGAGATGGAGCTGAGGAGGAAAGAGATGGAGCTGAGGAGGAAAGAGATAGAGCTGAGGAGGAGAGATGGAGATGAGGAAGAGAGACGGAGCTGAGGAGGAAAGAGATGGAGATGAGGAGGAGAGACGGAGCTGAGGAGGAGAGACAGAGCTGAGGAGGAAAGAGATGGAGCTGAGGAGGAAAGAGATGGAGCTGAGGAGGAGAGACAGAGCTGAGGAGGAAAGAGATGGAGCTGAGGAGGAGAGAGATGGAGCTGAGGAGGAGAGACAGAGCTGAGGAGGAAAGACAGAGGTGAGGAGGAGAGATATGGAGCTGAGGAGGAGAGAGATGGAGCTGAGGAGGAGAGACAGAGCTGAGGAGGAAAGAGATGGAGCTGAGGAGGAAAGAGATGGAGCTGAGGAGGAGAGATGGAGATGAGGAGGAGAGACAGAGCTGAGGAGGAGAGACAGAGCCGAGGAGGAAAGAGATGGAGCTGAGGAGGAGAGACAGAGCTGAGGAGGAAAGAGATGGAGCTGAGGAGGAAAGAGATGGAGCTGAGGAGGAAAGAGATAGAGCTGAGGAGGAGAGATGGAGATGAGGAGGAGAGACGGAGCTGAGGAGAAAAGAGATGGAGATGAGGAGGAGAGACGGAGCTGAGGAGGAGAGACAGAGCTGAGGAGGAAAGAGATGGAGCTGAGGAGGAGAGATGGAGATGAGGAGGAGAGACGGAGCTGAGGAGGAGAGACAGAGCTGAGGAGGAAAGAGATGGAGCTGAGGAGAAAAGAGATGGAGCTGAGGAGAAAAGAGATGGAGCTGAGGAGGAGAGAGATGGACCTGAGGAGAAAAGAGATGGAGCTGAGGAGGAGAGACAGAGCTGAGGAGGAGAGACAGAGCTGAGGAGGAAAGAGATGGAGCTGAGGAGGAAAGAGATGGAGCTGAGGAGGAGAGATGGAGATGAGGAGGAGAGACGGAGCTGAGGAGGAGAGACAGAGCTGAGGAGGAAAGAGATGGAGCTGAGGAGGAGAGATGGAGATGAGGAGGAGAGATGGAGCTGAGGAGGAGAGAGATGGACCTGAGGAGAAAAGAGATGGAGATGAGGAGGAGAGACAGAGCTGAGGAGAAAAGAGATGGAGCTGAGGAGGAGAGAGATGGACCTGAGGAGAAAAGAGATGGAGCTGAGAAGGAGAGAGATGGAGCTGAGGAGGAGAGACAGAGCTGAGGAGAAAAGAGATGGAGCTGAGGAGGAGAGACAGAGCTGAGGAGGAGAGACAGAGCTGAGGAGGAAAGAGATGGAGCTGAGGAGGAGAGACAGAGCTGAGGAGGAAAGAGATGGAGCTGAGGAGGAGAGACGGAGCTGAGGAGGAGAGACGGAGCTGAGGAGGAGAGACAGAGCTGAGGAGGAGAGAGATGGAGCTGATGGAGGTCCGTGTGTGCGTGTTTGTATTCGGGGGGCCATCCAAGAATTTGTGCCCAGGGGCCCCTGCCCTCTTGATCCAGGCCTGTTGGCAGGGTCTTCCAAAGTCGAAGTTCAAAGTTCAAAGTCGACTTTATTGTCAAAACTGCAATATGTACAAGACATACAGAGAATTGAAATTGTGTTTCCCTCTATCCAGACAATATAAGTGAATATGTAAAAAAAAAAAAAAAAAAGCAGAAATAAGAAATATAAGAATATAAAATAAAATAGAAATATAGATCTAAAAATAAAAATAAAAATAAAATATGTACAGCTAAGAGACATTCGGGAATATAAAGTCCGGAGATATAAATAGTGTAGAATAGATATGTCAGTATTGGGATTGGATATAAATATAGATATAAATATGGCAGTTTGATATAAATATGACAGTATAAAATGGTCTAAACTGGTCTATGACAATGAAATTGTAAACATTCTTACACAGTGCAAATAGATTTTAAAGTGTTTTTGAGTTGTAAAAGTGGCTGGTGCCATGTGGGCGGGGTCAACAATGTCCAGAGTTAGTGGGGGCAGCAGGCGGAGAAGGAAGGGGGGGCAGCGCTGGGAGGGAGTTCAGCATCCTGATGGCCTGGTGAATGAAACTTTCTCTCAGTCTGCTGGTTCTCGCTCGGAGGCTCCTCATCCTCCTCCCGGAAGGCAGGAGACTGAAGAGTTGGTGGTTGGGGTGGGTGGGGTCGCCTGCAATGCTGAGTGCTTTGCGGGCCAGACGTGTGCTGTAAATGTCCTGGAGGGAGGGGAGGGAGGCACCGATGATCCTCTCAGCTGCTCTCACTATGCGCTGCAGGGTCTTCTTGCAGGATGCAGTGCAGCTGCCGTACCACACAGTGATGCAGCTGGTCAGGATGCTCTCGGTGGTTCCACGGTAGAAGGTTGTCATGATGTGGACTGGTGCTCTGGCTCTTCTCAGTCTGCGGAGGAAGTAGAGGCGCTGCTGAGCTTTCCTGGCCAGTGATGCGGTGTTCCTGCTCCAGGAGAGGTCCTCAGAGAGGTGCACACCCAGGAACCTGGTGCTGCTCACTCTCTCCACAGCAGCTCCATTGATAGTCAGTGGAGGGTGCTGGGTGGAGGCTCTCCGTAAGTCGACAACAATCTCCGTCTTCTCCACGTTCAGAGAGAGATTGTTGTCTCTGCACCACTTGGCCAGTTGGCTCACCTCATCCCTGTAGTTTGACTCATCGTTGTTGTTGATGAGCCCCACCACAGTCGTGTCATCCGCAAACTTGACGAAGAGGTTGGTGTTGTGTGTTGGTGTGCAGTCATGGGTCAGCAGGGTGAACAGTAAGGGGCTGATCACGCATCCTTGGGGAGCCCCTGTGTTCAGCACGATGGTGCTGGATGCGCTGCTGCCGACCCGGACTGCCTGTGGTCTTCCTGTCAGGAAGTCCAGCAACCAGTTTCGGAGTGAGGTGTTTAGTCCTAAACAGTCCAGTTTCTGTATCAGCTGCTGGGGGATGATTGTATTAAAAGCTGAACTGAAATCCAAGAACAACATCCTCACATATGAGTCCTTAGAGTCCAGGTGGGTGAGAGCTGAGTGGAGGGCGGTGGAGATTGCATCATCAGTGGACTGGTTGGCCCGATATGCAAACTGGTACAGGTCCAGGGAGGAAGGTAGGATGGATTTGATGTGCTGCATGACTAACCGGTCGAAGCACTTCATGATGATGGGGGTCAGTGCCACGGGGCGGTAGTCGTTGAAGCGCGATGGGGAGGTCTTCTTTGGAACCGGGATGATGGTGGTGTTCTTGAAGCAGGTGGGGACAACGGCTTGGCTCAGAGAGGTGTTGAAGATGTCTGTGAGGACATCTGTGAGCTCCTCTGCACAGACCTTCAGCACACGACCAGGAATGTTGTCAGGTCCTGCAGCTTTGCGAGCGTTGATCCTGGAGAGGGATCTCCTCACGCTGGCTGGAGACAGGGATAGCACCTGGTCATCTGGAGGGGGTGTTGTCTTCTGTGCAGGTGTGGTGTTGTCGGCTTCAAACCGTCAAAAGAAGTGGTTCAGATCGTTCAGCAGAGTGATGTTGTTGTCACAGGTCTGTGGTCGAGGTTTGTAGTCCCTGATGGTCTGTAACCCCTGCCACAGGCTCCTTGTGTCTCTGCTGTCGGTGAAGTGGTGGGTTATCCTGTTGCTGTACTGCCTCTTTGCAAGTCTGATGCCACGGGACAGGTTGGCTCTTGCTGATCTCAGACCAGCCTCATCACCTGCTCTGAAAGCAGCGTTCCGGGCTTTCAGTAACCGATGGACTTCCCCCGTCAGCCATGGTTTCTGAATTTCTGTAATCTGAATTCCTAAATATGTGAATTTCTCTGGAGATATACTAAAAGGGAGGTTCTGCAACCAGGAAATTTTCTGTACATGCACGGGCATTAGCTCGCTTTTATTCCAATTTATTCTATAACTGGAGAAGGTCCCAAATGAGTTGATTTTATCGAGTATCTGCGGAATCGTGACTTGTGGCTGAGAGATAAATAACAAAACATCATCAGCATATAATGAAATTTTATTTATAGATTTTTGTGTATTATAACCATGAATTAAAGGGTCTGAGCGGATACTCCCGGCAAGGGGTTCGATTGCTAAAGCAAAAATCAAGGGAGATAGAGGGCACCCTTGTCTCGTTCCTCTATATAGATTAAAACGGGGGGACAATATTTGATTTGTGAGTATCTGTGCACAGGGGTTGTTATTGAGAAGCTTTACCATTGAAATAAATTTTTCTCCAAAATTAAATCTCTTTAAAATTTCAAACAGATAAGGTCACTCGCCTTGGTCAAATGCCTTCTCTGCATCGAGTGACAGAATGGCTAGCTCTTCTTTCGGTCTATTAGTAAAATAAATGATGTTAAATAATCATCTAAGGTTGAAAAAAGAATTTCTACCTGGTATAAAACCAGTCTGGTCTGAATGCACTAATTTATCTAAAAAGGGGCTCAATCTATTAGCCACATTTTTTGAAAATAATTTCCTATCCTGATTTAACAGAGAAATAGGACGAAAAGGGGGGCGCTGTTGGACACTGAGCATGTAGGACGTGTCTCCCTTTTGCTCCGCAAGTTTGTGTTTATTTTAACTTTTTAACACAGTTTCTTTTCATTAGTTTGGCCGGTACACAATTGTGACAAGTACTTGGTCAGTCTCGGTGTGTTTTTGGGGAATTTCAACCGACAATGGCAGCTGCACGTGGAAACTCGGCTCGCACAGGCCGTGCTAAGGCTTCTCCCTCGACTGAGCCCGCATCTCCGCCGAAGGTGGTCACCAACCCCGAGTGTGCGCCCAATTTGGATAACCTCCGGGCTATGTTAGACCAGTTGAAAGGGGACATTTGTTGCAAAATAGACTCGCTGTCTTGCGAGCTCCGAGTGGACATTTCTTCGGTGAGAGAGGAGCTTATAGAGAGGAGCTCATATAAAATATATGACGCTGGTAATGCTATGGTAAATATAGTTGTTATTCACCAATGGGTTAATGTTTATTTTGTAATGTTGATAATTCAATTTAGATTTGACACATTGTACACACACAAATAAATGTACATGTTTGATAGATTTGAACCAAAACAGACTTTAATGCATGAACACCTGGTGACGCAACCAGGAAATACTCCGAAAGCTAGACCATCCCATTTAACAACGGTGGACCAGCCTTCTCTCCGAAGGACCCGGCCTTCTTGGACCGCAAAGGCCGCGTCCTTGAAGGATGCTACAGGAAAAGGCGGCAGCAGCAGCACCACCAGTAAAGAAACCTGAACCCACTGTGAGGTGGAAAAAGAGAGACATAGATGGAAACGTAATCTATGCAAGGTCAAGACCAAGCAGGAATCGGCCAAATCAGGGTCAGTATTGTGTTTTCAATCAAGATATTTTGATCATCTAGATTGTTTAGCCACTTTTGAGTTTATCACTGAGTAAGGTTTTTTTTTTTTTCTGGTAGAGCTGGTCACGGTCAGAAGACTGATCCTCCATCCGTGGCTCCTTCCAGGCTGGGAGCTGATTGGTAGCCGGAAATGGGCCGTGGCTATATAAGACCCAAGATGGCGTCGGAGACGGGCAGAGAGGCAGAAGTCCGCACACTCCTCAGCATCCAACCAGCCACACCAGAGCATTTTGTACTCTTTCTTTGTAGGGGTGGACTGCCATTTTGGTTTATCTGATTTCTCCTGTGTTTGGTCAGTCAAGGGTCAGCCTTTGTTCTTGAGTTCTTTTTGTTTCTCGGCAGGTCAGTTGTTCTCCTGAGTTAGATTCCTCTTTTGTTTGTTGTGTTGGCCTGGGTCCACCCTGAAGTCCTTAAGTAACCTTCAGTTTATGTTGTAACAATAAATCCTTTTTCTACTTCTTTAAGTTTGCATCCTGGTGGCTGCTTGGGTCTTGGGGAGAATGGGGCTTCATCATGTTGCCTCCCAGTCACCCCTGGATGGGGCGTAACACCAATTAACGTTATTCTGTAAGAGTTTTTATTTAGATCTAAGGAACAGGCAATTTTTCAAGGTATATTCATTGCCAAGGACGAAGACGTTTCGAGATATGTGGACCGCATACACAAGACCACCAAACATGTAAAATTGCAGACTACAATAACCTCCTACTGAAGGGTTTGTTTAGGTGAGTCTTTGGACATTTCCATCAACCATTTTCCATGGTTTAGGTCTCTGGAAGAGGTGTTTGTGGAAGGGAATGGTCAGCAGCCAGAGAGACCTCCCAAAGATCCACCAGCAAGGTAGACGAGGAGGGACTGGAGCTTGCGGTGTGTCGGCATGGTGTGCTGCTCCGTGCTTTAAATATGTACAGGGGAGAAATTTTTGCTTATCCCCCTGTACCTGCAAGAACAGCTGGCCAGTAGGCAAATAACTGTTTTCTGCATGGATGTGACCTGCAAATATTGGCCCTACCTCCAAAAAGTTGCAAAAAGCTGTCCAGAGCTCCAGCAACTACTCCGCATGAAAACATTCCTTTCGGTATTTCAATCCAAAGCCCATGATTTCAAATGTGAGGTAAGGAAAAATGAACATGTGATAGAATCACTTAATCTGCACATGAATGTCAACATCTGTTCAGCTTGGTTGTTGTTTTTTTGTATTTTCAACCAGGTGAAATGGAGTGGGGTGTATCAGGAAGGGGCTGGATCAACACTTGGCGAAGAGGTTGAGCAGTGCAATGCCTTCCTCTCTAGGATTGCAGTGACCACCAAACACATGTCAAAAGCTGGTGAGATGACCACATACTACACTAGTTAGATCACATGTATAACAAATAAGGGTTATAATGGTTACATTAGATTTTCTGTGTTTGCAGGACGCACAGACATGCTGACTCTCATGGCCATGCCCTGGAATCAGCAAAAGTTTGATAATTTGGCCACCTCACTGTCCCACAGATATCACAAGGTAATGACATCAGTTATGTTTTTTAAGATGTTCACAATTCTGTGTTATCAATAATGTGTTTCTTGTTATCTCTGACTGTTTGTTATTGTAGACCACAAAAACTCTGCAAAACCAGCAGCAGAATCTGGAGTCCATGAAAGCTCAACTGGCAGTGACAGAGAGCCAATTGGAAGACTGGGTCAACGATGTCAAAGAGTGGGCAGAAGGTGATGAAATGATAACTGACAAGACATTTAGTCATGAATAATACATTCATCTTAGTTGTCTCAGAATTATAAATAACACTATTGTAAAACTCTTCATTCACTAATTTTCGTGAAGCATTTCTGAACGCGGCAAATGCTTCAAAATGAGATGAAATTGTACTGTTACTGTAAGTTATTCAAAGTAAATAGCAACCCACGTATTTCTTCACAGCAACAACAAAAACAACAACAACAAATGATGCTGATGCCTTGGCCAGCAGAATAGAGGTGCTGGTGGCAAGTGCAAGTGTCTTTACAGAGACAACGACGGCAACAAAGGTCGTGCCAGGATCCACCGCAAGATCAGGGAGTAGAAGGGGATCCTGACCTCTGTTGTGGACCAATACAACCGAACAGTTGTGAAACAGAACAGTTGTGAAATAGAGTGGCCATGGCAGCTACCACACAGTGGTATGTACACTAGTCTGTTGTCTACTTTCAACAAATCTGACAGATAATGACCACAAAACCAATGCCCTCAAATGAGGACCTGTTACCCCATAGGACTTCAGACATTGTTTGAATGTTGCTCCTTAATACAGTAGATATGACTTAAGTCTTTGTCAAAATTGCATTCCAGACTCTGTTGATCTAAGGACCAAGAGAAGGGCATTTGACACGATTGTGGCAGTAAAGAGACTTCAGGAGGAGAAGAAAATACTTGTTGCGGAGATGGACCACCACTGGAAATGGCTTTCAAGTCGTGAAAATGCCTTGAAAGAGTTGTCCTGCCTGCTTTCTAGTGAGACAATTCAAATGATGTATTTAAATATTATATTGCATACACAACGTGCGCAACAACGATGACTGGTTGTACGAAAGTGTGACTAGGTCACTGCAGTATCTTTCAGTGCCCCCTGGAGGCTACCAGTGGTACTGTCCCTTTAATTGGTTATGTTTCCTTTATTACTCAGGCATAGTTCAGTCACCTATAGAGGGGCCTAATCCCACATGTTCTCCATAGGAGTCGGTTTGACTCTCCACCTGACAGAGTAACAGCCTGTATGCGTTCATGAAGAATGCAAGTTGAATTTCTCTATCATTGATGGATAATTTCTATATATTTATGTTACTTTGGCAATGTTTCAGTAATATGCCTGTAGTATTCCTGTATTTTTCCTGTAACGTTCTGATAATAATTTCTGTGAGATATTTCAGCTTAGATTGTGATTTCATTTCCTTTCATTTCTTTCTTCATTGCATACAACATGTTGTGCATCAGTTTATTAGTACAAATTACTGATATTCCATTCCTTGTATTCTGTTTTCAGCAACCATACCTACCTGTACATACTCTGTGCTTATCGGGAACCTGAATAAACGTTGTTAAACATATACCTGCCTACCGTGTCCTTATCGACACCCCACAGTAGATAGTCAAACTCCTAAATCCTGATCCAGCCACCTACCTCATCCTTCAAACAGTCCTTCACACTGGTGATAAAGTAACTAATGTAGGCCTTATCTTATTGTGTTCTCCTTTTAAGATTCGTTGTGTGACCTCAGTGAAGAGGGGTTAAAAGGCCTGCAGAGCATCATCCTCCGAAAGCGGCGGAACATCCGAGAGAAGAAGGTGCACGCCAGAGACTGCTATCTGCAAGTTTTGTCTGGAGCAGAGAACATGAGCTTCTTGCACATTGGTGACGATTTTGACAGTGACTCAGACATTTCTGATGATGATGCACTGTAATTGACACTGTCTCAGCCTCCACTTGTTAATGGATCTGGACTTACTGACCAGAGCAGGTGCAGCTGGGGAATAATCCTATCCAGCACCCAGACCATCAGTACTGGTGCCCACAGGGCACTCTTTGTTTGTGTTACGTGTGGCCAATATCAGTACACTATGTGTGTGTGTGTGTCCTCTGTCTCCGCCCTGCTCTGCCTTCCTGAGCTCAGGTGCTGGCAATCACCTGAGCAGGGTTAAAGGAGGCAGCAGCAGGGCGGCTCTCTCTCTCTCATTACAGGTGTGGTGCCAGAGGAGGGAGGTGGCGCTGGCTGCGCAGTCTTTTACAGTGTTTCCTTTGTTCCTGAGTTGAGTTTGGCTTCAGTTCCCCGGCCTGTTAGAGTGCCAGGGCTTTGTTGTTTTAACTTGGGTTTGAGTTCCCGGTAGTCCTGTTTTCGTACCCTTCTTGTTTTCCCCCCATAGGTTAGTTGTTTTGGTTAGGCAGCTTTAGTCGGGAGGAGCCCCCGGATACGACGGTCGTGGCTGGCTGGTCTGGGCTCTCTTCCCTCCTTTTGTTCAGTTTGGCCAGGAACTCCTGCCCTTTTCTTTTGTTTGGTTATTTTCTTCTCGGGACTTGTTGTGTTCGGCTACGGCCGTTTTGCTGAGTTGAATAAATAAACAAATTCTAATTGACTGTGCTGAGTCGGCGTCCTTCCTATATGTTACTGGCCTCTTTGTGTTCGAGTCTTTGTTTTGTTTACTTCGGGGCCGTAACAGTTTGTTTTAGGTGATTGTTAACGTTCTTATTTGTGTGTAAGATGAATTCATAGCACATTGCTATTAGATTACATTGCCTATATTAGGTTATGCAGGTTACAAACAATGCAAAAAGGTTTTACCATATGGAAATGTCTTTCAACTTCAAGGAGTTGCAATGTTAGACTACATGTATTAATTGTAGCCATTCAGTATTGAGCCAGTAGGCTATGTGTCTGGTTGCCAGAGTAATAACTGCCCCCTCTCACTTTAAAGGGGCACTATGTAGTTTTGGATTTGTAACGTGCACAATATTATCAAGGTAATAATACAAATTCAGAAATATATTTTTTTTCCATAACTGAATAAACAAGCTGTTCTCAGAGGAAAATAAGCCCCCCAAAACAAGGTGGCAGGGTCTGCCTAATATAAACAAAGTGAAACAGTGTGAAATTGTCCTTTAAGGTAGGTTTGTTCATTCTGTCGTGAGTTTGTTTAGTTAGTTGGTTTAGGCATAAAAAAAAACACCAGTCAAAGAATATATCTTCCCCAAAATTACATGGTGCACCTTTAATGAAAACTTGATACATCTGATAAAAAGTCCTCACCAGCTACAGTAGTGAGGGGTGCATATTTGTTCACAATATTCATCACATGTTGCCTGACATGCACTTCTTACCAACTAGAAAACATAAAACACGTTTCTTATAAATTAAAAATATATTTAACTCAGGTAAAAATGCTCAAAAACTGCTGGCTTTAATATAGTTGTGCTCGTTATTATTGATTAGTTGTTATTGATATGTCTGCGATGGAGTCGAGCCTTCACAACATGTCCGAAAAGGAAAGGATGAAGAGGAATTTGAATACTGCCGAAGCCTTGAAGATGTTTCATAACTTGGACAGTGGTGATTCTGATGGAGGGGATCCATCAGAGCTCGGAAATGAAAGCGATCGTTCCTGGCTACACGAGACCACCTCCTCAGAGAGTGATTCAGAGTCTGTACCAAGGAAAAAGAGACCACGTCATCGCGTGTTTAATTTTAGCCAATAGGATCCCCCCATGTGACTCTGGCAACCAATCGGATTTAACAGCACATTTCCGCCGGTTAAGCACTTTGTACATGACAATAAAGGGATATTCTGATGAAATGTTTCAGGGCATCTTACTGGATGACTTTATGTAACAGCCTCATCTCTAATCATACTGATGTCAGTCAGATTGAAGAAATATTGTCCATGTTACCACAATGTATGGGTGAACACAACATAATGAACACCTCTTCAGTGTATTGCTGTTGTCGTGGCTCATTCTCCAGGCTAGTAATCGAAACACTAGTTTAGTGGCCAAATGCTCTCTTCTTCCAGCTGCACGTGGACATTAAAGATCATTCAGGCTACACATCACATTGACATAAAGCCTACATGAAGTGACACCAGAAACATGTGGCTGTTCCTAAATAAAGCGAAAACATCAACATTTTGGGGGAAAAAACCTTCTGTCCAACACTGAGGTAAGAAACGTGTCTCTACAGAGCTGGATTAAGGAAGTGATTAGCCTAGCTTAGCATAAAGACTGGAAGCATAGGCAAACAGCTTGCAAAAATACAGCTACCAACACCTCTAAAGCTCACAGTTTATTTGTTGAACGTGTCTAAAAAGAAGTGCAAAAACAACTATGTGTGGAGTTAGCCAACGTCTTGTAGCTAGTTCTTCACTAACAACAGGAGCTCTTCTGTAGCATCTCTGGCTGCAGTGCAGGTTTCCACACATGATCAGTGAGCACAGACTGTGGCTTTGTTATCTGTTCGAATTTTTTTATAGATGAAAAGCCGAGTCAATAATCATGGTCAGTGATGAATGAGTGTAACTGGCCAGCCTCCAAACATCTAAACCCAAATTGGGAGAGCAAACCTAATCAGGATATCTGATCTTTCCCCAGAAAACATTTCATTTCTTTCATTCTAGTGAATTTATGGAGGTATTTTGTTGCAGTAATGTGGAGTCAGGAGGACTGGGTGGAGAAATGGGATTTTCAGAAGAATCTGGAGGGTTGGCAAGTAGCTACATCTACAAACACTGTATGAAAAGTAAATGAAGGAGAAAAACACAGTAATCAAAGACAGTGGATCCTGCAGGACCATTGTGTCCAAAAAAACAGCAAGCTAGATTTCATTAAAGTAGAAAAGCAGCCTGGACTGATCATACTGATGCTTCTCCTGACACCTTGGCAGCTAAATGAAGCTACTAACCAAAAGTTCTGTCGGATAAATAAGAGTTAGGATCAATACCAGTGTATGAAGCACTGTTACAGCATAATGTCTGTCTGTCTGTCTGACCCTGTGCCAGGGAAGTTAATGCCAAGTTGTTTCATTAAGTTGTTTCTTAATGATTTGTTACAACACAAATCTCATCGGCCTCGCTTTTATCATGTCAGTAGAGCTGTACTGTCCTTACACTCACTAATATGTGTTTTCCACTGTCAAAAGTTCAGACTGTGAGACACTCAGTGTGTGTCAGCTGGCCGCCCTGTTAAATGACGTGGTCATTACTAAGCTTTAGTCTGGGTCTCTATTTGTATTTTTTATGCTAATCGAGGCTAATCATATCCTGACTCAAACAAACATGAGCTCAAGATCAATCATCTCATCTTCCTCTCAGAAAGAAAGCAAATAAGCTCATTTCTCAAAATGATTAAAGGTCCAGTGTGTAGGATTTAATGGCATCTAACTATGAGGTTGCAGATTGCAACCAACTGAATACCCCTCCTCTCACCCCGGGACTTTAAACTATTATAAGTTGAGATAAAAACAAACACCAACAGCTTACATTCAATTTGAGACTGGTACATTTAATGATAACCTGGACATCAATAAGAGTACACATCATATTTCTCAGGGACATCAGAGTAACTGTTACCTCATACTATGTCTATATGCTATCTAACACAGGCTAATGCTCAGCAATATAAGAAAAAAAGGGAAAAAAATACAGAAACAGAAAATAATGATGAACTCTGCAGTCACACGGTGTGTTACGTCCCTGACAGCCCTCTTTATTCTGCATCTTATCATGGATTAAACACTGAGAGACATTATTATTGAGGTTAAGATAGCGCTGCTCTTTATAGTTAAAAGCATTCTGAACACTGTTTAGCCCATGCCTTGCCCGTAGCCCCATGTCTGCAGATACTGTAATGCAAGTGAGTAGCTGCTAATGCACTTAACATGTTATCAACCAGCAAAGTACTCCATTCTGTTGAACACTGGTGGTGAATCATCAGTGTGTAAATCTCCAAACCTAAAGGACCTCCTGACTGACGTTCAAAGAGCTGCTCTCATGAGTCATGCAAAGAACAATTATTGGATCATTTACAGCAGAAACAAAACCATAACTTTGAGAAGCACTACAATATAAATCTGCAGCATACACACATCAGGGACATATCTTTCAGTTTTAGATAGACTTACCGAGCTGAGGAGGATCCGGTGTGTCTTTTCAGTGCATGCAAACCTCTGAGAAGTGCTTACAGCTCATATAAAAGGCTCTCTTTCATACCCCGGCAGTAGATCACATGATGGGGACAATCATATTGGCGCTGAACCTTGTGGTTCCCAAGACCCACTTGCCCCAGATCTGAACAACATTGATAGAGCTGAATTTATCCAAACGGGGACAGCAACAACACCACAGGCTTATACCCAATGAAGTAATGTCAACTTTAAACAAGATGTGTGCCCAATGACAGAACATGGCATATTATAGGATATAAACTGAATGAGCCGAACAGTATGCCTCTGGTAGAATACTGTGTGTCAGTTAGGCTGGGGTAATCTGATTAAACACAAATTAATTTAGGAATATGTACAATATAAATTAAAATATTAAAAGCCTTAAAGGAACAGTTCACCCAAACATTTTAATTCAGTCATTACTGTTACCAACTGACACAGTGAATTCGAGGCTTTCGGGGCCCCTGATGGTTGAGGGGGTCTGTGAGTATCTGGCCTCGGTACTGTCTGAAATAATTATAAAAGATTCCTGTGAGCTTTACATACACAACAATACTTTCAGTGGTTAATTAGAATAAATGCAGTGTAAACATCATCACTTGGTTGAGCAGGTTACTTTTCAGACACAATGATTGTCGCCAAGTTCATTATAAATGATATGAACAGTTCCTTCAAAGCTCCTATTGATCCTTAAAGGAAAGCTGTCAGTTATTGCAGTGTAAATGTCCTGAGGATCAGTCCTTGCTCCTGCAGCTCTGCAGTGGATCACAGCCGCGCTGCTACGTCGACTGCTGAGTTCAAGTTTTAACCGAACACACAAAGCGATGACCTCTGCTTGTCTTGCAGTCCCTGATTTGCCACTTTGCCCTCCTCCACACCAGAACACACTTTTTGTTCCCCTTCGTTTTGGAGCGAGAGGGTGTCTTCCTCCAGTTAGTGTAGCTGACGGGCTCTCCGCCTGCCCACTCCCAATGTCCTCGGCCCTCTCTGTCGTTCAGGCCTGAAACAAGAGGAAAGGAATCAGTTGGTCACAGTAAAGAAGTTGTACTCATACACAGTCCCACTACAGTGCGTTACAGTGTTGAATATTATAAATTCTCATGTTGACAAATAACTAAATTAAATACTTTTACTCATTACTACTTATTCATTGACATGATCCAAAAGCCAACTGTGAGTTAAAGCAGTATAAACATAACACAACTAATGAGCATTGACCTGGGTCACTCCCTAATAATTCAATCCAACAAGCATCATAGATACTGTTAATAATGACAAGACAGTCAGCCAACTCATGTGGGATGGATTGAATGTGGATGTACACGTACATATGCAGAATATGTACAGACTTGATATTTATCATCTAGGCTCTGACTGTGTCACTCCCCACGAGGAGACACTGACCTGTGCACAGCAGGGCTCGGGGAGTGACGATGACATCTCAGAGTCTACAGGTGGATGTTGGGGTGCAGGTGGAGTTTTTCAAATGTTACATTAACAGCAGCAGTAGCAGCAAGTGATTCATGTCACCTATCATATCACACTGACCTTGTAAAGAGGATCAGGTTTCATAAGTGAGGTGGGCTATTTTTGAAATGTTAAGCTTCTGTGCTTCAGTGCTCCACACCGGAGCCCCGCAGGGCTGTGTGCTCAGCCCCTCCTGTTCACACTGTACACTCCCAGACATCAGGAGAACTCTGAAGTATGCAGACATCTGCAAGTCATTTGCTTGGACAAAGTTACTTTTGGTTGAGCTACATGTTTAACAAGGCTTTATGTAAACAAATCCAGCAGATTAGTGTGTTCTGCCATCAGCTGGTAGCCACTCATTGTGTGCTGCTGCCTGTTAATAGTGACAGAAGCGTGGGTAGTTGGATTGATGACGTTAGACGGGGGCTCCACTTCCTGATTAAGGTTCCTTGTGGATTATTCAGATTTCAGAACTAGAGAATAAACTTGATATTCACCACATTTCAAATGATGAAGCTCTGTGCAACTAGCACAGTCAATCAAGGGCTGCATTTAATCATTACAGAGCAGTTATAATCATAAAACATGTGAAAAATATATATAATTCTATGTTTTTTATAGGTATTCAAAATGAATTCTTTAATCATCAGACGAGGAACAATAAATACCAGTCACTCATAAAGGGACAATATGACCATAACAATAATATTAATGAATCAACAGTTATTATAATAATGATTATTAGACTGTTGATCCACTTCTGGTGACCATCTTGGTCCTCTGCACGTCCACTGAATGTATGTTCAGTGTCTGTGACAGAGGCCCTCTCATGGAGTAAAGGCTTGTGTATTTTATATTCAGTTTTGTTCCAGTTGAAGTTGAAGTCTGCCTCTACTGTTGGAACAGCTGAGACTGAGACTGCACAGATTCCTCTCGACATCTTTGTCTAAAGTAACATTACACAGATAGTGAAGGTAAAAGCAGAAAACTGTTCACTACTTTGGACAGCTCTCATATAAATGTTTTGAGAGACGCCACCGCAGTGACGGCCACTTGTATAACTCTGGTACTTTGAGAATAAAAGTTGATGGAGCGTCCCTTTAACATGAGAGACTCTGTTTTCCATAACAATTCATTTAAGGAATTTTAAATAATCTCCGAACCAGAATTCTTATTGCTGTCTTGCCTGTAATGAAATGTGACGACTGACCTTTGACCTCAGCTCATCTAATGGGATCCACTCCTAAGTATACATGTATTCTGGCATTATTTATTCCTTTTTCTGGATGTTGATGTGTGAGGAGCCTTAACACCATACCGTGGTGCCGGGGTCGGGATAGGTTGAGCATTTTTCAAATTTTTCTGTTTGCCCCAGTTGTTTAATATTGTTGTTTCACTTTAATGTTTGTTTGTTGTTCCTTTTTCTCCTCCCCATGACTTTAACAAGTGAGAACACACGTGCATCATCCCATCCACACTGGACATGTTATTTCTGAAAGAAAATAAAAATAATAATAAAAAATGAAGCTGAACGATGTTGCAACAAATGATCCAGATAAATACTTATCCAAAATGGTTTTCTTCCACTAAAGTCCCACAGCCAGTCCATGTCTACTTTAGAGAGAACGCTCGCAAGCGTGCCTTTATATCTGAAATCAAGACGACAAGAGGGAAAGCTGTACTCAAAAGAATCATTCACAGTGCATATTATTCTGATGATATAGTGACAGACAACTAATCAGAAGCATGTGTGTACATTAAGTCTGTCTCAGTTTCTCTTCGAACACGCAGCTCCATGTTAACCTCACCTCTCCCTGCAGGCCCTGTTAGCTGTGCTCCATGTCACCTTGTGCTCCGTGCTGAGGGTGTAACAGTGGCCACGGTGAAAGGTCCAGCCCTGGGGACACGTCTGAGCACTCACCATCTGGGTTTCAGGAGGAAATGGGGACATATGATGACATTTGTAGGCAAACATGATTGATTACAAATGAGTATTTAGGAAATCTTTAGAGACATCAGTGTTTTGTCTAAGAAAGACAAAAAGTCACTCCAAAAGTATCATCTACAAATTTTTCACATGGAGCTCCACAGGGCTCTATCCTCCATCCACTACTTTTCAGTTTTTTAATCATTCACAAGGACATTATTGACTTGTATCACTCCTGGTGATCTGCGCCCCTTTACTCTGTTGAAAAACTACATTTCCAACATTCATTTATGAATGTTATTATCCTAGTCATCGTTTTTTTTATCCGTTTGCTGAAAAAATTAATGTAAAGTATTTAAAAATGTGCTACTTTAGCTCTTATGCAACATGGAATCTGCAAAGTACCTTTTAACTAAAATCAAATAATACATCTATTGGAGGGAAGAGTAGGATGTATTGGAGTGGAAGTATAAAATAGAAAAAAAAATGAAAGCACAAAACCTCAAAATTGAACTTGAGTAATATTCTTGAGTAAATGTACTTACTTACATCACATCACTGATGTCCCTGTGGCAGCACCCCCTGCGGTCATGGACCATGATTCCTCTCGGTGTGCGCGGCCCCCAAAGGTAGCTTCTTCCTCATCTCGGTGCCCAGCCATGTCTCCTCAGTGACAGCTAGTGTAGGTGTGTGAGTGTGAGCATGTGGGTATGTGTGTGTGTGTGTGTGTGTATGCCTGCGTATGTGCCTGAGTGTGTATGTATTTGTGTATTTCTGTGTGTATATTTGTGGGGGTGGGAGGTTTGGGTTTTCATGGTTATTCTTTGTTGTTCATGGTTTTTCTTTGTTGATTTTATCCTCTGTGAGGCACTTTGTGCTACTTGATGTATGAAAAGTGCCATACAAATAAAAGTTGATTTGATTTGATTTGATTTGATTTGATTTGATTTGATTTGATTTGATTTGAACGTCGTCAGCTAAGAGCCCTATGAGATGCTCCTGCTTTCCTATATGGATTCCTTTTAAGTTGTTACTTTGTCTGATCATTTGTGCCAGTGGTTCAATAAATATAGCAAACAAGGTAGGGCTAAGACAACATCCTTGACGAGTTCCTTGCTGTAAGACAAATCTATCAGTTAGGTGTCCATTAATTTTTATCCTCGCTGTAGGTTCTTGGTAGAGGCCTTGAATACATTGTATTAACTGTTCTTGAATCCCTAGTTTCCCGCAAACCTGATACAGAAATTTCCAATTGACACAGTCAAAGGCCTTTTCTGCATCAAGGCTCACTAGTACTGCTCTCAGGCCCTGTCTTTGGATCTGATCTATTATGTGGAGGATACGTCTAATGTTATCCTGAGTCTGCCTGCCTGTAATAAAACCTGACTGATCTTCATCTATCAAGTCAGGCATAAAATTTTCGAATCTTTTGGAAATTATTGAAGTAAAGATCTTATAATCCACATTTAGAATTGAAATGGGTCTATAGGATTCACAAAGTTCTTTATTTTTTCCTTGCTTTGGAATAACTGAAATTATGGCCTCTTTCCATGAGGGGGGCAGTTTGCCCTCTGTTAGAGTCAGATTGAAAGAATTCAGAAGTAGCGGAGGTAATTCCTCCCTAAATGTTTTATACCACTCGCTGGGGAATCCATCACTACCTGGCGTTTTGTTTGATTTTAATCTGCTAATTGCGGCATCTAGTTCCTTTTTTGTGATGTTGGAAATTAGTTTTCTATTTTGCTCTTCTCCAATAGCTGGTAAGTCCAATGAATCAAGGAAATCTTTCATTTCACACTCTCCTTTTGCTGTGGGTTGGGTGTATATGTTTTCATAGTAATCTTTAAAAACCCTTTCTATTTCTTCAGCTTCGAATAGTAGTTGTTTCGCTAAGGGGTCTCTAATCATATGTATTGTGTGAGAAGCTTGCTGGACCTGAAGTCTTCTTGCCAAATATTTATATGCTTTAGAGCCTGATTCATAGTAGGTCTGTTTAATGAATCTTAGTTTTTTCTCAACCTCTTGACTTAGGATGTCATCTATCTGCTGTCTCACACTGATTATTTGTTGTAAAGATGGTTCATCTTTATTATTTTTATGTTGCTGTTCCAGTGTTATTAATTGTTTAACCAACTTCTTAAAGTCTTCCTCTCTAGTCTTTTTTTGGTAAGCTGCCCTCGCTATTAACCTCCCTCTCATTACAGCTTTAACCGTGTCCCATAGTATGGTAAAATCCACTGGGCTGTCCAAGTTGTCCTCCATGCAGCGTTTAATCTCTTTCTTAACCTCCTCCTGTGTTTTCCGGTTATTCAGCATACCCACATTTAATCTCCATAGTGTATTTTTATTTCTCCGAATTAGACGAACAATGAGGTAAGTAATACTGTGATCAGACAAATCAGTTACCCCTATTTTACATTCCTCTACTCTATATCTGTCTATTGTGTTTATAAAAAAATAGTCTAACTAAAATAGTCTACTCTGGAGTACACTGAGTGTGGAGCAGAATAATGTGTGTAGTCCCTCTCTATTGACCAAAGTAACTAGATTATTATCCAATTTCCCTTTTACTATTACATATCTCCCTTCTTTGTCGTTTATTTCTTTAATGACTTCAAAACTGACAGAGTTGGAAATTAATATTGCGACTCCTCTCTTTGGACCTTTCTTAAATGAACTAAAGAAGGCATTTTTAAATCCAAATGTCCTCAGTTTATCGTGTTCTTGCTGAGGTAGATGCGTTTCTTGTAAATATATCACTTGAATCACTTTTCCTCTTTTAATTGGATTGTTTAAGCCATTCACATTTAAGGATGCTATTCTCACGTTATTACGCTGCATTACTTATAAGGATAAAGACAAAAGAAAACATCAGTAGCCCCACTAACATTGCCAAAACGGTGGCATGGAACAAACAGAGCAAATACAACAGATGAACTTCCAAACAATTGAGGATCTTTCCCTCCGGGATCCCTCCTTGCGCTGCCACTCCATCGCTGTGCGGAGCCGTGGCTCCAGCCCGTCCGCTGCCGCGGTCGTCAGTGTCGGTGTCCTCTCTGCGAGTTCGTGTTTCTCAAATTCCTCCTTCACCTCCTCGGCGCTGTTGTAGGTTCGAGTCCCCGTCTCCCAATGGATCCTCATCCTGGTGAATGGCGTCTGAAACCGGACGCCTTTCTCCTTCAAGATTCTTTAGCAGCGTTATATTCCTTTCTCTTTTGAACAACCTCTGTCGCGTAGTCATGATCGAATGACACGACTTTGTTTCCCAGTTCTATTTTCTTTCTCCATACCTCTCTCAGGACTCTCTTTGGTAGTGAATTCCAGAAAGTTCACCATGATGGGTCTCGGCTGGGCTCCGTCTGCAGGCTTCTGTGCAAGTGACCGATGCGCTCTTTGAATTTGGAAATTAAAAACGTCCGGCAGGTGGAGTTCACGTCTGAGCAGGTCTTGAACAAACTTGGCCGCAGATTCACCCTCTTCTCCCTCTGTAACTCCGTAGATACGGAGATTATTTCTCCTCGATCTGGACTCCAAATCGGTTAACTTATCCTGAAGAGCTTTGTGTTCTCTCAGTGAGATAATAAGCGTTGTTAGCCTCCTGTGCCCAATGTTCCAGCTTTTCAATCCGCAACTCAGCCGCATTGATCTTGCCGCTCTGTAGCTGCTGTTCAGTGGCAAGTTGTTGGTTTATATCTTGTTTGAAATCATCCAAGTCTTTTTTCACGTCTCTCCTCAGTGTTTCTTCAAATGAGCGAAGGGCATCTTTTATTTCTGTTTTTAAATCCCGTATCTCCTTGCTGATAATTTCTAGATCCGAGCCCATTTCCGGCTCACTTCCAGCGAGGTGTGTTGTCTCATGGCCGCCATCTCCTACCATTTCACGGTTAGCTAGCGGTTCCTCCATTTCGTCTGTCGCTGTGTTTTTAGTCCGAGTGAGTCGAGTTTTCCTTCCCATTCCAACTTTTCCCCAGTCACATTACAGTCAGTATGATTTCTAGCTCTAGTTATTCGAGTTTTCGGGGAGTTTTTACCCTTGACTATCAGGAGCTTTGATGCCACGCAGCCTACCACTCCATGTCCAAACCGGAAGTCTCCGATCTCGATCATTTTCATGATAAAATTCTCCACGATAACGATGATAAATTCATGACATTTATTTTCGATACAGTTATTTTTGAGTCCGTTTTCCTTTACCTAGAAAACACTACATCAACAGCCAATCGCACAGCAGAGAAACAGATGCACGTGGTTGACGCATGTTTCCAGCCCCTCCCACTCACAACTACTCAGAGTGACGGTGACCACCTGTGTGTCCAGCCGAAACCGAGTGCGAGAAAACTGCGAAAGACAAAGAAATTGTACCGAAGAAAGGTCATACCACTTCGGTTATTTGGAAATAGTTCTGCTACCTGAAGTCTGACAAAGGACAGACCACCATTAGGTGCAAAATGTGTCGGTGACCAGTCCTCAGCAGAACTGGAAACACCACCAACCTCTTCCATCATCTCAAAAGGTACCGTCCCAAACAGGACTCCGAAAGTATGAGTTAGCGCTATCATGCTAGCGTCAGCCTCCCCTCAAGTAGCCAACAGCCCAGCCCCACTGCTTCTACTAGTCAAACTTCAGTTCAACCAACAGTTGCCGCTGCTTTTTACCCTATATGAGAAGAAACCGAAGCGACACAAAGACATAATCAGCGCAGTTATGTACTGTATCGATAAAGATATGATGCCTATAAGCACGGTTGAGGGTGAGGGAAGCGGCTGCCCAGGCTCCAGCTAAAGCCACAGGAAAGACATAATGATGAAAAACAGGAAAATGCAACAAGGCTCAAGGTTAGATTAGGCAACTGGGTTCAGTTTAAATAAGGCGAGCAGTGAAGTGAAGTGTATTATAACTAATTTAAACAGCCTTTAAATCAGTGTACACTCCAAAAAAAGTGACATTTAAGTATTTTAATTACATGTAAAACTTTCATTTAATTCAATATAGTTCCATGTTACATTTAATGCAAAGTTTTTCTATCATGTTGAGTTCAAAGTGTCTAAATTAAATAACTAGGTGTGGGATGGATCATAGTATGGAGGACTGAAACTGCCCAAATCATAAATATATAAATAAATATATGGCTCAATAAATATATGAATATGCCATTAAACACGACAAAAATAAAACTGAAAATAAATTTAGGCAATTAAAACTGGGGTCGGTAAATTGGAAAAACCATCAAGCCAAGGCTAGTTTTTGAAAATATCCAGCCGGTAAACCCTGCCCCCTGTACTCAGGCCTCTCTCCAAAGCTGCTCCCCCCGAAATATGAACGCTCACTGTCCGACGACTGCCGAATACCGCCGACGGAGTCCGAATCCTCACAAGTGGCATGGAGGAGAGTGTATCGGTGCATCGTTTTCATCACAACATTGTGCACCCATTTAACAATATATGCCAAATCAATCAACGTCTCTGTATTTTTATATCAAAATCCAGTCATGTCTTTTTCGTGTAAAAGAAAATCCTTACAAAAGGCTGAACCAAACAATTTCAACCAATAATATCATGACATCCATCCATCAATCAATCTTCAACTTTAAGCAGTGAGCGAACAGCACAGAGCTCAGATTTCATGTCAGAAAAACACGACTAGAGCAAAGTGTTTCACTGATTAATTTACTAAAGACAAATGTACAACTTAACTCCCTGATTTGGGTAAAACTGATCATATAGAAATGTATATGATCGTAATCATAATTAATATTTTCCTCATTAAGGATGTAGTATTGCAGCCACTTCTCGTTGTGGCCACACTTTGGATATTACTTATTTTGTTTCTGGCGTTGTGATTTCTGACATCTGAAACATCTTTATGCATATGGAACAAATGCACTTTTTACTGTGTATTTTGAATCTATTTTGTTGTTATTATTGTGGCAGCACGGCGCTGCCCAGTGCTGAAGTTGTTCACTTCAGCACCTGAAAGACGTTTTATTCTGTTGTATATTCTTTTGCCAAATGAAATGACAAACTAAATTTATATTGAATGTGCTGCGTGCCACATTGGCTTTCATTGAAAAAACAAATACTTCCTAATAAAGTAACTCTGAAGTCATGAAAATCAACTATTTTTGTCATCCCCGCATGTTTTGGTCCAGCCAATTTGTTTGTTTTATATTAATTTAAGTTATTGGATTTTTTTTCATTTTCAGTTGCATTACATTTTAGGTATTCCATCTAAAAATAAAAAGAAGTTTAAAAAAAAAAAAAAAAAGTTTTGAAAGTTTGAAAAACAAAACATCAAAGGCAGCGGAATGTGATGATGCAAACAACAAAAAAAATCCAAAGATCAAAGCTTCAAGATCAAAGCTTCAAGATCAAAGCTCCAAGATCAAAGACCAAAAGTACAAATACTACATAAGAACCTCTGAGCTTGACAAGATATACTGAAGGAGGTTTGATAAGATACAGATAACGAGATAACGCTGATTTAGAATTAATACCAAAAACACAAATAGACATCAACAAGAGGCAGGAAGGAGTAGAGATCCATCCGCAACAAATCATGGACATTTCTGAGAGGATGATACATGCTGAAACTGCTAGGAAAAACAACACAAGACTCCTTCATATGCAGGCGAACCAGGAGAATCTAGAACTGGCTGTATTTAGAAAAGGCCTCCGTCAACAGCAGAGAAAAGAGGAACATGATTTTCAAGTCCACAAGATAGAACAGTTTAATCAAATAGACACGAACAACAGGCAGGAAGGAGTAGAGATCCATCCGCAACAAATCATGGACATTTCTGAGAGGATGATACATGCTGAAACTGCTAGGAAAAACAACACAAGACTCCTTCATATGCAGGCGAACAAGGAGAATCTAGAACTGGCTGAATTTAGAAAAGGTCTCCGTCAACAGCAGAGAAAAAAGGAACATGATTTTCAAGTACACAAGATAGAACAGTTTAATCAAATAGACACAAAAAACAGGCAGGAAGGAGTAGAGATCCATCCGCAACAAATCATGGACATTTCTGAAAGGATGATACATGCTGAAACTGCTAGGAAAAACAACACAAGACTCCTTCATATACAGGCGAACAAGGAGAATCTAGAACTGGCTGAATTTAGAAAAGGCCTCCATCAACAGCAGAGAAAAAAGGAACATGATTTTCAAGTACACAAGATAGAACAGTTTAATCAAATAGACACAAACAACAGGCAGGAAGGAGTAGAGATCCATCCGCAACAAATCATGGACATTTCTGAAAGGATGATACATGCTGAAACTGCTAGGAAAAACAACACAAGACTCCTTCATATACAGGCGAACAAGGAGAATCTAGAACTGGCTGAATTTAGAAAAGGCCTCCGTCAACAGCAGAGAAAAAAGGAACATGATTTTCAAGTACACAATATAAAACAGTTTAATCAAATAGACACGAACAACAGGCAGGAAGGAGTAGAGATCCATCCGCAACAAATCATGGACGTTTCTGAGAGGATGTTACATCCTGAAACTGCTAGGAAAAACAACACAAGACTCCTTCATATGCAGGCGAACAAGGAGAATCTAGAACTGGCTGAATTTAGAAAAGGTCTCCGTCAACAGCAGAGAAAAAAGGAACATGATTTTCAAGTACACAATATAAAACAGTTTAATCAAATAGACACGAACAACAGGCAGGAAGGAGTAGAGATCCATCCGCAACAAATCATGGACGTTTCTGAGAGGATGTTACATCCTGAAACTGCTAGGAAAAACAACACAAGACTCCTTCATATGCAGGCGAACCAGGAGAATCTAGAACTAGCTGAATTTAGAAAAGGACGACGACAAATGGATAAAGAAAGAGACACAAAGTATGGAGAGATGATGCTGTCTCAAGAGGAAGAAAATATCAGGCAGCATCAGGATGAGGTCTCTCAGAGAAAGCTTCAAGAACTTTCTGGAACAGAATACCTGAGAAAGCAAATGAAAGAAAAGGAGCTTCAGAAACGCAGAGAAATAATCAAGGACCTTGCACTACAAGAACAGGAGGAAAGACATCAGGCAATTAAAAAGGAAGCTGAGTCAATGAAAAGCCTCTTCAAATCTCAACTGGAGAAGCACATGGAAACACTTAAAATGGAGGATGAGAAAGCCAAACTTGAACAACTTCAATATGAAGAAAGGGATCTGCAATTCAAGATTAAAAAGTCAGAGCTGACCACGAAGTGCATTTCCAATACAGTTAAAAACACCTTAGCTGCAAGGGATGCACACAAAGGGAGGGCTGGTGTCAAGTTTGGTGTGGACAGGTCTAGTTTGGCTTCTGCATCTACCATGAAAAGACAGCCCAGAGATTTCATGACTAAACCTCAGAACACCATAGTGCTGCTGCGTCGAAACAAAGTGGAGTCTAAACTGGCACCCTGCCTTCCACCCATCCAAAATTTAGTCAAGAGGGGTTGCAAAAACATCTAACCACACAGGACACAATGTACAGCCAGGTTCTGGCTCAGGCTAGACCTGTACCAGCTGGCAAAATTATTGTGGCCCAGATCTGGCTGGACCCTTCTGTGTGGAGTTTGAGTGTTCTTGTCGTGACTGTGGGTTTTCTCCAGGTGCTCTGGTTTCGTCCCACCAATATATGTACATATATATATTCAAAGGAGCTTTATTGGCATGAAAGTTTCAACAATTTTGCCAAAGCATCAAAACACAAAATACAATATTGACAAAGTAAACAATTACAGAATAAATAATACATATATGATTAATAATAATAATAGTAATAATAATAGTAATAAAACAAATAAATTAATAAAGAAAAGAAAAGAAGAAGATGAATTTGGGGTTGTGTGTGTGATTTTGTTGTAGATTTTGTTGTAGAGTTGTGTTCTGATGTCTGTGTATGTGTCACAGTGCAGCAGGAAGTGCTGCTCTGTCTCCACCTGTCTGAGTGGACAGAGCCGACACAGCCGCTCCTCTCTGGGCAGCCACGTCTGTCTGTGTCGGCCGCTCTCCAAGGCCAGGCTGTGGCTGCTGAGTCTGTACATAGTCAACGTTTTCCTCAGTCTCGGGTCGGTTACAGAGCTCAGGTATTCTACCGTGGAGTATTGTCTGTTTAGGGCCAAATAGCATTGGAGTTTGCTTTCGGTTTTGGTTGTAGATGTCCAATAGTTGATGTAATTGTCTTTTTCTTTTGCTATAATTTGGTGGGGCCGGATTGTGTGAGGGCGGTCTTGGTGCCTGGTGCTGTTGGAGGCTCCAACAGCACCAGGAGCAGAGCCTCTGGACCAGCTGGCTGAGGGGACTCCTGTCTTTGCTCTCCTCTTGGCATTGTAGGGCTTTGTAGTGGTAGGAGCCGGGCTTGCTGGTTTTGAGGTGTTGGCAGAATTTGATAGCTCTTTTTTGGATCCGAATTAACAGGGGAAATTGGCCTAATTCAGCTCTGCATCCGTTGTTGGGGGTGTTCCTGTGGACTTTGAGGATGCTTTTGCAGATCTCTGTGTGCAGGCTTTCGATTGGGTGTTTGTCCCATTTTTTAAAGTCTTGGTTCATGAGAGGGCCCCACACTTCACTGCCGTATAATATAATTGGTTCAATTATGGATTGAAATATTTTGATCCAGATTTTGACAGGTATGTCTATGTTTGAGGATTTTTTTATCGTCCAGAAAGCTCTTCTATATATATATATATATATATATATATATATATATATATATATATATATATATATATATATATATATATAAAAGTGCTAGTTTAGCGATATAAGAGACACCAAATTAGGTATAATATTAATAATAGTCCGCAACACCATGGGGGTTCTTTGCAGCTAAACACCTTAGCTGCAAGGGATGCACACAAAGGGAGGGCTGGTGTCAAGTTTGGTGTGGAGGGGTCTAGTTTGGCTTCTGCATCTACCATGAAAAGACACCCCAGAGATTTCATGACTAAACCTCAGAACACCATAGTGCTGCTGTGTCGAAACAAAGTGGAGTCTAAAGTGCTAGTTTAGCGATATAAGAGACACCAAATTAGGTATAATATTAATAATAGTCCACGACTATGGAAGCAAATCTGGACCATAATCCAAATTAAAATGGATTAACAGAAATGCTTTTTCATTTTCAGAGTATAGCTGCATTTTTTAACTCATAAATAAAATTAATAATAAATCATCCAAACTGCATTTTCATTTTCTTCTTCAAGACTGCTCATTCTGTGACTTAATTAAAATGAAAAAGAAAATGATGTTCAAGATTGAATTTTCAAAAGATGCCCCAGCAAGTAGTTACCAAAATTCAATTTGAAATGTCAAATTTGAAAATTAAAATGCATTAGTAGAAAGGCTTTTTCATTTCAAGGTCTTAGCTGCATTATTTGACTCATAAATAAAATTAATAATAAATCATCCAAACTGCATTTTAAGACCCTCTTCATCTCCAACTGCATGTGTGTGGATTGATTGTTTGGGTCAGACGTCAGCTCCTTTCTCACTTGGCGTAACTTCAACAGAGCTCTCTTCACCTTGAGGAACCATGCGACCGAGACCTTAAGCCTCTGCCAGCTTGAAACATAAGTGAGCAGTTGGTCAGTAGCACTGGGTGAGTCTCTCACAATCACTGCACTCACAATGAAGTCTCTTTTTACTTCTGGGTCATCCAATGAAACAGCCGTCTCCACAACGCATTCTGGCCAATGCTCCTCTGACTTCCGTAGGAAGCTGGGCCCCTCCACCCAACTGCTGCCAGTCAGCAGTGCGTCCACCTTCATACCTCTGGATGCATCATCAGCTGGATTCATCTTAGAACTGACATATCTCCATTGTGACACATTGGTGGCATCCCTGATGGTTGAAACTTTGTTTCCCACAAAGGTATGAAATCGTTTATCCTCATTTTTTATATATTTCAGGACGGAGGTACTGTCTGTCCAGAAGACTGAATCTTCCAACTTTAACTGCAGCTCTGCCCTCAACATCCTGTCCACTCGAACAGCAAGAACCGCTGCTGTGAGCTCCAAACGTGGGATAGTGACCTGCTCTAATGGCGTCACTCTTGCTTTTCCAAGCAGGAAGGCGACGTGAACATCATGCTGATAGTTCTCCATCCTCACATAACTGACGACACCATATCCACATTCACTTGCGTCGGAAAAGTGATGCACACGAGCATGCACAAGTGGTCCAAAATCCTTTGGCTTAATGCACCTCTCGATCTTAAACTCTACAAGCTTGACAAGCTCCTCCAGCCACTTTGTCCAGTGTTGCTGTATGTCACTTGGCAAATTGTCGTCCCACCCAAAGTTTCTCCTGCATAGCTCCTGCAGCAACACTTTGCCTGGTAGAGTGATTGGTGCAATGAACCCCAAAGGATCATACACTGAACTGAGCAGAGAAAGCATGCGAAGTGTGAGGTTTTTCTTTCACCAACATCTTAAACTGGAAGGCGTAACTCTCAATGCACCACTGCAAACCAAGGGCTCTTTCCAAGGGAAGACTGTCTCTGTCTAGATCCAGTTCCTTTAAGTCCTTGGCTCTATGCTCCTCTGCGACAGTCTGCAGCACTACATGGTTATTACTGACCCACTTTGTCAGGTGAAAGCCTCCTCGTAGACAAAGAGCTGTAAGATCTTTAATCAGTTGCACAGCTTCCTCTTCAGATGGTGTGCTCTTTAAACAATCGTCCACATAAAAGCTTTGCTTCACTGGGCTGGTGACATCAGCAGGGAAGCAGGCTTGTCCATCCTCAGCTGTTTTCCTGAGTGCGTAGCAAGCGCAGCTCGGGGATGAAACAGTTCCAAACAAATGAACAGTCATCCTATACTCTGTCACCTCTTGATTCATGTCACCCTTAGGCCACCACAAGAAACGAAAGAAGTCTTTGTCTGTCTCTGCTACTTTGACCTGGTAAAACATCTTCTGTATGTCTCCCATAACTGCTACAGACTCCTGCCTGAACCTGGTGAGCACTCCCAGAAGACTACTGGTAAAGTTGGGCCCCTGCAGCAGCTGACTGTTTAGTGATGTTCCTTTAAATGTTGCTGCACAGTCAAACACCACACACAGAGTGTTCTTCCTTGGATGGTAGACTCCATGGTGCGGGATATACCAGACCTTTCCTTCAGAACCATCCAACTGGTGCTGAGGTACCTTCTCTGCATAGCCATTGGAGATTACATCAGTGAAGAAGTTTGCATATTCCTGATGGAACCGCTCATCTCTCTGAAATCTCCTCTTGAGTCCTAGTGACCTTTGCTTGGCCATAGACAGATTGTTTGGGAGTGTGGGATGCTCTTTCCTGAAAGGCATTTTTAGACTGTAATGTCCATCCTGAAGCTTTGCAGAATGACTAACAATTTCCAAAAACCTCATGTCTTCTCTTGACATTTCCTCCTTATCATAAGTCTTTTCATTGAAGTCATGCATGTACTGACTGGTGAGCAATTCCTCCAACTTCCTCACAGAGATCCTGTTCACTGTGGCAGAGGGAAACTCTGTCTCCAAGGCACCACTGCTTCCACTCAGCGGACCATTAACGATCCATCCCAACACTTCTTTTGTTTTAGGCATTATGTGAGAGCTGACAACTTCTGAGTTGTGCTATGGCTTGAAAGTAAGCAGGAAACCACTCTAAGCCTTTGCATGTGCAGTGCTGCTTATGACATGAAATGGCCTCTTATATACCCTGGGAATACAATTAAGCTTAAGAATGTCAAATAGGACATGAAGTATTATGTGATCAGCTGCATTTTTTGTCGTGTTCATTGTATTATACCTTTAGTGGTACCAGGTATTAAAATGAACAAGAAATTGAAGAAAACAAGGGTGGTCTAATAATTTTTTCCATGACTGTAGAAACAAAAGCAATGGCCTCAACAGATACTGCCACCTACTGGCACAAATGTGTACAACACTCATGAACAAAGAAAATGACCAATCTGGCTCCTACACTCACTTTTAAAAATCCCACTCTTGCAGCTTTGGCGGTGTTATGTGCCACATGACAAGGACAACCATGAATATAGGTGTTGGGATGCTGCTGGATGACCCTAGAGGCAATGGAATTATGTGGTCCAATGTTCACAGCTGCATTGTCGACTGAGAGACCAATGCAGTTTTCCCAAGGGATGCTATGCTCCTCTAAGGTAGAGTTAATTTTGGTGGAGATCTCACTTGCTGTCCCACATCTCGTCCCACTTGTTGTACACATACTTAAAAACTGGTGGACAACTTTGCTGCCCATGAAGACCCAGACAGTAAGTGGGTTCATCTTTTCCACTCCTATAATGACACTTAACTTCACAAACTTCATTTTGACTCTGACATTACAACATAAAGGAACAGTGGTGAGGCAGTGGAATAAATACAGGGACAACAGGTCCAATGGGCGCCACCAAGTCCCACTGTGAGACTTCCTTACATGGCTGGACTGTGTCAACATCTAGTGAGATGTCTTCAGTTCACAAGGAGTCACCACAAACCGTCCAAAACCTCCTGTGCTGGTACACCCGGGAGACAGGAGACTAAACGAACAGCAGAATCAGACATCAGCTGTCTGTGAATAGCAGACTAAAGCCACTCCCAGCATCCACTGGGGAGAGGTCAAAGGTCATTGATCAGGAGTCAGTAAACATCCAAAGAAAGATCAAGGAGGACATTGATCCAGGCAGGGTTACCACCTCCATATACAACCACATGCTTTCATATAGTCACACTTCCACAGTCAGGTCATGTGAGAAGAACCAAACGTCATCTGCTGATGAAGGCCACACCATGTGGCTAAAAGCTTTTGTCCCGTCTGACCAGTGACTGAACTTTATGTCGTACAATGCTAAATCACAGAAGTATGCCTCCGAGACAAGGCAGAGTGTAAAAATGTTTGTGTGTGTGTGTGCAGGAGTGTCAAAGAGGAGCTGGCACGCTGAGATCATTCAGGATCACCTGGAGGAGGCTGAGGAGATGTTTGAAGTGCTGCTGGTCTCCCCTGAGGGCACAGTGATCAGCAGCATCCACACGGCTCAGGTCACCATCAGGGAGTCGGGAGGAAGAGGTAAAAACAAACTTCTCTCTTTTTGAGAGAAGTTTGTTTTCTCTATTTTTGCATTGAAACTTACCAAAGAAAAACATTCTAATTACTGTACAGTATGTGATGTACAATCCTACCATAGCATAGAAATTTAAAAACAGTCATGTTTTTTATCACAAGATGGCACCAGTTATTCGGATTAAAAACCCAGTGAGTTGATATTTGCCAAAAGAAATGACTGTTAAAACACATCCACCACAGGAGGGTGCCAGCTGACCCACGATCGGGAGCCTCCTGTTCTTGGAGGAAAAGAGATCCGGTCAGACACGTACCCCCAGCACGGATCCATCCAACTAGAGAAACTGCCCCTCGGCACAGATTCAGTCATCTGGACCCGTGGAGACAGCGTCTCCAGACCTGTCCCAAAGAAGAAACTCAAAGTGAGGGGTAACCCAAAGTCTGTGAGTACCTGTTCTTGAAGATCAGCACTGGATTGGACTCTATCCACGCTCACATGTTCCTCTTCGTCACAGCTTTGTTTCTGATGCATGGGCCAAAACAAAATATATAAATACAGACATAATTATACAAATAAATGCTGAAATAAATGACTGAATAAATAATTTCATAATTTAATGCTTGATAATATATTCTTATAAAATAAAATGCCTAAATGAATATTTAATAAATACATTTATTTTAATATATAATTTTCCTTTATTCACACATTTATTTTCATCGATTTATTGATTTTATTTATTGATTGATATATACTTTAGTTTACACATAGCTTGACTTGTTGCTCACCTGACGCCACCAGATGACTGGACTCCCACACAACCATTTGGGAAGTCATTGGACACTGTTTGGTAAAGGGCAGTCCTTCCAAAAATACTTGGTGTGTGATTGGCCGACACATCTGACCAAGGTACGTTTTATCAGTCTGTTTTCTGGGAATAATTGACACAAGCAGAAACCATAAACAAGCCGTTTTTTCGTTTTTTTGTTTTTGGGCAAAAAACGAAAATCAAAAGTTCATCTCGTTTTCTCGTTTTTTTGGTTCTTACTTACAAAACGAATGTACCACTCAATATTTTGTTTCCGTCGGTGGGCGGGTCCTCTGATTGGCTAGTGTGCTTCCTTGCCCCGTGCTCTTCAAAATAAAAGTTCTTCCGTTTGATAATGTTGACAAAAATATTACTGTATTATAGACACTAGCAGACACAGAGGTCCCCAACACCCACAGTCAAGACTGACCCGGCTTCAAATAAAATAATAGTATTCATAATCATTTGAAAATGAGAACTTATGAAGTTATGATGACTTCAGTGCAGTTGATGTTTAGCCACAAGGTGGCGCAGTTGTTACATGAAGAGTAGACCTCAGGGCTTTACTACGAAGGAGGCTCAACATCTCCAGGCTCTGTGTTCATAATCCGGCTCAACAAAACCTAAAGCCTCTGTTAACCTTTATCCATTTACAGTAAACAAATCTTTTTTTCTTGTTGAAAAATATTTTATATTGTTTTCATATTATTATTTACTGACGGTGATTACAGAATGCGAGTGTGTTATATTGAAAGCGAGGCTGGGTGTGCCTATGAATATAGGCTACAGTGAGTTTTTTAAGGTGCTGTACAAGCAAATCATATTGTCTACTCTGTACAATGACAAAGAGTGTATAAACAAATGATTTTGCTCTTTGCTCATGGCAGTTGTGACAGTCATTTTTGTTTACATGTCAGCAGGCAAGCTTCACTCATTCCAGGGATGTATTATGCTTTGTACTATAGCCTACTTAATTGTATCACTTGGAACATGGTATGAAATGGATCTATAGTATAGAAATTTGCTCATAACAGGCCGGCTGGAATACAAAGCAAACTTACCTCTCTCAAATGCACATTCATGGAAGTCTTGTATTGTCATCCCAGGACAAAACACAAACAATGCAGTAATGTAATAATATACATCTTTAAATGCACAATAATGAGTCATTCAGAGAGTTATTAAATGTTTTTATTATTTAATTACACAGAAATCACATGGCAGGTGCTATTTTCTCATCCATAGGCTACTCTAAGTACAGCAATGTGAGGGTTTCATACATGTTGGTTGGATCACTCTTCAGGAGGTGTCCTTACTCTACCAGTAGAGAATGCTTTCCTGAAATTAGTGAGTAAGTAGAGCATACTTTCCCTGGAAGTACAGACTAAAAAAGGGTTAGGGGAAAATCCTAGAGGAAACACTGCATATATTTTGGAGAGGGGGGTCGAGTATGTGTCGTGTAAGTGTAAACACTGAGTTACTTTTATCTGAGGAGCACACGTCATAATTGTGAAGGGTTTTTCAGTTGAGCTTCACTGACTGCACAGTGTGCAAATTTGTTTCATTTTTATTTTATTTGGCAGGGACACCGTATTTTTTGTACCAGATAATGGCTAGAGAAGCTTAGTTATTTTCATACGTAGTCCCTGGGTGTGCCACTCACAATGACACACCACCTGTACAGTGAGAAACAATTGTTGCCTGATGTGCTATTAAAAAAGTTGATTAAGAGTTGGGCCTACGAGCATGATTTGTGACACACAGTTTAGAAGCCAGTCCTGGTCCAAGATTTAATGTTCAGAAGTGTGATGTGTAAACCTGAAGTGTACAATACAAATTCCTACGATTGACTATAGTGAAGTACATTAGGATACGCGCACAGAGCACAAAGCTCAGAGCCGGACAATGACCACCGTCGTGATACAGTTGACGCTGACCGGGGCTTTAGGTTTTGTTGAGCCGGATTATGAACACAGAGCCTGGAGATGTTGAGCCTCCTTCGTAGTAAAGCCCTGAGGTCTACTCTTCATGTAACAACTGCGCCACCTTGTGGCTAAACATCAACTGCACTGAAGTCATCATATCTTCATAAGTTCTCATTTTCAAATGATTATGAATACTATTATTTTTATTTGAAGCCGGGTCAGTCTTGACTGTGGGTGTTGGGGACCTCTGTGTCTGCTAGTGTCTATAATACAGTAATATTTTTGCTATATATATTTTTGCTATATATTTCCATGTGGTGAGCAGGGGAGCACAGCAGCAGGCATCAGCAGGACTCACTGGGTCCAAGTCGGATCATCAAAGACAGATCTCAAAACCTCGGAAAAGTTCACAGTCTAAAGGACATGTGAGTGTGTTATTGGTCCTATAGAGTCAGTACAGAGTAATTCTCTTTTGCCATGATCTTCAGTTCTGTGATCAGCCACGAACGCTTCAGCCATGAAAGTTCCAAACTTTCTGTTCTTTATTAGTTATTGATTTATGGGTCATTATTGTGGATAAAAATAATACATTCCAGTTAAAGCAACAGCAAATGAATTCTCCGTTGGCCACAGCTGACAACACCATGCCCAAGCCCTGTGTGCCAGAACTGATCGGCCTCCTGCATTTCAACCAGACCACCAATCAGCTCTTTCACTGCAACGGTGTGTCCTGGAAACCCTGGGCACCAACTGATCAGGTACTCCACTTGCTACTAGCATGCACTAGTTTCTTTGCATCTCTGTGGAATAGAAAATGTCTGACCTCGGCAATACCGTCATCTTCAAATGATTCAGTGATGTGATGTAAATAAGTACATTTACTCAAGAATATTACTCAAGTTCAATTTTGAGGTTTTGTGCTTCTATTTTTTTGCTATTTTATACTTCCAATCCAATACATCCTACTCTTCCCTCCAATAGATGTATTATTTGATTTTAGTTAAAAGGTACTTTGCAGATTCCATGTTGCATAAGAGCTAAAGTAGCACATTTTTAAATACTTTACATTTATTTTTTCAGCAAACGGATTAAAAAAAACACTGACTAGGATAATAACATTCATAAATCAATGTTGGAAATGTAGTTTTTCAACAGAGTAAAGGGGCACAGATCACCAGGAGTGATACAAGTCAATACTGTCCTTGTGAATGATTAAAAAACTGAAAAGTAGTGGATGGAGGATAGAGCCCTGTGGAGCTCCATGTGAAAAATTTGTAGATGATACTTTTGGAGTGACTACTTGTCTTTCTTAGACAAAACACTGATGTCTCTAAAGATTTCCTAAATACTCATTTGTAATCAATCATGTTTGCCTACAAATGTCACCATATGTCCCCATTTCCTCCTGAAACCCAGATGGTGAGTGCTCAGACGTGTCCCCAGGGCTGGACCTTTCACCGTGGCCACTGTTACACCCTCAGCACGGAGCACAAGGTGACATGGAGCACAGCTAACAGGGCCTGCAGGGAGAGGTGAGGTTAACATGGAGCTGCGTGTTCGAAGAGAAACTGAGAAACTGAGACAGACTTAATGGACACACATGCTTCTGATTAGTTGTCTGTCATGTATAAGAACTATATCATCAGAATGATATGCACTGTGAATGATTCTTTTGAGTACAGCTTTCCCTCTTGTCGTCTTGATTTCAGATATAAAGGCACGCTTGTGAGCGTTCTCTCTAAAGTAGACATGGACTGGCTGTGGGACTTTAGTGGAAGAAAACCATTTTGGATAGGTATTTATCTGGATCATTTGTTGCAACATCTTTCAGCTTCATTTTTTATTATTATTTTTATTTTCTTTCAGAAATAACACGTCCAGTGTGGATGGGATGATGCATGTGTGTTCTCACTTTTTAAAGTCAAGGGGAGGAGAAAAAGGAACAACAAACAAACATTAAAGTGAAACAACAATGTTAAACAACTGGGGCAAACAGAAAAATTTGAAAAATGCTCAACCTATCCCGACCCCGGCACCACTGTATGGTGTTAAGGCTCCTCACACATCAACATCAAGAAAAAGGAATAAATAATGCCAGAACACATGTATACTTAGGAGTGGATCCCATTAGATGAGCTGAGGTCAAAGGTCAGTCGTCACATTTCATTACAGGCAAGACAGTAATAAGAATTCTGGTTCGGAGATTATTTAAAATTCCTTTAATGAATTGTTATGGAAAACAGAGTCCCTCATGTTAAAGGGACGCTCCATCAACTTTTATTCTCAAAGTACCAGAGTTATACAAGTGGCCGTCACTGCGGTGGCGTCTCTCAAAACATTTGTATGAGAGCTGTCCAAAGTAGTGAACAGTTTTCTGCTTTTACCTTCACTATCTGTGTAATGTTACTTTAGACAAAGATGTCGGGAGGAAATGTGCAGCTCTCAGCTGCTCCAACAGTAGAGGCAGACTTCAACTTCAACTGGAACAAAACTGAATATAAAATACACAAGCCTTTACTCCATGAGAGGGCCTCTGTCACAGACACTGAACATACATTCAGTGGACGTGCAGAGGACCAAGATGGTCACCAGAAGTGGATCAACAGTCTAATAATCATTATTATAATTACTGTTGATTCATTAATATTATTGTTATGGTCATATTGTCCCTTTATGAGTGACTGGTATTTATTGTTCCTCGTCTGATGATTAAAGAATACATTTTGAATACCTATAAAAAACATAGAATTATATATATTTTTCACATGTTTTATGATTATAACTGCTCTGTAATGATTAAATGAAGCCCTTGATTGACTGTGCTAGTTACACAGAGCTTCATCATTTGAAATGTGGTGAATATCAAGTTTATTCTCTGGTTCTGAAATCTGAATAATCCACAAGGAACCTTAATCAGGAAGTGGAGCCCCCGTCTAGTGTCATCAATCCAACTACCCACGCTTCTGTCACTATTAACAGGCAGCAGCACACAATGAGTGGCTACCAGCTGATGGCAGAACACACTAATCTGCTGGATTTGTTTACATAAAGCCTTGTTAAACATGTAGCTCAACCAAAAGTAACTTTGTCCAAGCAAATGACTTGCAGGTGTCTGCATACTTCAGAGTTCTCCTGATGTCTGGGAGTGTACAGTGTGAACAGTAGGGGCTGAGCACACAGCCCTGCGGGGCTCCGGTGTGGAGCACTGAAGCACAGAAGCTTAACATTTCAAAAATAGCCCACCTCACTTATGAAACCTGATCCTCTTTATAAGGTCAGTGTGATATGATAGGTGACATGAATCACTTGCTGCTACTGCTGCTGTTAATGTAACATTTGAAAAACTCTACCTGCACCCCAACATCCACCTGTAGACTCTGAGATGTCATCGTCACTCCCCGATCCCTGCTGTGCACAGGTCAGTGTCTCCTCATGGGGAGTGACACAGTCAGAGCCTAGACGATAAATATCAAGTCTGTACATATTCTGCATATGTACATGTACATCCACATTCAATCCATCCCACATGAGTTGGCTGACTGTCTTGTCATTATTAACAGTATCTATGATGCTTGTTGGATAGAATTATTAGGGAGTGACCCACGTCAATGCTCATTAGTTGTGTTATGTTTATACTGCTTTAACTCACAGTTGGCTTTTGGATCATGTCAATGAATAAGTAGTAATGAGTAAAAGTATTTAATTTAGTTATTTGTCAACATGAGAATTTATAATATTCAACACTGTAACGCACTGTAGTGGGACTGTGTATGAGTACAACTTCTTTACTGTGACCAACTGATTCCTTTCCTCTTGTTTCAGGCCTGAACGACAGAGAGGGCCGAGGACGTTGGGAGTGGGCAGGTGGAGAGCCCGTCAGCTACACTAACTGGAGGAAGACACCCCCTCGCTCCAAAATGAAGGGGAACAAAAAGTGTGTTCTGGTGTGGAGGAGGGCAAAGTGGCAAATCAGGGACTGCAAGATGAGCAGAGGTCATCGCTTTGTGTGTTCGGTTAAAACTTGAACTCAGCAGTCGACGTAGCAGCGCGGCTGTGATCCACTGCAGAGCTGCAGGAGCAAGGACTGATCCTCAGGACATTTACACTGCAATAACTGGCAGCTTTCCTTTAAGGATCAATAGGAACTTTGAAGGAACTGTTCATATCATTTATAATGAACTTGGCGACAATCATTGTGTCTGAAAAGTAACCTGCTCAACCAAGTGACGATGTTTACACTGCATTTATTCTAATTAACCACTGAAAGTATAGTTGTGTATGTAAAGCTCACAGGAATCTTTTATAATTATTTCAGACAGGACCGAGGCCAGATACTCACAGACCCCCTCAACCACCAGGGGCCCCGAAAGCCTCGAATTCACTGTGTCAGTTGGTAACAGTAATGACTGAATTAAAATGTTTGGGTGAACTGTTCCTTTAAGGCTTTTAATATTTTAATTTATATTGTACATATTCCTAAATTAATTTGTGTTTAATCAGATTACCCCAGCCTAACTGACACACAGTATTCTACCAGAGGCATACTGTTCGGCTCATTCAGTTTATATAATATAATATGCCATGTTCTGTCACTGTGGTGTTGTTGCTGTCCCTGTTTGGATAAATTCAGCTCTATCAATGTTGTTCAGATCTGGGGCGAGTGGGTCTTGGGAACCACAAGGTTCAGCGCCAATGTGATTATCCCCATCATGTGATCTACAGCCGGGGTATGAAAGAGAGCCTTTTATATGAGCTGTAAGCACTTCTCAGAGGTTTGCATGCACTGAAAAGACACACCGGATCCTCCTCAGCTCGGTAAGTCTAACTAAAACTGAACAGATATGTCCCTGATGTGTGTATGCTGCAGATTTATATTGTAGTGCTTCACAAAGTTATGGTTTTGTTTCTGCTGTAAATGATCCAAAAATTGTTATTTGCATGACTCATGAGAGCAGCTCTTGGAACGTCAGTCAGGAGGTCCTTTAGGTTTTGAGATTTACACACTGATGATTCACCACCAGTGTTCAACAGAATGGAGTACTTTGCTGGTCGATAACATGTTAAGTGCATTAGCAGCTACTCACTTGCATTACAGTATCTGCAGACATGGGGCTACGGGCAAGGCATGGGCTAAACAGTGTTCAGAATGCTTTTAACTATAAAGAGCAGCGCTATCTTAACCTCAATAATAATGTCTCTCAGTGTTTAATCCATGATAAGATGCAGAATAAAGAGGGCTGTCAGGGACGTAACACACCGTGTGACTGCAGAGTTCATCATTATTTTCTGTTTCTGTATTTTTTTCCATTTTTTTCTTGTATTGCTGAGCATTAGCCTGTGTTAGATAGCATATAGACACCATAGTATGAGGTAACAGTTACTCTGATGTCCCTGAGAAATATGATGTGTACTCTTATTGATGTCCAGGTTATCATTAAATGTACCAGTCTCAAATTGAATGTAAGCTGTTGGTGTTTGTTTTTATCTCAACTGATAATAGTTTAAAGTCCCGGGGTGAGAGGAGGGGTATTCAGTTGGTTGCAATCTGCAACCTCACAGTTAGATGCCATTAAATCCTACACACTGGACCTTTAATCATTTTGAGAAATGAGCTTATTTGCTTTCTTTCTGAGAGGAAGATGAGATGATTGATCTTGATCTCATGTCTGTTTGAGTCAGGATATGATTAGCTTCGTTTAGCATAAAAAATACAAATAGAGACCCAGACTAAAGCTCGCTAATGACCACATCATTTAACAGGGCGGCCAGCTGACACACACTGATTGAGTGTCACACAGTCTGAACTTTTGACAGTGGAAAACACATGTCAGTGTGTGTAAGGACAGTACAGCTCTACTGACATGATAAAAGCGAGGCCGATGAGATTTGTGTTGTAACAAATCATTAAGAAACAACTTAATGAAACAACTTGGCATTAACTTCCCTGGCACAGGGTCAGACAGACAGACAGACATTATGCTGTAACAGTGCTTCATACACTGGTATTGATCCTAACTCTTATTTATCCGACAGAACTTTTGGTTAGTAGCTTCATTTAGCTGCCAAGGTGTCAGGAGAAGCATCAGTATGATCAGTCCAGGCTGCTTTTCTACTTTAAAGAAATCTAGTTTGCTGTTTTTTTGGACACAATGGTCCTTGCAGGATCCGCTGTCTTTGATTACTGTGTTTTTCTCCTTCATTTACTTTTCATACAGTGTTTGTAGATGTAGCTACTTGCCAACCCTCCAGATTCTTCTGAAAATCCCATTTCTCCACCCAGTCCTCCTGACTCCACATTACTGCAACAAAATACCTCCATAAATTCACTAGAATGAAAGAAATGAAATGTTTTCTAGGGAAAGATCAGATATCCTGATTAGGTTTGCTCTCCCAATTTGGGTTTAGATGTTTGGAGGCTGGCCAGTTACACTCATTCATCACTGACCATGATTATTGACTCGGCTTTTCATCTATAAATGCCTTCGAACAGATAACAAAGCCACAGTCTGTGCTCACTGATCATGTGTGGAAACCTGCACTGCAGCCAGAGATGCTACAGAAGAGCTCCTGTGGTTAGTGAAGAACTAGCTACAAGACGTTGGCTAACTCCACACATAGTTGTTTTTGCACTTCTTTTTAGACACGTTCAACAAATAAACTGTGAGCTTTAGAGGTGTTGGTAGCTGTATTTTGGCAAGCTGTTTGCCTATGCTTCCAGTCTTTATGCTAAGCTAGGCTAATCCCTTCCTTAATCCAGCTCTGTAGAGACACGTTTCTTCTGTCGTGTTGGACAGAAGGTTTATTCCCCCCAAATTTTGACGTTTTCACTTTATTTAGGAACAGCCACGTTTCTGGTGTCACTTCATGTAGGCTTTATGTCAATGTGATGTGTAGCCTGAATGATCTTTAATGTCCACGTGCAGCTGGAAGAAGAGAGCATTTGGCCACTTAACTAGTGTTTCGATTACTAGCCTGGAGAATGAGCCACGACAACAGCAATACACTGAAGAGGTGTTCATTATGTTGTGTTCACCCATACATTGTGGTAACATGGACAATATTTCTTCAATCTGACTGACATCAGTATGATTAGAGATGAGGCTGTTACATAAAGTCATCCAGTAAGATGCCCTGAAACATTTCATCAGAATATCCCTTTATTGTCATGTACAAAGTGCTTTCAGCAGTTGTGAAGCATCAGAAGAAGAAGAAGAAGGTTGTTAACCTTCACACTCCAAACTACTTTTGTCATTTTGACTTTATACCTTCAGACTATTCCAGTGGTTGTTGATTGGGTCGATGTTTCAGAGGATTGCGGCTGTGTTCATCTTTTCAAACAAGTATTTGAAAAAACATGTTGTTGTGAGCCTTCTGACTGTTCAACAATCCTTCAGTCATTTAAGATCTCCATCTAAAATGTTGTATGAGCCACAAGCCGGTTCTGTTTTACTACCTCCATGTTTCTGACCCTCCCTGAAGGAAGTCTCCTTATGTTACCCCATGGAAGGCCAATATGAGCAGAAAAAAATAAATTCATTCCATAGACATGGAAAATATTTATGCACTGAGCACCATCTCAATCAGATGCCATCAATCTCTTTCCACTGAGCTGGTTACTGGAAGCATTTTTATTCTGATTGGTTGTTTATCCTGATTATTACTGGAATATTAGGGTCCATGTAAATGCAGCTAACATCGGTGAGTGTAGCCCCTGTAAGCCTGTAGAATAAACTGTGCCATGTGTTAGTTGTAATCAGCCTACAGTGTCATCTCTTTCTCTCTTTACCATTTATTTTTTTTGTGGTTTAGGTTTGATCATGACATAATCATCTGACGTCTCTCCTGATCTCCATCTCTACAAGTGGGTTTGAAGAGGTCACAGTGCAGAGGGATCTGTCATGGATCATCTTACCTCAGGCCAACACAGTCAGCCCAGCCACGCCTCAAGCTTTCAGTGGCTTTCTTTTGCTTACCAGGGCCTGACGGAGATCCCTTATGACACCATCCTAACACAGACAGAAACACTGGAGGTGCTGGACCTCAGCTTCAATCTGCTGGATGAGTATCCTTCTCTAAATAACTTCACAGTCAATAAGAAGCACTAACTTACTGAAGTGTCTCTCCATGGCCTCACAAACCGAGTCAGTGCATAGATTAGCTGCACATATGTCATTTAATGCAGCACCTTGTCAATCACACACATGTTCATACATTTACACAGTGTATTAATGCTCATGTGGTCAGTGACCGACAAACGTGAGCAGGTTGAGTTGGCTGTGTTCTCCTTCATTCAATCCCTATTGGAACCCGGCTCTGCTGGGTCAGCTGGAGAAGCTGAGCACTCTGATCCTGGACTGTAACAACTACACCTCTCACATCAAGTTCCCCTACATGCCCAGCGTCACCACCCTGTGCGTCAACAAGAACAAGATCAACAACCTGCCCGTGTTTGTGGAAGAACTCCGACGAAAGTTCCCAAATATAAAGTGAGTCTGTGGAGGAACTGCAGATACAGCATATGACCGTGATCATCTGTTTTATTCTTCCATATTCCTTTCGTATACAGGATCCTCAGTATGATGAACAATGAGGCAGCACCTAGCTATTTCAACGGAGGAAGTTTGACCCAGTACAAAGACTACAGGTGAGAATCCTTCAGACATCTTCTCAGCCCCTTCCAGTGTTTCCCTGTGGTAGGCCTGTTACTGCAGCAACATGGCTACAGCTAACAGCTTGGCTGCTGTCTGAAGCAACCAACAATTGTAAGAATCTTAACATGACCCAGAAACTCTGATCTCAGTGCTGTGAAAAGGCAGTTAGTTGTTGATGAAGGTTCTCAGTCATCCAGGTCATGGCACAGCCAGTTGTATTAATAAGTATGCAGCTGGTGTTATTATTGTACCTTTTACTCCACTACATTTACATTTGTAAAGATGAAGTGTTCCTTTATGTTCTTCAGCTAAATAAACTCTTTAAAACCCTGTTGGATCAGCTGAAAATGCATCGTCACAAAGCTGAAAACAGATATGTGGTTCTCACAGGAGAGCCACACTGACATATGATGATCTTTATAGAATATGTTGCTGTAGATTAAACCAGCCAACAGTATGTAAAGGAGTTAAATGAGCTCCACCTTAAACATCTACAGCAGTAAAATGCAACATACACATTAATGCAGCAGTAATATTAATCCACAAACATCAGTTTTCTGAAACATGAGCACTTTTACTTTTCATACGTCAAGTAAATTCTGCTGATGATACTTTCAGACCAGGACTTTTACTTGTAGTGGAGTATTTTCACAGTATACTATCAGTACTTTTACTTTCACAAAGGAACAAATTACTTCTTCCATCGCTGAGTTTCTGAGTTATGAAAATACAAATGTTGTTAGACAACAAAATCGGCTGACATGTTGTTCATTTCAAATGTCCAACTTCCATTAAAAGCAGACCACCTGCAGCAGTGATGACCTTTCACACGATGACATTTTGACTTGCTGCAGCAGCCCCACCTGGTTCATTAGTGCAGGAACATGGTACCAAAATGTGGAAAATGGGTTTTGGACTGCTGATGTCTGAGGAAAGACATGTCTAATAAAAATGTATTTATGAAAATCAGTTTATTTCAGTGAAAGGAAGCCAAACAATAAGGCACCAATCATAGCACAATACAACACTGTTATATACATGAAAATAGGGGGACAGAATATTGTGAAGAGAATTCATACATTCAATAATAGTCCATAAATTTCACATCTGATTAATCCAAATGTAGCAGGTAACACTATATAATAACCATTATTAATAAATGGTAGGTTTATAGTTAATTAAACATCACTTTAAAGTTTAACAATCAATGACATGCTTTATAAATATGAATTAAACAAGTGTTTATTATAAAGTTACAACTGATGTTTATAAACCTTTACAATAGTTTAATAAATGGTTTATATTTTACATAACATTGTTTGTTAAGTTGAACAGTTGAGTTCAGTAGTATCCACTCAGCTGAGGAGCCTGTGACGATCGGGCCTTTAACTTCAGAACATATGGTGCAGAGTAAACAAAACTGATGGATCTGCCTTCATGTTTACATTCACAACACGTGAAAGGTTTTGAGATCCATCATCCCAGTGAACAAAGCCACAGCAGGTCCTTCAGGGTTGCTCGCACATCACAGCAGAAACAGTATAATACTGTCATCAGTCTTCAGTATGCACTCAGTAATGTGAGCTGTGTCTGTTTTAAAACTTGTGTAATGTGATTTGATGGTGCTTTCATGTAAGATCCCATTGTGCTGTTGAAATGTGACATTTCAGATTGAACATGAACATAACACACTCTGCTTTTCAGATTCTGTACCAAACTGAATATATACTTTATGTTTTGTCAACACCATGTGTTTCCATTACCTTTTGTCTTCTCAGACAGTACGTCATCAGTCAGATCCCAGGCCTTGAGATCCTGGATGACACTGAGGTCCTGGAGAAGGAGAGAGCCCAGGCTAGAAAAACCTACCGGCTGCAGCAGAGCAGCCACAGCAGCAGGAAGAGGAAGGATGCGCCAAAGAAACACACACACCTGCAGAAAAAGTCAAATACTGTCAGAAGACAATAGGATATGCTACATTTATGAACCCTTCCCTTCAAGTCTCCCCTTTAATGTTTATTTCAACATATATTTAAAACTACAGGATGTTTCACAGAGTTTCATATTCAGATCCATGTTTTATATAGCTACATTATCAATTAAAGAAATGAAATACTCTACATGTCTTATGTGTCATTTTCTACACCTCACCCAGAATTCAACTTGACACACTCGTTCCACGCAAGTGGAACCTGGCTGTAGCTGCATTCATCATTCTGTAATTCTCTAGTGCTGCCAACAGGGGGAGCTAAAGCCAAACAGAAAGCACCAGTGGGAACTATGGTGATCTCCCAGAGAGAGTTGATTCAACAGACATGAGTTTACTGGTGTCAGTTACCCAGATATCCATCTAATACATGAACACAAACGTATGAAGGAGATTCCTGAGACTACCACGACTACTGAGACTGCTGAGACTACTGCGACTACTGAGACTACTGCGACTACTGAGACTACTGAGACTGCTGAGACTACTAAAACTACTGAGACTGCTAAGACTACTGCGACTACTGAAACTACTGAGACTACTGCCACTACTGAGACTACTGAGACTGCTAAGACTACTGAGACTACTGCGACTACTGAGACTACTGCCACTACTGGGACTACTGCCACTACTGCCACTACTGCGACTGCTGAGACTACTGCCACTACTGAGACTACTGCCACCACTGCAATTACTGCAACTACTGCGACTGCTGAGCGTGTTGAGACTACTGCAACTACTGAGACTACTGAGACTGCTGAGACCACTGTGACTGCTGAGACTGCTGAGACTACTGAGACTACTGCCACTACTGAGACTACTGCGACTGCTGAGACTGCTGAGACTACTAAGACTACTGAGACTTCTGCGACTACTGACATTACCGAGACTACTGACACTACTGCAATTACTGAGACTACTGAGACTACTGCCACTACTTCCACTACTGCAATTACTGCGACTGCTGAGAGTGTTGAGACTACTGTGACTACTGAGACTACTGAGACTGCTGAGACCACTGTGACTGCTGAGACTGCTGAGACCACTGTGACTGCTGAGACTGCTGAGACCACTGTGACTACTGAGACTACTGAGACTACTGCCACTACTGCAATTACTGAGACTACTGAGACTACTGCCACTACTGACACTACTGCCACTATTGCAATTACTGTGACTACTGAGACTACTGCCACTACTGAGACTACTGCCACTACTGCAACTACTGCCACTACTGCAATTACTGCGACTACTGAGACTACTGCCACTACTGCGACTACTGAGACTACTGCGACTACTGAGACTACTGAGACTGCTGAGACTACTGACTACTGACACTACTGCAATTACTGTGACTACTGCCACTACTGAGACTAATGAGACTACTGTGACTGCTGAGACCACTGAGACTACTGAGACTGCTGAGTCTACTGAGACTACTAAGACTAATGAGACTACTGAGACTGCTGAGACTACTGAGACTACTGCCACTACTGAGACTACTGCCACTACTACAATTACTGCGACTGCTGAGACTGCTGAGACTACTGCGACTACTGAGACTACTGCGACTACTGACACTATTGAGACTACTGACACTACTGCAATTACTGCGACTACTGAGACTACTGCCACTACTGGCACTACTGAGACTACTACCACTACTGCAACTACTGACACTACTGAGACTACTGCGACTACCGACACTACTGAGACTACTGAGACTACTGCCACTACTGCAACTACTGACACTACTGAGACTACTGCGACTACTGACACTACTGAGACTACTGCCACTACTGACATTACTGAGACTACTGCCACTACTGCAATTACTGAGACTACTGAGACTACTGCCACTACTGACACTACAGCCACTATTGCAATTACTGTGACTACTGAGACTACTGAGACTACTGCCACTACTGCAACTACTGCCACTACTGCCACTACTGCAATTACTGCGACTACTGAGACTACTGCCACTACTGCGACTACTGAGACTACTGAGACTACTGACTACTGCCACTACTGACACTACTGCAATTACTGTGACTACTGCCACTACTGAGACTAATGAGACTACTGTGACTGCTGAGACTACTGAGACTGCTGAGTCTACTGAGACTACTAAGACTAATGAGACTACTGAGACTGCTGAGACTACTGAGACTACTGCCACTACTGAGACTACTGCCACTACTACAATTACTGCGACTGCTGAGACTGCTGAGACTACTGCGACTACTGAGACTACTGCGACTACTGACACTATTGAGACTACTGACACTACTGCAATTACTGCGATTACTGAGACTACTGCCACTACTACCACTACTGCAACTACTGACACTACTGAGACTACTGCGACTACCGACACTACTGAGACTACTGAGACTACTGCCACTACTGCAACTACTGCCACTACTGCCACTACTGAGACTACTGCCACTACTGCCACTACTGAGACTACTGCCACGACTGCAATTACTGCCACTATATGGCGAAAAAAGATGGTGGCGCTTGCAGTAGCAGCAGTGGCTCGGCTCTCTCTCGGTTTTTTATTGTTTGTGTACTTTTTAGCTTTTGTAAACAAGACAGCGGCCTATATCAGTTATGATCGTTCACAGCTGTTGTACATCCGTGAACATCATATTGTCCCTGAAGTTGACACAAATTCGCTACCGCCAGAGATTCTTCGTTCCCCGGAGACTCTCGGACCAGTCGCCATAACAACGAGGCAGCGTCGGCGGCAGAGAGAAAGGAAGCAGAAGCGGGGAAAGCGTGCAGGTCTGCGGGCTAGGCTAAAGGCTAACCCGTATAAACCAGCACTACCAAGCCTTTTCCTCGCGAACTCCAGGTCAGTCGTCAACAAGATGGACAAGATCAGAGCGAGAATCATGCCCTTCTGTGCGACCATCATCACGGAGACCTGGCTCAACGACATCACACCGAACACCGTTATCCAACTAGCAGGCCTCTCTGTTTACAGAGCGGACCGCACGAGTGACTCCAGTAAGAGCCGCGGGGGAGGTGTGTGTATCTTCGTGAACAATAAATGGTGCACAGCTGTGGACATGGTGGAGAGACATTGCTGCCCTGACCTGGAGCTCCTGGTGGTAAAGTGCAGACCTTTCTTTTTGCCAAGGGAATTCACAAACATAATAATCATGGCTGTTTACATCCCCCCACAAGCTAAGGCTAAGCTTGCTCTGGAAAAGCTACATGATAGCGCTAGCAAACAGCTCACAGTGCACCCGGACAGCATGGTCACTGCGTGGTCATTGCAGCTGGGGACTTTAATCATGTGGACTTTAAACTGGTCATGCCGAAATTTCACAAAAATGTGACTTTTGCAACTCGAGAGAACAATATACTTGACCAAGTCTAGACCAATATCCCAGGAGCATTCAAAGCAACTCCATCTGCACACCTAGGCCAGTCAGATCACATCTCTCTCAGCCTGACCCCAGCCTACAGACCACGGATCTGCAGAGAAAAACCCACCATCAGAACAGTGCAGGTATGGACTGAGGAAGCCACCTCAATGCTGCAGGACTGTTTTGAAGACACAGACTGGGGTGTGTTTGCAGAGGGGGCAGACCTAGAGGAATATACTGACTCTGTCTTGGGATATATCAATTTCTGCACAGGAAATGTCACAACACAGAAGACAATAAGGGTGTTTCCTAACCAGAAACAATGGTTTAATACAAATGTGAGAGCACTACTGCGGGAGCGAGATGCAGCCTTCAGGTCAGGAGACAAGCAGGCCTACACTGAAGCACGGGGGAATCTCCACAGAGGCATCAGGGAGGCAAAACGGGAATACAAACAGCGCATTGAAGAACACTTCAACACCAACAACTCCCGCAGCATGTGGAATGGCATCAAGGCACTGACGGACTACAAATCCACCAACCTGCTGCCTGAGGATGACGCCACACTGTCTGATGCCCTAAATCAGTTCTTTGCTCACTTTGACACCCAGAGGGAGGAAGCAGCTCCACTTTTCACCCTGGCTGATGAGGAACCAGTGCTGGCCCTTGAGCAACATCAGGTGAGGACCGTCCTGAGGGGACTCAATGTGAATAAGGCAGCTGGTCCAGACGGAGTGCCCGGGCGGGATCTGAAAGCATGTGCCGACCAGCTTACAGGTGTGATAACCAACATATTTAACCTGTCACTACAACAAGCTGCTGTCCCAACATGCCTCAAAACCTCCACGATCATCCCGGTGCCCAAAAAATCCCCTGCGAAGTGCCTAAATGACTACCGGCCTGTAGCACTAACACCAATTATTATGAAGTGCTTTGAGAGGCTGGTGCTCTCACACCTAAAGGCTACTATCCCACCTGACCTGGACAAGCACCAATTTGCATACAGGACCAACCGCTCCACAGAGGACGCCATCATAACAGCCCTCCACCCCGCCCTGAACCACCTGGAGACACCAAACAGCTATGTGAGGATGTTATTTGTGGACTTAAGTTCTGCATTTAACACAGTCATCCCTCACAAGCTGGTCTCCAAACTGTACATCTTGGGTCTCAGCTCCTCCCTGTGTGCATGGGTCATGGATTTCCTCATGGACCGTCCACAGCAAGTCAGAGTGGGCAAAAACATCTCCTCCACCCTCACTCTCAGGACCGGAGCCCCTCAGGGCTGTGTGCTGAGCCCAATGCTCTTCACACTATTCACACATGACTGCACCCCCATCTACCCCTCAAACACTGTCATTAAATTCGCCGATGACACGACTGTAGTGGGCTTGATCTCAGAGGAGGATGAGACAGCTTACAGGCGTGAGGTGGATCATCTCATACAGTGGTGCGGAGCAAACAACCTCATCCTCAACACCTCCAAAACCAAGGAGATGATCGTTGACTTCCGTAGGACTAGGGTGGAACCGCACGCCCCCCTCCACATAAATGGGGAGACAGTGGAGGAGGTAGAAAAGCTGAAGTTTCTGGGAGTCACACTGTCAAACCAGCTGGCATGGACAAACAACACCATGCAGCTGGTCAAGAAAGCTCAACAGAGACTCTTTTTCCTGAGGAAACTGAAGCGGGCCAAACTACCTCCAAAACTACTCCTCAACTTCTACAGAAACACAATAGAGTCCATCCTGACCAACAGCGCCACAGTGTGGTACGCCAGCTGTACAGCCGCAGAACGCTACAGTCTCCATCGTGTGGTGAAGGCAGCTCAGCGCATCATCAGGTTGGAGCTCCCCGGACTGGACACCATTTACACAAAAAGGCTCAACAAGAAAGCCCTCATTATCCTCAGAGACACCACACACCCAGGTCACTCCATGTTTGAGCTGCTACCATCTGGCAGAAGGTTCAGGACAATCAGAACCAAAACAAACAGACTGAGAAACAGCTTCTACCCCAGAGCTGTTGCCTCCATCGTCCCACTTCCATCATAACAGTCACTGTTATACACATGCATGTTATACATGCTGCTGCTATCGCTTATTATTATTATTATCATTATTTGAAGCTGCACTGACACTGACACTTTCTTTCTTTTATATATACTGCTGCTCTTGTCTTGTTTTGTTGATCTCCACATGTGCCTTATATTTTTAAATATTTTTTTTATATATATATATATTTTATATTGTCTAACTTATGATGTCTTTTACCGAGAATGTCTTTTAAAGACTACTGCCACTACTGCAATTACTGTGACTACTGCCACTACTGAGACTGCTGAGACACTGCGACTACTGAGACTACTGAGACTACTGAGACTACTGAGACTGCTGAGACTACTGCCACTACTGCAATTACTGCAATTATTGCGACTACTAAGATTACTAAGACTACTGAGACTGCTGAGACTACTGCGACTACTGCCACTACTGCCACTACTGCAATTACTGCGACTACTGAGACTACTGCCACTACTGAGACTACTGCCACTACTGCAACTACTGACACTACTGAGACTACTGCGACTACTGACACTACTGAAACTACTGAGACTACTGCCACTACTGCCACGACTGCAATTACTGCGACTACTGCCACGACTGCAATTACTGCGACTACTGAGACTACTGCCACTACTAAGACTACTGAGACTGCTGAGACTACTAAGACTACTGAGACTGCTGAGACTACTGCGACTACTGAGACTGCTGAGACTACTGCGACTACTGAGACTACTGAGACTGCTGAGACTACTAACACTACTGAGACTGCTGAGACTACTGAGACTGCTGAGACTACTGCGACTACTGAGACTACTGAGACTGCTGAGACTACTAAGACTACTGAGACTACTGACACTACTAAGACTACTGAGACTGCTAAGACTACTGAGACTACTTAGACTGCTGAGACTATTGTGACTACTGAGACTGCTGAGACTACTAAGACTACTGAAACTACTGCAACTACTGCGACTACTGCGACTACTGCCATTACTGCGACTACTGCGACTACTGAGACTTCTTAGACTACTAAGACTGCTGTGACTGCTAAGACTACTGCCACTACTGCCACTACTGCAATTACTGTGACTACTGAGACTTCTAAGACTACTAAGACTGCTAAGACTGCTAAGACTACTGCCACTACTGCAATTACTGTGACTACTGAGACTTCTAAGACTACTAAGACTGCTGAGACTGCTAAGACTACTGCCACTACTGCAATTACTGTGACTACTGCCACTACTGCGACTACTGAGACTGCTGAGACTACTAAGACTACTGAGACTGCTGAGACTACTAAGACTACTGACACTACTGACACTACTACAATTACTGTGACTACTGCCACTACTGAGAGTACTGAGACTACTGTGACTGCCAAGACTGCCGGGACTGCCGAGACTGCCATGACTATTAACACTACTGAGACTACTGAGACTACTGGGACTACTGAGACGACTAAGACTACTGCAAGTACTGCGACTACTAGCTAGCTTCCTCTAAGACCCATCATGAGCCTGGCCACCGACGTGGGATCAGGGCATGTGTTGATTCATACTCTGTGATGTTGAACAACCAATGGGCAAAAGCGGACTCAGTAACCCCCTGGTATGCATCATGAGGCAGAAATGTATAAAGAAATGTAAAAAGAAATACAGAAATTAATTGTTTGTGGAAATAAATAGTGGATAAATACAGCAGCCACAGCAGTAATAACAGCTTTACTCATTGAGATATGACTATTAATAATCAAAGTATAATAATAATAATAATAATGATGATGATGATTATAGTAGAAGTCTAGCAGGACCGCAGCAGCAGGGCCACCACCATCCATGGGAACTTGTGAGACGAGAGAGCACAGAGACTCCGGGGAAGAAGCCAAGACAGTAACATGTATTAATGAGACATTAATAAATACATAAGAGAGAGGAGCTCAGTGCATCATGGGAAATCCCACGGTAGTCTAAGCCTATGGCAGCATAGCTAAGAGCCTGTGCAGGCCCTAACTACAGGCTTTATCAAAAAGGAAGTTCTTAAACAGAGAGAGGTTGTCTGCCTCCTGAACTGAACCTGGAAGATGGTTCCACAGGAGAGGAGCTTGATGGCTGACGGTTCTCCCTCCCATTCTACTTTTGGAGACTCTAGGAACCACAAGTAACTCTGCATCCCGAGAACAGACATTAGCAGCAGAGTCATGAGAAGGCAGACTTTTAGACATGTAGTCCCACTAATGCCCCCAGTCTGCACCCAGCTGGATTCCCTGCTTGTGTTTTAAAACTGTGGTGTGTTTCAAGGCATCAGTAGTGAGAAGGAAGCAGAGGCTGAGATTTGTGGTGGTTCATGTTTGTGTCCTGTTCCCGTCTCAGTGCTATCGTGTTTTCTTTCCTTTTGTTTGGCATTCTCCGACTTTCCTTTGTCTCAAAGGTTGAGGCTTAGTGCTGTGCTGAATTAGGTTGAAGGAGAACAAAATGTTCCCCCGAGCGCCCCCCTTACCTCATCACGCTGTGACAGCGAAAGCAAAGTCTTGACTGCACGTCAATTAACACTTAGTTTCAGGTCTAAACGCAGTTTTAAAGCAGTTTTCACGTTGACAGAAGTCAAATTCTGATTCTGGTGAAGAAATGATCTGCATTTATTTATTTTCAGTTCAACAGTAGTTAATTTTAAAGATTAACAGCGCTGGAAGCAGCATTTGTATGTTTTCATTGTAAAACGTTAACTTCCACTAAGTTCCTCCAGATTACCTCAAGTAAAACATAACAAATTCAATATGTGTTAGAAGTTACTGAAATCACATTATTATATGTTATTATTAATAGGAAATAATGCAAAACAGATGAATGAACATAATACAGTGCATTAGGAAAAGCATAAATAAATACCCACTGAATATACCTCATTACTCAGTAGAGTGCATACCTCCACAATTTCAAATAACACAGAATTAAATCCGCCAGATCCAGATTATTATTTGGATCTGCATCACACTGTACTCACTCACACATACCATCTCACAATGTTGAAGAAAGTGAGAAAACGTGTCAGGATCCGTCCCTTTATCTGGATCCACACCATCTTATCTATTTGCGAGCTGGTGCATCACCACATGCTTGAACAGTGTCCTCAGATCAGGAGAGGTCTGCTTGCCTCCGCCATCCACTGCCAGTCTAATGAGACAGTGACCTTGCTGCATGTTTATGTATTCAGAGTCATTTCATTAATATCTGAGGAGGACGTATGTAACTCTGCAGCTGCTACACTGTGCAACCACAACTCCAAACATATGTGGGTACAAAGTAGTGCAGCTCATTACCAGATCAATAGATTTATGGTCTAACTAACAACATGTGATGAGTTATTAGCAGTTTAGTGACATTACATTACTCTCTTTAAAATGTCAGTGTTACAGTTTACATGGGTGCTCCAGTAATGTAGTACTGTTCTTCCTTGTACTGTACTTGTTGAAGACACATTAAAATCCATAATGCAGCTCAGCTATTTCATGCCTTTACCATTTCAGTTTGCCACATGCTGACTTCCTGTAGATCATATGAACACACTAACAGGACTGCAAGCATTCACTTCCCCAGCAGAGAGCAGCTGTGGCTCTGCTGTTGACATTAGCAGTATTTTCAGGTGGTGTAACTATAAAACGATGGCAGGTGAGATACAACAGGTCTATCTTTCTTGTGAAATGTTTGCTATTTCCACATTGTTTCCCACATGCCTGCCTCTGACCACATGCTTTGTGCTGTTCCTCTACTTTCTGTACTTTTGCGCTGCATCAGTGGCTCATATCTGTGTTGCTCTCTCCAGCCTTATCTCAGTTCCTTCCTCTGCCTGTGTTCGACTCCTTACTCTGGTGCTCGATGTGTTTTCCCTTCCTCTGTCTGCAGATGCCTGTCTGTCTCTGTGCAACGTCTCTTCCTAGCTAACTAACTAGCTAACTGTAGCTGCTGTTAGCTAGTTAGCAAGTATTTCTTGTCTTATGGACTAACATTAATTAATGGGGGGTTTACCTATTAATCCATTCCTTTTGAGAGTTGCTGCCTTGTATTTACACACAGACATAATATATCAAATGCTCATGACAATAACACATTTGCAATATCTTGTAGAATCTTAACTTGAAAATGTTGTACACATTGCAGGAAACAGCACAGTTGTGTGTGTGTGCCAGCCGGGCCTCATGTTTCATGTAAGTGAATCAAAGTCTGCTGCGAAACATTTGTCTTTACGGAAGAGACGTTGCACAGAGACAGACAGGCAGAGAGAGAGGAAGGGAAAACAAGTCGAGCACCAGAGTAAGGAGTTGAGCACAAGCAGAGGAAGGAACTGAGATAAGGCTGGAGAGAGAAACACAGATATGAACCACTGATGCAGCACAAAAGTACAGAAAGTAGAGGAACAGCACAAAGCATGTGGTCAGAGGCAGGCATGTGGGAAACAATGTGGAAATAGCAAACATTTCACAAGAAAGATAGACCTGTTGTATCTCACCTGCCATCGTTTTATAGTTACACCACCTGAAGATACTGCTAATGTCGACAGCAGAGCCACAGCTGCTCTCTGCAGGGGAAGTGAAGTGAACACTTGTAGTTCTGTTAGTGTGTTCACATGATCTACAGGGTTAACCCTAACCCTAACCCTAACTGAAATGGTAAAGGCATGAAATAGCTGAGGTGGTGATGCTGCCCCCTATTTGTTTGGAGTATTAATTCACCTGGTGGCCATTTTTTTACATCCTCTATGACAGTATATGCAATTGTATATGGCGGTATGATAGATATCATATGTATCCTGATATAGTACATTTTACAGGAAGTCAGTTGAGAAGCTGACAACCGCAGTTGAACACGTTTGTATGAAACAGGTTTGATATTTATTGGGGCGGCCCCGATGAGTATGGAGCAGTTCGGGAGGTCGGCCCAGATTTCTCCTCTGATTGTCAGGAGGGGCAGATTAGGGTCAAATCAGCCTGATGCTCCTGTAGTGTGAGCCTGACCTAACTCTGGATCACTAACACGCCGTTAACAAGCGCAGCTTTTCAGCACCACTGTTTGTAGGTACAGAGTTGCTAGCATGCCCGCAGATGCTCAGTCCTGAGTGACTGAATGGACCAGCAGTGGGTCTAAAAGCTACAGGCGACTCCCACTGAGGAGGTGGAATAAGACTCAAAGCTACTACCTGGTAATAGCCTCCTCCATTTTGCTCTTTATTGTTCAGATTTGTTGTCAAAGTTTGCAAAAGTTGAAGTACAGATGAAAAATTGTGTGTATTTATTACACCGACTCAGGTCAGTCCACTGACTGTTCCCACTGTTTCTACTGCTGGTGGACCAGGCCTTTAAACTAGCTATATTTAACAATGCATCTTATTCTCTCTATCTCTGCCTTATATCGCTAACACAAAGCAGAGCTTTTCTCAGCAGTTTCCAGACTGGATATATCTTGTAGGGAAATGTAATGACATACATCTGTGCTCTCAAGATCAGTCAGTGTGTGGAAGCAGAGCTCTGGTGCCTCCAAACACAATATGGAGAACAAGTGTGGACATCTGTCCTACGGGACTGTATCCATCATATCATGTAGTCATGTGACTCACAAACAAGCAGTGTTGGTGGTCAGTGAAGTGACCGTGCTGTTTCTGTCAGAATGTAATCGTCACACATCAGACAGCTGACAAGAGGAGCATCAGAGTTAAAGTTTACCACAGCACCTTCCACGTGCTGCAGGAGCCTGAGCCTGACCTGCTCAGCATTGCAATCGGTCGAAGGGCGTCATGTACACTATAGGTGCTTGTTTGTTATGTGTGAATTTGTGTGTGTCAAGTGTACTGTCTGCTGTTGAATGGTAGGAAGGAAGGCAGACTTTCCCTTCCTCCAATAGACAGCCATTGCATCTGTTTTATGATCCCCACTGAGTGCGTGTGTGTGTGTGCTTTCTTGTGTAATTACTATTGGTTCAGCACTCTTCAGGTAATAAATACAGCAAACAGTTCTGTCAAGGTTGCTGACACACTGAGACCGTTCATACTCGATTGACGTGTGTGTATCTGTGACTGCCGAGGCACTTTGTCATTCAAAGCATTTTGGGAGATACACATTGTTTACAGCTTTTTTTCAAGAGTGAGCTGAGCAGAGAGGATCAACATCAGGCTCATGTATGTGTGTTCAAGGTACAGTTCACCCAAAAATGGAACCTTCAGTCATTCCCTCCTCCCCCCATGCTGATGGAAAGTTAGGTGAAGTTTCGTAGTCCACACATTATGACACATTATTATAAGAATAGAGCTGGAGTCAGGATGTAGTTAGTTTAGCTTGATATAAAGAGTGGGAGCAGGGGGAATTGTAAAAGCTAATTATAGCTTGACAAGTAAAGTAGATCAGAGTCATACAGTCAGTGAACTCACTCAGGGATGATAGTTCCAACATTATCTATCTGTATCCAACATTAGCCGTTATAAACTTCTGGTCATTAGCAGCAAAACTGAGTACTATGGTGCCTGTACAGAGACTAGAACCAACACCTGTGCTAACAGACAGAGGAACATAAAGGGCTTGGTGGATTGATTCACCAATAAATTGTTCCAGCCACGTCCTCTAATCTAACACCTTCCTGTTTTTACTGTCTGAACAAACAGGCTGTTGATCAGTGAGCTTCAGAGGGGATTGTCAGTGTGTTTTTGAACTTTGGACAGAGCCAGGCTAGCTGTTTCCCCCTGTATCCAGTCTTTATGCTAAGCAACGCTAGCTACATCTTGATTCCAGCTTCGCAGGCGACTGAACACAGAGACATGAGATCGATGCCTATCTACTCAGGAAGGAAAGCCGATTACTTCCAACAATGTTGAACTGTTACTTCAGCATTCTGTTCGTTGTGTCTTCTTCTTACCTTTTTATTATATTGTTTAATTTTTACTATTATTATTGTTTATTGTTATATTGAACTGTCCTTTGGCTGCTGTGACGCACAAATTTCCCCATTTACGGGACTAATAAAGGAATTTCTGATTTCTGATTCTGATTCATGTGAGACTCTTCAGTTAGTTAAACTGCATCAGCATTGCTTTGGTTACTTTCATCTTAAAATAGGCTGAACACTTGCTAATTTAGAAAGACGACTAACCTCATTACTAGAACAATGGACTTGAATGGATCAAACATTGTGTCCTCATCAGTCTCTGAGGGTTCCAGCCTTCTTTTGTGAGAATGATCTGAGATGTGAGAGCAACCATTGACCACTTCCACTGCATCGACGGAGGAGACAGCAGGCTGCCACAGTTTATATTCTGCCTGATCCCACCTGTAGTGTCTTTGAAATAAATATACAGAACAGAAGACATATTGCTACAAAAGGAGAGGAACCTTTGACTCATGCTAACAAATCTGTTAACAACCCTTCAGCCTCTCTCTCCTCTTTGTCTTATTCTTTTTATTAGCAGAGAGCAATGACAACATTACCATCAGCAGGCCGCCCACATTCAGCTGCTATGGCTCTCATTGGTTAAAGAGAAAACAAACATAACTGTAGGTAAGTGTCAATTATTAAATAGCTCCAATGACTGTGGGCTGCTGTCTGGTTAATGTGCTCTTTACAAGCTGCTGCCGGTACTCGGATCAATTTCAGGAGAAGTTCACAGTTAATGCTGGGGCTGGTGTGATTGTAGAGACAGCAGGAGAACGTTAACAAGATGAACTTTGAAAGTATCCAGCCAAAAAGATTCAACCTCCGCCCTTAAGGGACTTCCTCCAGAGACACTCCATGTGTGCTACAGTTGGTTTGCTTTGTTAAACAGGTTCTCTTAACATTTAAGTCTAATAAACCCTTAAATAAACAACTTTGTTAAATGTTTATTAGAGGCCTGTGACAGCCACCAGCACAGGATTTATTTGATTTATTGACAGCCATCAGGATGTTAAGATGTATTCTACAAATACAACAAAAATGCTTCTAAACTAAATGACCATCCCTCACTTTAATCTTTGTATGTTTATCATATCAATATTTTAGGCTATCACCTGAATAGCATCAGATGTATTTGTAGCTTGTGGAAAATAAGCCGTAAAGGTTGTATGTGTATCTGTATGATACATTTTAAGTCGACATTTCATATCTTCTGGGGTTCATCTAATATCCAGGTTGTAGCTGCAGGTTTTTCAACACTGATTGATGAATGTTGTTTCCATCTCAGCTGACAAAAGCTGATTACATGTCATTTTATTACTTTTTTACTTCAATAAAAAATATGAACCTAATTAGATTAGGGATGCGCGACATATGTTGGGGCGATGGATTATCGACCCGATAACAGGAATTTTATAGTATTATTTAATGGATCGGATGATGAAATTATTGCCGATAAATAGTCCGACAAAAAGAGTGCGCGTTCGTCAAGCTCATGACATCACACTGCTGTGCCTGTGTAGTGCCGCGAAGTGTTTAGAGCTCATGTAGCCACTGGTGTGGAGGATTTTCACCGAGGCTTTTGCCAGCTAATGGCACATTCGGAGCCCCCGCACACTCTGCAAAGCCACCGCTGCTTTTCAGACGTGTCCCTGCCAGCTCTGTATGATGTGGTCACCAGACACATTCACAGTCTGACTGACATATGAAGTTTGACGGCTCAGTTGCTGGATGATGACTTCAACATAAATCAGATATTATTGATGCACAGGAGTGCTCTGGGTCGCATACAGTGATATGTGAAGCTTTTGAAACTATGTCCAGGCAGTGGATCATTACAAAGGAGAGGGTCCACGTTGTACTTCGGGACAATGCTCGCAGTATGGCCAAGGCTATGGAGGACTGTATAGCCCTCACTTTAAAGCTCGCTGTAAACAAGGCTGTACTGAGCCAAAGAAGTATATCTGACTGTGTTTCGATCGGCAGCAAGGTGGCAGGCCAAATGTGAATTGCCTGTGTCAGTGTTTTATCTGCAGACTAAGCAGCCACAGGCTCGCCTTTCAGTTCTATAACAGCCTTTATTTTTGCATTGAGGGATGTACTTTTATTTTTTGTTGCAATTACGTATGCTTTAATACATCAACATGTCTGATTTGAGATATTGTCAGTGCATTTAATTGATTTTGAATGTATATGCAGAACAGTTGATAAGCCAGAGTACAGAGAAACCTTCCTCACTCAGAATGAATGAGTTTGGGTCAGAACTGTTCTTTGTTTTTGTTCTGTTAACAGTAGTGATGTCAGAGCTATGGAATATTAAATCATTCATCTTTGCTCACTACATCTGAGCCTTTTTACCCTCAGGGCTGCATAAAATACAGGTTATGAACTTTTAAAATACAAAAAATGTGAAATTATTATCAGTATCAGCCATGAGAAGCAGGTAATTATCAGTTATCGGTATCGGCTGAAAAAAAAATCCATATCGTGCATCCCTAAATTATATTCAACAATCAAACAAGCAAACAATCAAAATGCTACTGAAACAGGTCTTTATGTTGTAGTAATAGATGTACAATATATGGCTTTCTTAGACCAAGGAGTGAAGTCAGCAGCAGTTAGTGGACACTACTCCAACACGACGTCTGTCAGGAAGCTATAAACATGAATATAAAGTCACAGTGTGATTAAGACAAAAGTGTCATTTTGTATTGATGGCAAAAGACAGGCTCTGATGAGTGACAGGCCACAGAGGTCAGCAGGAAAGTGCTGCTGCAGCGTCCGTCTGTTCAGTCCACACTGAGTCAGGATTCAAAAGGTGTCCAGCCTTGAAAAGATGTGGGCAGTCGATCAACTCAGAGCCTGTCTGCATCCACACATTTGTTAAAATGGAAGCATGCTCCATTAGACAGACAAGAGAAAGATGTCACAGATGCTTCAGAAACACTTTCTATATAAAAGCAGAATGTCATGCAGCTTCTCCTTCAGTGTGTCCACATCTCTTCCATTCCAGTTTAAGTACTGGTGAGAAGAACTGTGCAAATCTGTATTTTGAATCTAAATAGAAGTAACTGTTAACCATGTTATAAACTCAATGACTCATCCGTTACTGTTCAGACATGTTCCTGCAGGACTGCAGTTCTTAGTACATGAATGCTCTCAGTTTTAAATAGTTTGGACTGATTCATCACTCTTGTTACCTTGCTCTTTGTTACATTTTAATCATTTCATTCCATACTCATCCTTCTTTTTTCCATGTTTCATTGCCTCCCAGGCATCCCCGCTGGCTTTATTTTCCACCTCATGTACAAGCTGAATGTCCAGCAGCCTGTAGTGGTCACTACAGTGGAGTCCGGCCTGATCAGCACACACCATTCTCCCAGGATTCACCACACAACCTTTAGGGAGAGAAAGGCAGCTGCCCAGGACTGCAGGGACAGACGGGCAAAAATGAAGAGAAAGAAAATTTAAAAATTGAGAATAGGTTTATCATTTTTTGTACATGTATAGGCAATATTCAAGTCAGACAAATAATCTATTCGTAATGAAGTGTTGATGATGAGTTGAGGAGTGTCTCAGTCTGAGGAGTGAAGCTGCTCTGTAGTCTGGTGGTACAGCAGCAGATACTTGTGTATCTGTTGTCAGATGGCAGCAGGGTGAACAGACTGTGGCTGGGTGGCTGTTGTCTTTTAGTATCTTTGGGCTCTGTGCTGACGTCTCACTTCACTGATGTCACTGATGCTCTGTAGATGGTACCAGTGATGTTCTGGGCGGTTTTAGTCACCCACTGTAGAGCCTTCCTGTCTCTGAACCACGCCACTTTGTGATGTTTTTCCTTCTTAAGTTTCCTTTAGAAGTAGAGCCTCTGCAAAACAAGACCAGTCAAGTGAGTGACTTGCTGCATATTTGTTGCGGCTGTGATGAATCTCTGTCTTGTTTACACATGCAGACTGCTCCTGCATTTCTTTCTGCACTTCAAAATGAAACACAGGCTTTGTGCAATCATGTTAGAAGGTGAAAGCACTGATCACAAAACCAGCACTGTAACACGTACAGATGGGGGAGGGACATGGTACTGTGCACTCCACTGTCATTGGTTGTTGCATAAGCTCATGAGCTAACAGTTTGGGTCAGGCGTAGAGAGTGTATAATGTGTAATAATGTTTAGTTTTGCTTGCGGCTGGTTTGTATAACAAACAGCCAGCAGCGGCGATACTCATACAGGGATTGTGATCTGTAGTTTCCCCATAAAGAAGCTGACTTTTTTGGCTGTCGCAGTCCCTCCTGACTGACCTGCTGCTGCTCTCCTGGGGTTACGCTCTGGGCGAGAGAGAATATACAGGCTGGCTGTATGAAGGGTGGGCTGCCCCTCCATAAGCAGGCTAGTGGCAGAACCCGCCTTGCCAAAACCAAGTAACGTTTCCTGCATCCAAGCTCGGTGTGTGTGGAGGGGCAGTCCACCATGCGTACACCCGGCCTGTCCGCTCTGCCTCGCCCAGAGACACAGCTGCGAGCTTGCTCGTCCAGCCAAAGAGGACGTTGTGTTTTCTGGGGAAAGTACAACCTGCAGTCCGCTGCATCACCACCTCCGCTGGCTGTTTGTGATACAAACCAGCCGTCACAAAAACACCGACACAACCAGAGAATATTTGATTAGTATGAGTGCATATCTGATATCTCCAAAACTCTCAACTCACACCAAAACAATCTAGATGGATTAGTAGCACTCCAGGTAAGAGGGAAAATGTGTTTTTTTGGTGTGTATTGTCCCTTTAAGGTGGAACCAAAGAAGCTCCTGAGAGGTTTTCGTGGTTCGAATATAAAGACATTAATGGATCCTTCAGGGAATCAAATGGTGAACCAGAATGTTTATAAAGTCAGTAGCTAGATTTAAAATGAATGTCCTTCAGATAGTTCTGCTGAACATAATATTTCTGTTCATCATGTCAGTCTTTCTGAAGGCTCCGTGGTGTAAATCTACCCAGCATCGTATGACCATTAAGTCATGATATCCAGCCAAGTCCTGAGTGCCTGTCAATCACTAATTAAAGAGGCATGTTGTAGCTCTCTCCCAGTCTGCTTCGCACTCCAGTGTGGCCTGTTTCTCATTCCTCAAGGGAATTTGGAAAGTAGCGACTCCACCCCCGCCACCTCCACCCCATCCTGCCAAAATTGCTGGTTCAAAGACTTCCTGACATCTGGCCACAAGAGTCTCTGCTGGAGGGTGAATGGGAGGATGGATGGGCTTGACTGATTTACAGGACATGATAGAGGGAGCGACTCTTTGTTTCCTCGGTGTGTGATGTTGTAAAGAGCAGCCATGCAGAGACTTCAGAATAAGTCTTGTTTGTACACCCACTCTATATAGACAGCATCAATACATTTAAAGTGAAATGGTATGAAAGCCCATGCTTGCAGAAAGCTACGTGGCTACATGTGACTATAAATGGCTTGAAATTATAACTACAATGACTCTTCTGATCAACTGATGTTTTCCTGGATGTGATGTAATGTACACAAGTCAACAAAATATATAACAAAGGTCTAGTCATTTTTAGACATTTTAATGCAGAAATCACATAATATATCTTTAAAAGACCTACACATGACCCTCACCCGTCCCCTATGGGAAAACCATGTAAAGTTTGGCTAGCAGGCCTGACTGCTGCCAAGAAGATTCTTGCTGGAAGCCTCCTCATGATATTTCCAGTATATCCAGTATATAGTTTTTTGGACATCTCTTACCTGGAGCTGTCATCAGCAAGAATAAATGGTGCACGAACAGATTTACTGTCAAAAACAGGTATTCCCTGTGTGTATGTACGGTGATGTTGCTGGTGGAGGGGGTGGGGAAAGCTTCGGGGGATGGGCTGGGTTAAACTCTAAAATGTACTTAGCAAACTGTTATTTTGAATGTAATGTGCTGATTTTGCAATAAAAAAATAATGATGAAAAAACAAACCTAGACATTAAAAGCCTAATTCAACTTCTCAGAACTTGGCTATGCTAAGATTGGAAATTCTCTTTAAAGTTTTGGAGAAAAAATTCAGAGTCAGAATTTTAATATTTACATTATTAATGAAGTAATAATACTAACTCAGAAATAGGTATTTTCCATAACTGAATAAACAAGCAGTTATCAGAGGAAAACAAGGTCTCAGACCACTTCTTTACAGTACAGAGAACTAACACAGCAAACTCTAACATGCAGTGAGATCACACTGTATAATAACAGCGCCTGTCAACAGCCTGCAGGGCTGTGAGGTAACACACCAGGACAGTGACTGTCATATGCTCCTGCTTGTATGTTGCTGCTGTCGCATATCATGAACAGTGTGTCCGATGAGGCAGTTTACACTGGGAACAGACGAGGAGAGGAGGGAGGGGGGCAGAGAGGTGCTCTGGCAGGATTACTCAACAGGACGGAGCGTGCATTTTAAACAGATAAGAGAGAGACCGTTAGCACGGCACGGCACGGCACGGCACGGCTTTACTCCTGACGTTCTTTAACATTCATTTGGTGTCTTCATTGAGCGTCACTAACACAGACCTGCACAGACGGAAAGGAGACAGCAGAGTGTCAGATCTGAGTGATCTGCATCTGCGTCAAACTGCCGCGAGGCACGCTAGAACGGGACCGGAAATTAAGTGAATTCGCCTTCAAAATAAAAGTGTCAGGTTTTTCTTTCTTTCTTTCTTTCTTTCTTTCTTTCTGTCTTCTCAAAGTCCAGTTTCCAGCACAGTAATTTTCCAAGCCTTTCAGTGTAACAATTCAGAATGCAAGAAAAACAACAACACATGTTTGGACATTACTCTGTTAGCTGCTACCTATATATAGGTTTTTTGCAGATGTGTTTAGGAAAGGTTGGCCAAACGTGGTCAGATTACCCCTTTAGTTTGACTGTATATTCTAAAAAGCTAATAACACACAGATGACGACACCAAGGTAATTTGTGGCATGTTAAAAATGTATCAGACAAATTTACCGTATATTAGAAATGCCCTCAAATATGTTTGCATAAGTGACTTTATGTGTCGTCCTAGTTGCTCCCACATCTGACTCCATTTCTCTGTTTTGTCTCTCACAATTACCATTTTTACAATCGTCTTGTTGTGTATATTTTTATCTATATTTTTTCAACATTGTGTTTTCCGTTTTTATTATAGTATATAGTAGGATTAATCATATTGTATTTTTTTCTTGCATTTGATGATTACATAAATTAATACTCATAATGGCTTCAAGGTACATTCTGCTTTGACAAAACTGTAGAGAATTATATTGCCATGCCAGTAGATAGTACTATATACAATATACAAAAAACAATAAAATACTATATACAATAAAATGCTTAAGTAGTTATAAAATAAAATATTGAGGTAAATAAAATAAAATGCCGAGGTATCGAGGAGTAAAGGTAAGTGGAACATAAGGTGCAGGAGGATAAGGTGTTATGACAAACATCAATCACATCCATTTGGCTAATAACAGACGTTGAAGCAGCGGTTTAGTTTGAAACTCTCCACCGGAAGTCCAGCTAAAGGCGCGTGTAACTTGACGCTACCTGTCGCGGCGCAGTCCTGTGAGCAGTGTGTCGGTGAAATGCCGGCTGGCCCAGCAGCACAGGACACAAGACTGACGGCTCGGCGGCAGCGGACACTATGTGCTGTAGTACCCGGTCAGAAAATGGCGTTTTTCATCGTGACCTTGTGTTAAAGGACTAAAGGACAACGTTTTTCTCCAGAAGCCCGGGGATTTCGTCTCCTCCGCAGAGCCCCGCATTGTAACGGAATGGGAAGCGGATGAATTGAAAGTGGGACGTGGATACGGGCTGATGGACCGGGGACAACAGGAGGAGCAGCCTGATATAGTGCTCAACGCCAGGATGACCTAAATAGCTGAGAGCTTAATGGACGCTGTGCTGTATGGATACATGAGACACCCACTGACGTCCTGTTAGACCTTGTAACATAGTAATAAGTGACCTTCGTTTAGATGTGCTGCTGCAGTACTGTGTGTAACAAGACACGTGAATGTGCATATGACTGAACAAAGAGGAACATCCCTGCAGCCGGTGTCTAATGCAGAATAAGGGAACAGGAGACGCTGTATGGAAGGCATTGTGTTCTGGATGTGTCGCTGACCGCTTGGGTCAGGAGGAAACCAAAAGGAAAATCGAACCCTGCAGGTGGCCCGAGGCTTCAGGGTACTGCACTCTGTTGGTACGCTGACCGTCCAGCAGCTCTGCTCTGTGGATTAGTACGCGGCTCACGAGGCGGAGTGGAGCCCGGGTTCAAAGGTCCACAGAAGAGCGGGGCTGAAAGGTCTTTTCAAAGTGAACCAGCCCGCAGATGCCTTATCTACTCATAAGCATAAGATTGTGTGATTATTATCACCAATTTTACTCTGACCAGCAATAAAGTCAATAGTCAAGCAATAAAAACTGAAGAGTCGGATCTAAAAAGACTTTCTGTCAGCAACATAAACTGCAGCCGTCATGCTTCTGGACTGCGGCCAGCCGTTACCTCTTCTGAGGCACACAGACGTGCCGCCTCGGGTCATAGAGAACTTCATCCTGACTGGCTACCGCTTCCCGAACTACAGCCTGAGGGAGTGCTTACTGTCAGCGTTCAGGCCCACTAATGAAACGGGAAACTTCTGGACACACTTCCTCCCAGTTTTCATCTTTTCCTACTATTTTGTGGAGGTGTTTGGTTGGGAAGGTGCTCCACATGGTGACGCCCCGTTCTTCTACCCGCTGTGGAACTACTATATCGGCGTGTTCTGTCTGCTGATGGCGAGCAGCATGGCCCACCTGCTCAACTCCATGTCTCTGGTGGTAAGAGAAGTCTGCTTCTTTGTGGATTACGGCACTATCAGCTCCTACACTGTGGGCTCATCGTTAGCTTACTACTACTACATCCATCCTCGGGCAGGGATTGTGGAGACTGGAGGGCACAACGGCTCCCATATGGACCTGAATAATGAACCCTCAGGGGCTCCTACATCGTCCTATGCAATCCCAGAGTTCAGTGTGTTCTTTGAGACCTTCTACATCCCGTCCGCATGTTTTGTGGCAATCATTTGCGTCTTGTCTTGCTGTAATACTCGCCAGAGGTGGAGGAAGCATCGATACGTAATCCGAACCTTTGTTTTCCTCCTCCCGTTCCTCGTCTCTTCCACGCCAGTCTTCTACCGCCTCCTCACCAGATCGCCTTACTCCACCACTTCCCCCTCCTTCGTCGCTTCCACCTCCACCTCCATCTTCTTCTATCGCCACTGCCTCTGGCTTCTGGTGTCTGCTGTCTTCAACATCAGCAAGTTCCCTGAGCGGCTAGCCCCGGGTCGCTTCGACATCTGGGGGCACAGTCACCAGTGGTTCCACTGCTGCACCTTTTTGTCCATCCTCGACGAACTCCACATGATCAAGGCTGAGGTGAGGGCGATCCTGCTCAGCCCGACTCTGTTGCTGCCCCCTGCCACCATGGCCCGCCTACCTGGACCTACCATAGCTTCCACCTATGGGGTGATGCTCCTCCTCCAGACCACCATCATCTCCATCATTGTGTGGTTCTCCTGGTGTGCCAACTGCATCTACGGACCCCAGAGAGACCAGCTAGTGAAGGAACACCCCAAGAAACACCTGAAATGTCACTGATCACAAAGACTTTCTTAATTGTCCTGACTGTGAAGGAAGATTTGCACATGCACACAGAGCCAAGTCACTAAGAGAAGCGCACAACTCGAACAATATTTCCCTTCCGATTTCAAGTCCGTCGTATATTCCAGCCCCGTTGGGAGCGTTTTACAAGCTTTCAGAGGGGAAAATTGGGGACAAGGAGAGATGAGAGGATTATATTCTGAGCTCACCACAGGGTGGCTGTCTGGTTGAGTGGATATTGAAAGACCTTGCCAGTTCTCTCCCCAGAGCTGCTCCAGCATGTTCCAACAGGATGTCTGATGATAATAACTACCTCGAGGGACTGTACACTTCAGGACAGAGGAAAGATGTTGGTAACCAGGAGAACACGTTCCATATAACATTTGGGTAATGTGGTTTAAATGTCAGCGTTACTATATGTGTCATCTGTTGTCGAGTACTTCCTCCTGTTGCGCTTCCCCTTCCTCCAACTGGATCTTTTGAAATGTCTGTGCTGCGGCCACAGTCGAGCCCATTGTTTCACATTGAACAAATCCTATTTTCTGACCTTTGTTAAACATACCTTCACTCACACGCCGCCTCATTTCCTCTCTCTTCTAAGTGACCCTTGCAGCAGGAAGTGCGGTGGCCTTGACGATGCAACAGAAATAACTGAGAGCTCATATCAGTGCTTCCGTAGAGCACTTTCAGGGGGCCGCTCAAACTCGCCCTGTCATTAAGAAGCCATGTTCGCTTTTTAACCGCAAAGGACTAAAACATCTCTGAAGCATATAACGCTGTCCTGCTGAACAGTTCTGTTGGGTTAATGTGTTCATAGTGCGTGAATACATCTGCTGTGTATGACTTTCATTACACTGATGACTAGTTCCTCATAGATTATGTCCACACTGCTTAGAGTGCTTTAGTTCAGATTAAATGTGATGTAAGTCATTTTTTTTAATAAGTATGAAAAGTGTTCTGGATTTGTGTGGAGCGCACAGAAGTGGTACACACTCATGTTAGTAATATTTTATCATTCAAAAAATAATACGGCAGCCACAGCTCCAGTTTGAAGGCCGGTGCTGTGAACATAGATGAGATGAGGACGATGAAACCAGAGGCTGATGTACACGTCATGTGATGTACAGATGCATGTCATGTGATGTACAACAGCCCCTCCAAGCAAAAGCCATAGTTTGTAAAAGTGGTAGATGGAATAACGGCAATATTGTAGTTGTACTACACATCAGGAACTCCCTGGACAGATTTGCACTTGACAGATAGATCGACTTAATAGTTTTCTTAGCCGGTTGTATTTTTCAGTATAACTTCAATGATTCCAGTTCGGAGGCCCCGAAGTGCCCAAAAAAAGATTTTTATTTTAATCTTCAGCACATAAGATATGTAAGGATAAAACATATATAACAGATTTAATTTTTCAGGACTTTCTTTCAAACAGCATTAAACGTTTGTGAGGAGCTTCTGTGTTTTCACAGATCATAGGATATTTATCATTTCAACAGATGCCAACGTCTGTGATTGGAAATAATAATATATGAGAGGCACAAACTGGGATTAGAGTTAACCATGTGGATTAGATGCAAACATTTCTGGAGAAACTTCCATGTCTATATTCAACTTATAATTGCATGAAGCCTTATTGTTGGCAGTTATCTCTGCACAAATGTTAGCTGTCGCCTCATGTCGAAACGCCCGTGTAGACATCTGCTGTCCTGTCTGTCTTGGTGTTTTTTATTTATAGAACTCTACTCAATGACCCAAAGCCAACAGGCCCCATTTTGTTGCGTAAAGCTGTGGACCTGGGCCGGGTTTGGTTTTGTTTTTTTTTAATTCAATTTTATGAAAGTCCCTTTTTCTCTCTATGACGGTGCCAATTGTTTACGTCCATGTTCGTCGTGCTTTTCTTATAGATAAACAAATCCCAGAGAGAAGAGGCAAAGAAAGAGTGTAGTGGCATCATATATATTTTTTGAAAAAAAATCATAAAATAAGTGTCTCTAGAAACATCTGGCCGACCAAACTGAATCTTATGGTGTGCTGAATCTGGACGCAGGCCCCTCTTTGTAGCCAATGAGTCGCATTAGTCTGGTCAGTGACGTATAAAAAATAATGCAAAAGTTTTGCCCTTTAGGGTTGTGCAAAACTTCCTAATATTCCGACTGAAAAATGACTAATACTTAAGGTATTATGTGGTCCACAACATTTATAGATTTGTTTAATTTGACAAAAACAGCAAGCATTTTCACTTCTCTTTAATAAACTAAAAAACAATGTCTGAGAGGAACTGGGTCTGACACTGACTGAACTCAAGCCTGACCTCTCTGACGAGGGAGGAGGAAATAAGAAAAAAATAAATAAATAAAAAAAAAATAAAAATATATATATATATATATATATATATATATATATATATATATATATATATATATATATATATATATATATTTTTAAAGAATTCCTCTGCTCAGTGTTAATTTGCACACTGAAGATGGACCATGACGTGTGTGTGTGTGTTTTCTCTGTTTTCATGTTATCTGTCATGCTGTTGGTTGGTTCGTCCTGTGGAGCGGTCCGTCACATCTCCAACTGTGAGCTGCTTCTCGTACGGCACATTTAAATGTTGGTAATATGTTGGTTAATGTTTATGATCACCACTGTATTCTATTCATATCTGCACATTTACTTATGTTTCGAGGCATTCTCTTGCACAAGACAAGATTGATCCGAGCTGTATGTTATATTACATAGATATGTGACGGAGTACATGTAGAGAGGTTGTGATAATCATGCTGTTATGGTGCACTTTAAAGCTTTTTCTAAAGCTCCTCAAAATGTTCCTTTAAGGCTCAGCCCTGCAGTACTGTATTATTTCAGGTTCAGGTAGTGCTTTCTAATCAAACATCAGAGTCTTTAGATAACGATGTTGAAGCGATGTTTCTACCTCACTGGAGCATTTGTATCACTCGTTACTGAGAAGAACCATCGTTGAGACCGACCTCGTCCTCTCCCCTTGTAGACGGTGGATGCCACACTTGAATCAATGTAAAAGCAGTGTTCAGTATGTGAATGTTAGACTTACAGACTACTGTATCTTACCTAGTGATGCACTCAGGGGTGACTGAAGAAGGATGCTAATATATTATTTACACATTAAATTATGAATTACTGGAGGTGGAGGGTGATCATAGAATCTGCCTGTTAATGTTGAAATAGTGAAAACCCTCCATTATGTTGATTAATGTATCAAATACTAATATGGATGATTTGAGTTTTATTGAATAAATTATGCAAAGAATTGTGATCACTGTGGCGAGTCATTTATTCTGTGGTGTAGAGGTTTATCATCAGTGTCAGCTGGGTGTGGCTGGATGAGACACCTGGTGTGTTGTCAGCGATGCTGGCAGCATTGGTTACTGTCCACTTCACTCCACTGTGAGCTGACACACATATATTCATGAATCTGAAAGACTTTTATGATCTCAATTTTCATCTAGCACCACCAGAGATCAACTGCATGGCTACATTTGCTCAAACAATCACTGGTTAATGTTACTGTGGCTATGTCTAACATTCCCTTAGTTTGAATTATTTACTGGAGATCAGCCGCCAACAACAGACTAGATTTCACATGAGCTGTAGGCCGACCTGCATCATGTGTCACTGCTGAGGGCTACAGCGGCACAAGTTATTAATATTATTGAAATTGCATAGTTATGGTTGTTTCCCCCCCAGCGACTTAACTCTGCCTTGGTTTTTCTTAAGCAACCCTGTCTGCTAACAAACACTCAATATGCTGGCTGGATGAATAATCTGTTATTAGTCAGGAAATGCTTCCAGCTCTAAATTCTGCCTAAAATCACAAAGAATTTTAATGTCTCTTTGTAAACAGACTAATAGAAATCAGATGTGTCAAATAGAAGTGTTAGTAGGTGTGTTTCTGAACTTTGGACAGGGTCAGGCTAGTGGTTCCCCTCTACTTCTGGTCTTTATGCTTAGCTAGGCTAACCACATCCTGACCTCTGACTTAATGTTCAAACATGAGACTGATATTCATCTCGTCATTGTTGAAAGGACAGAAAATAAGATTTTGTTTCAGAAGTTTAACTAAGTGAAGCATCAGATTTCCTGAAGCAGCTGCTGGTTTGTTGTCTGTAGTGTAGCTCACAGCAGCTGCTCACAGCTGCTAGCGCTGCTAGAGACTCTCAGACTTTAAAGGTTAGGGGAACTTTTAGTCTGTGGCTTTCTAAGGTTTGAATAATTCAAATGTTTTCAAATGAGTTCTGTCCATTTGCAGAGTTCAGGCCTTTGTGCATTTGTGTGTGAGTACGTGCACATGCTGTAGGTGTGCTGGACCTTGTGGGGAACACGTGCAGCTGGCTTTTATGTAAAAACTGCACTCCTCCCCCACACCAGCTTTTTCCATCCCTGTGTCGCTTCCCACTGTGACGGCTGGTGCAACGTAAAATTGAAAAATCCTTCTCAGGTACAGAACTGTTACTGACCCGTCATGTCTCAAAGAGCGGAGGCTGCTGGGAGTTATTAGTAATGAATGAGGAGGGCAGGAGGAGGACGAAGATGAAACGCCTGATGCTTTTGAGTTGGACATGGTGTTTAGTGTGTCTGACATAAAACAATGATGACATTCCATATGTTCCCTCTCATTAAACCTCCTGAGTGCATCGTCCAGTTGGTAAAATGAAGACGAGACAGAAACTGTTCCCACTCAGTGTGAAGATACATCCTAGACAACATCAAGCTCTCACTTCTCCTCCCCATGTCGACTGTTTCAAACACTCCAGCCTGCTGCAGATAGAGCAGCTTAAAAACAACCGTATCCTCCAAACTTTTGACAGCTCTTTTCAAGTCGTCCAGTGACAGCCTGCAGACTATTTATGGACTTTAAAAGCTTGTGGGGACTGTTTCAAGGTGCATATTCTCCAGTGTATTAAAACAAAGCTTTCCAATATAGTCCTGTGACTGTGTTGGTGTTTGAAGTTTAGAGCTCTGCCAAGACACAGCAGATGAAGACGAGCTTCAAGCTTTGTTAAAGGTGCAGTCTGTAATAGGTTTAGTTGAAAAAAAGGGTAAGAAAAATGAACTAAAATAAACAGAATGTAAAAAAAGAATGTTGATGTCATGCTAACCAGCTAGCCCTGGCCTCTCCTTTCATGTAATACCACTCCCAGCTTCCAGTCCAGACCGCTAGCTGCGTGGCTAACTGAGCTAACTACACGCTAGTGGTTACTATGGTGATATCTTGTCCCTATTCATTTGGGGTATGAAGTCAGGAGGTGGCCAGTTCTTACATAATGCATCTTTAAGGTGCAGCTGATGTTTCATAAATGGTTCATAAAAGACTTCATTGTAACTATGAACTAAAGTTTAATTATCTATTATTTTACCATTCATTTATGATGGTTATTACAAAGTGTTACAGAACAATGAATTAATGACAGGAAAACTATTCCAAAAGGAAAAATCACATTTTATTCTACTTTTCAGTAGTTTGTGGCGTAATGTAATGTATTCAGGCATGTAATGAGTAAGGAACATGGAACAATTCAACACAAACTGGATTTTGTCAGTCTCAGAATCAAAATGACGAGTGTTTCAGGGTAAAAGAGCAAAAACATTAAGACATAAGATGTCACATGTTCAGTCATTAAGGCAGTCAATGACATTAACCTGACACACTGACAAAAGCAGATTTAGGATAAAGGTTGGAATGTCTGAAGAACCAGCGGGTGAGGGGGAGGGAGGGAGGAGGGGAGAAACACTGCAGAGAGGATTTCAATGAACCAAAGTGACACCTGAGGGGGGAAGTCTGATGAAATCAGTGCTGCCATGTTAGAGAAACATTACTGTAATACAGTCTTTTAATCACAGTAATATTCTACTCTCTCAGTCAGGTCACACTACATTTCTTTCTTCATGATTAAGAGGTTCATCACATCCAATTATCATGATCACCAACACCTCACCTTTGGGTCTTTTTCTGGAGCTTTCAATCATACCCTCACCACTTACATGTTCAAAGATTCATTTTCATTCTGAGCACTTCAAGGACTCCTTGTCCACGTTGTGATTAAGAGTTTAATTCTGGTTTATTACACCGTGGGTCATTTCTAGCAAGGGATGGGCATTGTTAGTATATCACTGACACCTCCACTCTTAATGCTTTGTTATGATTCACATGGGGGGCAGGTATTAGCTCTGCGTGGCTGTTAAACTGTGTTAAGCTGTGGATGAAGATGGAACCTGTGGTTTTCTTGTGAACAACGTTTCTGTTTTGCATTACTCAGCGAGACACACTGACCGCATCCTCCAGCTCTAACAAACTTAATGCATTTCCTTCCTCATAAAAGTGTCAAACCTGCATCGTTCACAAGCTACTTCTTCCCCGTGTTTGTTGGCACACTGCTGCATATCTTGGCACATTACTGCCACCTGTTGTTCAGTGGAATAGTGTAAAAAAACTTCCTGTTGCCATGACTCTGCCATAGCTGTTGTACCAAAGCATATCAAAGATACACAGTTTTAAACCCAGCTGTAGATACATCAACACATTAAAACTGGACCCAAGATGTAATAAACTGGAAGAATCATTTGCCTTGGTTCAGAAGTAAAGTGCTGCTGATGAATGAAGTAATCCTGTGACCATAAATCATCTCAATATTTATATCTCATATATATCATCTGCTATGAAATTAAAAGAAGTAGCAGCATTGTCAGAAATGACAGTATTGTGATATATGTTGTGGCTCTTGGCATCAAACTTAGACACTGACTGGGTTCTTATTGGACGGTATTCTTTGTTAGCTCACTACGGTGACACCATGTGGGACTGCAGCTGACACTCAGAAACACCACTCTCTCTCCTCCTGTGCTGCGCTGTTAGTTTTCGGACATCTTGCGGATCATGTAGTTGAGGATGCCTCCGTGGTGGAAATATGCCAGCTCCACGTCAGTGTCGAATCTCATCCGCACCTGGAATGTTTTCCCTGTGTCGAGCTGTGAGGGCAGACAGAGACAACGTCAAGTGTTAGATTACCTCAGCAGTGGAGCGATGGCTCATGTTCTACAAGAACGTAACAGACCTTCACGTCCACCGTCATCCTGGGCGTGAGCTGCTCGGGGATGATGATGGTGTAGCGCTCTTGGCCGGTCAGTCCCAGGCTGTCAGCGGTGTCTCCGGGGAGATACTCCAGAGGGATCACTCCCATCCCGACCAGGTTACTGCGGTGGATCCGCTCATAGCTCTCTGCTATCACTGCCTTAATGCCCTGAAGACACACAACAATTCTTCAACTTCAACACTCGGCTCTTTCCAGCAAAACAACTTGTCACATGACCAAAGTTTCACACAGTGACAACTCAGCTATCCTCAGTACAACTGTATTTACTCTCATTTCCAAAGGTGCTTTGACTTTTTGATGGTTGAGGAAACAAAATTCACTGTCAGCAGAAAGTCTTTCTTGTTATTCTGGTCTCAGTGTTCATGTTACTCCCTTGGTAATGACTTGTCTTGTAAATGAGCACATGCAGTCTCAGTATGTGAACAAACAGGCCTTCTATTTTAAATGTCACTCATCTCTTTAACCATGAAGTACAGAAGATGCCTTGTATTTCAATTTTCGTATTTTAAAACAAAAATCAAATGAGTACTTGTAGCTCTGTGGTCAGTGCTGTATCGTGTTGTGACTGTCTCCTCCTCCCTGCATGGGGTAGTATCATGTGTCTGTGACTTGTTTTTGTTCTTTTTATGTCCCATTTTGCACCCACTGTCAATCTACTTCCCTCTGGGATCATAAATGTATTCAATCAGTTGAGCAAACTGCATCCACTGATGAAGAAAATGTGATGTGTGATGTAAGTGTAGCTTGACATCCTTCACACAATATAGAAACGTTTTCTTTAGTGATGCTCACCAGCAGGAAGGGGCCCTTTGCTGCCCAGTCTCTGGAGCTGCCTGAGCCGTACTCCTTCCCTGCTAGAACCACCAGAGGGACTCCAGACTGCTGGTATCTGTCTGCTGCGTCGAACACATCCAGCTGGACAAAAAGGGAAAAATTACGGGGTGAGACAAAGACGAGTGAGGCAAAAGCATTTAGTTGAGATCAAAGAGTGACTTCAGTCAGACAGCACAGCTTCTGCAGAGAGCTGTTAGAAAGTGACAGAGAGGTGCTGACCGTGTCTCCTGTTGGCAGGTGGATGGTTTGTGGAGCCTGCTTGTTGAGGAACTTGTTAAACAGACGGATGTTGGCAAACGTCCCTCTGGCCATGACAGCATCGTTTCCTCGGCGTGAGCCGTATGAATTGTAGTCACGTGGAGTCAGACTGTCAAAACACAATTAGTTTCAAGAATGACTGCTTGTTGCCTGTCAGCTCGGCTCTATTTACACTTCACATGCTTCATTGAAAATGAACCAAGAGACAAAACACACATCAAAATCTGCTGCTAATACTTCTCTACAGTTCAAATGGTTGGGGCAACTCACCCTCTGCTGGTCAGGTAGCGTGCTGCAGAGCTGGTCCTGGCGATGTTCCCTGCAGGTGAAATGTGGTCTGTGGTGACCGAGTCTCCCAAGTTCAGCAGCACGTAGGCGTCCATTATGGAGTTGGGTGGGTGCAGCTGCATGGTCTGAATGAAGAAAAAATATTCAAGATACAGTACAGCATTACACAAAATAATACATAACACAATAACAATAACCAGAATAATATTACGTTATTGTATGAATAATCTTCAGTAGTAGAGGAGATACTAGTGGGTTCAGGGCTGACAACATTCAAATTAAATGATTTACCAATAACTGAATTAATAATCATAAAAGATTATAATTTTGACTCAAAGTCCAGTTATTATAATATATAATCATTTATTGTCAAGTAGTGTGCACATGGTGGCCTATTTAAACATCAGATAACCATAGTTAATGGCTTAGATTTAAAGAAGACACTTTAGATTAACTGTTTTAGCAGCACTTACTTAATTTCTTCATGAAAATAATAAAAAATAAAATTACACCTCAATGTTTTTTGTTTTACAGTGAACCTACTAAAATATAAATGATAAAGCTCTTGAAGTTTCCTGCTTTCACACATCTGGTCCGCATTCAGAGGGTCCATTTTCATTGCGATTAATGTTTGTCAGTTTCATTAGCACTTTGATGGCAGTTCAACATTTCCAAACATGGACGTTTAAAGTGGATTTTAAAAGTTGATCATTGAAAAATACAATTTCTATTAGTTTGCACTTCCATCTGCTAGCAGTGGGAGTAGTTGGAGTAGTTGCACAAGTTTGGGAAGATGTATTGATTTGTGTATTTACCAAACCATCAAAGAACGGTGGTGACTTGATGTAGGTGGATTTGGGGTCCCAGGTGTACAGCTTGTCAGAGGGAGCAACCAGAGAGTTCCAGCGTTCATTCACGTTCTGCAACACAAAGAATTGATGTCATTCACACATCTGTATCACACTGCTGGGACTTGCTAATTTTCCTGCCAACAGAATAAAGGATATACTACCTCAATCTTCTCATAGACTTCTTTGAACATTGACGGGATGACGAAGGTTCTCTCCACAGCCTGGATCTCCTCCCGTGTGGGCCAGATGTCCCTCAGGAAGATCTCTTTACCTTCACAGTTAATGGCTACAGAGGAGACAGAAAACAAGAGGGCTAAATTACTGGCTGCCTCTGTTTTAAACCTCAAGCTCAATCTTGATGTACAGGCCCATATAAAGATAAAGACAAGCAACTCTAGGAGCATTTCTACAGACGAAGGAAGGCTTGTAGAACAGAAGTCAGCGTAGATTGATATTTGATTCCTACTGTATTAGAAGTACCTGTTAAGAGCTTGGGGTGCTGGTACAATGCAAATCTAAGGGATGTAAACCAAGTCAAGAGAAGAGAAGATGGGCATTAAGACCATCAACAAAAACTCAAACTCTGGTGTCTGTATACTGTATAAGGGGTGCCCATCAATCAAGTTAAAATACTTGAGAGGACAGTCCGGTCCTTCATGAAGAAGTGGCTGTGACTGCCAACATCTCTAGGCAGCATCTACTTGTATAACAAAGGAGCCTGGAACTGCCTCTCTGAGGGCCGGCTGGAGAATTAAGTGTGAGAGAACTGAGCTGAATTAGAATCCTGGGATAAGGTTATCCAGGCAACTAGAGCAGCAGGAAGGAAATGGTGTCCAGTTGGACAGGGGGGGGACGAGGGGGTCTTGGCACATTGTGAAACAGGCCACTTCTGCCACAAAGCAACAACTCTGAAAGCCAATGGTGGAGGAAGGTGGAGAAGAGCTGAACTTCAAGATAAGCAACTTTAGGACCTGAGAAAAGATCCTGCTCACTGAAGGGACTGAGATATCCAGTCATGTGCTGGAACTGACATTCAGACTGCACTGCAACCACATGAGTCAGTCTCAGACTCATAGGCTAACCCTGTAGGCTATCTTTTTGAATGTCAACTTTGTCCAATCAGATTATAACAGTTTTGTCTGTGCAAATGTCATTTTTAAATCCAGAGACACACTGGAGCCAGTCCACCCACTGTGGACACACAGCAACCTTTAGATTCCACATTTAGCTGCAGCGTGCAATTATAATTCTATCTGTTTACAGACACACACTGGGTTAAACCCTGATGTACTGAACTCTGTTACCAAAGTGATAAAATGTCCCAGACTGGTTCCACGTCAAGATGATGATCACTGGCTACGTCTTCACCAATCAACTGCACTCAGATGTGCTGGTTGCTCTCAAAATATAACTACTCACCAATGGGCTCGTTCTCAAAGTCTATCCTCACAGTGCCGGCTATCGCGTAGGCGATGACGAGTGGTGGAGAAGCCAGGTAGTTTGCTCTGGTGTTGGGGTGGACTCTCCCTTCAAAGTTTCTGTTTCCTGAGAGCACACCAGCAGCAACCAGGTCCCCCTGAAACACAAATCAATGCAAAAACCTCAAATAATAAAAGTAAGAAAGAAAATATAGATAAAATATTTTGAAATGTATCACTGTTTATCTACTGAACTTGAAAAATGAGAGTGAAGAAAGACTTAAACTCAAGTAAAAGCGCATGCAAACAGAAATAAATAGAATAGAATATGCCTTTATTGTCACTATACACATGTACAATGAAATAAAGAAAGCAAAGGTGGGTTTAGTGCCTACAATATTCCTGTTACTACAGGACAAGCGTGCGTGAAGAATGCTGGGAAGAGAAGAAAACATTTGAATGAAGCGAAAGGGCCTGAAGAGAAATGAAATGAAGCGGCAGGGATGTGGAGACAGCCTCTTGGTACCTGAGTTATGGCCTCCACCACCGGCTCTGGGAGCGGCCCACTGTTGCCTATACAGGTCATGCAACCATAGCCAACAACCTCAAAGCTAACAGGAAAGATAAAATGATTGTTTACAACGGTTGGACATGATCTTCAAAGAGCTTCATATAACTTCAGTTGACTGCACAAATACATGAGTGTAGTGCTGAGGTCAAACACATCTTTGCTGCAATGTCTTGGTATTGTGCATCGTGTAGTACTAATGCAACAGTTAGACTGTGAATACTTCAAGGTAGAGTGACAAAATAAACTTATTTGTGTACATGACTTGGACAATATGACGATATATACAGTGAGCAGACATTTTTACTTTAACGTGGTGAAACTGATGCGGCGCAAACTATCCAACACTGTGTTGACCGTGTCACACTTGTATCAAAGAGGTGATGTACTGTTTTATTATGGGACATGCTTGACAATCTGCCAGTGTGTAAAAGCAGAGCTGTGAACTCTGCTCCGTTTTATAATAAGAACTTCACTGATGACTGCAGTGAGCCCACTTCAACTCTGCCTCGGTCTCATCATGGTCTTTGATACTCATTTACTTAATACTGAACATAATGAAGCATTTCAGCCCAATTTCTTTATAGTGATTCAGTGGCTCCAGAAAGGCTTTGAATTCACTGTCTTAGACAACACAGACACTACCGTCTGTTTCTTTTCATCGGTAAATACTGTTTCAATTACTGTCCAAGAATATTTTATATACCATGATATTAGTGTGGGGTAGGTTTCCAGATTTGCCGGTCTAGTGTCGAGCTTAAACCTGTTCGACATTATGTCAACTGACTGAACCAGCATTTGTCACATGTAGGATGAGAGCCTGAGCAGCATGAAGCTAGTTAACAGGAGCCCTGGACAGCTGATTAGCTTAGCACCACAGGGTGGCACCTCTCTATAATTTGTTGATGTGCTAGAGTTGCGAGTTGTGCACACTATACTACAGAGCCTTGGTTTGATGTGCTCCCCTCTGCCCTGTTACAGTAACTGCATTGCACTTTTAATACATAGTCAACATTTCCTGTATCTGTTTCAAATTAAAAGTCCCCAAACATTTCAGTGGGAATTTCCTACCAGGGCTTTTATTGTGAAACACTTGCAGGAAAGAATTAAAAAAAACACGATGTGTCACAGTCGTCCTGGTGGATTGTGTTGCCACTACCCTCCCATTCATGGCAGCTCATTATGTTCCACTCAGGAGGGGCTGCTGACTCAAGTGTGACATCTATTGGTGAAATTCGATACACTGTCCTTTCCAGTGTTTCACTTAATATCAAACTGATATGTAAGATTTAACACCAGCCCAACCCTACATGATATATATATACACTGATCAGCCACAACATTAAAACCACCTGCTTAATATTGTGCAGGTTTAATCATCAGTTTCATTGTCCTGCTGGGGGGCCACTGCCATCGGGGAGTGCCGTTGCCATGAGGGGGTGTACTCAGTCCACAACGGTGATTGGATGGTTGGTTCGTGTCAAGTGGCGTCCACATGACTGCCAGGACCAAAGGTTTCCCAGCAGAACATTGCATTGTAACGAGATGATCAATGTTCACATCACCTGTCAGAGGTTTTAATGTTGTGTCTGATCAGTGTATACATTGCTGTTTAATTAAAGCCCAATCAATGCGTGATTCAAGAATGTATATAATGATATCATATTATATATTAGATATTGAGATCTTAAAAGTTTAAAAACAAGATATCAGTTAAAAATAGTTTTCTAACATAAATACCAGAGTCTAGGGTTCACATCCAGTCTGTGGTTGTGTTTAGGCAACAAAAGCACTTTGGTTAAGGTAAAGAAAAGGTATTTTCAGGCTTGTGCAACAGTCACAAAATAAAATCTATAGGCCTGACATTGGTTAAGGTGAGAGAAACATTGCATTTTCAGTTTAAAATTGATATAGATCAGTTTGTGAAATACTGATAAAATACAATCTTTAGGTCTCTATTTCCATCCTGAGATACTGGGATGGCATCTCACTGTCTTCCTGAGCAGATGGAGTTGGAGTATTGATCTTCTGTCTCATAGTAACAGGTGGGTGTATAAAGTACATACAAATGTTATTTACAGTCGTGGTCAAAAGTTTACATCAAGGTAAGACAGAAAAATTAGAGTTGTAGAAAACACTGGAACGCAACACTGCCATGATATACATGTTCTTTACAAGTGTATGTAAACTTTTGACCACAACTGTAAGAAGACTTAAGTTCAAGGGTGAGGGAAAAAGCTAGCAAGTGGTCCTCGCTAACTGCATTTGTGTGTCAACCTCCAGTTTTCCACGGTTAAGAATAAACTTTCGCCCTCAACACATACTGTGTCTTTTCTTCCATGTTTGGGATGATCCACACATAAAGACAACTGACTGAAGGAGAAATCTGAGCAGCTCACCCCAGCTGAGACAGGTACTTCATGACACCACTCTCCTTTAGGTAGTAGGTGACCACACCGCTGCCAGGTGACAGGCTGGTCTTTATGTACGGCTTCACGCTCAGGCCACACTCTATCGCCTTTTTAGCGAGGAGTCCTGGAAGAATAGCATTCAGTCCAATCAGTCTCCACCCTGACCGGGATACACTTCTCAAAACCCATGTTCATAGAAGTACTGTCCACCCACCTGCTCCGAGCATGACTGATGGGTTGCTGGTGTTGGTGCAGCTGGTGATAGCAGCGATGACCACTGAGCCGTGGCTTAACGCGTACTCTTTTTCATTAAACTGGAAGGGGACCGCAGTGCTGTGACGCTCAGGAGCCACTTGGAAACCCTTGAAACTTTGCTGAAATGTCACAGAAAAAAATGACATAAGTGGAGTCAACCAACACCCGGAGTCATGGAGACAAGCTAGAGCTCTCACTAAAGAACAGGGCAGGGTACAGTTTGAATTGTCTTGATAGTTGAGCTCAGCCAATACTGAAGTTTTTGTAAGGATACCAAAACAAGATTATGTATCTGAACAGACATTTGATGCTTGACTTCGTGGCTTTCTACTTACCATAGTCTCATGTTTCCCATCATGACTGTTTATCTTATATATCCTTATTTCTCACACTAGTCTTTTAACGCAGCCTGAGGAGCATGATGCATTTCATGGGACAAATAATCCTTTCTTAACTTGATGCATGAGAATATGCTGATACATACCTTTGCTCCCAAGCAGGTTTCAAAGTCATTTTTCATGTCGGACACCGGGATTCTGTCCTGGGGTCTTTTGGGACCGCTGCAGCATGGAACCACTGTGTCCAGATCCAGCTCCACAACCTGAGGGAGAGAGAGGTGGTTCATTTTACATGTCTTTGCTTCACTGTGATCTGCCTGTGCACACACATACCTTGGTAGGTCATTCTTTTCTGCATATACATTTATAACTGAGTGTTATGATTAAATTAATCATTTATTTAATCTTATGATTATATTTTTGTGTCTGTATGATACAACCTCCTTCCAAAAAAGGAAGAGAGAATGTTCTGCTATGACTGCTGTAATCAGCATGTGCATTGTGCCAGTTTTGCTTTTATGTGCTGGACAATCTGTAGGAAAAACCTGACCTGAGTGAAATCTGGATCCTGTGAGACATTGTTGTAGTCTCTGAACATGCCCACTGCCTTCAGGTACTTTGTGATGTAAGCCAGCTTCTCTGGTTCTCGCCCTGCAAAACAAACAAACGGAGACAAACTTTGAAAATAATATCTGGTGATAAATCATACAAGCTGGTTTTACAAAAACACAAATCGTGGAAAATCAAATCTTATGCACATAGATGGTGCTGAATGAAACATTTAGAAGTGAATATTTTCATCGGCATTCAAGTGAGGTCACACACACAGTTCGGGACATTACAGTTAAACCAAACTCTGCAGCTCAGCACCCACCTGTCTGCTCCAGGTACTGAATGCTGACGTCGTCCACAGGGAAGAAAGCTGCTGTGGCTCCGTACTCTGGACACATGTTGGCAATGGTGGCTCTGTCTGCGATGGACAGCTGAGCGACACCGGGGCCAAAAAACTCCACAAACTTGCCCACCACACCCACCTGACGGAGGTGCTGAGAGCATAAGGGGAAGCCATTAACACTGAATACAATCAAATATTCTCTGCATAGCTCTTGTTTTTGAATATTGTACTGTGAATGGTGTCTTGTAAATGTAAAAGTGATTCTAGTTACCTTAGTAACGGTGAGGACGATGTCAGTGGAGGTAATGAGCTTGTCTGGGGTCCCACTCAGCTTGTATCCCACCACCTCAGGCAGTACCATGCTGATTGGCTGTCCCAGCATTACAGCCTCCGCTTCAATCCCACCCACACCTGAAGGTCACACCACCAATCTCTATTAGAGCTCCAGGTCAATTCAAATAAAGTTCAATCAATTTAATCACATGTTTTCATGTTATGAGTGGCAGAAAAAGTAGCCAGCAGGGACCCAGCCAGCCACAAATTGTGTGGCCTCTGGCACATTGTAATGCCACTATTCCATCATACACACTGCTCTCTATTATTGCGTATTTTAATTAGTTTGCCAATTGCAAACAAGAAGTAGGCTTGTGTGCTGTAGCCATGGAGAAAATGTATGATGTGGAAAAACATCTATACAGTAACTTGATCTATTGCAGAGAGTTCAATTACATCATGTTTTACATGATTTGGGGAATCTGACATTAGTTTGAATAATTGGTCAATGGCAGAAAATATAAAAGTGCTCTGGGACATTTTAAACTGTAAAATGACAGAGAGGCTGAGACACAGCCTACATTGTCCTCATGACACAGGTGTGTTACATTTACTCTTCCAGTGTGTGTTTACAAAGTGTCAAGATCACCTAATAAAACAGCAGAGCTATAACTCATTCAGTTGTCTATTCATTAAGACCCAGTGATGTCTGTGTGGAGTATATGGAAAATGCAGTGGACTTTTTTGTGCTTAATGTTCAATCGTCAAGTTGCAGCCACCAGTGTTTTCCAAAGCAGCCCTGTCTGTGCCATCAATGCAAGTCATTATGTGTGTTTACATTAATTATTTTGTGAACATGTGGGGGCTCGTCTGGGAGGTTTAATCCAAGCTTTCCTTAAGATGTTCTCACTGGTCATCTGTGGACAGTTGGAGACTGATTCTCAGAGCACAACCTCTCCCTACAGCTGTATTCAGAACAAATCCAGCGTTGCACTGCAGGGTGGTTCAGCGGTGTGGAAGTGTAGGAGTGTCACTCCATGGTCTGTGTGTGTGACGTGTATGTAACCCCTCGCCCATCAGCTTGCAGTTTGATGTAATGCTACTAGCATGCTGGTCCTAACCACAGTAGACAACCAGGGTGCGCGGCAGATCGTGACTGTTTGTTTTAAAGTGGGGCACAAGAACAAACAGAGTGATCACAAGGGAAACGTCATGCTACACAGAGAAATGTTTCTTGTGTTCCCTGTGTAGCATTTAGCCATGCTAACTAACATGCCCAACTACTGACCAGGTCTACTCTGTCTCCGGTGTCTGGTCATGCCTCTGACACAGTAGGTTAAGCATGCCAGTTCTACAGTTAACTCACTAAAGGACTGATCAGCTTAGTGATGATGTTGGATGCATTAATCAATGCTCTTGACTGGAACCCTCACTGATGACTATGGACAGTCTCCACAGACACATATAACTCAGAGCTGAATGTCCAACGCTGAGCAGCAGATATACAGTAGATGAGACATTATTCTTACCCCAGCCCAGGACTCCCAGTCCATCGATCATTGTGGTGTGTGAGTCGGTGCCCACCAGGCTATCGGGGTAGAAGTACCCATCGTACTTAAACACCACTCTAGCCAAGTACTCCAGGTTGACCTGGTGAACGATCCCTGAACCAGGAGGAATGATTCGCATGTTTCTGAAGGCTTTAGAGCCCCACTGGGGAGGACAGACAATATATTTAAGGGTTAAAAAAATCCATATCAGACATGAAGACACCGCATAAACTGGGCTTGTTCAAATTAAATACCTTTAAGAACTGAAATCTCTCTCTGTTGCGGTCAAACTCCAAGTCCTGGTTTAACTGAAGGCTATCAGACCTGAAGGGAAAAGTGCCAGTGAATAAAACGGCATTACACAGTGTTAGAGCCTCAGCAAACAGAGGTGATGATCACACTCAATCGATGTGGAGAATACAACAGAAACTATGGACTGATGGTGCCATGGTGGAAAGAGTATGATGAACCTGGTCTTACTTCCTGTTAAAGTCCACTTGGATGGAATGATCGATGACGAGGTCAGCAGGGCAGACAGGATTAATCTTCTCTGGGTCACCGCCTAGTTTCATCACCGCATCACGCATGGCAGCAAAGTCCACCACAGCTGGGACACCACTGCGACAAGTCAGAGGGTGTTAGCTCACCATCACCACCATCACCATCATCATCATCATCATCAGGACTTCACTGAATCAAAGCTGAAATCAATACCATCACTTAAGGCATCATTTGTCAGATAAGGCCAGAACGAAGGTAGCTCCATGACCTATAACGGGCATCATTACCGCTAACTACTCACTATATGATTCCCTGTAGCTTGCTGCCGTTAGCTGATTAGCTCAAATAGCCCTGGAGCTCAGTAGCCCTATTAGCTGACTGGAGTTTGCCTGGACAGTATGGAGGTGATTTACAGCGGCTCTGGCCGGGACTATGACTCCGGGGACAGGAGAGGCATGAAGCAGCAGAGGAGAGAAAGAGTTGGACATCAGCAGCAGGTGAAAACGGCGTGTAGAGCCAGTATATTTTCACATCTTACTCTGTAAACTGAGGATTTATTTTGGCCAAACCACAGGTGATTGTGGAAAGAAAAACCAAAACTGTTTTGGTGAGTTTGATTTAGTTTGTGTCCAGTTTGAATGAAGTCAACGAGGGGATTAAGCTCGTCTTAGTTCAGTAAAAGAGAAACAATTGAATTCAGTCGGTGTACAGTTGTATTTTTCTGTTTGATAAGGAGAATAGGTGTGAAATGTTTCCTGTCTTTACATGTAGTCAGTTGATTTTGTTGACTTGTCAGGCTGAGTAATGAACAAGACATCTGAGGTTGTCATCTTGGGTGATCGACATTTTTCTTCATTTTCTGACATTTTTAGAAAACAAAAAAAGACTAATTAATCAAGAGACAAATGGGTAGATTAAGAAAAAATGCTGTTTCACACAACAGTGTTTCATCCAATATTGACAACCTATGAAGTAATGGTTGATATGACTGATAAATAGTGTCCACATACGTGAAGTCCTGGAGGATGACTCGGGCTGGTCTGAACGGCACCTCCACAGTTTGAGTCTGTGTCTGCTTCCAGTTGAGGATGCTCTCCACATCTGAGCGCTTCACCAGAAACTCATCACAGTTCCTGACAGCAGACTCCAGGAGGACCCGGATGGAGAACGGCAGACGGTCTGAGGAACAGACGGACAGTGAACCTCTCTGGAGTATACACTATAACACTCATGCTATGAAAAGAGGTTTCATATCTGTTGTTACCATATCTGGGATCTCCAAGTTTAGAGAGATTGTAAAACAGCTGCTTTGGGTCCTTGGGGTCCAGAGGCTCCACTATATGCTGAAAGGGATTGTTCACAGTCGCAGACATCCTCCTCTATGTGTCAGTCCAAATCTAAAAGCAGAAATGTAATCAATATAAGCCTGATTTTAACACCATATAATAAATGACAGAGAAGTAAGGATGAAATGGAACAAATATTCTCTTTACAGAGAAAAGGGATGTCAGGTCACACAACAGAGCGAAAACAGGGTTAATTCTAGATCTGGACTACAACCTGAGGTCTTTCCATATTCAGTGTGGAAATGGATTAGCCTCTGAGGTTGCAGTCCACGTGCGTTGGCACAGCTAGAGGTTACTGAACTCTTGGCTCATGTTTTACAAACCTTACATAACCCTAAATCTCACCAGCAATCTGATAAAACTTTAAACTGTGAAATGTGCCTGTCAAACATGTAGCTACATGTTTCAGAAGCTGTACTTGCAGAAAATGAACACATACTGAATAAGAATTCAGACAAATCCTGGGCTACTACAATGATGATCCTTCCTTGATGTTATCTGTGTTAAAGGTGAACTGATAAAAAGAGCACCTGAAGGGGCCGTCATATCCTGAATGTCCACATATTTGTCAGACAAGTTAAAGTGCAAGTCAATTTATGAGTACACTGTGATGTAACGTGCCTACTACAACCAGCAGTGCTTTACTTTGAAGACATGTGTCAAATGCCACACTATGAAACAGTCATAATGCGTGCATTTGTATATGAATTAATAAAGACTAGTGCTGGGTGTTGAGCAGATCTATTTTTTGTTTCCAGCTTAATGTGTCCTTAGCAAAAAATATCAAGTACCAAAACCAGGAAGTGTAAATCTGGTGAGATTTGTAGCATTGTTTATGATGTCTTACACCAGAAAGTCTCTTTTAGTGAAGGTACAGCATGTGACAACTGACCACCTGTCAAATTCAAAACAAATAGGGGGACATACTGCTAGTAATCGCTAACTGTTGCTGCTGTTAGCTAGTTAGCTCAGTTAGCCGTGCAGCTAGCAGTCCGGACTCAGAGTTTGGAGAGTGTTGATGCTGATTAGCATGCTGGCTGGTTATAGCATGCTAATTTTAGTACATCTTTTTGCAATACAACACACACACGTCCGAACTGTCACTCACATTCTGTTGATCATTTAAATTGTTGAATGTTTTCAAATTAAATTTCAATCCATACTTTAATGTTCCTGTCTGGCTAGACAAGTTTAAAGGTGTGAGTGGGAATTTTCCTGTTTTTCTTTTAGATGAAAAACATGTTTACATTCCTCAGATTACTATTATCATTATTAAAAACATAAATCAGCCCAAACATTTCCATTAAGAATGAAACCTTTTCTAAAAAAAAAAAAAATCTATCCTTACAAATAAAATATAATACTATTACTGACGTTGTTTTAACCTCTGTTAAGAAACTTAATCCTGTCCTGCTTGCTTCATTCATATTTCCCTAATGCTCCATTACACTTACATGGCCCTCTGACGTAAGTTAGCATTAGCTGTGTGGTCAAACTTCAACAGTTACAAATGCATGCGTTTTGGATGAAGACACAAAGAGAAGGGAACAGTCTAATAAAAAGTACTAGTAGCTTTTCCCATTTTATATAAGCATGACTTGGCATAAAAGCGAAGCAGTTTTGAATTGACTGCCAAAGTTACCGCAGCTAGCTTACGGCTCAACTATTTTGCATGACAGCAGCAGAGAGAGGTTCTCCTACGTTAGCTAACTATGCCACGTTACTGACACACAGTTAATAAGACAGTTGAGTCAACCTCGGAGGGTTTTAATAACTTACTTGTGTGTGCAGCAGAGGAGACACCGCAGAGCACGGTCGACTAGTAACTGACTGACTTCACTCTGTCAGTGACCTGACTCACACAGACACGCTGACTTCCGCCGCCAGCAGCAACAACAATCACACTTCCGCCCACAATTTCCTTCACAATAAAAGCATCTCCTCTGGATGGAAACAATACAGAACAACTCTGACTACAAAACATCTAAAGGGTCAGTAATTTAACTTAATTTTCTCTGTTACTTAACAATATTTCATCTATTCTGTATATCTGTACTTACCACCTTTGAAGATAAAGAATTGACAGTGTGTAGAAAGTTATATTGCAGTAATATAGTAACAACTATGTATTTCAAAATAAAGGTGCTTAATGTCTCAAGGCCAGGGCCCTTATCAGAAATGTCATTTGAGACCACACCTCCCTCACTTCTCTTCTCTTTATGGGGTGATCAACCTACTTAGATTCACCTAATGTCGAGTTTAGTAGCACAATTATTTATCTTATTGTGTGGTCAAGCTGTATTGGGTGTATTATTTCATTTATCAATTTCAAAGGTTCATGAACAGCCTCCCATTAAATTTGAGAGCGCTTTTTATAGAAGACTTAAACTTTAGATTTCTATTTTTTTCACATTATAAATTGTTGGTTATTTACTGTTCCTTATGTTATTTAAATATAAAGTATAACTGACGATCCTCTTAAGCACAGTAATGTATGTAGTGCAACATAACCAAAATACCTATTAAGTGTGTGACATATTGGACAAATAAGATTTAACATAACACCATAGACATTAGAATTTAACTCTTTATCAGAGCTGATTTTTTTAATGCGTTGTTCTGGTGTAAATTTAACTGGAAGATCTAGCTCAAGACCATAATAAATCTCAGGGTTAGGGTTAGCAGCTGTGACTGCAGCAGCACCACCTACTGGACATTTTTATGAGTTGCACCAGGACCTTCAGCATCAATCTGCAATTTCTCATCTTTTTTTGATGACATGGACTCAGAGTAAAAAATATTCCTTTGGTTCAAAGAGGAACATGTACTGAACATTTAAAACAGACTGTTAGATTCATGACAGCACACAAGGCTCATCTGCCTATTATCAGTCCCTGGGTGGAGCAGATTCATGCACAGGCTGAAACTCAGGGGCCCCATCAATTTAAGGGCCCTGGATGGCTAAGACTAAAAATATATGTACTTAAATTCTGTGGATGGATTTGTACACTGTGGGATCAGAATGGTTGGGAGATGCTGTCATGAATAGTTTGTTTTACACGTTAGGGTATATTGAGGATGGATTTACATGAAAATGTACCCTCTTTTAGATTTAAGTTCAGTATCTTTTAAGCACCAAATTAATATTTGTGAGTCAGTTTGATAAACTACAGTTAAATAATCTCACAGAGGAACTGTACTGTTGATGGTTGCTGAAAGTCCTGCTGCAGTTTATTAAAATGCCCAGTAGATGGTGGTGCAGCTGCAGCCATCAGATAAGATGTAAACTCACACAGCTTCCATAGGTTTCCTGCTGAACGCATCATAAGAGGGATGTTTCACAGGCCACACCAGACTTCTACATGAGATTTGATTTAATGTTGAGCAGATCTTCCAGTGGAAAGACACACTGGAACAGCACATTTGCAATGAAATGTGGTCCGATTAAACATGTGTTAACATTACACTTCCATCAGTTTCTTTTACTGGGACAACTTGACTCTTGTGATGCATTTGTTTTCAGTAGCCTATTGCCTATTGCAGCGTGTGAGTTGAACTTCTTTTAAACTCTGTCACCTGAATAGGGCTCTGACACCTGAAACAGTCTAAATCACAACAACACAGTCAAACATGCTGTTGCCTCCATTTTGGTTCACTTGTTATCACTTATAAATAACAAAATAACACATATCTGAGTGTAATGTGAGGTCAAAGAGTGTATTGATCCCCTGTTCCACACACAAGGAAGAAGAATGTGTGGAATACAAAGGTGATATCTCTGTTCTGCTGTATCATTTTAGATCATTTGTTTTTAAACTGTCCATAATGAGAGGAGTGTTAACGGTCAACCAGTGGACTGCTTTTCAATGCAGGTTCCTACATTACCCACAATGCAACATCACTTGAGATAATATCAGATTACATGCAGAATGAAAAGCTTTATCCTACTTTTTCACATACAGCATGCAGTAGTACTCCCCAAGACCTATTAACACACCTTAATGTGATATTAACCCCCGCTGGCTCAGTGTTTAACCCAGTGATTATTAGCATCGTTTATTGTTAGAGTAAATATGGTGAACATCAGCCTCACAATTGTGTTTATTTTCCTTTTACAACAAATATGTGTGTGTATATTTTTTGTCGGGTCATAATGTTCTTTAATTATTCTTTACAACTCAACTGCCAAACCACCCTCTGGTGTGCACGTCTCTGGTTGGGAGTCGCTGTTGTAGAGTGATCAGGGTTTTGGAATATAATCTTTTTTTTAAAAGAAATCTTAATATCATAGCTAAATGGCTGGGCAGAAATATGTCAAAAAGATCTGGATATTTAAAGGTCCCATATTGTGCTTTTTTTCAGGTTCATACTATTATTTTATGTGTCTACTAGAAAATGTTTTCATGCTTTAATGTTCAGAGAACATATTATTTTTCTCATACTGTCCATTGCTGCAGCACCTCAATTCACCCTCCACCTGACCGCTCCGTTTAAGTGCCTGTCTCTTTAAGGGCCCCCTCCAGAAAGGCTCAGTCTGCTCTAATTGGTCAGTCCTCACAGGCCTGAGCAGGCACAGCCCACAGTATCAGCTCTACTGGTGTTTATGCAATTATGGCCATGACAGGGGGGTGTGGCTGAGGGTGGTGACTGTATAGTCGTGACATCACAACGTTACAGATGTCCTGATGGCTCGTTTAAAGGCACAGTTTCTGAGTACAGACTGTATGCATTTCTCTGTGGATTGAGTGTTTTCATACTCTCACAGTATTTATATAGCACCTAGACCTGCTTTATAAGGCTACACAGCTTTTTTTTCTGAGTGTCAGCATCTTTTTTCAGTTGTTCCCAATGAGGAACAAGCGTCTGTGGCAGCAGGCAGCCGTCCAGAGAAAAGGCGCAGCACCCAGCGTCTTCTTTCCGAGCTCCTGTCTTTTTTGTGCGGTCGCTCCGAAGCACTTTTCAGAAAGGTGCTGGTGACGTCACCGCCGCTCATTTTCTCTTTCCTGGCCTCAGTGATAATATTCACCATATTTTTGCCTCCTATTGATCATGTCATGCACCCACATCCTCTTTGCTCTGATGTCAAATAAAAAACAAACAGATAGTAAAGTGCAATGGGGCAGTGTCGATCATATTATTGTGAATATATTATTAATTAAATTATTAATAAAGTACTTCATCTTGTTCTTCACCACATCATACTGTGAATAACATCAGTGTCAACATGTTGGTTGATGGTTAGCTGAGCATTTTCACAGTTGTATCGTATATTGTAATGTTATTTCACACATTGATCATCAGTGAATTTGACCTCATGGCTAATGATACGATGTGAACATGAACTGAATGTGTTTCCAGTGTTTGTCTTTAAACAGTCCTGCTACTTTTCTAAGCTTAACTGATGTTTTTAACGGACTAATAGTGTGAAAAGTGTGTCGAACCAGCTTGTAGTCCATCTGACTGTTCATAACATTCATGGGACAATCAATACAAATATGTACATCATAAAAAAACACTTAATATAAAGGCTTAATGTATGTATGTCTGTATATGTGTGTGGTGGGCCGCACTTTAAACCCATTGTCCTTTGTGTCAATGTCAGAGCTGCTGCAGGCACCAAGGTGACAGGAGTGATTGACAGCTCAGTCTGTTCCTGTGACTCAGAGACATCTTTCCATTCAGCCTCCAGAGCCAACACACTGTGTGGCCTTAGCAGTTACAGTAGACACACACACACACACACACACACACACACACACGCACACACACACACACACACACACACACACATGAGCACACACACACTGGCCATGACTTCATAGGGGCTGGGTTCTGATAGCAGGTTGTGATTGGCTGGCTGAAGATTGTAGGCGTGGTTTAAGGCATATCAATGAATCCTGACAGGTCTGCTAGGACAGCAGAGACATCATGGTGAATGAACAATATGTCCGATCATGTCCACACTCATGTAGCTTCTACTGATTCTGGCTCATGCTGTGACGGCTTCGATCTTTTATATTGTATATGATTGATTTTTCTTCAGGGTTTATAGATTCTGAATATTTTTACTGAGATTAAAAATCCATCAAATCCCTACAATACATTAGCAGATGAGAGGGAGATAGCAAAGCGAGCTGGGATATCTCAGCCCTCAGTCTATTAACGCTGTGACTCAGATAGAGGATGGCGTCACAGCAGCGCCACAATTATTCACTTTCCCTGCAGACATGAACAGAAGAGCCACATGAATAAGATTTCCAAGTGAAATGATGTGAGACCCCACACTGCATGTTTATATAATGCTCCTGCTGTCTTAAGTTGTTGTTGGTAGCAGATAGAGATCGCAGCCGACGTCCTCAGAGGTTACAGGTGACTGCTTTGCCACAGGGGACATCATGTTGGGTCATGCAGAGATAAACATGTCACTGATTCACACCTGTTTAAACCCCAGGTACTGCTGGAGCCTCCAAACACGTCTGTCCTCATTTATCTGTGGCGTATACACTACAGTCTATAACGTGGTAACAGCAGATTTTAATGCTCAGGTTAGATTGCAGGGTTTTGCTTCTGTTTGGATTATACACTGCACCTTTCATGGCCGGATTAAAGGGGCACTATGTAGTTTTGGAGAAGAAATTGAAACTCAGAATTTTAATATGTATATAAATATGAAACTGTGTTGTCTTTTCAGGTCAGTTTGTTTATTCAATCATGCCAACAAAGAGAGTTTGTTCATTTAGTTTGTTAAGGCGGAAAAAATCAGTCAATGAAGATCTTTCTCTTCTGATTCGAACATTTCCTCCCCAAAACTACATGGTGCACTGTTAAACTGCTTGGAATGCCCTGGGGCAAAAATGATCAGCTGGGCCGTCTTTAACCCCTGTGGTCCTTTGTGTAAAGTGTAAAAGTTATGTATATGTATATGAAAGCAGGTTATTACGACCCATATTAACATTTGTTGTTAGGCGGCAACCTCTAGCAGCTGTAGTAATTATTACAGCTAAAAGGAGGAAGTGAGGAGGAGGAGTGTAAAGAGTGAGAGTCTGTACAGGGAGGATGTTGGTGATAGACGGTCAGGTTTAACAAGCACAGGTGTGAAACCAGAAGTCAACACTGAGTTCTTCTTTTAACTTACTAACCCAATTATGTAATGTCACATACATAACATAACATAACATAACATATGTTACTTAGTAGCATAGTGATTTAAATGCAAACCACAATGTTTCCCTCTACCTAATCAAGTAGTTTTCTTGCGTAAACCCACCCAAACTGCGACTGTACAACGAAGGTCCGGTATGTGTGTTATGTCGTTTTGGGAGATGCCGAGAATCGCCGGGCTCGACTCGCTGTGTTTTGACAATGCTAGACAAAACGTGATAAAGTGCCCTCTAGGGTGCTCTTCCAGTGGACAAAAGATGGTGAAGTGACCTCTCTTCAATATAAATGTATCACGACTTTCTACTAGCTGGTGCCCCAACGCAGACAGTCCACCACTGCTGAAAATCAACCTATTGGGTTGTAGGTATAATATGAGGATGTGTTGAAGTATGTTAAGAGTTGATATTTCTGTAAGTTCACCTGCAGCCCCATGTACATCTCCCACACACTTTTTCCATCACTATTTTCATGGATGAAGCTAAGTAGCTGGCTTTGTAGGAAGAAGAAGTCCCCATTCATAACCCCGCCAAGAAAGCTCTGATTGGTCAGCTGTTTCTCCGACCCATTCAAACTGCATCTGTGGGCACAGCCCCAGACTTACCATAAGGTAGCCCGGTTAGCAAAACTTAGTGTGCAAAGAAGAACATTTTGTTTAATCTGCCGAATATTATAGGGCTTTTTTTAAGTGTGTCAAGTCAAAGTGATTAAGCGGCCCATCCGTAAAACAATGAACACACATAAACACTACAGTGGACTCTTGTCTCTCCCTTGGGGCCACTGCAGTCCTCGTCTCACTAATGCTGAGGGTTTTCACCCAGCTGCGATGTTCTCTGACAGGTGAACTGAGTCATTCGTGCTCAACGCTAAAATAACCTCTCTGCCTGCTCTCAGGCTCATGCATACACACTAACCCTGCACAGACACATGGAAGAACCAGCGATGAACAAACTCTGTTCTGTCAGGATGATTCTGTAGCTGTCCAGGAGAAATCTTGATCCTGTCCATCTCTGATTAACAAGGTTTACAACCTCTGAGACCCACTTCCTCCTCCACTCAGAGATATCAAATCATCTATCTTCCCCTCGATTACCACCGGAGCTTTCTTTTGTCTGCTGCAGCTCGAGTCACTAACTGAATCAGAAACCCCACCCACCACCCATGGGTGTTTGTGTATGTTGAAGAGCAGTAGCAAAAGGTGCTCAACCGTGCTACAAGGTCACATGTGTTTGTTTCTGAGCTCTAATAGTTTTAAGGTCAACTCAGGATGTTTCACTGCAACATCCTTCAGCTTTTCCTCATAGTTGGCAGAGGACTGAGGGCGTTGTGTTAGCAGTCATTCATATCTATCTGTCATATGTCATCCAAACCAGGTACCATGTAAACCATGCACAGTGGCCAAAGTAGCTACCATTATGGGACAGTAGTAAACAGTGTTGGGGGTAACGCGTTACAGTAATATATTTCTTTTAGCGGTAACGCAGTAATGTAACGCGTTGCGAATAATATTTCAGTAATACATTACTACAGTTATGTCACGTAACCCATTACAATCTGTGTTACTGACAGAAGTGGAGCATTTACTGTTGTTTTTTTAAGAGTACATCCACAGCGACATGACCATATTAATATAGGCTCTGTGTGTTTATTACAGATGAGCCTATAAGTTCTCTGTTCAGTCTCTGTGTGACTGAAATGAGCCATATTTAGAAGGCCTAATGATGAAGCTAATCCTCCTAGTGCTCTTTAATTTACATTCATACTGTATGTCCATGCATTCCTTGTTCTGTGGACTAAAATAAAAAGGCACGGAAAAAGATATTTCTGTCTTGTCATGTCATTATAGGCTAAATTATAGGAGGTATCTGTCTATTGTGTTTCATATGACTGAGCCTACAATTAAAAATGTTTATTCCTGTCTCAGAATATATCAGACTGTGATCCTTTGTCTGCCTGCTGAATCCAAGGCTGTTAGTTTATTTTAAAAAAATCTTGGCTATTAAATTGTACTATATAGGTTATCTGGGCATTTTGTTGAAAGTAACTAAAAAATAGTGTGATAAGTAATATATTACTCTACACAGACAGTAACATTGTGACGTAATATATTACTTTAAAATGAATATGTAATATATTGCATTTTGAGAGTAACTTGCCCTTCACTGGTAGTAAATACTAAAACTGTGATATAACCGTCAACAATAGATCAATATCTATCTTAAAGCTGCACTAATCAATATATTCATATTATCAATGGATCAGTGCGTCTTTTAGCTCAATGTTTTGGTTTTATTTCTGCAGCTTTATCATTTTAGTTCATTCTCACTGCTTTCTTCCGACCTTCTTCCAGCAGCAGGCAGCTGTTTTTAATAAAAAAAGGCTGATAAACCCACCGTACACCACCTACCCAGCTCCAACACATGGACAAAATAAGCTGTCCAGTGAACATAGTGGAGCATTTAGCAGCTAAAGAGCCAGATCATTTTCTCAAGAGATGCTTAAAGGAGAATGAATACTGGGCATCCATTTGTCAGGAGGACAGAAACATGACTCTGAATGAATGACAATGCTGAAATATGTCTGAATGTGTAAATATTCTGGTTGCTAACCTATTAACAACAAGGAGAACAAGAAGAAGAACGAGTACAAGAAGATGCTGTAACTGGCTAGCTGTGTGTGGCCACTACAGCAGCACAGCATCATATTAGAGGGTGTGACAGACGAGAGTGAGACTGAGTGAGAGTATGTTGGATGAGCTTGTGTGAGCTTTTATGTTTAATTATTGTTGTTTTGTTGAATAGCGAATGGTTGGATTTTCATTTTTGGGTGAGCTTATCCTTTAATTTCCAGCTGACAGTTTAAGTTTTCTTCACTAATTCATGGTGAGGGTTAGAGATTGGAAAACTAATAAGCAATCAATTTTCAATCAGAGCCAGTATGGTACGTTTTATACAAATACTCACATCTCCTTTCCTAGATTGGGGCTGTAAGGAAGGAAGCCCCTCTTCCTCTGTTGTGTCTCTGCTCTGGGGGTCACCCAGAGGGGCAGTCAATGTCACTGCCTTTAACCAGTTCAACCAATCATCTAGAAACAGCTGCCTCCCACTCTCCGTCTTCATCCCAGGACCCCCTCCACCCCCAGCATCCCTTGTGACAAATCGTATGGCTGAGGCTCCCCTCTCCCTCTTGGTACCCCAACCCCCCTAAGACAAGCCACCATCCCCCATAGCCTGCTGCATAAATAGAAGGCAGGTGTATGATGAGATGGGGAACACCTTGCTTTTTTTTTGTCTAACACCAGAGTGCAGGCAAAGTGCAGGAGGTCATGTTGTCAGAACATCACAGTGCAAAGTAGAAGAAGGAGGGTGATGATGCTGCAATGAGTGTGTGTGTGTGTGCGCCTGTGTGTTTGGGAGACAGGAGTGTTGCTGCTGGCATCTGACACATCATCACCCTTAAAGCACAGAATTAGGTCCATTTAACTTAACAGTGAATTAGATCTGTGCAAACTGCAGCCATGCATTATTATGCAGCTTATGGGCAGCATATTGTGTTGACAACACGGAATTAAGTCCTGTCATGCCAATGAAATGTTCCAAATGAAATGCATGAGCTAAAATGAAAAACACTGGCTGCTAGAGAGTGTGCTGGAGGAAGTGGAGCAACCCAGATTCACACACAAAAACACACGCACAAAAGAGAGGAGAGAGATGTCGTCCGAAATAAGAGTCTCGTCTCGTTACTTAGGCTGTGATCCAGAGCACAGAGAGCTGGGCTGAAGTCACAGACAGGGAGAGGAGCAGAGAGAGAGAGAGAGAGAGAGAGAGAGAGAGAGAGAGAGAGAGTGTGTGTGTGTGTGAAGAAGAAGTGTGTGAGGGACCCGGGGAAAAAACGTCATCTGCCTGGACTGGAATAACGGACTGCAAGCATACGAGCACCGGCCGGAGGAGGGACAGTGACTCCACTGTGTAGCCGGACAGAGAGTCACTGTGCTCGGACAGGAAACCATTGGCGTTGCCGGTCCTCTCGCAGCGGCAGCAGCAGCGGCGGCAGCAGGGCTGAATGCTGGAGGACAGCAGAAAGTGACACCCGGAGCTGTTAGTGAGTGACTGAGGGGGGAACATGGCTTCTTCTCCGGTCACCCCAGCATCGCTGGAAGGAGAGACACCTTCGCCCACTGGGAATGAGGAGCCCGCCACAACACGACAGGTACACGTCTGCGCGCGCCTCGCATGCCCGATAATGTGAAAAACAGCAACATGCCGAACTTCATTTGAATACATGTGAGTTTAACACTTACTCGGGCATCTGCAAAGACACATGCGTGCAGGAGCGTGATTGCAGATACAGTCTGAGTCAGCAGAAACTACCCTGTCATTCGGCGTGAGTTTAACACATTAACCAGCTCTTATTTTTAATAAAATCCTCTTTTAAAATCGCTTTGTCAAGTCCCTTAAAATGATGGGTTTATCAAGCTGTATGACTCGCTATAAAAGTTCAGATTTTACTGAAATGAATGGCACTTGGTGACTCCCACCGCACACCGAATCTAACATAAGACCTGAAGACATACGCGAGCATCTACGTCATTCGATGTCACGCATGTATATTTGCTGATGTCCGAGGAAACGTAAACGTGAGAGATTTTTGAATGGAGTTTGGCGTGACGTGTCGTCGCCACTGACACGCTGTTCGCACGTCGCTGACACTGATACTGAAGTGTTGGGGCAGAGTTTGTCTCACAGAGAGACAGCGGGCTTCAGCTGGGAAGGCGTTTCCCTGATGATGACATCTGCGTGGCCGTGGAGATGACTGCTGGAAAGTCATGAAGTTGTCCTGACTAATCCTGTTACTGCTGCTCATCCGGAGCCTGTGATGCTGTGTGTGTACATAAAGATGATTTCTTGCCGTGCACTGTTAATAAGGCAGTATTTACAGTATGCTGCCCGCCTGGAGTATACTGAAATATAAATGATTCTATTTCCTTTTCATCAGCCTGCCAAACTGCTGGCACAGTGTTCCTGTGAATGAGTCATGCACAGGAGAGCCAACATGTGCTGCTCTCAGATAGTATTAGACAGAGCGCTCTGTTCAAACACGGCAGTGTGTTGTCTGTGCAGAGGTGATCTGTTTACAGCCTGCTCCAAACTGAGGCACTCACAACAGGTGTATGGCAGTATCAGTGTCACCAGTCTGGCAGCTCTGATGTTCTGATGTGTACACACGGCTGGAGTGACGGGAATGCACAGTAAAGGCCAGATGTAAAGCTTGTACCGCTTTTCCACCAACATTAGCCGGTCTACACAGGTTTTTCAACCTGCTAAAAATCGCCTGTTGACCCCATTCCCACAGGCAAGGCAGCCCATCTGTGATTTTTATCTGAAGGGTTACGTTGTACGTCACTGACGCTATGTTTCACGTCACGAATGCGCCGGAAACAGTTGTAACAGAAGAGAAAATTCTGCTGTATTGTAGGCAACTCCCCTCCAGTTAGTTAGAACTGAAGAAGCCTCTTGGATTAGAGGTGAAACGTCTTCAAGAAACTGAAACAAGTCCAGTTGCCTACGATACAGCACTTAGCCAGGAATTCCACTGGTGGAATGGCTCCGCTACGGTTTTGCTCTGTCATCCGTCGTCCATCAACCCCCACCCCCGCTCCGTTTTGAGTGCAGTATGATGCAGCACTGCCGGACAGCTGGAGTTGCGAGACCGAGGAGTTCCCGTGATAATTACAGAATTATGCGCGATAGACTAGAACACATAGACTAGAGTGAACCCTATCAGCTCCGCTGCCATGGTGGAGCGGAGACGGGCCGAACACGGATCTGGTGGAATTTAGGGGTTAGAATTACCATGACCTGGATGACTGAGAGCCTTCATCAACAACAGAAGAGAAAACAACAATAGACCAAGCCCACAGGAAGTGGGTCGGGGTTTGAAGCCAATTCTCGTAGAGGCTGAACCGTGTAACTACATCGTCACGTGATGCACTGTGGCCCAAAAAGACTTATTCCCATAAGCTAATATTGTGAAAGAAGCGTCTGTAAAACGGTAGATACGCTATTTTGAGCCTCACAGCCCCCGTGAAATGACTTGTTTCGCTCTCATAATTTGAGCCATTCGGTCCAATAACATTTAGAAAGTCTAGAAGAGCTGCACGATTAAATCATTTTATCCTCATTGAAGTTAGCCAGGCGCTAAACCAGAAGTTAGCGGGCTCTGTCGACGATCCAGGTGTTTTCATAGACGGGAGGTCGAGCTTATTTGGCTTCAAAACACCACTGAGCAGCTTTCATAGGAATGAACGGGGCTCTGTCTCCAACACTGTGTCCAGTAATAAAATGTCCTAAATAGACCTCATCCCAAATTCCTTCCTTATTAACGCACCACCACTTTGTGCAGCGGAAGGTAGCGCGTTCACCTGGGTCTTACGTTTAGATCAAAGGGTGTAAATGCAGAGTTTACACATTACCATTGCACACAAAACATGATCTAAGCGGGTTTAGGAGGGATTTTTGACCATGGAAAAGGGGTATTAGACTGCTCGATGTCAAACCTGGGTACGGGTGCATCAGAAGGTCTGTGAGGAATGAAGTCCTGTAGAGTGGTGACGCCACACTGCACACATGTGTATGTTTATAGTATCTGCCCTGTTATGTATTAAATATGTTATAATACAATATTGTCTATGTTTGGGAAATACAGAATTATGGCTTGACACAGTGTTTGTGCCTTGTTTAAAGGAGCCTGTTATCTGTTCTGGTATGAAACATGAGGCCTATAATCCCATGCTCATTGTAGTGACCCAGCTTCAAGGTCACTATATACACTATGAACCTATGCACATTTGGGAATTTGGTCACTATTTTTCAGTCTAAATTTAAATATTTTGCAGAAAAATCAAGTCATTAGCATGAAGGCATCTACTCGAGGGAGTGAAGTAGATCTATGCAAATCTTTTCAACAATGAATTTGCAGAGTTGACCAAAAGCAAACTTCTTCACACTGCTGACATATTTGAGGGATGGAGAGTTCATGAGACTAAAATAGCTGTCATGTCAATTTCAAGTTATAGCCTATGAGCTGGGTTGCATCATTCACTTTTATGTAAACTTGCTCCTCGGCTCAGCAATACGTCAACATTATATTGTTATCAGCCTCATCTGATCCCCTGGAGTATAAACTGCACCGCATGGGTATGGTTTGCTGTCAGTTGTGAAACATGAGTCGAATAAATAGTGTTAATTTATTGTAATTTATTGATAGCAACCAAGCTAGCTGACTTGCTAACCGGCAGTCAACAAGCTTGCCAGTTTGAAGAGTTGTTGTGGCAGGTTGGCAGTGGCATGTTCCAGGTTGCTATCATCTTAGCTGCAGTAGCTTACCAGTGTATTATAGACCAGGGAACCACGGAGCTGCTCAGCCTTGCTTACAGTTTTGCCCAGTGGCCACTCGCAGTATTGCAGTGAAAAAAATTTGAAAATACTTTTTGATGCGTTGTGTCAGGCCAGGACCAAATGAGGACTCAGATGCAAGGGAAAATGAAATCAAACTCACTTTATTGAAATCAAAATTTCTTCTTTCAAGAAGTGATTAAATAAACAGGCTATAAAAACACTGTCTATCTGAAAACCTGACTAAGAACAGAATACTAGAATACCTCAACAGGGGGAAAAAAACACAACATGGAAGGAATACTAAAAATAGAAATAATCAAAACCGAACACTATGCTAAAACAAAAATACTCTTACAATGAAGAAAACAAAAACTAGATAATAAACAAAAATCGCTCCCTAAGGAGGAAAACCAAATCTAATCTTAAAAGGGCTCAAAAGGAAAAGGCTGACCTCAAAGGCGCTCTATCAAAAAGGGACAAAAGAAAAAGGCTCACCTCAACAGGGGCTCTATAATAACTAAGCTCTCTAAACAAAATTCACTCCGCAAGCGGGAGGAAAAAAACGGAAATACAAAACAAGGAAAGATCTCTAAACTTAGAATTTATTAAACAAAAAATCACTCTTAAAAGAGGAAAAAATGACAACAACTTACGTGACCAAACTCTCTCTGTGAATACTTTAGCGGACTATGACAAGGAACAGGGGCTTAGGTGAACGAACAAACGAAACACTTCGGCACAAGACAAAGGGAAGACGCCGACTAAATACACATGAGGGAAATGGGGAACAGGTGGAAACGATTAGGGATCAGGTGAGACAATCAGACCGGTGACACATGAGGAAGGGCAAGTGACCTGAAACGAGAGGAGAATTAGATTTTCAAAATAAAACAGGAAGTAACGAGACAAAAAACCCAAGACGAGACAAACCTCACCGCGGTGTGACAGTACCCCCCCCCCCTAGGGCCGACTCCTGACGGCCCAGGCTGGTCAGGGTGGTCCCTGTGAAAGTCCGTGATGAGGGTCTCGTCCAGGATGTGTCTAGACGGAACCCACTGTCTCTCCTCGGGACCATATCCTACCCAGTCCACCAGATACTGTTTACCACGGCCCCGGTTGCGAACTGCCAGTAACTGCTTAACCTTGTACACCGGACCGCCGTCTATTACTTCTGGGGGTGGCGGCGGGGCAGCGGCTGGCACCATCGGGCTCTCCTTAGCGGGCTTGACTCGGCTCACATGGAAGGTCGGGTGGACACGGAGGGATCGGGGCAGACGAAGGCGGACCGCTGCAGGACCAACGAGCTTGGTGATAGGAAACGGGCCCACGAACCGCGGCGCCAGCTTTCTGGAAGGTACTTTGAGATGCAAATCCCTCGCTGATAACCACACTCTCTGTCCTGGCTCGTAGGCGGGGGCGGGTCGTCTCTTGCGGTCCGCAGTTCTTTTGACCCGGTCTCCTTGGCGGACCAAAACCTGTCTAGCGGCGGCCCAGATGCGGTGACAGCGGCGGACCATGGCATGGGCGGAGGGTACCGACACCTCCCGCTCGTTGTCTGAAAACACAGGGGGCTGATAACCAAACACACACTTGAATGGTGACATACCTGTGGCCGAGGTGGGCAGTGTATTGTGGGCATACTCGACCCAGACCAGGTGTTTGCTCCATGTTGAGGGGTTCTGTGAGACCAGACACCGGAGGCCGGTTTCCAGTTGCTGGTTAAGGCGTTCGGTCTGGCCGTTGGCCTCCGGGTGATAACCCGAAGTCAGGCTGGTCTTCGCTCCTATGAGCCGACAGAACTCCCTCCAGAACCGGGAGATGAACTGGGGGCCCCGGTCTGAAACAATGTCCTTGGGAAATCCGTGAATCTTGAAAACATCGTTCATCATTATCTCCGCCGTTTCTTTGGCGGAGGGCAGTTTAGGTAAAGCAATGAATCTAGTCATTTTGGAGAATCTGTCCACCACCGTGAGGACCGTGGTGTTACCTTGTGAGACCGGGAGCCCCGTGACGAAGTCCATCGAGATGTCGGACCACGGTCTGGAGGGAATGGGAAGAGGCTGCAGGAGACCCATACGTGACCCGGAGGATGTCTTGTTGCGGGCGCAGACCGAACATGCCTCTACGTACTCCCGGACCTCCGGCTCCATGGAGGGCCACCAGAACCTCCGGGCGATAGCGAACATAGTTCTACGAACACCCGGATGACAGGAAAGCAGCGAGGTGTGGGCCCAGTGGATCACCTGTGGGCGTAATTCAACCGGGACAAACAAACGATTCTCTGGACACCCACTAGGTGACGGAGCCTCACCATTAGCCTGCTTAACCTCATTTTCTATCTGCCAGGTCAGTGCTCCAACCACACATGAAAGTGGGAGGATCGGTTCTGGGTCCTTGGCAGCAGGCTCGGGGTCGAAGAGACGGGACAGTGCGTCTGGTTTGACGTTTCGGGACCCCGGCCTGTATGAAAGAGAAAAAGAGAATCTGTTAAAGAATAGCGCCCACCTGGCCTGGCGAGAGTTGAGTCTCTTGGCTTTCTTGATGTACTCCAAATTCTTATGATCAGTCCATACGATGAATGGATGGTCAGCCCCCTCGAGCCAGTGTCGCCACTCCTCCAAGGCGAGTTTGACCGCCAGCAGCTCCCTGTTGCCCACATCATAGTTTCTCTCCGCCTTGGATAGCCGCCGTGACAGAAAAGCACAAGGATGCATCTTACCGTCCTGCTCTGATCGCTGTGAGAGAATTGCCCCGACCCCTTCGTTGGAGGCGTCCACCTCGACCACGAACTGCCGTTGAGGATCTGGCAGGGTGAGAATGGGAGCCGAGGTAAAGCGTTGCTTGAGGATCCGGAACGCCGCATCCGCGTCTGGGGACCAGTGGAACTGCACCTGCGTGGAGGTAAGAGCATGGAGAGGAGCAGCTATTGCGCTGAAGCCTCTGATAAACCGCCTGTAAAAGTTAGCAAAACCCAGAAATTGCTGAACCTTTTTGCGGCTATCAGGTGTGGGCCAATCGACCACAGCGCTAATTTTAGCCGGGTCCATCTGTACTCTTCCAGGGGCTACAATGAAGCCCAGGAAGGAGACAGTATCGGCATGAAATTCACTTTTTTCAGCCTTGACATAGAGTTGGTTGTCTAATAGTCTTTTTAACACCTGGGTTACGTGGTCTTGATGTTTAGTCAGGTTCGGGGAGTAGATAAGTATGTCGTCTAAGTAAACATACACGAAGTGGTCAAGAAAGTCTCTCAATACGTCATTTATCATGGCCTGGAATACTGCAGGAGCGTTTGTGAGACCAAAAGGCATGACTCGGTACTCATAGTGACCACTGGGGGTGTTGAAACCGGTCTTCCACTCATCTCCTTCTCGAATCCGCACCAAATGATAGGCATTGCGAAGATCCAACTTGGTGAATACTTTGGCTTGTTGAAGCTGGTCGAAGACAGATGACATGAGAGGAAGCGGGTAACGGTTCTTAATGGTTATGTCGTTGAGTGGGCTGTAGTCGATGCAGGGTCGTAGTGAGCCATCCTTCTTCCCGACAAAAAAAAACCCGGCTCCGGCTGGAGATGATGAGTGGCGGATTAGCCCGGCTTTCAGGGAGGTCTCGATGTACTCCCGCATAGCTTTCCTCTCGGGACCAGAGACCGCGTACAAGCGCCCTTTGGGGATGGTGGAGCCCGGAATTAACTCTATGGCACAGTCATAAGAACGGTGAGGAGGAAGTGATAGAGCTTTGGCTTTGTTAAAAACCTCTTTGAGGTGGTGGTAGCAGGATGGCACAGAGCTCAGGTCCGGGTAGTTGGGATCTGTGGCGGGGTTAACAGAGACCATATTAATGTCTGCGATTCCCTCTCCCCGAACTGAAATGTTCATACAGTCACGCGCACAGTCCCCTCCCCATCCCACAATCTTTCCCGTTCTCCAATCTATGTGGGGATTGTGACGTGAGAGCCATGGCTGTCCCAATATGAGGGTCTGTGATGGGGAAGTGAATACATAAAAACGGATGTTCTCTTGGTGATCGTTAATGCACATTTTAAGGGGGGTTGTGATGTGGGTGATAGTAAACAGTTCATGTCCATTAAGAGCCTTAGCTCTGATGGGTCTAGCTAAAAGTTCCGTGTTAAGGTCCAGTCTTTTAGCTAATTCCCAGTCCATCAAGCTTTCATCAGCCCCTGAGTCAATAAGTGCCTTGAGTTCAGTGGTGGTGTGGTGTGTTACCTGCACTGTGGTGAGAATACGTGAGGGAGTGTCTGTGGTCTTGAATTCGCTCACCACCGTGGTCCTTTTAGCCGGGCAGGTGGAGACGAGATGCCCGGGTTCACCGCAGTAAAAACAGCGACCCTCCTGTAGCCGCCTCTGTCTTTCCTCCGGTGATAGCCTGGCTCTCCCCAGCTGCATAGGCTCTTCCTCTCCTTCTCGGCGAGGATAATGAGGCTGTTCTGGTGGAGGTCGCCGGGTGGTCGGCCAGCCAGGTGTCTGCATGCGCGGTGGTCTCAAGGTGCGCTGTTGTCTGAGTTGACGAGCTCGGTTATCCGTCCGGATCGCGAGGGCGATGAGCGAGTCAAGGTCCGGGGGAAGATCCAAAGGAACCAGAAGATCCTGAATAGGAGCCGCCAATCCCTTTAAGAACACGTCGTATAGAGCCGTAGTATTCCAGCCAATCTCGGCCGACAATGTGCGAAATTGGATGGCGTAGTCACACACAGAGTTGTTGCCCTGTTTCAGTCCGCTCAGCTCCTGAGCCTTTTCCCGGTTGGTAGTTACTGGGTCGAAGATCTTTTGCAGCGCCGTCTCAAAACCAGTGAGTGATCTGCAAACAGGAGAATCTTGGGCCCATTCTGCTGAGGCCCAGGCTTTGGCTCTGCCGGCAAGGTGGGAAATCATGAAAGCAATCTTTGCTCGATCAGTGGGAAAAGCTTGGGGATTTAACTCATAGTGTATGGAACAGTCTATGAGGAAAGCTTTACATAAGCCCAGTTCACCAGAGAATCGTGTAGGTGAAGCTAACTTACATGTAGCTCCCATGATGGTCGTAGTAGGAACGGGATTTACTGGTGGATTAGCGGCCACTGCCGGAGGCTCGGGTGCTGTATTCGTCTGCACTAGATGATTGTGCAGGCCCTGGAGTTGAGAGGAAAGAAGCCCCATCTGGGAGGCCATGGCGGTCTGGAACTCCTCCTGATGAGAGAGTCGGGCTTCTTGGGCTCGCAGGGCAGCAGTGAGTTGATCTATCCCTGCTGAGTCCATACTGGCCGAAGTGTAATGTCAGGCCAGGACCAAATGAGGACTCAGATGCAAGGGAAAATGAAATCAAACTCACTTTATTGAAATCAAAATTTCTTCTTTCAAGAAGTGATTAAATAAACAGGCTATAAAAACACTGTCTATCTGAAAACCTGACTAAGAACAGAATACTAGAATACCTCAACAGGGGGAAAAAAACACAACATGGAAGGAATACTAAAAATAGAAATAATCAAAACCGAACACTATGCTAAAACAAAAATACTCTTACAATGAAGAAAACAAAAACTAGATAATAAACAAAAATCGCTCCCTAAGGAGGAAAACCAAATCTAATCTTAAAAGGGCTCAAAAGGAAAAGGCTGACCTCAAAGGCGCTCTATCAAAAAGGGACAAAAGAAAAAGGCTCACCTCAACAGGGGCTCTATAATAACTAAGCTCTCTAAACAAAATTCACTCCGCAAGCGGGAGGAAAAAAACGGAAATACAAAATAAGGAAAGATCTCTAAACTTAGAATTTATTAAACAAAAAATCACTCTTAAAAGAGGAAAAAATGACAACAACTTACGTGACCAAACTCTCTCTGTGAATACTTTAGCGGACTATGACAAGGAACAGGGGCTTAGGTGAACGAACAAACGAAACACTTCGGCACAAGACAAAGGGAAGACGCCGACTAAATACACATGAGGGAAATGGGGAACAGGTGGAAACGATTAGGGATCAGGTGAGACAATCAGACCGGTGACACATGAGGAAGGGCAAGTGACCTGAAACGAGAGGAGAATTAGATTTTCAAAATAAAACAGGAAGTAACGAGACAAAAAACCCAAGACGAGACAAACCTCACCGCGGTGTGACACGTTGAGGTTTCATAATTGCACAACTTTCCTTGAGGCGAGAAAAGTGATTTGAAAATCTGTGACGCCAGCAGTCTATGGGCAAAGTCACGGGGGCCAGCTGGAGAAACTACTGAGCACATTCAGTGGGCCGCAGGAGGAAGCTGTAAAACCAAGTGAGCCGTTCTCAATGGACTGAATGGGCACCATCTTTGGGTTCACTATCTAGCTCCATTTCAGATCTATGGTTTGGGGTTTTTCACAATAATTTAGTCCTTCTAATGATGAACCCAGCAATTTTGACATACCGTAATTACATTTTTTGTGATATGTAGCTGACGTAGAACCAGAAGTGTTATTCATCATATTTGTTCATTAGTCATTTATTAGGCTATTAGTGGAAGCTGACCCTTTATCCGTCATAAACAATCAGATCACATCTCTGCTGAGATCTCGTGTGACAGCCATTCTCCACACACACGGCCTGTTATTAACTCCTTCACTGCCTCTCACAGCTTGTGTTTAAGTGTGAAATGACATTGCTTGGTATGATCCTCTCACACTGTTTGTTTTATGTGCTTGTGAAATGCTTGTAACCTATAACCTGTTTGCTGGCTGTGAAACATAAATGCATTGCAGTTACCTTGCTGAAACCATGGATATATTGTGTGGCATCCATCCTTAGTGCTCACCTACTCGCCTGTGAACAGTCACCCCATGAGAGAAGGCTGAGAGGCAGAGCTGTCAGACTCTACAGCTACAACACTCGGTCATGTTGTGCCTGTTGTCTGTTAGCCAGAGTTTTCCATTCAACCACAGTTGCAGTATTTCCTGTAAGCACTCAAAAATAACCACTAAAGCATTGCAGTGTATGAACACGTGAGCGTAGACGTTGCAATCTGTCATTTACACACACACATTTTTTTTTTTACTATGCTACGGAAGAGGCTACCATACATTTATGTCATGGACTAGGCATCAAGCTGATACAGGATATGCAGACATAGTTGGAAAATTGGCAGGTTTTGCATTATGATTAGTTCATCAATGACATAAATATCTTGCAAAATGCCTTTTTTGTCTTTGAATGCTGGCTAGTGAAATAATGTGGCATTAGAATGTGACTGCAGAGTCTGTTAATAGAGCTTGTACATAACTGAGACCAGGCCCTTGTAGTGCATGAGCCTCATAATCAAATATTTAAGGTGTGTGACCATGGAAAGCCTGCCGGATGCTGTTTTTATTTTTGTATTGTTCAGAGATTTTACCACCACTAAACTTGAAATAAGTGCTTTCAGATCACAGTGGTGCCATTGTCACCATTCAGTCTGAAAGGGTGTTAAGCACACATGCCATATAATCATGTAAAATCTGTAGAGATAGGGGCTTTAAACCTTCACACACACACACACACATTATTATTATGATCTCAGGAGCCACTGAGGAAGCCTATGATTTCCTCGAGGCGACGCTGCCATGAAGAACAAATGAGCTTCTTCCCTTCGTTTCACCTCAAAAGCTCCGGCCTACAACAAGTTGAGTTCCTGTTTGTAGCCGTCGCAGCCTTCAGGACATTCATCTCCGGGCGTGTGAAAGTAGAGTGATTAACATTGCAAACGAGAGTGTGAGGCCGTGATGACGGACAGTGCTGTTAGAGGGGGGTGGAGGTTAGTTTGCCACCTCGTCTGCTCCTCCTGTAGAGGAGGACATCTGCCACTCGGTTTTTCCTGTCTCAGCCAAGGTCAGCCTGTGAGATGAAATCTGTCTGTGGCAGCGTGACTCTGAGACAGAGACATGGACGTAAACAGAAAGAGATGCAGAGGGTTGGAAGAGATCAATAAAAGGATGTTAATGTGGTTCTCACTTGGCCTCAGTGAAAGGTGTGGATCGACATTTGCCGGTTCAAATCCCAGAACAGCTCAGATTTAAATCTGATGGTGGGAGAAAATGGTCCCAGAACTGTAAATTTAAAGGATAATTCTGGTTCATTATAATAAGGGTTTTATTGTTATAGTTTTTTCTATGGCTCCTAATTATAACATTGTACTCATCAAAGTAATTGTTGAGATCTGGAAACACAGGGATTGTGCTGAACCTCATTCATCCTTGTTCGACCTTGGATAATGTCCTGCAGAGTTTTCCAGTGCAATAATAGTTTGTCTTGTGTGTGTAGGCTACACACAGTTTTACTGCTGTAAAGGTTTATTAGCAACATGTTGGGTGAACTTACCCTAACCAACTTCCAGTTTGTGTGTCGGCTACTTTTTTTAACCTCATTTTCAAAGAACACTTAACATTTCTTTGTGGTTTGCGGTGAAACTGACATATCGCAGTAACAAACCGAAGTCGCTAATATGGCGTCTACATATATATGTTGATGTTTCCGATTGGGAGCTAGCATGTAAGGCTAACTTATTTGTGTAGCTTGCCAACATTAGCACTCATGCACTCATGCTCGTGCATGTACTGCAACAGCTGCTCCTGCATATGTTCTTTAACTTTTGTGCATTAGTCTCTGATACAAATTAGTTAGTTCAGAGAAGTTCAGAGGTTTTGGACGGGGCTAAGCAGCTAGTTAAAACCTATACTGTAGCTACTGTGCCTAAAGCTGCCTGTTAAACTGTTGAAATAGAGGTAATGATTGTGAATTTATTTCAGACGTGAAAACGAAACAAAACAAAAAGTTAAAGTAGTTCAACAAATAAGCATAATAAAATAAAGTATGTTACAAATTATATTCCATTAACAAGCGAAAAAGTGATTTTGTGGCAAGTGATTATTTAAATTGAAATAATATGACTATTGTTACTGTGGCAATAGAACCAGAAATTCACGCACAACAAGTAGGAGGAGTGAAGTAGTGGAATTAGTATGTTGTGGAGGTAATGGTGGTTGTATGATGCCTCACCCGAAGTGATGTCACTGAGACCTCACACTGCTACAGTGAACTCAACAGTGTTTCCCGCAGAATCAGACTTGAATTGTGGCGGTGGCTGTCCAGCTGGGGTGCCATAGGGCGTGAGCCGGCTTACTTCCGGTTTATATAACATCATGCCATTCACTGACAGGTGTGCGCTGTCTTGAGTGAGTGAGAACGGGCTTCAAAAACAGAAAATCAATATGTGGTGGACCTCCACAAATAAATTAATGTGTGGGAAACACTGCTCACTATCACACAGCTTGTCTCCATTCAAACAGAGTGAAGTGATAAAAAAAAAGAAGAGCAATTCAATTTAAAACTATGCAGCAAACGCAACGTAGAACAACTCATGCATGTGCTCTTCATGTGTATTAGAATCAATATGACACGAACAGAGGGTGGGTTCAGATCGCTGGGCTCTGGAGCAGCAGCAGGGTCACAGCTGTGTTGAAGTGCTTGATGGTACTTAGTTTCCTCCTCTGCAGTCACAACGCCCAGTGTCCGCCTGAGTCTCTGCCTTCACCTTGCAGGACATGACTAAGCATTTTCCCAGCAGAGCAGATACTTCAGAATATGTAAGGAGCAGTACACAGGCTGATGGGCGTGCACAGTCCATACAAACATGAACATTTAACATGTGAGAAGTATTCTTTAAGGTTCTTATGTTTTGATTTTATCCATTATATCACTGCCAGAATAACTGATACCTTGATAATACTGTAAACAGCCTCTCTTACACCAGCGATATTAAGGACTACATTTCCCATGAACCCCTTTGTTGCATATTTGAAAAGAAATGAACCCACATTAGCCAAAGACTGTTAACTGTTTTGGGGTTTTTTGCAGTAGGCTATTCAATTGTCAGTGTTAAAGTTAGTGCGTCAGCTCTGTAGAATAAAGCGTTTTGATTATTATTCCTTTAGAAATGTTCCTTTTTTCTCCATCCTTTACATATTATTATTCATCGTATTTGATTTTTGGTGAACTAATTGTGCTTTCTGTTTGACCTTTTACGGGACGAGGGGATTCAAGGAAAAAAAAACAACTGATTATTACATTTATTGATATTTTTTATTAAGGAAGAAAGTTACATCATTGGAGTTAAATCGGAAAAGATAATTTAGCCCCAAGCCTCAGCTGAGCCAGCCAAGACTTCAAAGGCTATAAAGAATAACAAGCTAGTGCGTCCATGTTTGTAGAAAATAAGACACCAAGTTCACAGCTTTTATTATGCTGTGTTACAAATGCTGCCTAGCTGCTAACTGTAGCTCACATGATGAGGAAATCTTTGGATGTAGTGTTAAAGAATAAGATCTAAACCATGTTGCATCTAGACCGGTAAGTTTTTAAACGGTTGAGTGTGTGACAGCTGACTAATTATCTGCCTCGCCTGCAAACTGACCGTCGTAATGCACTTTTCTCCTGGTGGATGATGTGTCCATGTTTGTCCAAGTCAATAAGCCTTGTTCACAGCAGGCATTCTGACCAGTCACTGTAGGAAAAGCACAGGTGTCACTAATAACATTAGTTAATTAATAACAATAGAAATACAATAGAAATACATAACCAGTCCAAAAAAAAGGCAAAGCACACAGACAACACTAAGTAGATTCAAAGTTTTAGCCTGTGGGAGGAGACATTCAAGTTTTGAATCATCTGTATTCAGTCCGTTTATAGGCAGTCTGTCCAGATTCAGTATTTCTCCGAGGAGTAACAACGAGATGTGCTGGTGAGCAGTGCTTTTAAATTAGACAAGTGAATATAAAGTGATGGTTAACAAGGAACCAACTATTTCATTTCTTTTATATATATTTATACATGAAACCTACTTTTCTCTTTAGTCTAGGATTACAAGATATGATATACAGTTCACAAAAAAACAGTCTTCTGTCAAACAACAGACCTGTGATTCCAGCTGTGATGTACAGGATGTGAATCAACATCTGCACTGTCAACAAAAATGTAAGAATCAGGCCTTTTAATGACGATTCATCGTTTTATCTTTTTCATTTTTTACAACAAGCACATCCAACATGAACATGAACATTCAGACCCAGTTATTCAGCCAGTCCAGTATGGAGGGGTTGGTGGATTATTGGCAGGTGTCATACCACACAGATGTGTCGCTCAGCTGGCAGCAGACAGATTTACTGAGCTCAGTTTGCTGTGTCATGCAGCTGTTCAGTAAATGTCCGCACTCACAGATCAGACTCAATCGCCTCTAATTCATCTCATTATTGTAGCTGAAATGATAGTTTAGATCCTCCTCCCTTCCTTCTAGTTAATCAAGTCCTTTCAAGTCTCTTTCTCTTATTCCATCGCTCTATCCCACAAATCATGCCTGTCCTACAGACGCATCAGCTGATGACAAACTAACCATGAGCTGTGATGGAGGCCTGAGGACAGTTGAAGCATCAGACGGACAAAAAACATCTTATTCTTTTATTTACTTTCGGCTGTCTCACATCTTCTTTTCAACATGGAGATGAGATCAGGCAGTCGTGTGTAACACTGCTGCATTTCTATAATACACCTATCTGCAACTCTACTGACGAGGAGTCTCATCAGCACTTCTATTGTAAGATTCAGTTTGAGCTCAGAGCCACGACTGGAGGAAACAAAGATCATGTGATTTCTGAAACAGTTCAGTGACTGAGCTATTTTTGCCTCATTAGTGGCATGGCTGGAGGATGCTAAGGTTGATTAGCCTGTCTGTCCATCCAACGCAGCTACAGCTACAGCTACAGCTACAGCTACTCCACAGATTGTCATGAAACTTGGTTTAGATGTTCATGGTCGCCAGAGGATAAATCCTACCATCCTTTGTCATTATTTGCTTGATGACAGAGGTCGATTGCCAGGATATGGCAAATTTTGGTAATATTAGGAAAGATTGTGCTCTTAATCTTCTGGTAAGGGCAGTAAAATATTATGGACAGAAATATGACAAACATTTCCCTGTTCTGAACTGTAAATCTTACTGACAGGAGCTGGGAGTGATATCATACATGAGTTGACTGTGTTCCAGTACAACAAGTGGGAAGACCTGTTCTAGTCACGTTAGCCATTATTAGCCATTATCAGCAATACCAGTTGATAACAACCCATCACGCATTATTTTGCAAATACAAACGACGAAGCAACATGTCCGACAGAAGTGCTAATAAACATGATAAACATGGTAAACATAAATATTCTGCTGCCTCAACAGGGGTTGATGTGCTGAGCAGCCGTCTTGGATTTTGAGGTCGGGGTTGGAGAGGTGCATCTGACTGTCCGAGTCAGAAATCTGACTTCATGGGGAGTTCCAGTTAAACTTCCAACTGGGAACCCAGAAACTCTGACTTCCTAGTTCCAGTGGAACTCACCATTAGCTTCCTTTAAGACAGGGTTGGGTCCGATTACTTTGAAATGTAGTAGTCATTGATTACACCTTACATGACATTTTTTAAAATTAGTTCCCTAATTGTCTAATCTGGATATTATTGGATTTCTTTTGGACAACTTCAAAATCAAACATTGAGAGTGGTATACCTTATACTTAAAACATTTTTATACAAACATTTGAATTCTCAAACATTTGGGATGCTGTTTCTTTTGTGTAAGGGTGTCCTTAAGTTTGAATTTGAGGTCTCTATGGATTACAGCGACTTTACTTTGGCTTAGACAAAGTGCACTGGACATTTCCTTTTTTGCACATTGAACTTGAAGTGGAAGTGATGGTGATACTGCCAAGAATAGAAGGCTGTTTTGGACAGACTGCTGCTGCTTGAATCTTCCGTCTTTACTCAGCAGAGTTCTTTTTCGTCCAGCCAGGTCTGCCATACAGAAGGGCTGAGTCACGATTTGAAACAACGCCATTAGCAAATCGCTGCAATTAATTTTGCTGCTCATTTTTATTACTTCATTTAATTTGATTGCAGAATGTGATATAAGTAGGTGCTGCTCCTGAGCTGCCTGACACATTCCAGTGTCAGAAATAGTTTACATGTCCTATCATTCTCCTATTGGAATTTCTTTGTTATTTGTATTATTATTACTTTATTCATATAAGTTAAGTCACAACCTATGTGATAATTGTGTGTTTGAATATTATATGTTACCGTCAGAAAAATAGCAATTAGATTTTTTTCCCAAATCGTACAGCCCTACCATACAGTGGAGCACTTGTCTAAGAATTGGTTTTCATGAATAAAGGATTCATGATTTTAAATATATTTTAAAGATAATTAATCAAAAATGTTATCAAGTATCCTTGTCAATGTAACAATATTCTGAAATGACACATTCTTTTCAATGTAATTTGGGCTGATTATCGTTACTTATATTTTGTGATCTGATTACATAATCCTGATTATATGTAATCCGTTGCTTCCCAGCTGTGCTTCTAGAGATGTGCTTTGGGACTACAGAGGACCTCTTTAAATGGATGGTACACAGTGAAGAGTGTCAAGAAAGTGGCAATATTACCCAGTAGGTCTAAACTGGCCTTGAACTCACAGTGTGCACGTCCCTAGAGTTATACACCGCCCCCCCAGTTCACTCGATTATACTCTATCCCAGTTAACAACATGGATCCAGAGTGATAAGCCTCTGTGTATCCACATTTCCAACAGTGGTGAATTTTGAGGTTGCAGCTGAGAATGTGGATCAATCCGTTTCCTTTGAGGCTCGTTCGCTTCCTCCTGTGCTCCTCACACACGCTCAGTGACTCACTCCCTGATCTGAATCTGAAGGCGCTGACAGCATATTTGTGCTGGTGTGGGCTCATAGAGACTATTTAGACAGCCCTCCAGGCACTAGGCTGTGGGCATGTGTCACATTGGTGGCATGCCTTCGCTGGGCCTCCTGGGGTGGTATATAAAGTCACTGTGTGTGTGTGTGTGTGCATGTGTCTGTGTGTTGTTTGCATGAGGACAAGCAGGACATTTGAAGAGCAGAGCTGTACACCTCATTGATGGAATCAAGTGCGACCTGGAGGTGCTTCTTGTGTGTGTGTGCGTGTGTGCGTGTGCGTCTGTGTGTGTTAGCAGTGTGAATAGTAGTCTGTGTGTCCAGGGACGGTCAGCAGCCTCCAGAGGACAAAGCCAGCACTTGTGTTAGTCACAGAAATAGGCGGATTTTTGGGGGCTGTTAATTTCCCTAAAAACACAATTGGCTATTTGATCAGATAGATCCTTTTGTCTTTTACTTCTTTCAAGGCGCTTTTGTGTCTCTGGTCTGTGTCTCTAGGCCACAAGACTTCTGAGAAATTGTCTGCTTCAGGTTTATCACAAAAAAATTAATTGGAGTTAGGGTTGTGTGATATGACATACACACTGCTTGAGGGTAGAAATATGTCACCCAGTAGAGATGTGGCAGTTCTGAATCCACTGCAGGAGTTGGCTGGATTCTCACGTGATCTCTCAATTCTCGCGTGAGGTTAGGTTTAGGAAAACATTGTTGGTTAAAATAAGCACGTTACTTTTGTAACTTAAGTTATGTGCATATGTATCTTAGGTATGTTACGTACATAACTTTGCACTCTTGAATGATTCTGAATGCATTGGACTAAAACAAAGATTAGTGCTAGCTCAGTGCATGGCATTGTTAATGCGACTCTTTTTTGTTTTGTGTCACCAGAAATGGCGTTATAGATGGAAAGAATCTAGATTATTCAACAGTTATTTCCTGTTTAATCTTAACCTGAATCAATCGAATCGAATTGGACTTCTGGTCTCCAATCCTGTTCATGATATTCATGGACAGGATCTCAAGGCACAGCTGTGGGGAGGAGTGTCTGGTCTGGCAACCTCAGATTTGCTTCTATTCTTTTTGCAGATGACGTGGTTGAGGAGATGAGGAGTTTTTTTTAACTGTCAACACAAGGGAAAATAATCACACCACTTGTCCTGAGGAAATGCCACTTAAACTAGCCTTTTAAGCCGTGTATAATAAATGACTTTTCAGGATGTTCTGTGGTGAAGCAGTGAAGCAGTGAGCTCTTCAGTCTCTCTCTGTTCTTCTGAAGTGTAACCCCTGTTGGTCTTACATGAGCTGGAAGCTTAATGTGAACGTGTAATCCTCTTGGGTTTTCATTTGCCTTTAGGATTTCTCTTATCTCTCATCTCAGATATCATGCCTGCACATTATAGTTGCAGCCTCAGATGAGTGCTACAAGCTCTTAATGATAACAGTGAATTAACTGTTTTTAGTTTTTAAACAGCACATTTCAGAAACAGGAAGATTCATGATTCTGTTGTTTGTTGTTTGTGTGTTAAAGAATGGAATTAGGTCTTGAGATGCATGCATGACTCATCCAACATAGTCGGCGTACTCTCCCTCTCCTGATAAACAGGTCTATTTAAAAGCAGTGTCTAAATTTAGGCTGTTTTATCATCTGACCTACAGCGATCTGAGAGGTCGGTGGAAATGGCCGTCCATCTCTGCTTCCTTTATCAGACACATGAGCTCAGGAAACAGCAGATACGATAAACGTGATATGTGTACAACAGTAGCTATATTTGAACACACGTGTAGTTTTTGTAACAAGCAGCAGAGCAGAGTTTGGACGTGTTGTTTATTCCTACTTCTTGCGTGCACTCTTCTGTGTTGCTGCAGAAGAAAAGGAGTGTCACCATGGTGTTGTGTGGTTCTTTTAGTTCTGAATGCAAATGAGTGGCTGTATTGGAGAGGCTGGACTATTGACGGTATCCTCAGAGATGATCTAAAGCTGTCAAGTTAGTGTCCCTCAGAACATGACACGTGTTCTTTATTTATAGTCTGAGCTTCTGGATACCTGCAGTAACAGACGCTCCTGGCTGACGGAGTATTCTCTGTGACCATCCCATTTCAGGCCGTGAGTTTTGGCTGATAGTGGTGTTGTTGGCTCAGAGAGGGGGAATTTGATTCATTGTTCATAAATTCAGGGAGGTGTTGAAGATTTCAGTGTCACCAAATCCCCATACTACACTTCCTCTTAGAGAGGTAACATAGTTCAGACAGATAGCAAATTTTCATCTCATGCTATTCTCGCAATTTGTGCAGTCTGTGTTGATGCAGACATCAGTTGTAACTGGAGCCCAACTGATAAATCGGTTTTCTTTTGGTTTCATGCTGGCCATGGACACCGGTCACCTAGGTGAAATTCCTGTAATATTTGACCCATCATCCTTCCCGACCTCCTCGTTATGCCGACTGGGCGCTCATTATACTGCTTCACCTGACTTCCTCCTTTGTTGCTGTAATAATTACTGTGGCCACCATAGGTCACTACCCAACAAGACACATAAATGGGTTGTAATAAGCTGCTTTCACAGTTATAAAAAAAAATTCTCAAGATAAAAGATTCTTAAATGTTTCCACTGAAGCTACGGACAGCACCATTGTAAAAACAATAATGCATATTTCAAAAAATCCTATCAGGATCACCTCAGGATGATGATCTGTGGCCTCACATGGCAGCTTCTTTTATAAACTGTGCTGTAAGGAATTCTTTAGATGTGTGATGCAAACATGCTCCTTTTCTTCTGTCCTCTCTGTAATTGTAGTATTTCTTCATGTCATTTTTAATTATGTCTCAAATTCATAGTGGTTTTGACTTACTACTGCTATAATGCTACACTTACTCACCTGGCCTTTGGTGAACTGGTACCATTTAGTTCTGCTAGCAGGACTGAGGATGAGTTGTCTGCACATGCACACAGCTTTCCTGCCCACTGTCCCCTCTCATTCGTCCCTGTCCCATCCATCACATCTACTCCCTCCCCTCCCACTCAGCGCTGTCAATGAGGGGCGATGGACGTTCAGCAGACCTTGAGGTGAAGGTTGTTATGGCCCAGCAGTCAGTGGGCTTTAACCCCCATCACTGCAGGAGGACACAGTGGATCGATAGCACTGATGAGGGGCCTGTCTGCAGGATGCTGCACCAGCACAGTTATGACACACAGGTGCTTCTCTCTGGTCTTATTAACTGGTTAACACTCTTCTGCATCACACACATGCTGCTTGTATTTGACATGGACATCAGCCAGTGGACAGAGTTGTGGAAAATGTTGAGAGTGAATGCATAAAAGAATTTCTTAGAGGATTTCATGCTTTTCTCCTCAATATTGTTTCACTTGCAAAAGGTATGTGAGTAACGTGAATGTCATCACTCAACAGCTGAATATAGTAAATCATTCTGAAGATGTAATGGACTGTATGAAAATGATTTGGGGGAGGTGCTCAGAAAAGGGATTGTATTGTTTCTGCAGAGGAGAGGATTTTCTGAGTGTGAGCAAGTGAGGGCTTTTTCATTTTTCTTACCTCAGATTAAGATTTTGTTCCAACATTCTTTGTGAGATTTATTTGAAAGAGTTCATAGTTCATACATTAACTGTGCGTGTGACCATGAGAAAAACAGGTCCACCTCTGTTTTAGAACTTGATTTTTCCCATCAAAGTCAACCTGCAGCTCATATGATCAATATATTGGTTGTGAGAAACACAGAATACATCTCTGGAGGAGAGAGTCGCTGCAGATCCAGACCTTCTGGAGGAATAAACACATCAGTTTATTGATGTGTCACATCAGATTCTGCTCTGATCCAGAGCCGTTTACCAACGGGTGGAGAGCTCAGAGATTACTTTTTAACTTTTAGGATTAAAAAGTAGATTTATCTTCACTCCTGTTTATCAACCTGACTGCAGCAGTGATCAGTGGAGGTGACCTCCATTGTCGGGTGTTTATGTTCTGTAATGTTGACTGCTGACTGGAGCTGGAGGGAAATGTACTTTACTTCATGAACGTAACGTTACAGAGAGGAGAGGAGGAAAGAAGAGAGAACCAGAGTCTCTGCTGAGTGCTGAGTTCAGTCAGAGGCTGACCTGGATTCAAACACACACACACACACACACACACACACCCTTAAACAACAAGCAGTGCTGATGGTTGATATTTATTTCGTCTTAATTGTTGACTTCCTTCCTCACTATCTGACTCTCCTGCAAGTTATACCGACTGATGACCAAATGAAACACACTGTTACTTTGAGTAAAGTTGTGGATTTCTCTGGCTTGAACATTGTGGAAACATTTGGGATCATGTAAATACACAACACAATAAAATATCTTGAATTGTTATACTCTTATCTCAAATCACATTATTGATGGTAATAGCAATTGTTGGTAGTATTGTTACAAACAGTGTTTCATATAATGCAAAGTAAAACCACAGTTCAGTTTAGAACAGAACAATGTGATATAATGCATTTTTCAGTGATGTCAGCTTATGTATAAATTATGACACATCTCACCCCAGAGAGAGGGGGTGTGTCTGGGTGAGGCTGGCTGAGCCTTTCCCCGAGGTGAACCTGACCTGGACTGTTCATTCAATCCAGTTTCATTCTTTCATCGCCCTGCATTACATGTTACATGTCAAATTGTCCTTACAACGTGGTTATTCTTGGATATATTACATAGTATAGTACACACACAACAAAACAAAACAAGAAATCATCCAAGGGTGGGGGACTTCTCACGCTATCGCAGCTTCTTTTAAAAAATGGCCCAGGCTTGGCGCTCCCCCAGCCTGGCTGTGTGCTCTAATCCCATGATGGAATATTCTGAGCAGAAATTAGATTAGCATTTTAGTAGCGCTAAGCCAGGCTGGGTTTTAGCTCAAGGCTTAGGTTGGGTGCTGCCGCTCTGCCAGATGTATGGTATAGTTCTGATGCAAATGACTCACACTCAGTCACTAAGACTTGGGTAGAAGCCATATGCTTAACGTGCTAACAAGATGAATCAGATAGTCTTTTGGGAAATGGTATCAGGCCGCTGCTGGCTGTTTTTCTCCATTCTTGCTTTTAATGTGTCCACCCCAGTGTGCACTGTGTAACAATATGTTACATCATTTGGAACGTCAGCCCAGAGGAGTGGTGTGATTGTGTGCTTTCATACCAATCTTTGGATGTCATGTCCATAGTGGCCGTAAAATTCTGTGTTTTTTTCAAATTGTATTGGTTTTATCGTGTGTGTGTTTGTTGTGTTTCAGGAGCCTCCATCTAGGCCTGCAACTAATTATTATTTTCATTATCGATTCTTCTACCAATTAAATGAATCGTTTAGTCTATAAAATGTCTAAAAAAAAATTAAAAACAGCTTATAACAATTTTCCAGAGCTCACAGTGATGTCTTCACACAGCTTTTTTTGTCCAACCAACAGTCCAAAACCCAAAGACTCTTCATTTACTGTCATAACTGAGAAAAATCCTCACATTTAAGAAGCTGGAACCAGACAATGTTTGATGTTCTTGATGGAAAAATGACCAATAACTAAAAGATTGATTATCAAACTAGTTGTCAACTATTATCTGTTGATCGACTGATCGTTGCTTCTGACTAAGTTAATCAGACTATTATACACAGGGCTGGGTATAAAACCTCAATATTTTTTCAGAACTGACTAAAATGTGACTGCAGCACAGTTGTAGTACTGAAGGCTGGCATCTAAACTCTTGTTCTTGAATTCTCTGATTTCAGCTTCTCAGATGTGAATATATTCTTGTGTCTTTCCTCCTCTGTGACAGTAAAGTGAAAATCTTTGAGTTGTGGACAAATCAAGACATATGAGGACGTCATCTCTGGCTTTATGAAACAACACAAAACCAGACAACCCAAACACGAGCAGCATTGTTTTCTTCCACAGAACCATTCAGGAAGTCGTTCTTGGAAACAGTTTGGAAAAGGACAGGCACCGTCAAAAAAATACTTGGCAGGTTATTGGACAAACCATCTATCACTGTCTATCATGGGCACAACTGATCAGATCAATGAACCGTATGATATAGTCATAGGGTGCTACCACCAATGGTAATCAAACTCTTACTGAAGTCAGTCAAAGGTAGAGCAAAAACATCTTTTCCATGGAGGAAATCCTTCAGTGTGGTTCTTTGCTCTCCTCAATGAAAGAAACCCTCCAGTTCTGTCAGAACTGATGCTAAAGCAGCTACGCTAACCTCTGGAGCAGCTGATCACTAGTCGTCGCAACTAAACCTCGCCAGTAGTTCCTCACAGGATGCTGATTGGTTCAAACCACTGTGGTTTGGATACAAGAGCATAGCCTGAAGCCTGGAGAGATGGATCTGTCAGACCACGTGAATCCAGCCCCCTCATAAGGCAACATTAGTGTCAAACAGATAACAGTTGTAATTGACTTCGCTGATTACTGGCGTACATTGCTGACTGACACAGGATCTGAAACCCTCAATGTCCGCTGGTCATGTCAGTCCTAAGCGATCAGTGCTGTGTTCCTCAGTGTTTACATGCTGACAGAGTGCTGACTTCACACACATCTTTACATCAGGACACGTGTTTGTTTTCAACCTGTCCTGAGCTGGCGTAGCTTTAGTTCAGTAACATTTTCTCCATCCAATCATCTCTTTGTACCCAGCCTGCCTCCTCTCTCGTCTTTCCCCCTTCACAGACTTGCGTGCGGATCTGAAGCTGTTGGTGTTCCTGCAGGCCTTGTTGTGTGAATGTGCGTTGTGTGTGTTGACACTCTTCACAGCCTGTTAAATCAGCTCAGGCGTCCTCCTCATACTTGTGTAGCTCTTGTACTTGTCTGTGGTTGTGTAGTTGCAGCTGTTGTGTCAATATGGTCAAACTGATGTAATGGTTTGGATGCCTCGCTAAAAGCTAATTACCTCCTGATACACTTGACTACAATTCACTGTGTATGTGGGAGAGAGGTTTCCAGTCTCTTTTATCCCTGTTACAAAAGATGTGTTTCTTAGCCTGGTTAAAGTGATTATATGATTTGTTTTGTCAATGTCTTGTCATGTCTGGATTTCCATGGAAGTCAAAATTGCATAAATACACAAGAATGATGAGTGAAACATGTTCAAACAAACCAACTTGCCAACCATAATGACTGAATTTAAGTTTTTGGTTGAACTGTTCCTTTAAGTAGATATTTCGAGCTGATGAAAAGTAAACGTTTAACAGCAGGGCTAAGCACTGACATCCACCCCGACATCTGTCCACACTACTGAGAGTGAAGTGACATACTTGTGCCCGTTTGTGTCCTTTCACTGACCATTATACGATCACATCACGACTGATTCCTCATTTCATTTTGACACAGTCAGACTTCCATATGTTGGCAGTAATAAAGTGAAGGTGTGCTGACAGCCTGACATTTCTTTAGCAGGGGGCTCTAATCCAGTTATCTGTCTCACTTAGCACAGATTGCATGTGTGTGTGTTTCTCATGACCATGTGAACATGGGTGTATGCATGTGTGTGCAGAAGCCCATGCCTTCTTACCTGTGTGACTCCTGTCTGACTCATGCTCATCATTATGTGTATGTGGCCTCAATGGGGTTCTGGGTTTGTCATGACTGACCTCACAGGTTCTGGTCTTGAGTTTGGAGCTCCGCCCAGGGAGACAGATTGTTGGGTGAAATGGCCAAATGTTCGTCATCGCGGTCCCCCGTCCGTCTCTTTCTCTGCTTTCTCCATCCCTCTCCTGATTTTTGGTATTTTCATATTAAGGTGGAAACACTTTTTAACGACACGACAAACAAACACATTAATCATGAAAATCGGCCTTCTCTGTATCAGGTTTTCACTTCTCAGAAAGTGGGAAATTAGAAACATATGCCTTTTTTTCCAGCTCTCTTTCTCTCATGCCTGACATTTCTTTGGTCTTACTCTGTGTTGCCATTCTCAGTCGGACTGTTTGAAGGGAAAGAGGCTCAGTATGCTGAGAGAAAACATCCTTTACTGGTTCTGACAGGCTGCCTCTCAGCTGGGACATGGCTCCAGTCTCAGAGAGTGAGATGAGATGAAAGGTAGAGCAGCTGTCAGTGATTCATTTGATAGCTTCTTTTGTTCAATTAAAAAGAGTTTTGATGAAAAATCAATGTATTTTTGCCAAAATAAGATATCTGGAAAGAGTGTTGGTGTCAGTATTCAACCTCGATTATTGTTTCTTTACGTGGACCATTCATTTTTCAAACATCCTGTCTTGTCTTGATGTAGACAGTTTGCAAAAATGAAATTAAAAAACAGAACAAAATCCAGAAGAAGGATTCAAGTCCAGGCCCTAGAAACCAAAAACCACAAACAGTTTATTTCCCCATAATAATAATAATAATAATAATAATAATAATAATAATAATTGAGGATGATGGTGGTGGTTGGGACAGGAGCTAAGTTTTAACTTGACCATAAAAAATCCTCAAACTTAACGACGTATCAGTTTTCCTTCAAAGATAATTCTGGTCACATGATTTGACAACATTTGAAAAGACTTGCAACTCTAGTTTGACTTGTGGCTTGACTTGGACGTTAACCTTTCGTCTTTGAATGACTCGATATCCTCCCTTTAACCACTTATTTACAGCTACATCCTTTGTCTTACTCACGAAGGAGGGAAATTTGGTTCTGATAGTGCAGACGAGCAGACACACAGATAATAACTTATGTAGGAAATGAAAGACAACACATGCTGCAAGATTTGGACTTGACTTTGGGCTTGTTGTTTTGAGTTGGAACTTAACGTGGGACTTACCTGTCTTGACCTGAGAGCAAAGGACCAGGACACACCAAAAACTAGCGGCGACAGAGGCCGATTGTTACGTCGCCTCACATCGCCTGTGTCTCAGCAAACACTGGGCTTGATCACACAGCAACGACGACAATGGCCAACTTACTTGTACTCTCTGAGCCTGCATGAGAGGCAATAACCTTTCCATACCAGCAGGTGGTGGTAGTCTGTATTTGTCATTCAAAAAAGGAAACAGAAAGACTCAGGCCTGCAGATATAGAAATACTTTGTCCTAACTACAATATTATCGCAATATCTAGTAGACCATGTCCTCTAGCATGATGTCGTGCAGGAGGAGCAGCCACACACTGTGGGAGTAGCTAGTTACTGTCTTCTTCTTCTTCTTCTTTTGTGTGGGCGGTAACCAGCTTTAAGGTGCACTCCAGTACCTAATGTGACAGCCAGAACGGCCGTATGGAGCTCATTCTGCAGCTGTCAGTATTAGCCTCGAGAAGACAATGTCAGACAACCTCAGTCTCCAAGGTCAGGGGGGTGTCGGAGTAGAAACGTCCAGTCCCGGTCCCAGTCGTCTGCCCTCTGTTCTCTGTCCCACTGTTCACTTCACCTGTAACATCCTTGCTGTGCCCTGACAGCAATATTCATTCATTGTTTAGTATGGTCGACACGACTCAGGTCTTAAAGTCTGACTTTGTCCTCTGCTGCAGAGGGAGAAATCAAGTGTGGATTTGTCCCGAAGTCTAACTGAGATATGAGAAGGGAGATAATACAATGAGAAAAACAAGAATGACGTACTCACACAGTCAGTCATATCCAACCGTTTTAAACTGTATTTGTTTTATGAGGTAGTTTACCTTAGCAAAGATGAACATGGGCCCAGCCACTCAGAGGCTCAGAAGCTAAAGGAGCATTTCTGGTATATTTATGAACACAGTTTTTCTTACTATTTACATATTAACACAGTTTCTTATGCCAAAAGCAAATCTCAACAAAACTGATGGAGGTGTTTCCTGATTGCTGAGCTGATCATTAAAGATGTTTATCTCAGCAGAAATATCTACAACTCTCTGATGTATTAACATGACATTTGGAAAACTGCCTCAGCTGTACTTTGTGTGTTGTGTGAATGAACAAAACAAAGCTAAACTAAGATAGTGAACGGTGTAAACATTATGCCCGCTAAACATCAGCATGTTAGCTTTGCCATTGTGACAATGTAAGCAGGCTGATGTTAGCATACAGCTTCACAGAGTGTTCTACACTGACTTCCTGTTCGATCGTGAAGCCTCTAAACTTCCCCTTGTATTCTGTCTGAACAGTCAGTTAGCGTGTTGGTATTGACTGTGGTGCCACCCTTTAGCAAGTTTTTTACTGCTTTGAATCAAAAACACATGTTGGATCTTAACTTTAATTCCCCGTATGATTTCTTCACACTGAGCATTAAAGCCTCACAGAGCAGTGTGTAGACTTGTGTCCTGTAGCTGCTCCCGTGAATAAAAGACTAATAAAGGTTGAGGTTTGTTGAGGTATTGAAGCAGAGAGAGATGTGATTCTCCCTCAGAGCATTGCCCTGCATTAGCCTGCTGTAGTAACACCTTATACCTTCATCCTTTAGGACTTAATGAATACAGCTGCAGTGATCCTGAAGCATCTAAAGCAGTAGAGCTCCGTCTGCCAGGAATGTGTCTCTGCTCTGGCCTGACAGCGGTGGAAGCTGCCTGTCACATACAGCAGCAGAGGAGGTTTAGGAAACTGGATGTGGATCCAGACTGGATTCCTTCTGTTGGATTTATTATTTGCATGCAGTGACAAAGATCTTGGATTGGTTGGAAAACAAATCTAAACATTCCAAAAATGTGTGTTTATGTCACGGTACACCTGGGTTCATAATCCTGGATGTCAATGAGCCAACACACAGGCGGGTTTTTATGACTGACATAGATCTGCCAGCAGTTGTGTCGGAGCTGATCCCAGCAGAGCAACACTGAAACTGAACTGAGACGTGTGTGCTATAATCTGTGTAAGTTACAGTTGTGATATCTGTGACAGCGCTGTGGTGTGTGGGTGAACTCTGCTGTCAACCCTCTTTCACATGCAGTTTACAGAGGACAGAGGCTGGAGGACTGTGGGTATCTTATTCACCACTGTCTGTTTTAGCAGTGATGCTGCACATCTGAAGGCGGCTAATAGTGATACATGAATAAAATACATCAATGATGATGTATACGCTCTAAGTTGGGGAGAAGGCCTTTGGGAAGTTGTGAACTTCCATGTTCATAATCTGAATGTTGCACTCATATCATTTGAGCAGTATGAATGTATACTTTGGCCACTTGGGGGCAGCACAACAAGCTGTAAAGACAACATTTGACATATAATCACGTTATATAGCTGTAATGGCTAATGTGCTAGCAAAACCTTTGCCTATTTACACATACAGCAGACTCAGAGAATTCATTTAGAGTTGTGTTTGTGTCCACCTGATGGACATTAGTCCAATAACAACTCTTTTGAGCTCTGTTATCTTCACATCACTAGCTCCCATCTCTTACCTGACTCTGAGTAGAGTGTCACAAAGTAAAACATTACAGTAATCACATTACATTTGTCTGTAGCGCAGTAATGTACTGCTGTAATGTGCTGTTCCTAAATGAAGTAAGTTACTAATCAAACACAGCACGTTCTCTAATTATCTGCATGATGGAAAGATAGAAAACAATCCTCCAGCTTCACCTGACCTCTCCTGAAAGTCAACACAGCAGCAGTGTGTACTGACTCTGAGGAGGAACACACTCATGAGGGATAACCACTACTTTGGTGATAAACGCGTCAAATAAGCTGGACTAATCTTCTATAAAGCCACGGTACGATGAGCCAGCATCTTCAGTAACTTTGGTTGAGTGTGTTAAATGCAGCTCATATGCCATTTAAACATGTTTTATCCTTTTAAGTCTGTTAACACCATCTAACAGTGTTAGGAGGGCCAGTCTCATACTTTATATTTATTGATAAGCTGTATTATTTTGAGAAAAATAAGTTTTTCTACCAGGTGTTGTAGTAAGCCAGCCTCTGCAGTGACTCTTCAGTGTTTGTTCATGTGAGAGTACATGGATTTGTATTCAGTGTGTGTGGATGTGAGGACAGTGTCTGTGCCCTTGATGTATTTAGACTGCAGGTGTGTTTCAGTCTGACCTCTGGTGACCTCAGTGAGATGAGGATAAACTGTGTGGCAGCTCTGTTTGGGTGTGATTTTGGATGAGGAGACAGAGCTTCAGGCGTCTCTTCTAATCCACCACCACGCCCCACACTGTGCTGCTGGCTGCCCGTAGTGTCTGTTAATCATCTGCTCTATAATACTCAGTCATCTCATGATATATTCAAGGCAACAACTGTGACTTGAATAAGTGATGTCCCTTAAAACATAATTATTCATAGTTCTTCATATTTTTCTTCACATGAAACTTTAACGTTGTTGGCTATAATGACAAAGTCAACACGCTCTCCTGTCTCGTCAAACAGGCAGCTGGACAGGGGCATTATGCTTTTACCTACCCAGTAGAGGGGCACTTCAAGAAGTGATGCTAGAGGGGTAACTACGTGGACAATCGTAGAGGCGTAGGGCCGCTGACCAGGCTGCTGTATTTGACATGTTGGGAGTGATAACTGGCTGCCAAAACAATGAGCTAAAAGAGGCTAAAAAGCTCTGCAGAGCTGATGGAAACTGTCGGTTTCCGATTATTCTTTGTGTGAATGTTACTAGTGTGCAGTTCTGATAACAGATTCAAATCATTATTATCGATATTGCTCAAATCTCTCTCTGCCCCAAAATCAGCCCTAATGTCCTGAGAGCGGTTCTGTTCTGGTATTTTCCATATGGAAGGGGAGAATGTCTAAGTTTCACTGGGCTGTGAAGCTGGAAATAATGATGGTGGAGTTACTGGTGAAGTGTTGCAACTGTGGTACAGTTCGAGGGAAGTCATTAAAGTGCCAGAGCTGGCAGACAGGGCAGCGAGTCAAGGAATGTTGAAGGCAGGGGAGTTTTACCACTTTTACCATCGACTTGTTGAAGAGAGACCGACAGAGGAAAGGTCAGTCGATGGGAAACACTTTCCACTTTCCTTTCTTTCCCCAATCATTTTTCCTGAAGAGATGGAGACCTTTCATATACCCGAACCATAGCAATGTGTCGGTATGGAGGAGTTCTATGTTAAAGGTAGCTATGGACTCCTACCAGTTTTCCAAGTCATTGAGCAGCAGTTTCGCAAAACAAGAAACGCTGAGGGACACATATCCCATCATGCCACTGTTGCACTGTAAATGGTACTCAATGTGACCTGAGTCCGACACTGAAATCCTACTTGAAACGAATAAGAACTCCCTGTCCCGGAGCGTAAGACCCAGATATAGGCTGTTACGGTCTTTTCTCCTCATTTTTAAATAAAGCCTCATTATAATGACTCAGTTATTTTTCTCCCCTTCTCTCTTCTCTTCTTCTCCATTATTTAAAAAGAAAAAAATACAGTCAACCCTGAATTAACATAGTAACACATTAATGACATTGAACCAAAGGAGGGGACAATCTCATTGTTGCTGAGACCAAATCGAAATGAATCTCCCATCTGCATCCAATCTCCCATCCAATCTAAGTAACAGCAATAGTACATTGAATGTACATATATTTTGTATTAGCAGTGTTATGAATCTCTTGACAGGGAACAGAACAAGCTGTCCTATCCTCCTTCTGATTATCCAAAGTGGGACGGCCCTGTCACCAGGAAGTAGGACAGGGATATTTATCTGCACATCTCTGGGAAGTGTGTGATTCTAGAGGCTTGGTGATACAGTGAATACACTCAGGGTTAGCTGGAGAGTTACTGTAGCTGGTGAGCCAGCTGGGAATATGCTAACCAAGGTTCCATACTTTTTTTTCTCCACCTTCCTGAAACCATCCAGAAAAACAATTTAAACCATCCCTAAGTTTCTTAACTGTATTATTATTAACTGTAGTTGTTAGTTAACGTTTTAGCATTCAAACTTCTTTAACCTTCAAACTGCTGCTACTCTTCATTCACTGTAAATTTGTAGTGTTGTCACATTAAACTGTAGTTCACTGTTTAAGTGAACAGAAATGATCATTCTGCTGTGTTTAGCTGTTAGCTCTATTAGCTCCATTAGCTTTAAGCTATTAGCAACATTAGCTGTTGGCTCTGTTAGCTCCATTAGTTATAAGCTATTAGCTCAGTTAGCTGTTGGCTCTATTAGCTCCATTAGCTGTAAGCTATTAGCACTGTTAGCTTTATTAGCTCAATTAGCTGTAAGCTAATAGTTCAGTTAGTTGTTGGCTCTATTAGCTCCATTAGCTGTAAGCTATTAGCTCAGTTGGCTGTTTACTCCCCAAGCCAAAAACACTGTAGGACTCTGCTGCCCAACAGCTAACAGCTAACTAGCTCTCCTGCTTATTTAAACACAGATTTGCTGTATATGTAGCATTATCAGTGGAAAAAAGTTTGTCAATACTGACTTTAGGCTCAAACGTCCTCACATATTTTAAAGCACAGTTTTTTTCATAGTTCTCAAGCTGAGTCGCCAGCCAGTGATATTAGATGCATTAACAGCATGAGATGGTCTAATCAGCACTGTGAGGTGAATTATTCATGTGTCTAGACTTCATACAAAGTCAATGAAAGACACAAATAGGCGTGTTGATGAAGGTTCTCAGTCATCCAGATCATGATAATTCTAAGTGCTGTATCGTAGGCAACTGGACGTGTTTCAGTTTCTTGAAGATGTTTCACCTCTCATCCAAGAGGCTTCTTCAGTTCTAACTAACTGGAGGGGAGTTGCAGGCTTTTAAACTCTGTGTGGGAGTGTCCTTACAGAGTCGTTAAGGACACGTGTGAGCTCTGAGTTTCAGAGTCGTTGTAATGTGGGTTGCTAGGGCTAGGTGAGCCCAGGTGTGAATGGTTGTTAATGTGTCTGGGGAGGGAACTCAAAATTATTTATTTCTGCCAGATGAAGTGCATGACTCATGGAGGATTTCGTGTGACTCTGTGTCGCGAAGGCCTATCGCCGTTGACATGCAGACTGACGTCACAACCTTAACGTCGCTGATGTCCGGACAGCAATGGACGAGAGGAGAATCACTAATCGTGGTCGTTTGCAGACACCCAGATCTGTTCGATAACACATCTGCTCATACCAAGACGGGACAAAAAGGGAGCTGGCATGGAGGAAAGTTAGCGAGTAAGTTGGACTACCTTGTAAGTAGGGCTGCACAATTAATCGCAAAATAATCGAAATTGCAACATGACTAAGTGCAATATCCAAATCACAAGATCTCCATTTATTTATAAAGGTAAAATGTGTCACAAAACAGTGTTTTAATGAAATTTTGTAGTGCTGCAGAGATGCTCTGCCCTACAAAGCTTGTAATAAACCATGTTTGTTTGGCAGAGACCAAGGAGGAGGAGAAATGCCACATCATCATGATTTTACTGGTTTTTCAATCAATGAAAATTGTGATGAAAAATGTTATCGTCCATAATAATCATGAATTATATCGCAATATCTGTCAAAATAATCGCAATATCACTTTTTGACCATATCGTGCAGCCCCACTGGTAAGTCATGGAAATATGTCTCAGCACTGCATAGCCCTGACTGATCTGAACTCCATTCAGGGAAGAAGCATTTTAAAAGTTGTTTGCTTGTCATCTAGCTGACAGACCTGACGAAGCATGAAAAAGCGGCATTATGATGTTGTTATTTCAGCATCCTTTTGATCCATTTGTTGCAGTCACAGTAAAATTGCTTTGTTTTGGGACAGGCGCGCCACAGCTGAGAACTGGGCAGCGGTCAGCCTCAGGTAGTGCAGGAAGCTGCAGTCATCCAGACCAGACACAGCTCCTGAAGAAGACAGTGACGTTCACTGAGCTGGGTGCACAGATCAAAATTAATAAAGAAAACAGGACGCGACTGCATTCAAATGTTTTAGCACAGAGCACTGCAGGTGGTGCTCTACATGCATTGATTGATGAATGATCAGCACTAGTGCCAACGGACAGCGACAGTCTGAATAGCTTTTTGAGCTAACTAGCTTGCTAACTGAGTAAAAACAGTTTATTCCACAGACATACAGTATGTGTTACTTAATCGGGGCCCTTACATTACTCAACACAACAGTCCTCGAAGGTTATTACTGTATACTTGTCATTGTGGAGTGTGATGGACACATCATACAGTGCTGTTCATTCAGAAGCTCAGATAGCTTCTCTTCAAAGCTTCCTCTGTTGTTGTCTCTGTTCAGATTCTGCTGCTGTCTCGCTTCCTCACTTCCTGTTAAACTGCCCCAACTGTGCTTAACTGCATCTTGCAGAAGCAGAGTGTTTGAATATGTGACGATGTGGCAAACTTCCGTACTGAGGGAATATAGGGTATGGGAGGTCTCATAATCTAACAGTTGTTCCATTATATCCGATGCATCACTACACCACTAGGTTCAAATCATTTCTATTCAGTTCTCCCTGTTGAGTCCTAAATACTGGATTGCTTTATGTTAGCCAGTCGTGTTATGCACTTACTGTAGCTTCTCTTTTTCTTTCTTCCTCTCTGATCCTCTCCTGCCAAAGAAATTGTGCGTTCTGTTTGCTTCTCCACAGCTTTATTTTTAGTCTCGCAACGCTCCCGTCGCGTCTGTGATGACTAAAGGAATGATAATGCTGTCGTCTGTCTACAGTATCTGTGTAGACCCAAACTTCATCACATCAGATGTGAGCTGACACAAAGTTTACTATTTCCCTTTTCTATTGCTCTCTTGTTTTAATACACAGTGACAACAGCGGGATTTGTACATCTACAACATAGAATAAGAAAAACAATGAGAGACAAAATGAGAAAAATGACAATCATTCTGTTCCATGTATTGCCTGTATATTACAATGTTCAGTGAGAAAGACGCTGAGTGTTGTGAATGTCTGAGCATTAGCCTTGTGAGCTGCCATCTATTATGAATGAAAGAAGCAAAAATACCGTTCTGTCTCAGATTTGACAGGACCAGGCAGGTTCAGACTGGTTAGGCTGGGCTAGGTCTAGTTTTAGGCTACTTAGGATATGTTAAACATAAATGAAAGACATTTGATCAATTTTAGACTGATGGAGCTCTAGCTGACATCAAGTAAGAGGTTATCAGTTTGTAGTTGGGTGTCAGATTAACTTGTTGATATTCTCTTTAGACACAAAGTACATGATGTTTGTATTTTATGCCACGATGTAGTGGTCAAGAGTAAAAAAAGAAAAAATCTGAATCTAAAAGCTTTGTGCATTCCTTGTTCTCTGAGTCATGATTCAGTCAAATCTGAACACACAATACACATATTCTAAGATTCAGCATGAATAATCCATAAATCCGCTTAGAAATCGTAGAACAAAGATGCTTATTATAACTCCAGATCTAGTGAATCATCTTCATAATCAAGGAATCCAGTAATAACTGTGTGTAAATATATGGGTACATTGCAGAAGGGGAAATGCTGAAAGCTAATTTGGCATTCTTTTAATGGTGCCAGTTTTAGCTCATAGCCCACCTCACTGAATTCATACCAACAATATACTTCCTGATAAACTCCCCTTGGGAACTGTAGTTCTTAAAGATGAACTTCATCAGAGAAGTCAGACAAAAAATAATGATATTAGTTACAAAATCCATTAAAAGTAACTTAATGTTGCATGTTTTTTTTTTATATTAATGTTCACAGGAAGTGAAACAAATTTTCACCTTGTGTTACTTTATGTGATGACCGTGAGATCAGTTGTATTTATTTATGTTACGGGCACAAGTGTGTATTCTGCACAAACTGCTGGATTACTGTGCACAAGCTGCAGTGACACACACCATGAGTTTGTGTGGTTCTGCCCGCCTGCTCCACCCGGCCCTCCATACACCAGTTGGCAAGAACTCTTGACACACAACATTACACAATCACTATCAGCAGCTCTAAGTGTAAGAGTACTGGTCTTACCGTGGAGCTTTTAAAGTCCATATGGGTCCCATATTGTGGCTCTAGTTGCCACTACACTCAGATCAATATGAAGGATTATTAACCTTGTGCCCCTCTTAACACAGACCCATCCATCAGTGTCCTCTTTTGCTCCCCCAATCATTAAATGTCAATATATATGAAGCTCCCGATTGGTTGGTACAGTCTACAGCCGAGCAGTTTCACACTGCTGTTGTAACATTTAAAAGAACATTAAAAAGAGACAAAGCATGTCATTCATAATATCAAAGTAATGAAGCAGTTGCTGCTGAAAACCCCACATCTCCTGAATATGTGTGTGTAACCCACAGAGGAGTCATGTCTTCAGTTACAGCAGTGATGTGGTCGTTATACTCAGTCCTGAGCATCACGGTTGGAAGGTCACGCATTGTTTTGCCTCATGCTGGATCAATTTCCACATTTGTTGTATGGAGGAACATTTTTCCAGAAGCCTTTGCTTTTTATATCTGCAGTAGACGTCTTTTCCCTGGAGGAAGGTGTCCTTGTTTTTGTCTTGTCAAAGAGAAAAAAAGCCTAAACTCTAAAAATACAGCCTGTGTGGCGGGGGGCTCTTGTTTCTCCTCCCTTCATGGTTTGCAGTAGGTGAGGTGAGGCTCTGCTCTGATAACAACCTGACAGTTCTCTTTATAAAGAATCACAGCAGAATGTCTGGATGTACTGGCCAGTTTAGGAGAAACAGTGTTGGGTGTAAAAAGTAAAACTCACTGCTCAGTGTGTAAAAAAATCCTCCCTGTATGATCCCTCAGTTCAATGGCAGCATTATTTCTGTAGTTTGGCCAAGCAGTATCAGTATTTTGTCAGGGTCTGGTGCCACTATTATGATGTCAGGTAAAGTGTTATGATATTGCCTCTTAATATTGCCCTCAAAGTGCACCAGACTGATGCATTTTACTTTCAAATGGGCACAATTTTCTTTACGGGAAGCATGCAGTCAGATGACAAGACAGCAAAACAAGTCACCAACCCTGGACATCAGAAGCCTGGCATTTAAAAAGAAATCTGATCCTCCTTCCTCTCTTCTTCCAGCAGATGAAATATATGATCTGCCAAGTCCAGTGAGTAAATATAAGACAGCTACAGCTTCAGCTCCGTTTGTACACTGAAAGACCAAGAAAGGTTGTGAGGGAACCAAGAGAGAACGCTCCATCTATTGATGTTCTCTGTTTCTTTCACAGCAAACTTTCAAAGGAACCCTCTCTCTCCCCTCAGCTTGACTAAATCACTTTTTGTTTTCACCTCTTTTCCAAACAGTCTTTCTCAATAGTTTTTGAGCTCTCTGTAGCAGGAGTCCATCTATCATGTCAGGGAAACAAAGCTGAGGGAGACAAAGGCAGCACACAGTCAGTGAAGAAACAGTGTGACCTTTGACCTGTGTGTTGATGCCACTGCTGTCCTTCTTCAGTGCAGTGATGTTGATCTGAGCGCACTAAGCAACTGGAAGTGACTCAGAGAGAGAACAGTGTGTGAACAAGTCGATCCAATCGGAGCCTCCCTTTGTCTGCATGTTGTTAGTGTGTGTTAGTGTGTGTCTGTGTGTGTGTGTGTGTGTGTGTGTGTGTGGTTTATATTGTGACAACATACATCACCTGCTCACTCAGTAGCCGTGGTTACATACAGTATATCTATTGATTCCAAGTGAGCTGTTTTACTTGAATGTCCAGTCAAGTGATCTGTAATTTATGTGCAATAGTTCACAGACTGAAAGCTTTGAATGATAACATTTGTGATTGGTAGCTGTTGTGTAATCGGCACAAGTATCTTGATCCTGACTAATAACTGGAAAACAATCAGTTACATCAGTGACTCCTATATGTAATGAGTCCTAGACTACTAGTAAGTAGGCCAGCCCTCAGTAACAACCTAGCAACAAAGGTCTCTAGGACAGATTCCTAGTCGTGAGCTGACGTTCATGCTTTCTGGACATCGTGGGATTTCAAAAACTGATCGTGTTCTGGAGCTGTTGTGTTTCATTCACAACACTTGTGTAAGTGAAGGGGACATGCACAGAAAGATGAAATACTACCATATTTTCTAACCACAAACAGATGTCCAATTAAACTAATCTCATGGCTATTACTTGTTAATTTTCTCCTAGACCACTGCTCTAATAATGGACAAAATTTCCCACAGACATGCTTGTTTATTCTCATTGATGTGGCTACATGAGCAGTTTTGTTGTCTGATTGGTCCATTATGTATGACCCTACCCTCTGTGATCTTTTACTGTTGGCAAAGGTTTCATGTGGAAACAGCTCATAGAGGGAAAAAATAGAAACGATGCTCACATAAAAAGGGCATAATGAAGCTTGACATAAACAAAAAAGTCCAATGCATGAAATGTCATTCTTGGTATTGGAAATAGTTGTTTTGGATCAAATATAGAGCAAATTCCATCCACTGATGTAGACCATGAGACGCAGATGAAGCTTTAGAAAAAAGCCAGTAAAGGAACTTATTAATATGCACTGTTTGGGACCATTATTATATAATTTTGTTGAGTTGTGTGTTTACATTAACCCTATAGGGTTAATGTAAACACACAAACATTATAATGTTTCCAACAAGGTTCAAACCAGAGAAATCTAAGTAAGTTTCCTTGAGGTAATGGTGCATTTCATTTGGTCTCCTATAACTTCCAGGAGAGAGTCGAGAGTCAGAGAGTGAGAAATCACTTAATTACATCAGATCGATTTTCATCAACAGTGGTGGTTGCCTCGCATTACTAAAGCAAGTTTTTATTCTCCCATAACAGCCCGATCACTGTACATTAGCCAGAAGCTAGCGACCAGTGGCATACACAGAGGATGTGTGTGTCTGGGTGTTTGAATTCAGGTCAGCCTCTGACTAAACTCAGCACTCAGCAGAGACTCTGGTTCTCTCTCTTCTTTCCCCCTCTCCTCTCTGTAACGTTACGTTGAAGTAAAGTACATTTCCCCTCCAGCTCCAGTCAGCAGTCAACATTACAGAACATAAACACCCGACAATGGAGGTCACCTCCACTGATCACTGCTGCAGTCAGGCTGATAAACAGGAGTGAAGATTAATCCACTTTTTAATCCCAAAAGTTAAAAAGTAATCTCTGAGCTCTCCTCCTGTCAGAAAACATCTTGCGTCTAAAGAAAAAAAAAAAAAATGTCTTCAAATTGACTCTATTTGATTGCTAATTCTGCATTTGTTTGATAGAATAATTGTTCTGCCATCTCAAGATAACACAGACGAGAAAGAAGGTCTGAAATCAGAGCCACATCCACGTGTGTTTCATGTGTTTTCTTGCCAGTTTCCATACCCAACACCAGAACTGAATTCTGTGAAATACACTTAGTAAGGGTTGGACACTTTCTAAAGTAACAGGGCCAACTGAGATTCCAGCAAACAGGATGTGGAGATTTTCTGATAGAATCTGTGCCTGTCGTAGCCTCGTACTGTCTCGGTGTATGGTTGACAGACAGCTGATATTTACTGACATTTCCATCTGGCCTCTGTGGCAGCAGTGGGAATGTTCTGAACTGATAACAACCGACAGTACATCCAATAATGATGCAAGAGGTCATTTTCCTTTTTGAACCAAAGAGCATCATAAAATCTAATATGACACAATATAAATGGTTTTGATGAGAGAGGTCAATCATTCTTCTAATTGTTCTTCGGTTAAGTTAAAAGATCAGGTTCAGTCTGCTGAAGTTCAGTTGTGTGTGCTTAAAATGTTCTGGTACGCCGAGACCCTGTAATCAAGTAAGTGATGTGATGGGATGCACTTTCTTGCTCTGTGCAGTTCTCATGTTTCCTAGCTGGACTAGCTGAATTCTCTGAAAGCAGATTATTGCATTTACAATTGTTATTCAAGCCTCTCCAGTGATGTACAGTTCTGTCATTATCTTGTATTGCATTATCATTTTACAGCAGACTGCCATGTTGAGGCGCTACACCTCAGGGAACAATAGTGCTCATATGCCACATTCAGCTCATCTCCATGCTGTTGTTGACTCAGGCCTTTGCTGGCGTACGTTGTGTAAAACATGCTGTGGATATAGTAAATCCAATATGTACTATAAATGATGGCTCAACTGAAACAAGCTGTCAATAGAGATGTGCTAATGGTGGATTGTAAGTACATTTACTCAAGTGCTGTGCTAATCTGGTGGTGCTTCCTGAGCTGTGCTGCTACATACTTCTCTACTACTCCACTACATTTCAGATGGAATAGGTTTCTTTTTCACTTCAACGCATTTATTTGACAGCTATAGTAACTAGTTACTCTGCAGGAGTAAGAAGAACTCCAGCAGTTTTCCACATCAGCGTGTGTTTCCAGGTGATGGGGAGTACTGCTAACCTGACAAAGCTGAAAGTTTCTTCTTCTGGAAAATGGAATTCAAAAAAGTACTTGGCGGATGATTCGATGAACCATCTGTCTATCAACATCTATCAACCGCAACCAATCAGATCAACAGTAGGGGAGCGCTACCACCAGCGGAGCCAGCTGGTAAACCACACTCTCACCAAAACCAATATGGAAAAGAGCAAAAAGATGTCTTTGATTTAGAACTGCATATGTGAAAAAGGTTGTATAAAGCCTTTAGTGTCTCCAGAGGGCGCTGTGTCGAGTCTGATAAATGTCCTCAAGTGATGTCGCTTGAGTCAGCCTCTGTTAAGACTCAAAGTGTGAAAATGATAAAAATCTGTCAGTGTGGAGTTAGACAGAAGTGAGCTGACTAGACCTCCGTGGCTGCTGCTCATCTCTGCTGCAGGCGACCCACCGTATGTCCACTGTTGGTATAAAACCTGTCATTGGGCACATTTTTCAGTCATCCTATGTTGTTAAATCACCAACGACCAACAACAACAACCGCCATGCTAGCAACCTACGCACTGAAACTGACAAGTGACCCTAACACTAATGTGGTCGCTAACAGTGCCAACCTAACCAAGCTAGCAGCTGTTACTTTTTTCTTCTGTGGCCTCTCCGAGTGCAAAACAAGCTCAAGTACAAGACGTTATTTTGCAGGCAGGAGCACCGGAGCTCCAATCCTGGGTTTAACTCAGCCGATTCTCTTAACTCAAGACGATTTGAGTTTTCCCCTGTACCTGAATAATTGTAGACTGTCAGTGGTAGAATTGCATTGTGGGTAATGTAGGTGCCAAGGAAGATGAACTGCATAAAAAGAAGATCATTTAAATGAATTGAAATGTTGTCTAAATTATAGCAGAGTATTTCTGGAGTATCTAGATGTTCAACATAAACTTACAGCTGATGTGTGTTTGGCACATCATGTTGTGTCTCTTCTTGGCAGACTGTAGCATGACTCAGCAGTTAGAGGAGAGTGATGAATCAGCAGATAGTGGAACGTGCCTGTGTTGTTCCCCTCAGAGTCACAATCAGATCTATCATGCAGAACAGACACACACTCACACACACACACACACACGTACGTGAAACATGGAGGGCGCGCTGCTGTATGTGTTAATAGATGGATAACATTCAGCAGCTAGGTAGATCCTCAGAGGCACTGCAGACTCAATAACACTGTCTGTGTCTGCAGTGACCTGACTTATTAACACATCAAGCATTAGCATACTTAAAGGAGTCCACCTGATGAATCTGTGTGTGATATTCACTCTTCCTATTAGTCTGGTTCAGTCTTCACCAACTACTGAAAGAATATCTGTCTCTTTAGCTGCTGATTGCTCCACTCCACATGTTCACCAGCTAGTCTCTAACTGTGTCTCTGTGCTGGTTGTGTAGGCTGGTTGATGAGAATAAATATTTTGAGTCAAAAAACAGAAGAATGAGCTAAAAGAGGCTAAAAAACTAAACTCTGAGTTGGTGATAATCCCTTTGGGTTCATCCCTAGAGATACGATTAATGCCGCCCTCATGTTTTTTTTTAAGCTGTGTGGTTTTATGGATGTATGTTATGTATATGTTACCACGCCAACATTAACATTACCTGCTAAACGTCAACATGCTAGCTTTATTGTTGGAGCATGTTAGCATTCTGACATTAACATTTGGCTAACAGGACAGCTTGCAGCATCACGGAGTTGCTAGCAAAGCTGTAGACGGTTTCAGCAACGATTTTGTGTTTTACGCATTTATCATGAGTTAAATGTCAGCTGGTACAAACCTGAGTAGAGAGCTGGGTTCATTAGAATAGATGTGTGTCTGTTTCGTCAGGCACATTTGAAACAAACGCCTGAAAACTCTCTCAAACATGGCTCTCTCAAAGGCTCAAACATGACATGAACCTGGTTGAATTTTGCCACTTAGTCATGTCCTTATTCTCCAGTTGACTTTCAGCTAATTATTCCACGTCTCTTTTCTCTCCTAGGTAAGTTGACATGGATGTGCACAGACCAGAGGCTCACTGTAGGTAACTTCACCTCACATCTCACCGTGTCGCTGGTCTTTTTTCCATTTTGTTCAGTGGCTGACAGAGGAATAAGATGCATCTCACTTTGCATACACAGGCAATGTAGTTAGTAGGTTGAATTCATTGTTGGTTCGGGTCTCTACATGGAAGTTGTTGACTACTAGCCGCCAGTCACATTGACTGCTGTTGGACTTCTGAACAAGCCCTCATGAAGCACACCAGGCTTTGGAGCCAGCTTTTGTAGTGGCCAAAATGTGTAATTATGTCATTACATCATTTCACTGTCAGAATGAGTTATTATTATTATTATTATTATTGTTATTATTATTATTATTTTATCTCTATTCAAGTTAGCCGGGCACTAACCCTGACGTTAGCCTGCTCCGTCAATAGAAGTCTCTAGTGCGCACGCTCTATGTGACCCACAACACAGACGATCCAGGTATTTTCATAGCCAGGAAGGCTCCATCTCCAACGCTGTGTCCAGGTTTATTGTGACGTCCTTGCCTCTGAGTGGATGGAGATGTTACAGCGTCTTGATGTGTGGTGTTCTGTGTGGAGACAGAAGCAGACCGCCGTCCTGTCTCATCAGATGATGTGGTGCTGCGTTATACAGTGGAGACAGTGGATACTTGCTTAACTATCTACTTACCGCCTGTACCTACTCATATCCTAATGTTATATGTTTTTTGACAGTTCCTATATATTCAGTTATAAAGCTTCCATTCATTATCTATGATATATCTGAGTCGGTGGTGTATTTCCTCCGCTGTGATTCTCCTCTCTGTGCAGTTTCTCTGCTCATGGTCGGAAACTGAGTTTGTGTGTGTGCTGTATTGAGTTTGTGTGTGTGCTGTATTGAGTGTGTGTGTGTGCTGTATGGAGTTAGTGTGGAGCAGTCTGGAGAGGCTCAGTGGCAGCAGGCCGGCCTGTCAGATGCACAGTGTTACTCTCTACGAAAACAGACTTTATAATGTTAGACTCAGACTGTCAGACGACTGCTACTGTTCTTAACTCTCTAACACAGTAGTAGTAGTCCAGCAGGAGGGGCTGAAGTACGCTAACAAGAGGAGGTGGGGAGCAACAGAGAGCGCTCTGAGCCTTTGACAGCCAGTCTTTTGGACATCAGTGGTGTGTGATATAAAATACTCCATTCTTAGTAAAAATCCTGCATTGAGAATCTCAGGTATAAGTATTACTACCAAACTGGATGAAAGTATTACTGTTGGCACCACTGTTGCAAACACAGTGTTAGCCACATGGCTACAGCTAGCAGCCTGGCTACTGTCCAAAGCAACAAACAACTGTAAGACTCCCAGTTTGACCTTCAGACCTTGATCTGATACATCACAACATGAAACTCTCCACAGTTATGAGTTCTGCATTATAATTTAAAGAATTATAGGTAATGTCATTTGCAGCTGTTGAAGCCGACTGACAGCTTATCCAGCTGTGATCAGCTGTGATCAGCTGCAGCCGTCATCAGAAACAGTCGTGACGCTGCAGAGGAGAGGGCGTCTCATTTGTCTTAAAACAGAGTTCCTCGTCTCCTCGTCTCCTCCTGTGCTTTCCTTGCGTCGCTCCACGAATCCTCAGTGGGAGGGAAAAGACGCAGGAAGAGATGCAAGTGAGGGAAACGTGGAAGGTATCTAGGTGAAATGGGATGTACCCACTGACACAACACTGGAGCGCTCTCCATCACGTGATTGCCCGTCAGTTTACTCTTGTTTGACCTCTTCTTTGCCTCCTCCATCAGCAGGTTCCTTTTCTTTTACAGTGTAGAGTTTCCACAGTTATTCCAGTTGTGTCACCGTTACCTGGGGACAGTGACCGGGGAAAACAATGCCTCAAACTGTTTTGGTTGAGCAATGGCAGACACACTTCCTTTGTGCAGTAACTCAGCCTCCAGCCTGGTGTCAGACTGAATAGCATGGTGAAAGTGAGGCTTATACTGAACCAATCTATACGTCGATGGTGTCATTTTTCTACTCTTATAGCGTACTGTTGGTGTGTATTTTTAGCTGGATTACTCAATTAATGTATTATTATATCAACCTAACATCTATTAGATAACTGATCACTCAGTTTGATGTGACGAGGTACTGATGTTGTTGCTCAGCGTCTCTCCACTGACGCTGTATGAGCTAACACTTTAATCGATTCATACATTTCACTGACTCATCTGTCTTTAAACCTGGGCAGCACAGGAGACCATCAGAGAGCTCGTCAGTTTGAGTCTATGTAGAACCTCCTGCTCTCTCATTAAAATCTATTGTGACTGAGTGCTGTCTGACTTTTGTTACTTGTTACACACACACACACACACACACACACACACACACGTTGTATGTGCTCTGTTCCCTTTGAGTAAAGCTGTTAAGCAGATGCATTGATTTTGTATGAAGATGCCCTCAGAGAGCCGTCATATGTGTGAGTGTGTGTGAGTGTGTGTGTGCCATCCTGACTCTCTTTAAGTGATGTGATGGTAAATACCCTGCTGGGGGCAGTACTGACAGTCAGTCATACAGACTGTTTTAATATTGATAATCCTACATGATGAATTTGCCTAGTGATTAATTCATATATATTTAACATAGTAGCCACTGTACTGAGATCCTCTCAATCATGTTGTTCATTTCCCTTATTGAAGAATGTGTGGAATAAAAAGCTTTCATTAACCTGGAGCCTACATTACCCACAATGCAATTCAGCCACTGAGTGACATCACTCAGATTACATGCAGCTTCCTCTGGAGCCACAAAAGGCTTTATACTAGTTTTATCACATATTCAGTCGTACTCCCCAACACCTGTTAACACACTTTATGTGGAAAACGGGTGGAGTTACCCTTTATCATCGAGTGGGTCGACTGATATCAGATCAGATCGACCCCTTTAACCTGCAGCTTTGTACAGATCAAATAGCCTCAGCGTTCTACAAGTTGACTGTAGCTGTGAGAATACTGAGAGAAAACATAGAAGAAGAAGGTGATTATTGATGCTGGATATGAATTTATAACGCAGTCTCTGTATCTGTAGAAAGTCTGTGAGTAGAAGTTGCTGCAGATAACCCAGATGACCTTATAAGGAGTGGTCCTGATCATGGCTGGATCTGATACTAAATTCAGCGGAGTGGCCCTCTACTAGGAACTACAGCTGATAGCAGCTCTTATGTTTCTGCTTGGCTTTCTGTACAACTCTAAGTCTAAGGTGATCTTACAGTGACTCTATCTGTCTGAACAGTCTGACTGTGCTGCAGTAAGCTGACTCCAGGTCAGAGCCAGCTGACACCAGTCACATGCCGCCGCTCCAAACACAGGTCTGACTCCTGCTGCACACTTTTATTTATGGTAGACTGTCAGCTGTGTTGTTTGTGACAGGGACAGTGAATGTCTCTCCTGCTCTCTGTGGGAACACTTTGACACATGAGTGTGTCATGTGAGCTGCTGCCAGGAATAATACAGCCACAGTAACAATAGGTGTGAAGGCTGTAGAGAAGAGCACACAGCGCACTGAGAACTATATGAACTATAGCCTCCTAGTGGATCAACCTCAGACTGGGAGTCATGTTTACTGGTCACAGATCAGCCGTATTATATCTAACAGAGAATTCCTTTCAAACGCTGTTAACTGTACTCAATGTTTAAAGCTGTTTGAATGTCTTCAGTTACACAAAAAAAGTAATTGTGGCCATGTAACGTTAGTGAACGTGCTCAAGAGGGCGCCATTCACCCACTGGAATTAGATGAGAAGTAGAGACGACTTGGAGCGGTTGATATATATATATCTATACATTAATTTTTTCAATGTAAAAATGTGATTTATTTTTTAACAAGAATATCCAACATCAAAAAGAAGGTAGAAAGAAAAATAATAACAATAATAATACCAAACAACAAACAAGCAGCCATCTAATCTGACAAACATCGACAGACGTTGATGTAAGAGAGGCAGTTATTAGGTTCCATACCTACTGAAGCTGTCCCACTGTTCATTAGCCATGTCATCGCTACATCTTTTCACATGCTATTCCATCATATGAACCATCCAGGCACGTCTATGAAGCCAGTTTTTAACATTTTAAATGTAGATTTATTTAATTGTGGTACCACAGTTTTGTGCCAGAGGAGACACAATCTCTGTAATCTGGGTGTTTCATGTTTTAAACATTTACCTATAGTCCAGAACATTTTTCCACAGGGGAGAAACTCCGGGACATTCCCATAATACGTGACTGATTTTATATTTTAAATACTACTCATAAGAATACTTATAAGAAATAATTTCATCATTTTTACTTTCTGGTGTTGCTCTTTTAAATTGGTCACAGCCTGGTTCATACAATATATAAACACCATAAAACACCAACGTTTAAAATGTACACATGAAAACCTGGATTAAATTCCATTATGCTTTCAGACCTCACATGCCTAGTATGAATATGTATCTGTGCCTCTAGATCCTCTACTACCTACACAATAATCAAGATTATAAAACATCTTCAGCAGGTCTTCAGCGTGGACGCACCCAAAAATCTGTCAAATGAAACCAAACATTTTCATCGGTTGCACCGGTGTGCCTGATATTCAGCAAGTCGGATTTACAAAAAAATGATAAAATATGTTTTAACAATCAAAACAACAAAAAACAAAACAAATCAACAAATACTACCACATACTACAAATTTAGCTGGTATACCAGTAAGACAGGGGAGAACAGTCTCGTCTAAACCCTGAGTTTCAACTGTAACATCACTTCATGGTTTTTATAATACTCCAGTAAGAGTGCAACCAGTGTAAAATTTTCATCTGGAGCTCTGTTTAGTTATCATATGAAGAGCCAATATACTATATATCAATGAGCTGATATTATCAGGAGCTAACAGAGACAGGTGCTAAAACGTTGTTTCAGACACGGGGATTGTATTTAAGGATTGTAACTTAAAAGCACCATGTATAGGATGAGGCAGCAATGCACATCACTATACATGCATACATAATGTACTGTAGTTTTACAAATTAAAATATCATTTTAAGGTTATTTATTGGCAGTAATGAAACAAAGTGGGCTTGGTGTGACTGGTGGGAGCTCGTCAAGAACACGTTTATTTTTCAGATTCTCTCCTGACAGTACTTCACAGAATAAATGAACACAGAAAAATAATCTCTTCTCCTGCTCTTCAGTCTTTGGCCCTTCAGCTCTGTAAAACTAGGCCAGCGTAGGCTCATTTTCTTCCAATTGCTGCTCCTGAAGTTGTTTTACACATGACTGGGGACGGAGGTGGTGGGGTGTGGGGGGGTTGGGGGTAACGAGGGACAAGATAAACGAGCGCAGCACAATAAAAATCTATGAAATGTATTTCAGGGGAATGATACATTTTTACAAGAACTGGGTCTCCAGTGAATGATGCCATTTAATTGAAACAAGAATGCAGTATTAGCATCGAAACCCTTTTTCGGAACCAGAGTCATATTTATACATGTGTACGTATCTGCTCCTTTAGTCTGACATGTATACTTTTAACAGCGGTGACATCATCATCAGGTCTGAGCTGACACAGCGTCTGCGGCCCCGCCTGTCTTTGTCGTCTCCACATCAGCCCCGCTCCGGCCCCCTCGTCTCCATCACTATTTTCCTCTCCGGCGTTCCCCTTTGCCCTGTTGCCCTGACAACAGACAGACACCGATGCGAGGGTTTCCTTGGAGACGGGACAGATGAGGGTTCTTCACCACTAAGGTCTGGAAGCGCAGCTGCAGCACCACCTGTCAATGTAAAATCTGATTTAGATGATGAATACTTACAGTAAATATGAGATGAATTATTTTTATCTGTTCAGCATTAAGACACAGTGTGTCCACGCTGAGAGCTCTGCCGTGGCTCAAGGTCCAAGATTTTTTTGCCTGTCTGGTTATGGATCATGTTCATGAGTAGGGCAGATTGTGGATTTGGATTTGAGGACATGGAGGGTGGAGGGGGCAGTGAGGATTAAGAAAATCATTTTCTGTCTCATTCTTTGTCCTCGAGTTTCCAAGTAAATCACATTAAGGGCCATAAGCTGTTGGAAGAATATTTGAATCTTGGAACAGTTTTCAGTTTTTCAGAGGAATAACATCTAAGAAGGAAACCACTGGGTCTGTTCACATATAAAGCCACCAAAGGTTTCACTTTGGAGCCGTCCAGTGTTACTATCAAGGCCTACCCTGTGGAAAACGAGCCATCTGATATCGCTGTATTAGCATTGTTACTGGAACATCATAATGAATGGTGCTGTAGGTCCATCATTGAGAAAGACCAATCATGTTTTTGTATGTCATAACTAAGCTTGTCTGATATCCAAAATTTTATCTCACAATATTGTCCCTCCCAGAAATTGACAGTATTATCGTAGCTTTTGTAGCTGGGTGATGGACTCGGAGGTGAGACTGCTAATTTTGTGGAGTTTCCCTGTTTAGTTAAAACCTGCTTATGGCAAAGACGACCTGCAGCCTTATCCAAATCCTTTGGCTCGCCATTGTCTCCCGCTTTAAACCTGAAATATTGCCAAATAAGCGACCTGGCGTTCTATTTTGAGACACGCTGCGTGCATGGCGCTACATCACGCCAATTAACCTGTAGTAACCTCCAAAGCTGCCGAGACAGCTCCATGTGTATTTTCTTTGTCATCTATGTCATTACTAAAAAGAAACGAAAAATAATAAGTGAACAGCACAATGATATGTTCTGAACAGCATATGAACCTAGTCTGCTGATTGAGAGTCTTGTACATGACCCACTCAGCCATAATGGTCCAGGAGTAGTTTTAGGTGCTGTTCTTGGCAAGACCCGCCCTACTCTGCCTCTGATTGGCTTACCCTGATATTCTTACCCAAACCACTTTCACAGCTCATGCCTAAACCTGACCAGAGACAGTTAAGACATGAGATGAGAGTCATTTCCTGTCCTGTATCACATGGGTTTGCCACTGACCTGCCCATTAAGGAGACTAGCGGCAGGTCCTGAGTCAGTTCATACTAACGGGAGATGTTCACAGATCTTTCGAACATTCTGGCACTAAAATTTCATTTTTTTCCCAACTGTTTGACGACCTGTGTCGTCTCAGCAAATACTCTCATGAGATCGGGAGATCTGGAGCAAGCATGTAAACTGACTGACTCTAAACTCACTAATGTGACAACAAAGAGCAATATTCAGCCATTTTCAGTGGTGTAACTGGAATCTGGGCATGCTCGTTACAGTGGAAACTGATCATGGGATTGTGGTGTCTCTGGAACCGGAGCTTTTCCCCTATCTCTGGCACAAAGCCTTCACTCGTGTGAAGTGTAACCAACCAGATTGTGTTGTGGGCGGGACATTAAGTGAGACCACAGAAGTGAATACAGCCGGAGAGCAGCAGGGTGAAAGTAGTGCACTTTTAAATTAATTAATTCTTATTGGCAACCGGAAAAATAAAACACTGATGACAGATAATGGACAGGAGCTGATAATCTGCCAGGGCGATAATCTGTTGACCTCTACAATGTACACCAGCTAGAGTAAAGTTCTACAGTAACTTTGTCAGTCTGCTGTTTGGTGCTCAGAAGGTATACTGTGCACTACATTTCAGCTGTTCAAGTTGTGGGCTGGAAAACCAAAACAATGAGCTCAAGGTATCTAAAACGCTCCATAGAGTTGAGGGGACATGCAGAGTTGAGTTAAAATATTTCTAAATATGTCACCTTTCATTAGACATTACTTAATTGCAACCAATTTCCCCTCGGAGATCAATAAAGTATTTCTGATTCTGATTCTGATTCTGACAGTATTTCTCTCCACTGATTAAATAAAAATAATATTCTGAGATAAAAACGGGTGAATAATTCAAAGACCTCATGGATTACAAGTTAAAACTGGTGTAATCCCTGTGTGGGTGTTAACCTCAGAAACAGCAGTAAGGTGTGAAAGAAGCACATGCGGTCTCCATGAGGATTATTGGGAAGTTGAACCAGTGATCATGTTGACCCAGCTGAAGGAACAGCTCCAGCTCTCACAGTTACTTGAGACAGAACTGCCTCCTTTGGAAACCACTGGTTCTAATTAGGCTGTGTATTAAACTGAACACAGCATGAGTGAAACAGCTACTTATCACCACCTCGTCTGATTCCAAGCCAGGAAACAGGTGCTGCTCTACTTGCAGGGTATACCCCTGACGGGTAATTACTAGGCAAGAGGGATTTGGAGAGGGTGGCAGTGCTTTCACAGACTACCTTCTTCTGTCTCTTCTTCCTTCTTCACTACTTACGTCCCACACCTCCTCTACCCATCTTTGTTTTCTCCTTTGTCTCCCTGTTCTCCCTCTCCACTCCCTCCTCTCTTCTTTCCCCTCTCCTCCTCTAACAACATCAGGCCTGTTTGATCTCCAGCACTGAAAACCAGCAGCCACCACTGTGCCATCAAAAGCATCTCTTTGGTTGCTATGGTTATTCACTTAGATACAATTACTATAGCAACGCTGTTTCCGAAAGGCATGGGAGGAAGTGGCTCAGCAGGAGTCCAGGTGGAGACGCACAGAACACGCACACTACATGTATTCACACAGTGCTGTTTCATGTTGGTGTATCAGGGAGGACTCTGCAATGAATGCACTCGTTGTATATCACCAGCCAATACACTGTGACATTAAACGGTTGTCTGTGCAGGAACCAGACTGAAAGAATACACTGTTCTCCAGAATGTGTATGACATCATAGCAAAGACAGTTATCTAGTTGTGAGGATTAGATCTGGACCATCTTCTTATTTCAGCAGACACACTGATTTATAATGATTGATATAGATCTTGATTTTGATTAAATGAAGACATAAAATAAAATTAAGACATAGACATAAACATAAACATTTTACGGATATGTTCAGTATCAACAATTTTGTGACTTGCCAGGTACCTTAATGAACCCTTCCTAGACCCCGCCCAGTTTCACACTGTGGTCCAAGACGGTTGTTACTGTCATCACCGTCTCCTCTGTGTTCTCTGAGACGGATCGATTGAAGGCCAAGCTGACCCTGCGTCATCAGTCACAACTGCCTGGTCGGCAGAATCAGAGGCTGGATCAGATGTTACATCGTCACGCTATGGATCAGCCTGTTGGCCCAATCAATCCCTCATCACTGCTTTTTATAGCACCGTCCTGTTCAGGTCATCAGCAGCTGCCGATAGCCTCATTAGACCCTGCAGCCAATAGTGTTATTCTCTGTCTCGTTTACTTACAGTGTGAGTGAGTGTGTTGGTGCTTTACAATGCAATGTATACAACTTCAGTGTTTATGGTGCATACAGTGAAAATCAAATGAATTTTGAGTGTTTTTTAATCATACACATACACATACACACATTTAAAGCTGCACTGATCAATGTTTTTTTATATTGACCATGGCTTTAGAGACAATGTGAAATGACAAAGGAGTTTCTCATGATGAGGAGCCGCATCATATCATCAACTCTGCAGTTCCCCTCAGCGTTTTAGCCTCTTTTAGCCCATTGTTTTGTTTTTCAACCTCGCAACTCTAATCACCTCAGTGACAGCATTAGATAGTGATTTCCAGCATAAAGCTCTGATGACCCACTGTGCGCTACATGCTCAGCACCAAACAGCAGACAGACACAGTCAGAGACTAGCAGGCTAATATAGTCGAGCATTTAGCCGCTGAAGAGGCAGACATTTTTCTCAGGAGCTAATAACAATTGAGCAGAGATAAGATAAAAAAGAGAGTGGATATTGGACCTACATTCATGACTCAGTGGTCACTTCATTTCAAAGTGGTCATAACATGAGCTTGTGGATAAGGACTAACAAGAGGCATGAGGAGGGTTTCATTTCTCTGAAGTGCTCACCTCAGGACCTGTAAAGATGAGTTATTCAATGGGCTCTACAACCTGTGGAGGATTAGACTGTCTCATAATCCAGGATGTGGTGGGAGGGAAGAGCACCAAAGACAGAAATCCTCAGCGAAAACATATTCAATCATTATCACGTCCCAGTGGAGCCGACAGACTTCTCTTCTGCTGGTCAGACTCAAGGTTATCTCCTCTTCTTCACTATACCATCACTACCCAATAACCTCCCTCCATTTCATTTTCCCCCTCATTTCCCCCTCCCTTGATATCCTCAACCCCCCCTCCTCCCCCTCATAAAATATTCAGAGGGCCTGGCGCTTGGCCACATGCCCCCCTCCCTCTCTACCTGGCAGGCAGCCAGCTGACAGGGCACGTGGCTCACTGAGGGGGTACAATGGGCGGGGGTACAAAGGAAAGATTGGGCATTAAAATGCAGAACAGGGAGATTTTCATGACGTTCGCTTGTTTATAATGAACTCAGTTATTATTTTAATGTCTTAAAGGCCTAAGGAGGTTTCCTCATTAAAGCCTTCACCAACTGTAAAGCTGAAGGTTTGGAACGGATCATGTTAAATTGCAATTGTGTTTAATGTTTAGTGCCAAACTGATTATTGACTCAATGTTTCCACATGGTAACTGAATCCTGGTTAATGATTCAGTGACCATGGCTAATTCTTTAATAATTTGTTTTAGAGTTATTAGACTTTTTACCGTTTGAGGTGGGTAAAGACCTCAGCAACAAGCTGACACCCACACAGAACTGACATATTATCATCACCTACTGTATAGCCTATTCATGTTGCCAGGCTAGATGTAGCTTTCTTCACTAGATGTTGCTAACTTTGCCTTTGTGCATACCAAAAGAGGCATTTTCATCAGCCTAGTGCCACTGGAGATGAGACAGATTACAGTAGTGAGACTGAACTATGCAGCAAACAAGGCTGCAAAGTTGGTTGATAATTGGTCGTTTTTACAGTATGTTTAGTCATTTTTTCACTGTTAACTATTAATGAGGCTGTATGGTTGGAGAAAGTTTTCATTCATTTCATTTTCAGGTTCAAACTTTTGTTTTCGACATCTATCAGAAAATGTTTACATGCTTCAGTGTTCAACAAACAGATTTTTTCTCATGCTGTCCATTCCTGCAGCACCTCTATTCACCCTCTGTCGGAACACTACGTTTTAGTGCCTGTCTCTTTAAGGCCATGCTCCCAAGAACCTCTCTGTGCTCTGATTGGTCAGCAGGCACCGCCCACCATGTGTCTGCATCAGTTGTGATTAAAAAGACATGGAAATCAGTCCTTCTCTGACACAGGACATTTAAATGTGAATATCAGCTCAGGTTAAAGTGTTGTTAATATGTGAAAGCATCAAACTTCAGTTTAACTGAATGAGATGTATACACTTCACTATAGTATCATTAAAAAAGACAATTAAATTGTATGTAAGCTTGTACATGAGGCATGAGGTTTTCACCTGGAAGTTACTGTAAACACGCATATACAAAACTATATAAAACACATTACCTCCACACCTTGGTGTTTACCACGCTACACACACACACACATGTACACCACGCTTCTTCCTGTATTGGCACCAGATGTGGTTTTAGACTCAACCTGTGTCCTACAGAACTGTCCAGTGTGAGTGTAAATCCTGGTGAGGCCGGGCCGTGTGAAACAGTGGATTATCAGGGGCCTTTATGGTTTGGGGCCTGGGGGCATTTGCTCCACTTGCCCTTCTAGTAATCCACACTTGTGCGTAATGATGGTCTCTCCTAACAGCTAATCCCCCTGTTCTTCAAGCACACTCAGAGTGTTACTGAAGGAGAGGAACAGAGGCTTTGACACAGTGAGAACAAATTGGTCTCATGTAAAAATCTAAAGAAAGTGAGTCCAGATTCACTGATGATAAACCTAGAAAAAAAAGGATTTTTGCAGTTTTCCTTCATTTGTTTGTGTTTGCATCAGTTTCGTTTGACTCTGATATTTGTCTGTCTCTGCTCCTCTCTCTTGTCCGGGCACGTCGGAGCAGATTTGTCTTCAAGTCTTATTAAAGTGTGACAGACGGCGTCCACAATAACATCCCTCAAAGTCACTTGTTAGGACTCGGAGCCATTTGCTGCTAAATCACTTTGATTGCACTGGGAAGCCTTTATATATGACTGTGTGTGTGTGTGTGTGTGTGTGTGTGTGTGTGTGAGAGAGAGAGAGAGAGATGGGAGGTGTTCAGTGACTCTGTGGAATGTGGGAGTTCCTTTTGTCTTGGTGTGTATGTGTGTGTAAGATGGCCTTTTCCTCTTTATGGAAGTAATGTCAGGCCAGGTCAGTGTCAGTGTGTGTGTGTATTAGTGTGTGTGTGTGTGTGGGTGTTCAGAGTTGGTCTGGGAAACAGTTTGAAAAGACTTTTTCTTCTTCGGGTCATAAAGTGAAGAATCTTGGTTTCCTCTTTGTGTTTTAATTTAATAGCAGCACAACAGAGAATCCCCTTGTTTTGGCTTTAGTGCACAGTTCTTTCTTTCTCTCTCTCTCTCTCTCTCTCACACACACACACACTAAACACACACACACTCCCCAGCCGAGGTGCGCCTACTTGGTTAAGCTTCCACATAGACACATACTTTGTTGCACAGTGCATAGGTTGATCCATATTCAACCTGTTTGGAGATGCAGGTGTGTGACCAGTGTGAATCCATATGGCTCGACAGATTCTACATCTACCAGTTAATATTAGTGCCTGTTAATATATTATAGACTATACATAATATATTTGGGACCCAGTGAAGCACTCAACATCCACCTCTTGTTTGTATTATTAATCCCCTTCTAAAGGACGGGTCCACATATTTTCAGGTCTACACTAATACAGTATGATATGGGTTAGTTGTTGGTCACTCAAGTCATTCTTCCTCTGCACTTATTGCATCGTATGCATGTCTCAGTGTGTAATGGGACATTTTGATCACAGAACAAATCTTTTTGTGCTCACATATGTTAGAGTTTTAAGAGAATTTATCACCAAGCAAAATTATTGTTATAGCTTGTTGCTATTATGATGAGCATTAACCTCTCTGTCAGTTTTCCTTATTTGCCCTGTGTTAAGTGTCCTGCTCTATGCACACTCATATTTGCCCACATACTCACAGAGTTGCAGTGCAGTGATTGGCCAGTTGTGAGGGCGTGATCAAGTAGGCTGGGTTTAAACTCCTCTGAAGTTTTCATTTTCTCTTCTTCATATGATGTCTTTACAACGTCTTCTTGAGAAGAGACTTTAAAGACATTCTCAAACATTGATCTTTCTGTATTTCAGCTTAAGTTGTGGATTGAAACGTAGTCTCTTAAACGTTTTTGAGCCACTTTTGTGACTGATTACTCACAGTGAAGGACAGTCTGTAGCCACTGTGAAGGACAAAAAAAAAACAATCAGCAAATTGCATTAGACAGTGTCAGCTCCTTATTCTACTGTATCCACTCTTTGTCTCTTAAAATGAAACGTGGGCAAGCTGTTTATGAAAATAATGACAGGAACGCTGAAAGAAGGGGAAGTAATACAACACCAGAATGGCTTTAAAGAAATAGAGATTTGAGGCTGACACTGCTGTTTTAATGATAGAAAAGGTTGTCGACTGGGTGTAAGTTGTTAGTATGCTACTTGGAATGTCTTGTTTTGTTCTTGGACAAACATATTGCTGTTTTAATGACCGCTCCTGAGCTGTGTTTGCAATAAAAACCTATTAAAGCTTTCTGCTGTGCCTCTGTGTAGGAATTGCACATGAATGTCCAAGTCGGGAGTGTTTTCTGTAATGTCTCACAGTGTCATGAGCTTTTGTTGACATGAGTGTTGAGCTCTGAAGGAGCTCTTAATCTTCAGAGACCACATTATGCTGAGGTGTTTCGCCTTCTTGCAAGTGTGTGGTGACATCACCATCTGATGAAGTGCTCTCACTCAACAAGAGTACACTGTTTTTGTGACAAAAATGTGTGATTTCCATTGAGTATGTGTGAGGTGTCCAGTTTAGGACTGTCACAATATCAGATTTTCATTGCACTGTGCGATAAGGATATTATCGTGGTTTCAAAGGAACTTTGAAAAAAAAAATGCTATCAGTGAATGAAAAGTGTATCTTTAACTGTGTTTGGTCTCTTTTTGGCTCAAAAATTACACTCAGAATAAGATCGTAGGGAGGTGGACAGAGAATTTGTAACCATAACTGTACAAAAGTGAACAATTAAACTAAATGAACAGTGAAAAGGCAACTAGAAGAACAGATGAAGAAGATTGAACAGGCCGAACACCTGAGCTGGTTTATCAACAGGATATTATCATATCCACACAATATTGATATTTTTTCAAAACCGGTATGTTGCAACAACTCCAGTTCAGTTCAAGGGGCAACCCCTGCCCCTTGAAAGATGAAACAAGTTCTCTTTCAGCAGATTAAGTTTGAAAAAAGGATTGTAGGCACAGCATGAAAAATGGTCACGATAGTGTGATGGTATATAGAAATCACTAATGTTATGTTACTTCTGTTAAATAAGTATGATGGGGTTAGACAGTGGTGAGCAATCCTACCTGTAAAGCACAGTAGGCAGTCAGTTATGGGAAAGCACTGTGATCTGGCAGTATTGTTAAGACACTTGTGATGACTTCATCAGTTGAACTTTTGGTCCCCCCCTCTAATGTAGCTTCTGGTCACCACTGACGATGCACTGTTGTCCAGGAAAAAGCAGTTTTTGTTCTACAGTGTGATGTCTCACAGTGTACAGCTACAGAGGAGTGACGTGTTCCACACTGACTGGAAGTTTCCTATCTGTTGGACCTCAGGAAGATGTAAATGTGAAGTCTGCTGCTGCAGATGGCGCAGGACTAATAAGGTGTACAATTAACATATCTGCCTGTGATGGATGATTGGGACAGTGTTCCAGGCAGGTTAGGTCTGGTCTAGTCCGGTTTAGTCTGGTCAGGAGAATTGATTTGATCCAAGTCAACACATGAACACTGGCTGTCCTTCTTGTCCTCCTCCTTTCTTCTCGTTCCCTCCTCCATCTGCTCCTGTCTCCATCCTTCCCTCCTCACCAGCAGCAGGTGTGCCCTCTGACATCGGCAAGACTGATGCCAGTAACAGGTTGATACACATAGATACACATATATGGTGGTATTACATTTGAAAGTTTGAAAGGTTGGTGGTGGAGATGCAACTGACAATTATTTTCTTATTATATTAGTCAAATGTAAGGGTTGATCCTCTGGGGGTCATGAATATCATCAGCAAATTTTATTGATTAGTGTTCAATGCCTAGTGCACAGTGTTGACACCTTGAGGGTGTAACTATATTATCCAAAACAAAAACATAACAGGGTTCATCTTCCGGGGAGCATGAATAAGCTCCATATATATTGTGGTGATCGGCACATTAGATTTAGATTTTTCTTATGAAGTAGTGGAAACTTGTCTGAAAGCTGGAGCTAGATGAACGGTCACTAAAATCATGACAAATCATCCACTTCGGACCATGAATATCCCCATAAACTCTGTTAGCAATCAGTTAAAATAAAAACAGATTAAAGATCAGACATAACCACCATTATAATCCAATATCTGATGTAGCAAGGTGACATTTTATTCTCAAGCGGGCAGTTAAGAATAGCTCATTGACTATCCATCTTCTGGGGAGAATGAATATGCTAAATTTGAGTACATTTCATGACAGTCTTGACAATACTTTTTGTGGTCCAGTGTCAATTTTGGCCCGAGGTTGCATCAGAGGAGAAGAAATTTAATTCCAATTTAACAATTTGTTTCAAAATGTCTTGACCAAGGTTTTAATTTACAATGTACACAACATGACAATGAAGCCATCTAGCCATTTATCTAAAGATATCTTATATTGGACCAATGGTTTGCATAAAATAAAATCACTTTCTGACGACCTCTAACTAATGTTGACCAGTCTGGCTGCCATCCAAGAGGAGACCATGTCAGTCCGTCCCTTATAGTCACCTTAACTCACCTCACACACTCACACACACACCAGGAGCTGTCAGAGCAGCTGACTGGAGCAGGTGTTAACATGTGCGCGTGTGTGTGTGTGTTAAGCAAAGAGAGAGAGAAACTGATGCAAGTCACAGAGACATGGAGCGTGGAGGTCATCGGAGCTGAAACAAAGCACATGAAGAATCTGGACAAAGAGGAGAAAGTTCCATAAATAACAGACAGAAATGTATTTACCATAATAATCAGATGTTTGGCCTCATTTCATATACACTTTTTTTTTTAGTGCAGATGTGAGCATAGGGTGAGATGAAGGCCGAGAATGAACAGCTAATTCTTTCATTATTCATCACCATTAGAGTGATGCTGCTTCAATCTGCTGCGACTGGGAGCTCATAGCCAGGAGCCATCATTAAGATACAGACAATCAATGCTTTTTCAAAGGAACTCATAAAGCTGCCTGTGTGTGTGTGTGTGTGAGGGAGGGGTGTGTGTGTGGGTACTCATGGAGTTAAGACCTGGCTGCCTTCAGACAACAAAGACTGACAGGACGGTGTGGATTTGCTGTGTGTGTCTGGGTATGTAATCCTCACTGGGTGGAAGTTTATTGACTGGATCTATGGAGGAGGAATCCAAACACACTGGGTTCTGTTTCACATCAGAGCAGGGACACATGGAACACCAGGCTCTGCTTCTGAGGCTTTGTCACCTCACATGTCTGTAGGCTTAAAATCCAGTCATCACATACAACCAGACTGACAGGGTTAGCTTACATTAACAAATACTGTTTCTGTTTTTGGGCAACAGTAATAGTAACTGATCAGTCTCTTTTTGTACAGACATTCTGTGTCTTGTTAGTCGGACAAAAAAAGACATTTAAAGGTGTCGGCTTGGGCTCTGGGAACCTGTGAGGAGCTTTTTCCTGATTTTTTTGACATTTCATAGACTGAAGTGTTAAATCAGTGAGTTAATTGAAACAAGATATCAGCAAGATCAAGTGGTTATAAAAGTAAGCTTTATTTGCAGCCACAAAATGCACCGTTGCACATCGTCACATTTTGTTAGTTTTGAGGTGAACAGCTGGTAATGTAATGATGGAAAATCTGTGCTCTAGAGTTGTGGCTACATGATCAAACTTGTATTAATTTCTGCGAGCAATTAACATAAAATACTCTTAAAAACACTTTGAATACCAGCAGGTCGGCTGGCATAGCTGACTGGGAATGACTTCTGTTTTACAGTGATACAAATTGTTGCTGCTGCCAACATATTCTCAGTTTAAAGTGGGTGCTACCGCCTCACTCCTGGCTAATCAAATGGGGCCATGAGGTGGAGCGTGGGTGAAGCTGAAGCAACCTTAGTTATTTAAACAAGCTGTCAGTGTTCACACATAAAGCGAAGTGAATTCTGCCTCGTGTTTCATATTTGCGTGAGTTCGATCACGGGTTTATTTGCCCCAAACAGCCAGAGTACCATCCTGTACATTTTCTGCACAGAAAAGACACCAGCACAACAAGCCAAGAGGTGAAGCTGACAAGCCGAGAAATTACCTGAGGTGACAGCTTGGCTACCTGTCACTCCTAGCGTCCACGTCCTTAATTATGGACAACTTTAAGCCTTAATATCATTTAAACGAGTGAGTTGGATGATTCACTCCGTATAGTTGTCATGAAGAGACCCTGGTGATACTACGAGCAAAGTTTCATGTTGTGTCGAGTCTTCTTAGTGTTTTAAAAATAGCGATTTTGATGCTACAGTAAAGTTGCCCTGAGCACGCCATTAAAAATGATTTTGACCCGAAAACGAAAATACGGTAAATCTTAAAAGTGGCTTTTTCATCGTAATTATGCTTTTACACGAAGGTTTGACTTGGGTACATTCACAAAAAAAACCTAGGTTGCATTTTGGTGAGAGTTACACTTTAAGTCCAAGAGGTGCCAGAAATAAGTGAAAAGTACAGAGTGAGAAATGTAAGAAAAGACAAAACAAATCATGAAAACATCTTTGACACTCACGTTATATTCTTAAAAAACACTGAAATTAAACAATAAAATCAGGAAACATAATCACATCAATTGTGTCAGACAGCAAATGCTCACCACCGTTTGTTTTGATTGATTTATCAATTAGTCAAATCACGTCAGCGCTACTTAATTGAACTCATATGTCATATCTGTATGTAGCATCTGATTGTGGGTTGTTTTTACCAATCAACACATAAAAAGTTTGACACGGTGCTTTTATTCGTATTTTTTTCAATTTTTTTGTGCCTTGGTTTCATTGACTTTACTGTTTTTGAACACCCCGTCACAGAGACATTAATATTTGATCCTGTTTTTGATTCATCTGTCACTCAGTGTTCAATATTTGAATTCAAATCAGTGCTTCCCTTTGTCTTGTTGCTCTGGGTTAATGGTTCTTATAAAAGGAATAACAATTAGACAATGTGCAGGAACACCAGAGGCTGCTCACAGACACACATGTGGCTGTTGAGTGTGTGTATGTGTGTGTGTGTGTGTGTGCGTGTTTTCATGCGCGTGCGGCGACTATTTTGGTTTCGCCATGCAAGGTTTCCAGATAAACACTGGTGGCAGCTGCTGCCATAGCAACACCATTGTGCGCCCTCCTCCCTCCCTCCCCTCCCTCTTCTCTCCTCCCCCTCCCCGACCACTCCCCCCCCCTCCGCCCTGCTCGGCGCTCCACACAGCCAGAGAGTGAGGACCAGAGAGGAGAGAGGTCGACTTGCTTCGTTTCACTGAGGAGGGAGAAAGAGACGAGTGGATAGAGCGCAGAAACAACAACTGGAGGAATAACCTGGAGTGAAAAGTGGAAGTTGTAGGGAGAGAATGAGTGAGGACAACCACTCCCACTACAGGCTGGACCCCAGCGATCGCCTCAATGGGCTGGGAGGGAGGAGAAAGAGACCCAAGAAGGTAAATGAATAGATTGAGAGCCACATGGTTCAGAGTGTGTGAGAGGTGTGAGGGAGCTGGGTGTGGGGAGGGGGGGACGCTCCCTGATTCCTCCCAGCAAGAGAGCAGCAGCTGGGGGTCGTGGAGGTGGAGCAGGTGGAGAAAAGAGGAGTGTGTGTTTGTGATTTTTTCGGTTTGGCCAGAGGTGTTATTTGTTGTGTAGGGTTGTTTTAAAGCTTCACTCCTGCTAGTGCTGACTTGATTCTTTATCTCCATCTTTATCTTCACCCTAGTGGGGGCTCTCCATCTCTGCTGATTCCACCCTTTTTTTCCCTTGATGGATTACTCCTGCGCTGCTCCCTCATCTCCATTCTCTCCTCTTCTTCTCAGCCTCTCAGTGTGTTGTTGTTGTTATGAACACCTCTGTGTAGTGAGTAGTAGGAGGAGGCTCCTCACATGCCGACAGGGTGGGTCCCCGCTCCACTCCTCTCCGCTCTGCTCGCTCTTTGTGTGCCTGTTGTTGTGGATGCGTTACACAGATTATTTCAGCTCTCAGGAGGTTCTTGTTATCCTATCAGCCTCATTATAGCAGGTCTTTCAAACAGCCATGACAGATTATTGTTGGTTATTGTTGCATTTCTAGAGCACCATCATGATCCGCACACACCCATCACCCACTGTGTCAGCTTTGACTGGAAGCACAGATTTCTGTCTTCATAAAGACATAGACATCTAGGAATATTATGAGCTGTCATTACCAATACAAATGTATCTAAAACAATATTTAAATTATTATTTAATTATTATTGCAATGTATTGATTTCCATTATGTTATTTAGGGTTGCAGTTATTCAGTCTCAATTAATATTATGGTTTAAAAAATGTTGGAAAACAGTGAAAAATGACCATCACAATATCCTTAAAATCCTTAATGACATCTTTAGGATAACTAAGATTTTCACTGTTATTTTTGCTTGAAGAATCGTTAATCATGATCAATTATCTGTTGATTAGCTGATTAATTTTCCAATCATTTCAGCTGTGATAATATTATATATTACAAAACCCAACAAAAGATTGTTTGGGTCTATATTTCAGCCAATATTAGCCTTTTAAATTGTGTATACGGTCCAGTGTACTGCTGTCGCTTTTGGCTTTGCCTACCCATGAAAACAACATGTTAGTTAGTTGCCATGTCCAGTTACACTTTTAGAATAAAAAAGGACCAAAACTACTTGATGAGGTAAAGGAAAAATCATGATTTTGCTTAAAATATCTTCTTGCCACAGACTGTTGGCTTCACACTTGATCCCTGGTCACCAGGGTGAAAGTCATTTGAGTGAAGCACCCAACCAGTCCTAACATCCTCCTGACGTGGACTTTCTGGCTGTTTGTACTACGTTTTTTCCTTTGCTACCCTGCTGGTACCGCACCTTCATACAAGTGTGTCCTTTTCGCACCTGTTGAGACGAGCTATCACCCTCACACGCTGTAGTGGATCAGTAGGTCTATTGCACGCTTTTGTGCAAGATGCGTCTGCCGAATGGAAATTTTGTCCACCAGAGGGCGTTCAGTACGTATTTTACTCATTACAAACAAATTTAAGAGATCATTATATTAGATGTCGATGTAAAAAAATGAAATATTTGCCAATATTTAGTTACCAGAATTTTTTAAACTCTAAAATATCAACATAAATACTTACCTCAAAAGTCCAGTATCAATCACACGACAATCACATTAGTTTAGTCAATTCAACAAATGTTCGCCAAAGGTGCTTTACATGGATGTATAATTAGATGAATTAGAGAAAGATACTATAAAAGCAGGATTAAATGGATTTATTTGTCCTTTCATAGTCGTAATCAGGACTGTGTTGTGTGTCGAATGTGATTTTCTACACTAGTTTTCAGTTCCACAGATCACTGTCCACACTAAAATGCCAAAACAGACAGAAACCGACTCTATTCCCTAATGCAGAATCCTTTTTTTCTCATGTCGTCCAGAACAGTCGATATGAGCATTTTAAAAAGTCAGGTTGTTTTGTTTAAAGAAACACAGATAGAAAGGTTGGCTTCTTGACGTTGCTGCTCCACTCCAGTACTTGATCACGTCTGTGAATGTTGACCAGCAGACGCCAGCTTTTTCTAGAGCTTTCCTTTAAAATACACCCAAATTGCCACTGACATGGCCTCAGTCTGCGTCTATATTTCTGCCTGTGCTGGGTTTTTTTGTCCAGCTGTCTGACTGTGTTTCCCTCTATTCTTCTCTCTTATATATGACAGACCAGTCTTTCTCCCTCAGGCTAGAAGGACACAGAAAGACAGAATCCAACCTTATTGCATTTTGGTGTACTTTGCGCGTGGTGGTTTGAGGGAACTGAGGCTCACAAAATGACACCGGCTCAGCTGGGCCTTTTCTATAACCAGAAATACTGAGGGACTTTTGGGGCTGATCACCAATCAGAAGGATGTTTCTTCAATTGTTTCTCATCTATAGTTGTTAGCTATTAACGCTAGGTTTTAACACACAAGAGATGAGTAGTTTAGTGTAGTAGCCAGAGCGCGTCTTAGGCGTGAGAACTTTCTCCACAGCACTGTGTCAGCGCTAGTTACAAATACTGGCTGGCTTCTCACTGTGAGACCTTAAATTAGGGGAACTGTTCCGTGGTACCGGTCCATCTATCCCCTCAGTCACAAACTGCTGGCTGGCAGGACATCACAAATATATTGCACTGGTTAAACCAAGAGGGCGCTGAAAATCTGTATTGATATTGGCAGGAGGAGAGCTAGTGAGCTACTAGCAGCAGGCGAGCAGCAGAGTCTCCACAGATCAAACTTCTTTCAATGCATATCGGCCGATAAAGATCGTTTCCCGACCAATTGGTGCCGCTTAAAAATAGTGATGTGGGGATGTTATTTCATGGCTGACTCTCAGATTCAATGCTGTCCTGCTCATTTGGCTATATCAGTCATTACTTCCTTGAACTTTGCCCACATTGGCAAAAAAGTGTGTGTGAATCTTAAGTGTTTAGCAACATGGCTAATTCTATCTATTTTCTATTTTACCACCATCAAGTGTCCATTCATGGACAAACACGGGAGTAATGAACACTTACCTCCCAAAGACTAAGACAAAATATTCTTTCAAATAAAAGAAAACAAAACGCCATAGCAATTAACATGTAGCCGCGCCTCCATTCATAGAGCAGAATGCCTGCTGCTTTAGGGCGTGTCTGCCTCTTTAATGGGCTGAGAAAGCGTTGAGAAGTGCAGGAAACACGTTGAGAAACCCTGAGGATACGTACATGTTAACACATCATTAAAACATGGTAATATTTAAAAAAAACATCTATATACCAGAGAGATTTAAGGTCCACTCAGTGTGCTCCCTTGAAGTACAATTTGATTTTCCCTCCTTTTCTGCCATGGTGGTCAATAGACAAACTGTGGCTAATGTAAGAGTCTATCCAATTGTTTCCTGCTCTGAGAGAGACATTAAAGCCACAGGTAAATCCTCCAAACGAAAAATGTTAGAGTTGAATTACAAAGTAAGTTTAAAGTCGGGTCAAGTGATTGTGGGGAAAGACAGTTGATTGTTGAGTCTCATTTCCAGGTTGTCAATACACATTTTGGTGTTAGACTCAGGTTTTGTCCTTGAAAGTAAACTTTTATATCTTATTTGAGTGTTAAAGTTCTTCTTTACCACGTAAACTAAACTGAGCTTCAACTGGCAGTAGACAAGTTGTTTGCTTTAAGGTATCATCATGGAGTAAATGTTGATTGCACAGTGTAAAGGCTTAAAGGTCCCATCGGTAAGAAAGTTGATTCTTGAGTCTCATTCCAAACGACTGATGCTTTGGGATTGTAGGTCGGGTCAGCACCAGCCCAAAGTGTCAGTATTTGACGTGTTGGGAATTCTTACAACACGTCAGCTGGACCCTTAAGAGTTATGACAACATTAGATTGGTTCCCTGTAAACCTCTGTTTAACCATGCAATGTTGCCTGTCAGAAATCGAGAAATCTGGAAAATGAAAGCTGATTGACAATCGAGTCCGACTGGCAGCATTTCTCCCTGCTGTGTTACTGTCTCCATTATAGTCTAAATGAATGCCTGTTGGTAGTTCAACTCTGAGGAAAACAGAAAATGATCCAGTTGTCTTCGAGATGGGGAAACGCTGGGTATTTACATGTGATTTCAGTTTGACCCGGACCAGATTTAAAACTGCCTTGCACCTGAAGCAGATGGGACCAGAATGAGCAGCAATGAAAATGCTACAAGACAAAAGAGATGTTGCTGATGTTATATTGTACCCGTCCTTCCTTATTTTATTGAGCAGAACAATGGAGAGGAAGGGAAAGAGGGCCCAGAGGTGGCAGGTGTGCAAGTCAGTGATGCTGAATGTACAGAAATAAATTGTTGGCGGAAGCAGAGGCGAAGCATTTGGCAGTGGGGGGCGGGCATTCAGAATCAATGGATGAATTATTGATATGCTCCCGACCCCATGCTTATATAGGCACACAGAAACGCACGTACACGAACACACAAATAGAAATACACACCCTCCGGTGACCTGTGGGTGTTGATCTTTGCTCCATGCAGGGCAGTAGAGTCAAAGCGATGTGTTCTGCTTATGTCTGCTGATGCAATCCTTCATAATTGGACACCAACACACACTTGAGTTAATGTCTTCAGCTGGTAGAAAGCCACAGTTTAATACAGTGCGTTCTTGGCTCTTTCATGAAAGCACTAAGCACTTTAATCTTCCACCGCCTGAATTAAAACTCTCCCCTCACACTGATCAAAGGAGGTTTGAGACAGCCCTACTGTACCCGTACAGCCTTTGCTTGGTCATTGTGTATTTTTTTTTTTGTTAAGGTGAGGAAGACTGTGGCAGTGATAAAGATGCAGGTTTCATTTTCTGATGAGCACAGGAAGGTTTCAAGTTTGTGGCTTTCTGTTCCTGCTGAGCCAGGACAGTTTGGAAAAGTCAGGTGTTTTGTTTCATCGGACGGAGAGTTCAGGGACTTTCAGCCCCTGTTTCTGTGACTCAGCGGTTTCATATATTCAGCCAAACAACAGCCAATCATCAGGATTTATTGCCCCGCTGGTCTCTTGTATTGGCTTTTAAACTGAGCTACAGAATGAAAAGTCTACATGAGATATGTTTTTAATGTTTATGTTTGCCTTTCATTAATGATTTATCTAGTCCAATCAATACCACAAAGGACTTACATAGTATATTTTGTGCTGCATATGAGAAGCCTTTAACCTGAATGAATCTAAATCATTTTAATAAGGGAATAAGCTGTGATTACTATTTCTACATGGTACTTTTAAATAAAGAGGTCTGAAAAAATGTCGTCTACATTGCACAACTAAAACATTTGCATTGACTGTTAAAAAACATTTCTATTTAAGGTCAAAAACATTGACACTGAATGCATTTTAATAAAAAAACGTCATTTGGATGTAAAAACAATATTGACATTGGACATTGTCACTTTCACTGAATATTAACAAAAACAAAACCATTTGCATTAAATAACATTCTTGGCTACGTTCTCTGCAATTAAATTTCATAATATGTTGGCATGAAATGTTAAAATGCCGGCACAGGACATTGATGTAAGCAGTGAATGTTAAAACAACATTGGCATTGTATGATAAATCTAAATTTTAAGTAACGTTGGCATTGGACGTTATCAAACCTTTCCACTGAACATAATTATTTTGATTGTTTTATATTTTACATTCAGAAATTAACTTTTTTTTATCATTTGCTGTATGAAGAGAAGATAAAGTTCTCAAATGTTCGATGTTGTCTAAACACAATTAGCCATACAATAACTTACTTTAAAATGATCAGACAATGAAATAGTAATAAACAAGATTACGAATGTGTTAACTAGGCTCAATACCCATCCCGAAGAGAAATCTTTTGTATCCACTCTGAAATACAGAGCTATAAATGGCTCATGACTCATAGCTGATCAGTTAGTTGATTAAAGCTAATTTCCTCTGCCATCTACCCAGTAGACTGTCCACCCACCACAATGGGCACATTTTCAAATCTCCAATCCTTTCACAAGCACAGTATGACTGTGAACCACCTCATGAGAGATGCAAAAAAAAAAAAAAAAACTGTTGTCACACATCCCATGGGCAACACAGAAATACTTCTGGTAGTCTACATGTTTCACACTCTCACCACTGAGGTTTCCTTTCTATTCTAAACAATGCAGGAGCATAAATAGCACAAGAAAAGACCTAGAGTTAATTTTAACTGATCATGTATGTACTTACTAAAATATTGATCTGAAAAGTAGTAGTGGAGTGGAAAATGTAGTGGAAATACCATTGAAATACTCAAGTAACGTACTTGTAATGTACAAGTACCTGTAAATTACTAATACTTGAGTAAATGTACTGAGTTACATTGCACTGCTGCTCTCTACTAAACCACTCATTCTCTATCAAGCTATGAGATTCATGCTACAGCTCTGTTCCAATTCTGAACCATTATTTCAATGATTTTAACTCAGAAAGTTTTCATATCGCTGCATATCGGCACACAAACACGGTGATACTGAAATGTCTGTAATAGGTCTATTTAAGATAAAATCAGCCGACCAATTAATTGGCTAGTGAGTGGACCTTAAATTGGAATTTTAGTTTTAATCAAACTACTGTTTCTGAGCCCTTAAATGAACTCAGGGTCTCTCTCTGGGTTAAGGCTTGAGAAAGACAGTGTTCATGGGTAAATGAAACCGATGTTGACTTCTGGTAGGTGATGCAGAAGTCAAAGTTAGTGCTATGTACGGTAAACCTTCTACCCTGAAATCCCCCATAAGAGGTCACGAAAAGTCATTTGTCACAAAAGTGTAAACAAGGTCATTTTCACTATTTAAAGAAACAAGGAATGGTATCAGTTTTCTCGTGTGTGCTTTCTACAGGAGAAATCCTTTTGAATTTCATGCTATTGCTCTAACACCATCTTCAGATCAGATTTTACATACTGTTTTATCAACTTCTGGTGAAGCTGTACGAATAACAAAGTCATAAACTTAGGTGTTGTCATCAGCATTCAAAGGTCTTGGGGCTGGTTTGGACTTGTAGTCTTGTTTAAAGATAGATGTTTATAAATGAGGAGATCCTGGTCAGTGGAGGTGGATTAGAGAAAGTCAATTCTGATACGAGGACTGCTATCGACCGCCGTGACAATTACTGGGTTACTTCTCTGCTGTCTGGTCTGATCTGTCTCGAAATAACTCTTAAGGATAAAGAGGAAGTACACAGTGTGCCTCGCTGATCTAGTGACTGTTCACACTGTGACTCAGCTCAACAGGAGACACAGGAGTTAAGCTTAAAATCTGCATTTACTCTTCAGTTAACGTGTTCATACTGTAGACTTTGTCCAAATCTTGAGTCTCTGTGATTTTAATGCTGAGGTGAGAGAGAATTAGGATTAGGTTTTGGTTATGGTCAGGATTGAGATTAAGAATACATGGGTAGGTTTGTGTGTGTGTGTGTGTTTGTATTATAAATAGCCGACACACCAATATCCCACATCATCAGCTGTTTTGAACCACTGAAGCGTGCTTTCAGTTTCTGTGTGTATTCATGAGTAAGATTTGATGTCAGTGTGTGTGTGCCAGCAAACATTCATGTTTTTATGTCATGAATCTCAGTGTAGAAAAGAGTGTGTATGTGAGCATTTTGTGGTATTTCTTGTTCTTATAATGTGTATCTTTCAAGGTTTGAGCCTGTTTCAATTAGTGTGTGTGTGTGTTTGTGTTTGTGTGTGTGTGTGTGTGTGTGTGTGTGTCTGACCCTTCCATGCTGCCTCTTTCTTTGGACAGCGAACAGCAACACAGATGGTCTGTGAGGATGACACCCAGACGTCGCCATGGCGACCCAGAGCCTTGCCGCCAAAAAAGAAAACCTTTAGCTGAAAACATCTGAGGCGACATCTGAGGCTCTGGCAGCATCTTCTCACATGTCCAAATCTGTTTCTGTCTCCGTAAAGTGAGAATTTAGTTCACTTTGACAACAAGGAGCGGCACAACGGTCCCTATGTAATCATTTCTGTTTCAATCAATCCCTGACACGGGCAGCGCTGCACTCCCTTGATACGAGGTCAGGGTGTGGCTATTCCCTGGACACCCATGATTCTGTTATTGTCTTGCTGTGTGAGTGTGTGTGTGTGTGTGTGTGTGATCCAGGTCGTTTGAAAGATTAGGTTTAAATGAGGAGAAGCATCTTGTTGCTCTCCTCTGTTACTCCATGAAAACCAATATAATATGATGCAGAAATGAAGGGATAAAGATGGAGATAAGGATGCTGAGCAAAGAAGTTGGGGAAGTGGACAGAAAAATGGGTTTAATGGTCAGTTAATCTCAATATGGTGCGTTAACTGATGCGTTAGATGTGCACTCATATCAGGAAATAACTTCAATCAGTCTCCCTCTGCTCAGACTCCTGCTGCTGTAACAGATGACAGCTGAACACAGTGGAGGCACGGCATTTTTACAGGGGTACCTCATTAAGTGCTTCACTAGCCCAGCTTTCAGCCTCATGCACGCCTCTTTTCCATGTTGAGAGATCCAAATCTGCCATGCTATGATGGACGATCAGTGTTTGGTGTAGGGAACATTTGATTGCAGACATGTGAGACTGTACTGGCTTGTATTCAGCGTGTATCAGATGGTCTGTGTTGAAATTTAAGTAGACAAATTTGGATTTTACTTATAAAAATAATTCTGGCTGTTGAGGTTTTATTTTTCTTGCAGATAGTTGAAGACGTCTCTGAAGGAGTGCATATCTCTTTTTTTCTTAGGAGGCAGGGTGTCTCATGCCATATGATTGGTTGGAAATTGTGTTATTGTAATATGTGTTGATGAAGGTTCTCAGTCATCCAGGTCATGGTAATTCTAGGTGCTGTATCGTAGACAACTGGACTTGTTTCAGTTTCTTGAAGACGTTTCACCTCTCATCCAAGAGGCTTCTTCAGTCCAGTTTGGACTTGTCAAGCAATGTACTCTACTGGCAGTAGAGAGAGTCACAAGGGGTAGTGGTTGAAATCTCCCCCTATGAAATAGGACGACCCTTCAAGATCACCAGCAGTTGTCGATGGCGTTTATGTAAACAAACGCCACCGGACATTTCCAACATCCGTCCTCAGCTGTGGTGATTTCTCTTGCATCACTGTCACAATTCTGGTATTATCACAATGTTATTTGACATTTATGGTGGAACTGATGGCAAACTGATGGACACACAATTCATTTCACAACTTCATGCTATCTATAAAGTCATCAAATAAAAAAGAACCCTGCTTCATTACCTGGCAGCTAGCAGTGCTTTATAGGCTACCTATAAATTATGCTCCTACCCTGCCAGTCTGCACTGCTATTAGAGGAGCGGTACCAAGTGCAGCAACTTCACTGCTGAAATCTTGGGCGTCATATGCCATCAAAGGGTGGAATACAACATTGAAATGTGTCAAAATGTGGGACTGTCATGCACAAATCAGCAATAACTAGTGTTATGCTTGTTATAAAGAAAAGGACCATAACTGATACATTTAAGCAACAGTGACCTCTCATAACCCTCAGTTTGAAGTGTACCTGTGAAAAACCATGCAGCCCTAACACTGAGTAGTAGGGACAAGGGGTGTGTTTGGATTGGGCCAAGGTTTTTCATTTTCATTTTGGAATTTTAAAATTGAGGTAAGTATAACATTTCTATTGGCCAGTCCTCCTTTACATATTCTCAGAGCTGGATCTTTTCCAGTGATTCCAATACTGGACCAGTTATCATTCAAGACAGTTCTATTTAAGCTCAATAGCCCAAAGTGACCATTTCGCTGAAGAAGTGACAGACCCAGTCATTCACTGTGCCAGGCCTGCATTAGCATTAACAATATATTGATGCTTAGTGACAGTTTTGAACAGCAGCTCTGTGGTGAAGTGGGAGTGCTCAGTCTGACACTAAGCAGGCATCTCCCATCTCACATATGGATGGCCAGGGATTATTTATTGATGAGAGCAGCTATCCATTAGTTATGTCTGGGGACTCTGGGGTGGCACATGGATCAATGGAGGTTCTCTGGTTCAGACGACGCAAGGTGTTTGGGCAAGTCAGAGGGTTTTGGCCTTGGTGGGAAGTCACACTGCTGCAGACCAGGAGGGCACAGAGGCAGATTCGTCTGGTTTCACTTTCCAGACAGTTCCCAGGAGAAGTTCTCTTTCCACTGCAGTGTTAAATGTGAACTTGATCGTTTAGTAAGGTCCAGTTCTGAGACGTTGAGCATCCCAGCTGGCTGAATGGTTGTACGCTAAATGTCTTTTTAAAACCTTTTCACGAAGGTTGTGCAAAAATATCTCACAAGAATGAAGCAGCACTCAAATGTCGTGGAGGCGTGTTTGCTAACTATATTGGATCAGATGTACATTATTTTTCACCTTTGCTCATCGTACATTTCTGTCCTGTCGGTTTCACATGCTGTGCTCCCATCACCAGCCACATATCCACATCTCACTCCCTCTACTCGTCTCCTCCAGCTTGTTTCAGTTCCTTTTCCCTCTGGCTGGTTTCCATGGCACCTGTGGCCTAAATTCTGTTGTCAGACACATACAGACATATAATCATAATTATTTCATAAAAATGTTGGTGTTATGACTCCATCTGGGCCAGTTGATTTTGAAGTAATGCAGTGTGTGGTTATGAAGTAGTTGCAGCCTGTACATGCTTCATATTATTGGCTCTTTTTATCTGCTTTAATTTCACCGATGCTGCTAAATAGCCGATAATATACTTTTCCGAATATTGGGCCAATAAATTATCATGCATATTGTGCATTCCTGGGTCGCATCACAAGTGCATTTACAGGAAGGATGTAAACCAGAGAAAATCTCTCTCTGTGTTTCTCTGCTGCCCATGTGTGAGTGTCAGTAGACGGGAGATGAAGAGCGAGGGCAGATTGTCCATTAGTTAATCAGTCTGTCAGACAATTCTTAATGGGGTCACCACATACAGTATACTTGGGCGGCCGTTAATATACCTGGGCGACCCACTGAATTAAACTATATGTGTAGGAAACACTGCCCCTCTCTTTTTATACTTTCATACTGACAGGAAGTTGGATCAAACAGCATCTCAGATGTTGTCGACAGACAAAAGGCGTGTGCATTGGCTCCTCTGCCAGCCTAAACGACCTATACAGTATTCATGTGCAAGCTGTCCAGTCTTTGTACGATTTAGTGATCTTAAGCTCTGCTTCAGGCTTTACAATACAACAAAGTGACAACAAATTTAGAAAACAAATTGCAAGGTTACAGTGTTGTTTCTTTTAACTATGTTCTTTATACTGTAATTGGAAACTAAAACACTCCATTGCAGTCAATATGGAGGACAATCACAGTTTACTGACTGGCTGAAATCTGATATTTAATGAAACGTTCTGCCTTAGCTGCAGTGATGGAACAACACATTCAGCAGGCCCGACAACCAGCCACAGAAAACAAACGTCTCAGGAATGTGATATTGCTCCCTTGTGCTTTGTTCTTCTCCATCCCCCTTAAACAGGAGTGAAACTGAACCTAGTGAGGTTGGAGACAACGATTTGCTGTGATAACTGTGCATTCAAGCACATAAACTGACACTGTAACCCTACACACAGGTTTGTTTTCTTTGCCTCTCTTGTGTCACAGATTCAAGATTAGGGAAGCTATAGGTATGTATTGAGTTGAATCTAACAGTGCCTGGGTGTAATTCCAGTCTGATGGGAAAGTGCATAAGTCATTACTATATTATATTCTTTTGTTAACATTGTCTAACCTCAGCTATCATTATCTGCTGGTCATACCAGACTGAGAAAGGTTGTACCTACAAAGCCTCTGAGTTCATTGACTTGAGTATTTTATTGCTTACTTTTCATTTCTAAGAAAAGATTGTGTTGTTCCTTCAAAGGTTATGTAATCTTGCTTTGAGATGAAGTTGTAGCCTTTAATCTTGAGGGAATAGATGAAGCTGATGTGAGTAGTGGTTCTAATTCAGCTTCCTCTGGCTCATATGAATAGTGTGGGAGTCTTATTGCTCTACCTTTGATTTTCTGACCGTGCACTTTCTTTATGGACAGAGTTGATGCTGAATGTGGTATTTTAATGCAGAGAGGAAGCTTTAGATTTAGCTTCCTCTCCAGCCTGTGGCACAAGATGGAACTGAAGAGCTCTTGACCCATGGCTAATCCCTGTTACTGGTGCAGGTACAGACATCACAAAATTGTTAACTTTTTTTTAATGATGGTACTTAATGTTTTGTTCTCCAGGCCTTATCACCTGAGGTGCCACACGGGCCTCTGGGTAACACTGTGAGGAGGTATACAGTAGGGCTGGTGTGACACGCTGACGTTATCGACGTAATCGATTACGTAAATAAGTGTGTCGACACGGAGGATGTAAGCAGTACTACCGCCATGCTCGAGCACTTGAAGCAGAAGCATCCTGGGGTGGCTGGATTCACATTGGATCCGGCAGTGCGGTGAAACACTGCAGGCTGGTGCGGTGCTGTGGGAGTGTCACTCCATGGTCCATGTGTGTGACGTGTTGGGAACCCTGTTGATTAGATTACCGAAAGACGAAGCTTACACAGATTACCAGTTAAGACTGGGCTATTTCTTGTTATATGCATTGCATACTTTGTCATATTTGTTTGCTGATGATTGAAGATGATTGAATTAAATATTGAAATATAAATGACAAGTTTTAAATGTTATTTTGGATGAATACATTGTTATATTAATAGAATAGAATAGAATAATCAATTAAAAAATAATCATTAGGTGCAGCCCTAGTATACAGGTTACAACAGAGAGAGTGTGTGTGTAGCGGGCTGGGTCACAGCCCAAAGGAAAGATTTCAAAGAGCACCGTGCGTGAGGTGGCCTTGATCCAGCTTGATTAAAAAGCATATTGTGTAACCTTTGCCTTTCAAAGTGAAGACAGGTGTGTGTATGTGTGTGTGTCTGTGCAGTAGGTGTTTATTAATCTCCCAGGGCATACCCACGTGCCATCTAAATATACACCTCATACTATAGAAATACAGCAGATCTTATTAGATTTACGGTATTAACTCGTCTCCATGCAATGAAATGTCAAGGCCATGACTCAATGTGACACCTGGTTGAATTGAACTTCTCTATCTGCCTTTCTAAATGCTTTTATCTAACAAATGCATTCTAATGTAACCCTAACCCTAACCCAAAGGAAATATTTGATTATCAAAATATTCAACACTATTTGACTTGAATGCATCAAGATGAAGAAAATAAAGTCACAAAATCCTGTTCTGGTTTTCTCTTTAACACCCATTCTCTACCTCACTCTCAATCTTCCCTCTAATCTCTTATTTACTACAGGACAGAAAGAATTACTGGATAAGCTCCAACATTCCTGTAAAAGATTGAATTCCCTGTGTGGATTTGGTAGATGCAGTTATTGAACTGACACCAGGTTTTTGGGTTGTTGCAGTATTGTGTCCTCTGGCAAATGATCCCTTCACCTGTTAATCTTTTTAATGTTTTGGCTCACCTGTGTCACCTGAAGAAAACTTCAGAAGGAAATGGAATGCAAGCTGAATTACACTGAATTGCATGAATTTTTCGCCAAGGTCTTGTTTTGATGATGGGAGAGTCGGGCCGCTGCATAAAGTCAAAGATTCTCAATAGGGTTAAGGTCTGGACTCAATCCATGTGTGAAAATGATGTCTCATGCTCTCTGAACCACTCTTTCACAATTTGAGCCTGATAAATCGTGGCATTGTCATCTTGGAATGTGCCCGTGCCATCAGGGAAGAAAACAATCCATTGATGGAAAAACCTGGTCACTCAGTATATTCAGGTAGTCAGCTGACCTCATTTTTTGGGCACATAACATTGCTGAACCTAGTCCTGACCAACTGAATCAACCCCAGATCATAACAATATTTCAATTCAATTCAAAAAACTTTATTTGTCCCCTGGGGGCAATTCAAGGCAAGGCACTACCCCGACAGGCTTGTACAGTAGGCACTAGGCATGATGGGTTCATCACTTCATCAGCCTCTCTTCTTACCCTGATACACCCATCACTCAATCTGCTTGCTCGCTCGCTGTCGTCCTGCCAGTCGAGAAGCGTCGATCCCCGAGTGCGATGTAACATGGAGGAGAATAAAGGTGGAAAGCTCCTAAAGCTACACACTCGGGGATCGATGCTTCTCGACTTGCAGGACGGCGGCGAGCGGAGCAAGCTACTGCTAGCGTGAGTTGTTCAAAAACCTTCTTTTTAGTAAACTCTGTGTACACAAACAATGTTCTCAATGCTCGTGTTCATGTGTAGAGACCCTGGTGATACTACGAGCAAAGTTTCATGTTGTGTCGAGTCTTCTTAGTGTTTTAAAAATAGCGATTTTGATGCTACCAAGTTGCCCCTAGCACGCCATTGAAAATGATTTTGACCCGAAAACAAAAATACGGTACATCTTAAAAGTGGCTTTTTCGTCGTAATTATGCTTTTACACGAAGGTTTGACTCAGGTTCCTTCACAAAAAAGCCATAGGTTGCATTTTGGCGAGAGTTTCACTTTAAGAGAACGTTGTGCTCTTAAAGTGAAACTCTCGCCAATTGGATTGGCAAAACCATTGAACATAGACAATAACAATTATGTTTCTTCCTAAACTTGTCTGGAAAAGCAAATTATAAGTATATCATCATGCTTTTAGGAGATAAAGACTGTAGATACACTTTTGTTAACATCATTGACAACCTACAACAGTTCTCAAAATAAGGATAAGTACTAAGTAACTCTCACAAGGTAGCTGTTACAGGATGCCAACTTAACAAAGCTACTTTACCTAGTTGAGGTAAAGACAGTACACAAGATGTTGGGTTGTTATTCTGACCCAGAAGCATTGTGTCTTTGTTGAAGCTGTCACAGTTATGGGATTCTTTTGAAACTCGCCCCCCTCAGTTATAGAAGGGATGCATTCAGAGACATTATAGTTGCTGTATCCAATTGGCATTAAACTGTAAACACTCTCATCTCTCTCATCTCAGCTCTCACATCTGCGTTCCGTTGTGTTGGCATTAACTACCATTTGCATTATTTTGCCTTGGCTTTGTTTAGTGGCAATTTGCTGATTTGCTGCTTTAGTGCATTGTGTTAGATAGAAGCTAAAACACTGCCAACATTCAATTCCTGCTGGTTTGTGCATTTTCGTTATATACAGCCTGACACAAACTTTGAATAAAACATTGATGACAAGAACAGTATACATGTGATACATCATTTATTATTTATTTATTTATTTATTTATTTATTTGGTTATTATTTGAGCAGCTAGGTCATATAGAGATATATAGAGAAGCTTTTGAATCGAGTTTGTCTGCCATATTTTAGAATTAAACTGATCCAAATGACAGCAAAAGAAACTGATTGCAAAGCCTTATTTGAACCATATATAGACTAAATATGGGTGCGCCTCACACGACTGGCAGCAGTGGGATTGATTTAGGTGTGATATAGCTGCTGGAACAATAGAAAGAAGGGGGTTGGGGTGTGGATAGACAGGGATTGGATGGTCAGGGTAAGGGGGAGGCTTTCAGTTCAGTCGAGTGTGAAGGAGCAGGAAGAGGAAAGAGAGGGAGGAGGAGACAGATAGACTTGATGTTGCTAGTCTGTGTCATCCCCCTGATGAGTTCTTATGTGCTCATGCATGCTGTCTAGATGAGGAAAAATAGCAACAAGCACCTTGAAGTAGACTAAACACAGAGCATTTTCATATTAAATGGCAGAGCGCTCTTTGCAGCTGTTTGGTTACACCTTCAGTAGAAAAAATATATATGGACACGAGACATGTTGCATCTTTCTAGCGGTTTTTGAACTGAATTGAAGTTCAAATGTTCTCAACTCTTCAGGGCAAGTCGCGGAGCTGCACTGCTCGGCATTGCGCTGGTCAGTTCTGCTCCTCCTCTGTCCGGTCAGACAGCTGGTCTTTACATTGACCTCATGAATTTATAATCTATAGCTGTTATGTGTTCCTGGATAAACAGGACAGTGCTTCTTCTGCAACAATGACGTTAAAATGAGGAGTAGACTTGTCTGATGATCTGGGAGGAGGGGTTTCTCTGCTGTATGTGTGTGTGTGCTCAGCTCTGAGGAATAAATATGTAAAAACTCAATTATCTATTGTGTTAGCTCTATTATTTAATTATCAATCTATTACCTATCTCTAATAGATTACCAGTGTTTATTCTTACCAGATTCGCTCGTGGCGAAGTAAATAGAACATATGGCAAAAAAATCACTTCAGATAGTGAGCCAGCCACGGCGCCCTGCATCGGGGTTAAATGAACACTATATATGGCGATTTAAAACACAAGACCGGCATTTTTTTAATGGCTGGAATTCTGAAACATTAAGGGCAAAATTGGCCGTTAAAAAAAAGTCTATTGTTAACTCAGGACTTAAGTTTGACTTGCACTGTCAGATGTGAGACTTAAGTTAGGCTTTAATTGAATTGCACCCACAGCCTTTCTTACAGCTCTGGCCGAGGGATCACTCAGTTAATCTTTTTTGGTCACTTCTGGCCAGACTGCTATCATTTCAGTCCCATATCAGCACGTATTTTTAGAACTTATTATTTATGAATCCATTTATGTGATGTGTTGTTTTGTGTGTAGCATAAAGGGACCACGACTTGACAACCCTGTGTTGTCTAACTGTGAATAAATCGACCTTGTATACTGTGTCAGAAGCGTCATCATTTTGTCACTTCCTCTCTTGTTTACGTGAAGATGGATTACTGACCAGATCAATGGGGCCAGTGGAGAGAAGTGTTGGACCAGATGCTCTTTTTTTTTAAATTGCAGTCCATGCTGAAGGAGGTGGTCTAGCCTGAAATGTCTGTCGTCTCTACAGTCCTTTTACTGTTCTGACATCTCACCAGTGTGGTCAGATTTAGCAGTGTTACAGAAACAAAAAGAGTCTCTCAGTTTACCTTGACACATAGATGATCTTGATGATAGCGAATGTCACTGCTGCTGTTCAGCAGTTTTGCACAGTGTCAAGTAACACATCTGACACATACTCCTCAGTGCTGCTGAGAGAGAGAGCCGTTCACCTCCCACTCTGTGGATACACCGGACCACCTGCAGCAGAGAGGGAAGCAAAGCGCACAAAACTTTCAGTACTTTCTCGACCCAGTGGGCCTAGAGGGGTTGACAGTAATAAGGCCTGTCAGATTCAATGCAGCCAATCAGAATAATATCCCAGAATGCCTCAGTCTATACATATGGCAGGCTGCTGACGTACCATCTGTCCTCTCTTTACAGACGGGAACAGGCTCAAATCTTCCATTACTCCCCTGACTTCAATGAGGTTTAGGTTACTGCAGACAGTTTCACATGTATGTTGCATCTAGGACAGGCTCATTATTCCTCAGTTTGCTGAAAGGTTGAATCTAACTGTCTAGTTAGGTCTGACGGTATTGAAACAATAGTAGTTTACTGTATTTTCCCTGCACATACATTAGTTTTAGGATGAAAACACAGGGATCAAATGCATCATGGTTTTCAAACATTGTTAGAAACATTTTGGATAATGTAAAGACACAACTCAACAAGATATAAAACAAAGGTCGAGTAGTTTTGAGACATTTAAATGCAGACATGTTACATACTAAATATTTAAGGGGTTAAAACACTGGTGTGATGGTGTTAGTCCAGTGTATTAAAATTCTTAGAGATGTGCTCTAGGCTACAAATAATACAACTCCATGAATAAAGACAGTCAGGAACAAAATCAAAGAGAGTAAAGAGGCTGTTACACAGCAGCCCTACATAATGTAACCACTCACCAAATCAGCCTCTGAGCGGATAGTGTTTGACCCCAGCCTTACTACAGACTGCAGGTATTGAGACCACATTGCCCCCCACCCTGCATCAAAACCCTTTTTTTGTGGCTCTGACCTCTGCAGCAGCTCGCCTCCCTCTGACTTCCTGATTGAAGATTGACCTTCTTTGGAGGCTGAGGGCTTCACAGGGGATTTGTTGAGATCTGCTGTGGTGTGAGATTCTGTTCTTTATTGGACTGGAGGCTTTATGAGGGACATTCTTTTCTGTTCTGTTCTGATAGTTCCCTGATCCCAGTTGTGTGGCTTTTCATTTTGCGCTGTTATTTGCAGTGTTTTGAACTGAATCAGAAACCTCAGGCTATGGTCTGCAACTCTTCTGCTTTAGTTAATTTTTAGCTGTGTGTGTGCCTCGTCTTGGTGGCCCGGGGCTGAGAGCTCAGCTGCAGAGATAAACAACTGAGGTGGGCAAAGAGTGTGTGTATGTGTGTTTTTCCTCCCTAATTTCACCCATGAGTTTTGATAACAGTGGAAGATACAGCGTATTCCTGTCAAGTCTTGACCTTTGACTATATCAGGATATTGAAGCTGTCTTTTGAATCTGAGGGTCTTGATTGATTGATTGGCTCTCACTGATTCGGTTGACTTGAAAGGAGTAAGTCAAAATCCTCATCATTATCTGGTGTCCAACTGTATTTGTATTGAACATAAACATTTAAAAGGAACCCTGATGTCACTTTGTGTATTGACATTCAAGAGCTCTGCAGTAAAATTGGGAGGAAGAAAAATGTCCTCCAAATTTATCGGGTTTGGCCTCAATCAGAGAGGCGTTTCCTATTCCTTTTGGGCTTACAGCTTCATTCTCAGGGGGCTGAAACTTGAACAAGTTTGATCCCTAATGAAAATGAAACAATAAGATCCTTTTTTTGAACCAATTTATCCCTGACAAATCCCAGGCTGTAGTTTGGGACCTGACCAGGGTGGCTCAGAGACCCAAGAGGTACTGACTGTATGTAAAGAAGTCAGTATGCTTCAAACAAAGTGCTTGTCAGATCATCTAAAAATCTAAAACCCCTTCCCTAGACACCTGTCTGACACTGGAATTGGAGGACATTCTTCAAACAAATAGCTCTGTCACTTTACTTGCGTTCAACACCATGAATGGCTTTGAGGAGAGAAATATCAGCATTAACCCTAACCCTACCCCCACAACCCTATCTCTACCCTCAGCCCGTCTCTCTAACCTTTTAGCTTTAGGTTTCCTAGACATAACCATGAAAAGGTCAATCATGCTTTTAAATACAAGAGCAGATATTTTAGGAGAAATAAATAAAATACACTGCAGTTGGGTTGGATTCAGATTCCTAGATTAATTTAGGATCAGGCTCCCTATCATTAACATACCTGGATTCACTTAGCTCCAACGTTAACAAATCTCTAATCTCTTTTAACCAGTATAATGAAGAAGCAATGGTAAACATTTAGGCTGTGGCTTCTCATTTGTTGCTGATCGTCATGGGATGAAATGGCAGACATCAGCAGTGGTGGATTAGATCACCTATAGCTAATACATGTTTGAGCTTGCGTCTGCGCTCAGCCAAAAAAGTCAAAAGAGTACTCTAACTGTAAATGAGTTGGATGGCAGTGAACAATTTGTTAACTTTATTCTCAAATGGAATCTGGCTGCAGGTTGTTTTTACAGAATGGTTTTGCTGTTGCACTCTGGTTTGATATCCATGTAAATTCAGGATAAATGTATTATTATAATTTATAAAATATTCACTTTCCTTGCTTTAAGTGCCGTGCTTTGTACCTGCTGTTGAACTAAGATTCCATAAACCTGATGAATCTGGTGAAGAAAAATGACATTGACAGGCTTAAGTAGGCCATGACAACATGTTGAAACCCGATGACGTGTTCGTGACTGATTGGTCCAGAAGTGGTTGCAGTTGTGACGGCAACATGTTTGTTTTCTTTCTTTTGGCCTCGTCTTTTTTCCCTTAATCTTTTGATTAATCCGTTAGCCTCGTATCACCGGCCTCTTCGTCTCAGTCTTACTGTTTTTTAACATCCCTCTCTACACTTTCCCTTTCCTGCCTCCCTCCTCCCCATGCAGTCCATCTGTGTGTTTGGAGGCATGAAGCCATGAAGCCTTAATGACAGTCTAGCCCACAGTGGTTGGGCTAATCCAGTTAGCTCTGCTCTGTAGCGGGGCCCATTCACTGTGCCTCACCACCAACATAACCTTTTGTTTCTGCTAATCCCTTTGGCACAGCTTCGCCACACGCTACACACACGGGCGTCTATACAGATGCACCTCAATATTATTCTCACCCTTCACATTCAGATGAAGACTCACACACAGAGAGAGACAGGACATCCTGCTAAATCTGAAGCTAAATCTGCTGCTCCCCCCCCACACATTACGAATGCTTGAGTGACACCTCTTGCTGTGTAACATGATAAAGCAGTGGTGTGACAGGGGATGAGTTATTTAAAAAAAAAAATCTTTTGTTTGGTTTTCTTATCATTTTTAAACACACCCTGTCAGTCAGCCATCAGTGGATGTTGGTGGTGTGTTATTCAGTGTTTTCTATGCCAGATTTACTCTTGTCTTGTCAATCGTCACGCTGGATTTGAGACAAGGTTTCTTCGGTCAGAACTGAAAATTGGACTGTGTTTTGTATGCACTCCAAATTCAAACTAGATCCAAAATGGAATTTACCACTGGGATAATTTCCTTGCCACAAATTAAGCTTGTCATTAGTGCTCACTGCCAGGCCATACTGAATTGTTAATGCCAGAATCAGCTCGATAATGGCCCAACCCAACAGTGTCAGTGGGTGTCGGTAACCAAAAATGAGCACCCAGTGTGACAAGTGCTCATTTTATTCCAGGTTGTTTGTCACAGCCAACCAACACACTCTTCAACTTCAAGCTCCTGACAACAGGACTATTATGTCAGATTCGGGCCTTTTTCTCTCCCAGAAAAACATCTCCAACTTATTCGTTGACAGCAACCAATAGGAGCACAGACTGTGCTTCTGTGCTCAACTGTGAACAGTAGAGTAATGCTACTGTTGGTGTTGTCATGTGTTATGGTCAACATCTACATCCATTGCTCCTCTTTGCTGATCACCTGTATTTCTTGAAAGATGGGAAGCTGTGATCGGTCAGGGTATAACTTCTGGTCTCCCAAAGCTCTCATGGTGGAAGTTATTACTTTATTAAGTATTACTGTGGAGTCATCAAAAAATTGTAGACTGATCTGGTAACATAGCGTTAGAAATTATTTGGGGAAGACACACATCCCCTTACAGCAGCTATCGGCTCTGGTCTGCCCTGGCTCTAAACATGCTGTTGGTCATGCAGACGGTGTGAAGCTAACATCCGAGCAATCCCTGAGAGCTTTATGGCAGAACATACTTTTCCACTCACTGAAAGCGAAGGGGACCTTGATAAGAACCCTGGGGAACACCACAGTCCCTGTCTTCAGATCAGTATTCAGTTAGCTGTAAGTTCCCAGTGTGTACTGAGGGAGAGGCAGTGGCTGAAGATATAACTCTTTCATGTTGAACACATCTTGCTTTTGTCTTCATTGGGAAAGGGTACAAACAGTATTTGTTCCCAGGTCAAATGTCTCTGTCATAGTCATTGGTATTTATTGGCTTCAGCACCCGGGGGACACTCTATTTTCTGTCCCTTTCCCCAATGCGATATATCGCCTTTATGGGGAACTTATGCCACTCTTCCTCATCTCAGCCACACATTCCATCCATCTCTGTTAAATGAGCTGCTTAATTTTAGCAGGTTTAAAACAACCCTGCATATAGGTGCTAATTTTGGTGTTAAAACGGTAACAGAGACACAGGGTTACAAAGGACAAGCAATGAACACACTGGCAAAATGGGTTTCATTTAGATAAGTCAGGCCATTTGCTCAGTTGTTGATGATAAAACTGTGCTCACCAAAGTAATTGCTGAGATTGGCAACGTTACCATCATAAGTCCAACAGTACAAGAAAGATTTGCAGTCAGTAAATCATACAGATTGGAAACAAGCTCAAAGTTGCCTGTCGCCAAATTATTTAGTAAGTAATTTAAGTGCAAGCGTAATGTTGCTAATTGTGTTGCACAGGAAGACCATAAAGTACAGAACATAATATTGAACCAGGGAAATTTCTTGGGGACTTTCTTGGGTATATTCTGAATGATCATCTGCTGTGTTTGTTTCTTTCCATGTTTGATCTACTTTTAGTGTTTTTACAGAATTATGAGATCTCTGCAATTACTTCAGTTAGGTACAGTGTGATCCTAACTCATGAAACTGATGGCTAATAGTTATGAAAATTAAACCCAAACCCAAACCCAAAAATCTAAGTCAAAAACATCTAATGGCTATCTGGCTCTAAACCTGCTGCTGTGACTCTGGTTCACTCAGTCTATCAGCCGGAACTACGTGACAATCCCGTTACCCCATAGCCCTGGCAATAGTGGCCTGTATTTGTTCCCAGTCCGGTTGTTGGGTGTTTGGTTCACATTCCAGGATTTGTGCGTGTCACAGGGTGAAATTCAGGATGAATTAAAGGCCATTTTCAAATGACAAGGCCAGTCATGTATGTGAGAGCAGCATGATAGCACACTGTTCTGCAAGAGTGAAAGGCAGAAAGGCCAGTCTATTCATCTGAACAGAAAGATCGCCTTGTTATGCAAGACCTTCCACTGCACCTCGTGTTCTTCCAGCCCTCGGTTCTCAGAAGTGACACAGAGGAAAGAAAGACAAGGCAATGCTGTCATCTGTGTCTTGGAGATCTCTGTTGATGTTTAGGTCAGGGCCAGTGTAAAAGTGAAGGAATCAGATGAGAATTGAATCAAATACAATGAAGGGGTCAGAGGATAAGAGCTCTGGTGTGGCGTCTTCTCCACAGCCGGAGGTCACAGACAGTCTAATTGCTCGGACTGACACAGTCAATTAGAGGCACAGCTTATTTTCCACATCAACTACCTGATTTATGTTCCAACATAGCCTCTTCAATGCTGGTTCATTAGTGTGTGTATACTACACGAGTGGGAGTTATAACTTCCTTCCAACTGACTTTTTCAATTCAGACCGTATTTACTGTGAACATCAGAGTTTCTTTGTCAAACAGATATGAATGCAGTTATATTTGTGTCTGAGGTCTAAGTGTGCTATGGGATATTAAGATATTTTGTTAACATAAATCATATTCTGTATTATATTATTATTATTGTCATTGTCATTGTTAATGTTATCACTATCAATAAAACAGCTTTAAAGACAATATTTGATACAATGCTTTTGGCACACTTTAACTCTCTGGTGAGAGAGCTAACGAGTAAAAACTACACACAGGTATGCAGGTTTTTTTTAAAAAGGTCATATTATGCAAATTTTCAGGTTCATACTTTTATTTGGGGGTCCTAGTAGAACAGGTTTACATACTTCAATTTTCAGAAGACACATTATTTTTCTCAGCATCCCTTTTCACACTGTGTCTTGAACGCTCCATTTTAGCTATGGAGTGAGACATCTTGCCTCTTTTCAATCTTTGGTGCGAGCTGCATATGTGCAGGGCAAGATGTAGCCAATCAGAGGCCGAGCAAGGTAGTGCGATCTAAAATAACGCCCCTACAGCAGTAGCAACTGTATGTCTGCTGACTGTCTGGAGTGTATATATTTTATAATAAATATATAAATATATATATTTATATAATGCCTGTTACACAGTGACACACATAAGTAACAGAAGTAAAGACTCAACTCCAAACCAGGCTTTTCAGGCAGTGCAGGAGGAGTTTTCTGTTGGAGAAAGTAACTCCCTTTGGTGTGGACTTTGGGCTTTTTCTCTTTGCAGACCTTTTACATGCACAAAAATGCTACATAACACAAGAAAGGAAAAGCAAAAACCCCAAAAGCATATTATGACCTCTTTAAAACAAAGCTTTTCTTCTGCATTTTGCCTTTAAATGCACACATAAACTGTGTTTTAGGTTACTGTAAACCAAGCTTTTGGAAAACTCCTTCTAGGGTGAAGATATTCAGAGAGATATCAGAATTTTTTTTTAAAATGATCTTAATTGGACCTTATCAATGTCAGTGTAACATGATTAACATATGTGAACTGTGAGTAGGCTCTCTGTTATGTTTGTATTTCAACAGAATGGATGTTATGTTGTTTATGTTGAGAAAGACAGACATTGACACCACAATGATGGAAAAGAGAGACAAACATTTTATTTGTTTAAGTATTATTTGCATATGTGTGTGCAATTTCTTTTTACTGTGCCTTAAATGTCCGATGGCTTGCTCATAATTTAGACACAACTCCATTATTTGCATTTTACTGATAAGGAACTGCTATAAATCAGATCCAGCTTGTTTCTTATTTACATTTTATTACTGTTTGCAATATCAAGTTTACACTGAAAGACAGCTGATTACTACATTCATACATAAATCAACCATCATCTGAATAACATGCAGCACAGGATCGGTCGCAGCAGTAACTTTTTAATCAAAGCTCGTCCTGCACCGGTGTAATAATTCACAAATGGTTGGCAGGTAATGGCCAGTGGAAATTGGATTCAGAAGTAATCTCATTGGTTGTTATTCTGTGGTTCTTTTCCTCCCCCCTGAATCCCCATCAGGTCACCTTCGACCCCTCGACCTATCAAATTGTATTGTATTTACATTGGTCTGACACACACAGACACACACACACACACACACGCCCTGTCTCTTTCATGCATCCTTCACCTGCCATCAGTGTCACTGATTGACAGACAGAAGCAGGTGGTTTTGATCCTCACAGTGCTGCCTCAGCTCATCACAGCACTTAAAAAGAAAGAAAAAGGTGTGGGTGTTTCATAAAATAGGCTAATCCAAACCCTTGATGAAGCACATGGAAATGTGTTTTCATGATGTGTAGTGAGCCCGTGTTTCAAGGCTCCGCAGCCCCCACTTCTAGTGTCCTGAGGCTGTGGAGAATAATCACTAGCCCACCCCCCTTAGCCCCTTCTCCACCTCCCCCTTAGCCCCCATCCATTATTCAATACCCCACGGAGGGGAGAGTGTGTATGTGCGCGCATAAATGTACCTGAGCATCACCTATCTGTGTTATATGTGTTGCCTTTTTCATGTCTACGTGTTAGATATGTGTGCTGTGGCATTCATATGTTGAAAGTGTGTTGGTGTGTGTGACTACAATATTTTCTGTGTGTTTCTGAGCTGGTGTGGCCAAATATCAGCCTCCCTCTGTGGGCCTTATAGGTGAGCTAATACTACTGGAGATTTCTATCATTACAATAAAGAGCAGCATGTTTTGTACACAGTAGAACGTGTTGGATATTTATTCTGGGACTCTGACAGTTTATTTTGGGAGACACGACGCCCAAAAAGGTCCTCCAGCACAATAACATGAGGTTCTTGTTAATAGTCATAGTACTGCTGCTTCAGCTCTGGCGCCACCTGCTGGTGCAGTTTCCTCACTACATTTATCATACAGCACAGACACCAGGGGAATGGAGATTAGAATGGGATTTACAAAAGACAGAAATAATCCAAACAATTTCATGTAAAAATGTCTTCATGTCTTATATATAATAACATATACATAGAACAACAGTATGTATAGTTTACTTTATGTAAAATTCAACTTCATCACATGTTGCTAACTTTTTGCCAGTGGGTGAAGTGTAATAATAAATAAAAACATAGTAACCATGGCTGCTAGCATACGTATCAGCTCATTAACGAATGAATGTCTTCTGCAGTATATTGTGATCTAGGCTCACACTATCATCGGTCTTCCACAGTTAGCCAAACAGTAACAATGACAATGAATTTCCTCTGCTCTGAAAGGAACAGTTCACCCAAAATGTAAAATCCAGTCATCATCTCCTCCCTCCATGCTGAGAGAAAGTCAGGTGAAGTTTCTCTGTCCACAAAACATTTCTGGAGCTTCACAGCAAAACAGAGTTGCAGCATTCTGCTAAACAACTGAAGTAGCTGGAGACTTGTGTTAAAACTGAAAAAACAACCAAAGAAACATAAAATTGCTCCACACAGCTCGTATGATGGAATCCAAGTCACCAGAAGCCCCTGCATCAAATTATCAAATTTGGGTCAGATGTTTTAATACTACTGGGGAGGGTTCTGCTCTTATATTTTCAAAATAAAATGAACCTCCTCCTCACCCCGATAACTTAGTTCTTCTCAGATTTGTGGGAGACTGTGCGTGTTTGTTGTAGTGAATGTTCTTCCTTGTTCGAGCGCCTGATTGCCTTGCATGAGGGGACTTCTCTTCATTGAGTGTGACCCAGTTCTGTAATAATTAATCTACATATTAAAGATAACATGTTCAACAGATGAATGTGTTTAAAATCTGCATGTAAGCATTACAAGAAAAATGTAGGGCTTCAAGATACAGGATCTTTGAAGACCAGACCTCAAATAGAATGATTTGCTAAAGGAGCATGTCTGGTGATCGCTTGCTGTTTTATTCAAATCAAATGAGAAGGTCAATATCTGTTTCATCTGGGCCTATCCAGATACAGCGGATGTAGTTGATTTATGGAACATTCTAATGCATTAACACGATTATGTTCATTGCAGGAGAATAAGAGGGAGGACCCAATACACCACATGTAATCTATTAGATCTAATAGAACTACACGTCTCTCCCCATTATATCTAGTGATACTCCTACTAAAGCCATCCCACTCAACATAATCAAGGATATATGTTAAATTTGTACTTCCAAATCTATGATGATAATTATAGATTAATTAATAAGATATAATATCATATATTAATATGATAATTAATAATAAAATAGTAATTATCCTCTTTGTTTGCTTTGTTTTTGAATATCACAATTGTAAATAGAAATCCAGGTCATAGAGATACTCGGTGATATGAGCCATTACATCCACTGAAGGTTTTTTTTTCACATAAAAAAAAAAAAAAGAAATACAGTAAAAGCAGAGAAGCTGTGTACAAAAGAAACATACACGCTAAACAGTTCCACAAAGCATTTGTCCATCCCACCCAGCATCCATAACACAGAATGAAATATAGATAAACAGCTAGTTAACATTTTAAAAGATTGTTTAAAAGGTTTGTTCATTTGAAATAATGTATTTTTTCATTTTGCTTGAATTTGTCAAATGTTAATCACTTCACTGAGTGATCAGAATTTCCCGTTACATTTGGAATGTTCTGTATTAAAGTTTAGATTGAAGTTAACAATTTTTTTTTGCATTTCTGGTGAATATGAAAGCAACTTCTCGGCATTGTTACCTAACGTGATGCTGTAAACTATATCTACATATACTAATACATAATTCAATTTGATTTTAATGTGTCTGATTTAACAACCATGTGGTGATGACATCCTCACTCCAACAGTGAACCTTGAAAATAAATAGCAGCTGCAGGCTTAGCGTGTGGTGTGCACACACAGACACACACACTGACCTCTGTATGTATGAATCCATACGCACATATGGTATCAGAGATGATGAATGAGTGTTGAATTAGCCAGATGTTCCTGCTTCAGTCGGGATTTATGGTCCAGAAGTTACTCATCCTTTTCATTCATTCACAGGTGGATATTACTGCACATCACTGCACACTGAAATCTGTCCTGATCTATATCTATATTCCTTTCCGTGTTTTTAGGTGATTAGTTAAAACATAGAAATGTAATCAATCAAGTGGCACAATATCCTTCACGGTAAATGGTATCTACATGAAAAAGTCATCATTTCTGGCCTCGGTGTAACCCCAGATGCAGCCATAAGCAGATGATGCAACTGGTTTTATAAACCCTGTAAATCCTCTGGTGCAGGATAGTGGTTTTTGATTAACAGGTTGGCTGAACACTAAGCTGCTCCTGAGATATGGAAGATACTCTACACTCAGCTCGTACCATACTCTATAATATAGCATTGTGGTTCCCTACAGATGAGGGTCTCAAAGCAGACAGATCTAAAAAAGAATGGTACGAATCCTGAGTTTTAGTCCCCAGCACAAATCAAACTGAATAAAAATGGATCATATTCCATTTCACCCTTCCTGCTTGGTAAACACTGTCTTTCAACAAATTTGACATTGATCAAGGAAATGTCAAAATTTGAGGTATAGTATGCAAGAGTTTTTTTTTAATAAAAATAACAATTTTAAAATATTTATGACCCTCTAGAAGTGTTTGGGGTGCCCTCTGCCTGTCTTTACAGATTTTCTTAGTATTTCACTTTGTTTGGATGTTTCTGGTTGTCAACCTTTGAGCAGTGGTGTGTAGCCCACAGCCAATAACAGGGTGTGAGGTCAAGACTCTATGAAAACGTAGCGATCAGGTTACATATCTATCTTCACCACTCTCCTCTCTGTCTGTCATAAAGAGCTGCATGTCTGTGTGTGTTTGACTGAGGGTGGGGCTGAGCTACACACACACACACACATACACACAGAGGCAGAGCAGAGAGGCTAACAGCTGACAGGATAAATGTGTACTTTGGCTGCATTCACACAAAATCTGGAGTGTTATGCAGAGGTGTGGGTGGGTGTATTTGTGCTTTAGAATGTAACCCTTTGTAAAACAATCAGAAAACAACTCGCTAATGCTTCCCTCTCTCTCTCTCTCTCTCTCTCTCTACGTTCACACCTAGATTTTTAGATTATATTTTTAGATTATATTTTTTTAACCCATCATGACATGTGTAGCAAAACACAGATGCATGTGTGTAAGTGACAAAGCAGCAGGTCATGTTTCCACATTACCTGTGTGTGTGTGTGTGTGTGTGTGTGTGAGAGAGAGAGAGAGAGAGAGGAGAGAGAGAGAGTGTGTGTGTGTGTGTGTGTGTACACTCCGGCTTGTCCGCCCTCCATTGTTTCTTTATTACACCAATCTGATTCTAGGTCAGTAGAAAAGACTCCTCTATTTTTGACCACATAATCCCCTCTAAGGTTGCACACACCCTCTGTGTGCACGCATCTGTTAGTGTATGTGTGTGTTTGTATGTGCGCGTGTGTCGTACGCAGTGTGTTAATACCTCCTGCATGTTACACACTAATCCACTCACAGTCGGCAAGACTGTCCTGCACTTGCGCCTCTTCCCCCCTTTCCCCATCTCGTACACACACATTACGCAGAGCACGCACGCTTCCATCTTGGTTTAGGCACTCCAAGTCAGTCACACATTGGATCTGTTTCACCCCGGGGTGTTGTGGCCTCTTTGGGAGCACCCATGAGCGCAGGCATGGTGGTTGGAGCAACAGGCCAGGTAAGCTTTGATTGGCAGGTCAGCCTCGAGTTCTCACCATCAACAACTCCATTAATGGATCGATTCTGAGCTCCGTGTGCGTGTTGTTGTCATGTCACGGAACTGTACTGACAGTGAATTGTTCAGAGTTTTAAAACAAGTTCAGTGTTTAACTTGTACATTTAATGGCCTGGATGCCAGTTTAAACTACCAAGTTGACTAAACCGATCACTTGTTGCTCTGTCTGAGTAATCAGCCTGCTGTGTGCAGTACTGTGCAGCAACCCTCTCCATCACTGTTTGAATTATCAAGTGCAAATCTAGTGTAAAACTAGTTTAAAATGTATTTGAAGTTGGAGTGAAGTAAATGTGAAATCGATGTGAATACGGTGCAAAATGTGGTGTGAAATTGACTTGTAGACTTTGGTGTAAAACAGTGGTGCAGTTGATGCAGCTGCATTATAAAAGTTGGTGTAAAAAACATAGAAATCAGTGCAAATTTCATGTAAAATGTGGTGTAAAAAGATTTGTCTACATTTGTTGTAAAACATTTGTAGACAGGAAAAAATTATAGACCAAATTCAGCATAATGGTGCATTCGAAAATGGTGTTTCTATGCACATCGCTAACCATAACTTGACTTACAGTATTTTCCACAGTCTTTCTGTCAGCAGAAGCTCACCGCTCCCCTCCATGTGGCTTCTTAATAAACCTGTCAGTTGGGCTCGAGTTGAAGACTTGCTGTGGTTTCTCCCCTCTCTCTCTATCGGGTTTTTAACCCCTAATCCCCCCAATAACCAGGATCCCCTGCTCTATCTTTTCACACCGGATTAAAATCTGAGAGACTCATTAGCCAGACAAAAGCTATCAGGCTAGTTAAGCAGGTCTTTGCATCAGTGTGCAACACTTGACTTAAAGTGGTGCTCATAAGACTCCATAAGCCTGACGTGACTGCACAGTGAATATTATAATTTGTGGGATATTTAAGAGGGGCTGGTCTGGAGTTAATCACATGATGGTGAATAGCTTCTGAAGTTTCTGATGATGCGGTTGTTTGTAGTCACATGAAGGCCAGGAATACTGCATTCATCATGTTCCAGCCCTGTTCCTTCTCGCTAGATATCAGCCGAGTACTGACCCACATGTAATCCTCATAAACAACCAGCGTCAGGATCAACATTTTAACATTATTATTTGAATTGCGGGGGCTGAGCTGCAGCTTGCCCTGTCTGTGAGACTATGACATTAGCTAACATAACATTAGCTTTGCAGCCAAAGTGAGACTGATGACTACATACTACATAAGTGCTCCGCCATTACTGAATGTAAATTAAAAGTATTTTTTAGAGTATTCATTCAATTCAAGTATCGTCACAGTAATGTCACCATTGAGCAGTTTTTATTTACAGGTGCCTGTAGTTCACTTTCTTCAGGACCACATTGTCCATCATATGATTTTATTATTAACTAAAAATTCTCATTTAACGACATAAAAAATGTATATTAAATTGCAAAATAACAGTTCTGTATTCTAATATGACTGTGCGTATATTTTTTAATGTACCTATGTGCAGTTTGACAGTATTATTTCCTCCCAGGGAGCAGTAACCTCGCACAAAAGTAGTAATGAGCACACTCTCTTTACTCCCAGTCTCAAACAAAACATTTACAAGGCAGGAAGTGACAAACATAACAAAGAGATGTAGGACGCAGAGTTTTTGGAGCTTGTGCATCAAGAGGTTTATCAAGATACCATATCTTGATAATCCTGTAAAGTGTAGCTCTGGTTTCTTTTGCTTTTTGTTGCTTTCCACTGGCATGTAACTAGTCTGCGTTGGTTATCTTTGTTGTTAGACATGATCTGTTTGTAGTACAGACGAGTGATGCTCAGACCTGAGATGTAAGTCATAATACGTCAGTGATATTTACAATGCTGCTGCAGGAGTGACTGAACTGGGCTGTTGTCAACCTGTTGTATCGAGTAAAAACACTCAACCTATTGGCAGGTTTTAGTAGCTGCGAACGGCCAGGTGTGTGTGTGTGTGTGTGTGTGTGTGCGCGTACAGGGATGTTCTCCACTTAAGTAATATTATTTTGCATGCAGCCCTCTAATGTCAAATTAGAGCACAAACTGGGACATGCTAAAGATGTGTGTGTGTGTGTGTGTGTGTGTGTGTGTGTGTGTGTGTGTGTGTGTGTGTGTGTGTGTGTGTGTGTGTGTGTGTGTGTGTGTGTGGAGTTAAATAATGCGTGAAGCAGCAAGGGGAGCAGAGATGGATGATGTCATCAAGGCCTCAGGGGAATTCTGGGACAGCTCATTTGGCTCATTCGGGCGGGTGCTGTTGAATCGAGTCCCACCCCCCACCCCTCTCTCTCTCTCTCCCTCTCTGTACTGCTCCCTCGCCCTTTTGTGTCCACTATCAGTACAAGCAGTAGGAGTGGGGACACTTGATAGTTCATTTCATGACATGTGACATTCAGAAGTGCCACACACACACACACGAATATGAGCCCTCATGTCTCAGTGTGTGTGTCAGCGTGTGAGCTCGTTAGGTGAGGAAGGATCGTACTAATGAAACCCAAGGGACTGGGTTATCTGACACACACACACACACACACACCCTGCCCATGGAGAGTCTTTTCTCTATTTTCCTTTGCTTCACTGTCTCTCCGTTGACTACGCCCTACACCCTTGTTGCTAGGCAATGGGCGATGGAAAGCAGCCGCTGTGTTGGGAGTGTTACTATGATGAAGCTTTCCATGATAGTGCAAGTCTAACAAAAGAATTAAACATAAATGTAAATTGCCGTATTTTCAATGCACTTTAAATCACATTTAGCCTCTTATTTCTCAAAATGAATGCTAGTGTTACTGTGTTATTAGTGTTACTGTGTGTCTGCTGGACGTATGACAAGATCTTTGTTGTCTGCAGCCATTGGAGATGTTCCTGCAGCCCTGCCCTGCATGTTCTAACATTTCCCTGCTCCAACACACCTCATTCAAACGATCAGCTCCTCATCAAGCTCTGCAGAAGCCTCATAACGACCCATTCATTTGAATCAGGTGTGTGGGTGCAGGGAAACATCAGGTCAGGGGCAACCAGGCCCAGGATTGTTGTGTTTACAGCTTGTTGCCCATAAGTGGCCAAAATATTCTGCAGCATAAAACTTTGTATCTGGAGCTCAGGTGTATTCTGCGGGTATCTCTCCCTTGAACAGATTTTCTACCTCTACCTCTGCTAATTTAATCTTAAATGCATGTTTGATGCTTTAATATCTAATTTATAACAACACTTTGACTAACGTTTGGCTTAAACCTAATCCAAAAGTAGGAGTTAGTCTGAGATGTTGCTGTTGGGTAGATACGGAAGATGCTAGCAAACCAACACAGAACATAAAAGAAGTGGTGAATGTTACAGTGATGGATGAAAATGACAACAGAAACTAACAAGTTTGCTGATTTTACATATCTCTCTAGTGCAAATCAACTGTCTCCCGGAAAGTGACTGTTGTTGTCAAAGCTCATCTGAAAGGCAGAATTCAGGGGCCTTGAAATCCCCTCCTGCTCAAAAACCTCATTTTACTGTAAGAGTATGGTACTAAGTGAAGGCCCATTATTGATTAGAACAAGTCAGGAAACTCACTTGGAGCCATTTTGAAGAAGTTACAGGTCCAAAGATCAACTGTACAAACAACTGTTTGTAAGTATAAAGTGCATGGCACAGTTGTGTCACTGCCACCATCAGGAAGAAAACACAAACTATCCCCTGCTGCTGAGAGAAAACTCATCAGGCAGAAGATTGGCTCCTGGGTGCAGTCATTTGGTCATACGATCACTGACACATTAATGGTATTGCAGCTATTGCAGTTAGAGCTGTAACATGACGCCTGGTCACACCGACTTTATTTGCCCCTCGGGATCCATCAGACAACTGGGAGAGACTGAAGCTGGTAAACAGCTAAATTGCTCCATTGTTGAATGTTGACACTATCTGGTTGGCACATTACACACACATTACAGCTCAATCTGAGCAGCAGAGCATCGTTTGGCTTTGGTTTTGGCAGGGGCAATAAATTAAAGACCCTTCCCCCAGGCCTCTGAATGACACACACACACACACACACTATCCCCAACTCTTAATGGTTTGATTCCTACATGCTCACATTTCAGAGGTGAGGGATTGTGTTTAAATGGTTTTGAGGAGCAGTTCATCACAAACAGACACAATGGGAGCAGATAACACTCCACATGTGACATATGTTTCTAATCACTTTAAAATGACGATTGTGACAGAAACAGAAGCTCCGCTCTGTTATAATAAATGTGTTAATAATAGTGTATGCTAGTGTTGGAGAGGGTAAGGCGTGGCCCAGGTTAGCGGTGCCTCTTTGTCTGCTCTGCACCCATGGGATACCCCTCAGGTCGGACACCCATGTCTTGGGAAGGAAGCCCCTCTGGGTGGTTGGAGGGATGTTTGTGTCATGTGTGGCGTCTCTCTGTCTGAGGTCATCTGTAAACATGTTCTGTGTGTCTATAATACCAGCTTTGCAACACTATAATAAGGGCACGGGGTGAATTGTTCCTTAAAGAAACTTGTGAGCTGTTTTTAGTGTTTACCAAGAGCTCTGGTGTCTGTGTCACACATTATTGTGCAACCCTAAAGTGTTCATGGTGTGAAATTGCATGTTTTATCATCAGTATCTCATCATCATCAAGATTATCACAGATCATTCTGCTGATAATAACCAAATCTTTCTGTCTTTGTGTTTTTTCTAGGTAAGTTCAAGTGGACACGGGGACACGTTGACATCGGGGCCTGGTTCTAGGTATTGTTGACTGATACCTAGATACCTAGATTACACTGATTGTAACACTTGGACAAAGCACATTTTCAGCTGAGTAGTGAAACCTGTGTGTGCTGCTCCAGATGGCCCACAGAGCTAATCCATTACCATTCTCATCATATGAACTCAAATCTTTTATATTCTCTGTTTTGAAGTCCACAATTTCTACTCCAAATAACCAACAAAACAAAATATAGCACAGTATATTATTATTATATTATATTTATGTGCTTTGGGTTTAGAAGTTGTTGCAATGATCTTTTGAAGACTGCAACACAACTGACCTGCTAACATGGTGACATGTTTTCTCCTAATCGCCTTTCTTGGCTCGCCCTCACTCCAGCCGGTTCTGAACTAATTACCTGAGCTAACTACCCCTGAGGCCACAAGGCTCTGAGGTCACGGCTCTGTCAGGGCCATAAACATGCATTTTGTGGAGGTTGTAAGCTCCAGTATTGAGGAATACTAGGAAGGTAGAAGCAGCTGGAAGTCCTCTTATCCCTGAGACCCTCAGCCGATTACTGATATAATACACACCAGCTCTGTTAGTGAAGATCTGGACCAGATTAGCAGACTTAGCACAGGCATCTGCTTTACTTCTTTCTTGCTTTGAAATGTTTTTCAGGATGACGGGGGTTATTTTGGATCTTATGATTGTAGGTGGAGCTGTCATTTTCTGTACACCGCGTTTTGTTTGTTTTTTGTTTTTTTTTCCCCAGACGAAGCAGACCCTGAAAGTCACAATATTGATTCATTATGTTGTTTTGGAGCTTCTTATATTCAGTTTATGGACTGCATGTCCTATCCCTCTGTTTTGTCCTTTACCTCCACTCAGCAGGGGTTGGATAGTCTCATATTACACCTGTTTTTAGCTGTAATGTTGGGTCCGGCCATGGGGTGGCGCCATGGTAATAAAAACAAAAAGGGGTGAGGCCTTGGAAAAGATAAACAATGCAGTCGATGTCTTCATAGAGAGTAAAGCAAAGACTTGGATATTATAGATGTAAGCGCATCACTTGGTGATGGATACTGGTGCAGTTTATTTCTGTGAATATGTTTGTGTGAATATTTATGTGAATAGATGATTGTTTTCTTGGTATGATGCATGATGCTGCCTGAACTGAGACTGTTGCTGATAATGCCAGTGAATACATTACCACTGCATTCCTCCATAGTGCCTCTGACCCAGACTGTTTCACACTAGAGATACTGGCTGGTAACACTGGTTAGGTGCCCTTCAGTGAGCAGCGTTGTAATTTCAGCACCATGGACAGGGATTGTGTGGCATGAGGACTGCTAAACTGAATCCTTGCTCATATTGCTTCAGTCTCTGCATCATAGTACAGAAATTATATTAGGGCTGCAACTCATGATCATTTTCATTGTCTATTGTCTACAATTATTGTCATGATTTATCGATTTAGTCTATAAAATGTCAAATTATTGTGAAAAATGCTCATGATAATTTCCCAGAGTACAAAGTGACGACTTTAAATTGCTTCTTCAGTCCGAAACCCAAAGACTCTTCATGTACTATCATACACCCCCACCCAGCCACAGTCTGTTTACCCTGCTGCCATCTGACAACAGATACAGAAGTATCTGCTGCTGTACCACCAGACTACAGAGCAGCTTCACTCCTCAGACTGTGAGACTGCTCAACTCATTCTCAAAAATATGTTTTCTTGTGGAGCATAAGGGGACTACAGCTTGCATTTTGTTGTACATCCCTGTGTACTTTGAACCTTGAAATCCTTAAATGTCTGGGACCACCAAATGGCAACATTTTTAACTTGAAAAATGAGTGAAATTAATACTCCAAATAGTCTGCAAATTGACGAATCAACTAATTGTTGCAGCTCTATATTATGTAGAAGTGTTGGAGGTCATGATACATTTGATTTCGGCTCATACCATGGCTTCTATGCCCTTAATGTGTCATGAAATCTAGACAGAAGATGTGATGCTGATGTGCATGCAAATATGCACAAAATAGCTGCAGTCAGGTATTTTTGACCTTTTTCATGACTACAAGCAAAACCAACTGTAAACATGTGCTTGAGGAAAAAGGACTTATGTGTCTTTCTGTGTGTATTTATGCTTGTGTGTTTGCTCTGGAGCTGTGAAATCTCACAGTCACTGAGGCAGGCCGTACCATTACACACTTCTTAACAAGGGGGAGGTTGAAGACCCCCCCTCTGACTCCAGGAGAAGTGGTACCTTCCCTTACTCTTTTTCCAAAGGACACTCACTGATGCTTCCGTGTCCTGTTTCCCCTCCCACACATCGTTTCCTCCTCCCTCCTCCCTCACCCCGCTTTCTGTAATCCCCCACACACCCCCTAGCCCTACCTCCCCCGTCTGGTACATGATGAGCAGGGAAGTCGTGTGTTTGGAGAGTCCAAATCAGAGGCTTCCCAGGTTCCCAGTGCATCTGCTGCTACCTCTGCAGCTGAGCGGTAATGGAAAGGGAGGAGCTCTCTCTGTCTCTTTCTAGCTCCTCTGCCTTTCTATTGGTCTCCTGGTATACCTCTTGGTGGCGTGCTCCGGCCCACCCCTCCTCTCTCTCCATCCCTGCCTCAGATGCAGTTGTCCAGGCAGCAGGGAGGGAGGCTTTACAGACACTCACACTTTCTGCATGGGTGAGGAGAGCTGGTGGGTTAGAGGACTAGAGGATATCAGCGTCACCTCTATCCTCTCCCCGCTTACATTCGCTTGCATCGATTTGTCCTTTCAAAGAAAGTCACCTGGTGAGGTGCGGGCTTGTTTCCTTTGATGACAGGCTTGCCAATAAGGCAAGAGGACTTCTGAAAGTGATCTAAAAGCTTTAGTTTTTCTTCGTGTGGAGACAGAGACAGTGCAGCCATGGCTCACGCTGCGGCTCACATTAAGAAGGCCAGGTCCGAAATGGATCAACCTCCGGACCTGAAGGCTCTGGAGAAAGCCAAAGAGAGGAGGAGGCGTTCCCGGGAACGGGCTGAACGCAAGCGCAAGGTACTGGGCAGACTCACTGGAATCACCCATCTATTCATTCCTGCTTTGTGTGACCAATCGCTGTTTCACTGGTTCCTTCATCCCACCTCCAGTCATCCCTCCACCTCATCATCATCACTCCACCTTCACTGAATGAAGAAGACTTTGTCAGACTCCATTATCACGGATCGCAGAAGAGTTTGCAGAACAGAAATCATCATCAAAGTCTGTCCATGTCAGAATGTTCTGCAGCTGAATGACTCCCAATCAGATACAATTATAATCACAATTAACAATCCTACTCTAGTCTGGTGCTTTATCTAATACTGTGTTCGAGAAGAGGCTCAAAGCCCAGGTGTTATTTTTGATTCAGGATTGTCTTTTGATGCTCAGGTGACTAAAGTGCTGCAGTCCTAATTTGCTCAACTGAGACAATGAACCAAGATCAGGTCGTTCATTTCCACTGCAGGCTATGAAAAGGTCACCTATTACTGCCCTTCACTGATTCCCTGTCAGTTTTAGAAGTGATTGTACGACTTTACTGCTTTACTGTTTGTAAAGCCTTGAATGGACTAGCTCTTGCCTATATCTTCAATCTGCTAACTCTCCATGAGCATGACTGTTGCTTGAGATACTCTGGTAAAAACAACACTGCCTGAAGAGCTTCTTTAAAGGTGCAATATGGAAGAATCTTTGTTTAAAACAAACAAACAAAATTGTTCTCCTTTCCACTATCTGCATGTTTAGGTTTTCAAAATTCCTGTCGCCACTGGAAGCAACAACCTCCAAATGGCAGGGAACCCTAACCTTACTTGTCCAATAACAGACCAAACCTAAACAAGCTAGCAGCTGTTACCCTTTATTTTGAGGGGATTTCCCAGTTCCCTCAAACACTATTTTGCAGGGCCTCTGTTGCTGCATCCTGGAAACAATTGTGATTGGTTTAAAGAAATACAAACAAGGCATAACTGTACCACAATGATGGTATGCTAACACAACAATTCAAGAAATAACCATACTGACGTACCTTAAAGGCATCCATGTGCAGAGATGTCTGCTGAAGTTAGCCTGCTAACCCGCTAGCCTCGGTCAGCCCTGTCTCGTAATACCACTCGGAAACTCAAGATCAATAGTCTAGTATTGCTCAGGTCCCCGGTGGTTGGTACTGTCTGATGCCTGACCTCCTTCTAGCTTCTCCCCCACTTCACACCCCTCCTGTGGTCAAACTGGCTTCAGGTAAAGGTTTTTCACTGAGAGGCTACTGAGCCTGATTCTGTTCCAGCTCGCCTGGTTCTGGTGCAGTTCCAGCACTGTTCCCTGCCAGAATTCCCCTCTATGCCCCCCTCGTCCTGGCCCTGAAAACCTTCGCCACCTGACGATCAAACACTACTGAGCTAACAGTGTAAAGAGCAGCAACACACCCCTGGTGCTCTGAACTCCCTGCTCAGACCACTAGCTGCATGGCTAACTGAGCTAACTAGCTAACTATAGCTGCAGTTAACAGGAGTTGGTGGTCATTCTGGTGATACGCTCCCCCTCATATTTAGTGAGTATGAATTTGACAGGTTGCCAATTCTTACATATTGCACCAAATCACTTCTACCTTATTTTTTTTCCACTTCCACCATCACTGTCACCTAGTTGTATGCTTCAAGGGAATAAGAGAGTAACAGGGACAAATTTATAAAAAACACTGTGTTCAGAATGAAAATCTTGCACAAGATTGAAGCTCTAAAGCACCAAACACTGTTCTGTGATCAGTGTTATCAGTCCATTGTCACCCACAAGAAGCACAAATAACAGTAAGCTGTGATTCTGACAGAACAACATGCACTCTGCATGATCCCTGCTGCTATCGGTGCTTGTCCTCATCTCATCTGCTGGAGGATCGTCCTCACTCCATCCTTCATTGCACTCATCATTCTGTCGTTATGTACCTGCCATAATATTATAAATGACCTCGTCATCAATGACAAGTCATCAATCACTCAATCAGTGCCGTGTCTCCCTGCTCAAGCCGTCCCTGGATGGGCACCATTATAACAGTCTTTGTACAGTAACATTCCTTCATACAGCTCTGCTCGTCTCCATAGATGTACCTACGCAGATCAGCCTCTGGTGCATCGCTAGGCTGCGTAGTGTATGTTCCCTCTATTTGCTCATGAGCAGACACATCCTCTCATGCCAACACAAAATCCTACTGTGGGGTTTTATTGGCAAGTTGTATCGCAGAGATATGCTGTGTTTTATGGTGAGTGGTTTTATAGTGAGGTGTTTACTCTAACAAGCCATTTTAGGGAGCATATTTGTGGGCATGATTCTGTGCAGGATTACTGTAGTGCATGCTTTTTTGGCAGCAAAGCGCATGATGTGCGTGCATACAGGCTTTGGATACACACAGATTAGATCATTGCACTGTTAGAAAAGTCAAGTGTCACTTAGCAGAATTTATACTGATGCCAGTAAATGTTGTATGAAAGGAATGGGCCCCCCCATTTTATTCTCAATTGTGATATTTAATGAAAACAACCTGGTTATTAAGCATTAGGAGGTGTTAGCTTGGACCACTGCAAGCTACTGTTTTATTCAATGGAAACGGAGGATGACATAAGGAACTTAAAGTTGAATTCAAAATATTTTGTCAGGTTTCAGAAAACATCATACTTTGGGTTAAGATAACTATGTTAAGTCTCGCAATGTAACTTGTGTCGCATAATGTAAGTGTCATCATTTACGTGCGATAACTTACTGACGTAACATTAACTTAATTACGTAAAATAACATTAAAACAAATCACTGTTGACTCCCGGTCACTAACGGGACGTTAACAGTCCAGTGTTTCACCCATCCAACGCACCGACTGTCCCCTGACTCTGACTGTTCCTGCTCTTTACATTACTGCAGTAGAGGGGGACTTCAAGAAGTGATGTGACGGATAACTACAGTGTCTGTCCAGGCTGCTGTGTTTGACGTGTTGGAGTGAGAAAGGGCTAGACAGGTAGAGGCAATCAGGAAATGGGAAGAGAGGCACTGGACCAATGACAGTTGCGACCATGTGCCCTGCACAGTAACTCAGCTAATTAATTAGTAATTCAGCTACCAAGGTGGTCCAATAGGCAGCTATGTGAAAACTAACTGTGAAGGAGTGTAAATCCAAATGTCCACCCTCTGGACTTACAAACTCCAGAAGTCCTTGTGCACTTCAGTTGTGCGTACTGTGATGTGAATGTCATGACGCTAAGCCTGCAGTGGAACTGCTGATAGACAGGCCTAAACACTACATTACAAAATCCATCCTTACAGCCATACATTTTTCTGTATTGTGATATAGTTGAACACTATTTCATGCTAGTATTGTTCAAAAGAGACATGGACATTGTCATAAGCAAGTAGCATTTGGAAAGATTATTTTATGTGTAATCAGTGTCTAACTGAAACATCCAACCAATGTTAGAATATTTTCCTCCTGTGATGGCTGATGGTTATGATACCGACTAACAAAGGTGAAGCCCATGTCTGACCTTTGGAGCTGTTCAGATGAAGAGCTGTCATGTTGTTTACAGCGTTTTCTCTGTCTCTGCCCCCTTCACTGCTATTACTACTGACTGAACGGCAAGGGAGATTATCACATGGGATTATTGGTGTGCCCTGTCTCTCTGCCTGTCTCTCACTCTTTCTCTCTCTCTCTCTCTCTCTCTCTCTCTCTCTCTCTCTCTCTCTCTCTCTCTCTCTCTCTCTCTCTCACACACACACACACACACACACACACACACACACACACCTAAAAGTAATTAATAGCTTCAATTTGGTGGATTGTCCAGCAAGTGCTTGAGGGCTGACATTCACATCACAGCGACACGCACACTGCTGTCAGATCACAGTTTATCACCGGCGTTCAAGTCCTGCTGAAAACAATTAAGCCATGTAAATGGTATCAGAGGGCTCGGCCCGGACAGGGCATGGCTGGAGCGTCTTGTTATGAAATGATGAAACTCATAGTGGACACTATATTGGATTTCCCCTCAAATAACGTCATCATGAACGTACATTTGCACGCGCATCACCATTATTATTACATAACAGAGCAAGGAAGATGCATCCCGAACATGTTGCGAATGCAGTGAATATCCATTACATGCTCAGGGACCATCTGGTGACCCGAGCCCAGTCTTAAACAGGATTTTTAACTTAGCAGTGCGCAGTTATGTAGATTAGTAATCTGGAAGCTCTTTTTATATGCACTGAAATGATAGCAAGGAAACAGGCTTGTATTAGAGACAGTTATAATTTGAGTAAAATTAATAATTTCCACGGTTTCGTAAATATTCTTTTCATCATATGTGAGTGAGAAACCCTGTTTATGATGTCCATCTGTTTTAGTTCATTGCTGATGTTGTTGATAAATGTCTGTCATCATCTGAACACGTCCTCGATGGCTGTTGCACATTAAAGGCCTTTCAGCAATTCAAAATCCTTCCTGTTCCTGGTATTTATTTTGCTAATCTCACAGAGGTGTTCATTAACATTAAAGTATTTCATTTGATAATGTCCAAAAACAACAAAGAAGCATAATAGAAGTGACTGGACCAGGGAAAAACTGACTATTCGTTGGTGCTGGCCGCTCAAATAGTTATAATTTAAGTGGAGTGTTCTTGCCTCCACTTTGTCCATTAGTTCCTGATCATAGACACCTAGAAGGGCATCAACCCCTCAATATCTTTGCGTACGTTTGGCAAACAGTAAATATAATTCAATGGTATGTTTAACAACAAGACCAGCTGGCTAGCCAGACACGTCACTATCCCCGGATCAATATCAAGATTTTCACGAGCAAATGATAGGCCGTGTGTCCTGCTGGCTTCGTAGCCTGAAGCAGCAAGTTGAATAGTGAATGTGATGTGAGGTGAATGCTTGATACCAGTAGGTTCAGAGGGACAGTGTACTTCCACTTTGCCAGCTGATTCCAGTGCCACTAATTTTAGAATGGTGAGCAGACAGTTTCACTGGAACTACTTGAGTAGGTGTATAGCAGGAGTTAATTGACACCCTGCGTCCAATCAGAATGAAGTAATGGTATAACACACGCACTCGACTCACAAAAACTGCATGTGTGTACCTTGTGTTTGAACCAAACTGTAACATTTCACATCTTCAAAAAACAGGAAAAACAAACAGACAGTTGATCTTTGTGACCTTTGACCTTTGACTGTAGGTATATAAATGGCATTGGACCCACACTTCTTACTGGTTCCAGAGGATACACAGTAACTCCTGAAAGTGGGTGAAGGTGTAGGGCAACATTTTCAGGTTTCTGGGTCAGGTCCTCTGCACTGAAACAGGTGGTGCTCTGGATTTACACACAGAATAGTATTTGTGTTATTTGTTTGACATAATCCAGCCTTTTACCAGCCGGAAAGCTACTCTCACACAGAAAACAAATAGGCAGCACACGTAAAAGCACTTTAGAAAAACACATTGTGGAAATAAACCTACAAAATAAATAAAAGTTGTCAGGTGAGATGTATTAGTGAGCCACCTACTTCCATTAAGGAGTCACAACAACATTAGACAGAACATGTTCACTTGTTCAGTGTCTACACATCTCAGCATGTTAATCACTACACTACTATTTGGTAACATGAATCACTGCACCATCGAACATTAGTGATTTAATCACCCACAGTGAGTCAGGAACTTGAAATCACAGCGCTATATGGCGTGCACGAATCCAGATTTCTCTCAATGTAAAATCCCAGGAGAAGATGAATGTGGCACACCCTGCCAGCCTCGCGTCACAATATATCTTTAATGAAACTCTCTTGGTGTTTTATGTGCTGTGGCACTGGGCGAGATGTAGCAGATGTTGCAGAGTTTTCATTAGTCTCCGGGAACATTAAAGAGTAATTCAGCGCTGAATTACAGAGAAACTGCCACACCTTAATCTGTGATGTCACAGCAGGTGTCTTCCAGTGGCTGTCCATGAACTGTTTGAATAGCTTTTAACACGTTTGAAGAATACAGCAGTAAAAGTACAATTCAGGTCCGAATGTCTGTAAAAGCCAATGTACGTCAGCGTGTAATGTAGTCATCCTCTCAACCTCTGGGATCTTAATGAAGTGACTCCCACACCACATATATCACAGTCCCAAAAACAACCCTTTACATCACCTATCGCTAACTTAAACTTGTCATTTCACTGATTTGTGCTCGAGCTAACCAGTGGATATTTACCAGCTTTTGCAGAGCTTCAGCTGTGTTTAACATTGGTGTCTTATCTGTCGTTCCTTCTTTCTTTAAAAGTTACACTGTGCTGCTTTTGTCCTGCTGATGATTCATTATTCAAAACAAAATGAATCATTGCAGTTGGTAGGTTGTTTATTTTTTGCAGCTGTCGTCACTATTGAGACTTTAATCAGCGAAACTGACGAGCCAACATTTACTAGTATGCCCAACCTCACACAGGCGCAGAGAAAGACACGGGTATGCTGGGATACATTTGCTTTAGTCGACTTCAGGACACATGAAAGGTGAATGCGCATTTTTAGCACTGAGCAGCACCCTGCTCTGCTGCAGTACAGAGCCGAGACAGAACAAGGGGAAGGAGGGAAAGGACAGCCAAATGTGACAAGGAACATGTTGGAGGGGAAGAGATAGCAAACCGGGGGAATCAAAGCAGGTGAAATGTTGCAGCTTTTCTCAGTGTATTATACCTGCAGAGGAGATAGGTACACTTGTCAGGATCGCACTGCAGTGCTGGAGTAAAGGCAAGGGATGACAGACAGACAGAGAGAGAGACACACACAGCATTAACCAGCTCACATAAGGAGAGTCTTAAGACTCAATTAAAATGCATGAAGCAGAATCTTACTGTCAGATAATGAGAGGCAGTGCGAGGCGAATAACAATAAAGGATAGGACAGGAATTTGGACAACAGGTGAAATAGAATGGTTACATAATCTCAATCTGCAATGACAGCAATGTGAAAGATACACACCAGGTAAATTGACTCCTCTTGTAAAAATTAGGGTAAACTGGTTGGTGTATGCCGCACCACATGTGAGGATACTGTGGTAGTAGTGGAGTATCAGCTGTTTCAAGCTGTCCTGTGTCTGTATCAGCTGCCAAAACACACAGATGGAGAGAAGGGATTTTTTTCTCTCTGTCGATTTCCCGCATGTTGAGTCATGTGGCCAAGCTGATTCTACGGGAACAAAAATAACTGTAGGAATCTTTACAGGAAAAACATTAGTCACTAGGTGTACATCAGTGGTTCAAGACTGTGGGATCACATGTGACAGAGGAGCACATGCTGTAAGAGTTCTGTCACTTCAGCATAAATTGGACTGGTATGACCGATAGCGTATGGTGGCTAATATTGTATAAGAGTCAGTTTGTTGGCCTTTTACTGTTTTACTTTTCTACTGTGTTACTCTTAGATATATTAGAAAGGGATATCTGCATCCATCTAGATTGCTGATGTTGTTGATATAATGGAAATAACTTCTATATATACTTTTTTTAAAAACTCAACAGCAGTGTCTCCTTCCAAATCATGAACCGAGTACTTAAGATAATCCACAGACCGTGCTGTGAGTAGTTTCTTATTGGAACTATTTTCTTTCTACTAAACTACACCTGCCAGCTATATCACCGTGCAGAAGGTGAAGGAAGTTGCATGTAGTCATGGACGAGAAGATGGCTAACTAAGCTAGAAAACATTACATCTCAGCTGAAGAGGATGACATTGATGTTAACCTGTGCTTCCATCTGCATGGTGGTACAGTAGTAAGACAATAGTTTTTATATGAAATTGTTCGCAACAAAGTCTGTGGATTATATCGAGTGTTGAAGTTTTTTAAGTATTGCTGAGTGATATATCTCCAAAGCTTGGCAACTCACACCAAAACATTGCCTACTGCTGTTAGGGGATTACGTAGTTCCACTTAAAAAGTCATGATTCCTGATGATTTACTCACCCAGCCTACCCACCATCTGCCCTGAGGAGTTTTATTAGTTCTAGCTTAAGTAAAGAGTTAGTATCCTGTGATGGTTTGAATGCTGTTTGCGGCGTGTTTACACTGCCTGTGATAGAAAACTGTTCACTAACTTGTGAATATACATCAATGCAGAAGGATTGCTTCAGGTTGGACTCTAATACAGTACTGTTTTTACCTTTACCAACCAGCATATTGTTTTGGGATATTGTTTTTTGAATTCTTGCCAATGCACCTGGTCATACACTGGGATACTGTGATGTTTATCTAGTGCAGCATAAAGTGAGAGTGTGGGGGATGGGAAGGAAGGTCACATTAAACACTGGAGACAAGTCAGTGCTGATATCTTTATCACATCACCCTGACCATCATTCCTTCACAGTCACTCTCTTATGTTTTTGTAGTTGGTGTACACTGAAGAAAAACATAACAGTGGCATTATATTTTTCCCAAAATTGTATTTGGCTACAAACTGCATGTGCATATAATTCACGTGTTAGCAGCTAACAGGGAAAAGAACCTTAGACAAGTTGAATTTGCAAGACAGTGCCACATTTGTTCCACCATCTCCAGTTCTGCTGCTAACTGTTGTGTTACTACATCAGTACGACTGCAGAGAAATCTGACTTCTCACCCAGAGGCAGTTGCCTTGACGACAGTGCCAGCTGTCAAGCAGAAAACTTATCTTACAAACTTGTTTGGCTCTAACATTTCATACTTAATTACTTGATCGACTCACCCAGAGGAGTTGTTATGAAGCTCCCGCCAGAGTCTGATTGAAATAAATTGAACGATTACATAATTCCCCTCCCTTAATCTTCCCCACCCTAGTCTTTCTGTTTTCTGCTGTTTCTGTCTCTATCTCTAAAATATAACGGGAGATTGATGGCGTACGACTAATCTGCTGTAGGGCCCGAGCGCTGTGGTAATCCATTTGCCATTTTCGTCATGGTTGTTTTTATGGCCATTTGTGTTAGACACAGTGCATTTTAGTCTTAACCTTTTTAAAGTATTAGATGGTCGGAGTAAATGGACTTCAGCTGGAACATTATTTAGAGCTTCTGTGGACTTGCAAATTGAAATAAGAGTGATGTATAATGGATTTGTACACAATATTTTTTCAGATGCATTTAAAAGCTGTAGGGAAAATACGCAAAGACAGAAATGGACAAATAGTTCTTTTGAAACGGCTTGCCAGTTGCAGCATCACACTGTGACTGCCTTTGTGTGTGTGACTGACTGTGTGTGTGACTGCCTCTGTGTGTGTGACTGACTGTGTGTGTGTGACTGCCTCTGTGTGTGTGACTCATTAGAACACCTGTGGTTGTCCAAGTGGGTACTCTGTCTCTACACACCTTTTGATGCTCTTTTTAGTATGTGGGCAGCACCGACTGAGAGGAACATACGCATTAAACATTGACTGGAGTGTTTTACACACAAAATATTAACTTTTATATTACTCTAATTAATCATTTCTCATAGCCTTGAATGCTGGATGAAAATGTGTAACCACATACCGTATGTCTCAATGAATACGTACATTGAGCTATTTAAAAATAGTGAATATCAAAACATTTTCGTCAGCCGAGCCAGGTTCTTAGTCTTTTAACCAGCAATAGCAGTCTGCAGCATACGGGTAAAACGTGCAGTCTTCAGGCGAAAGCCGAGGCTGATTATTTTAGAAACTTATTTTAGAAACCTTTGAATCACCACCTACAACTTTAATTTGATCACTGATTAAAACAGGTCTGGTGTTGTGCTTACTGACAAAACAGGGACACCATCATCCTACACAGCTACCATAGCTACCCAGCTAGCTCCATGAAAAATACAGATAGAAAAATAGACACAAAAAAGGGGAATAGCCATTTTGAGCAGAGATAGCTGAAGCTGCACAGGGTGTTGTAAGTCGACTTATAAAAATAACAGCTTTGAAATCAAGTGTCTTTGACTGGCATGGAAAACATTAAGGCTAGTTGCCTCCACCCCTACTGAAGCTTAGAGTAGATTCTCCATTTGTCATTGATTCATTCAAACAGTCAGGTTTGTCTTATACAAAGGCTTATACTAATTGTTATGAGTTGACGATGTCAATATTTTAGGGCTGGTGCTCTGGCACTGGGTATAACTCTCAGCCCCCTAGCCCCCTTACCCTTTTAGGGACATTTGGTGAACTTCTTTGACCAAATTCTTCATGGAGACAAACCTGCCCTAGAGTTTGCTCGCTAAGCCATCTAGCAAAGACTGCCATTCAGCTTGGCTTATCTCCAGAATGGAAGGTGGGAGAGAATCACAGAGAAGTTCCATCAGTATGTTTTGTGTATTCTGAACTAGAAGTGTGAATCTTCACTGGCCTCACAATTTCGATTACGGTTCAGCTGTCAACGATTCAAATGCAAAATGATTCTCGATGCACCACGATGCATCTCAGTGTATGGCATCCTCAATTATCTATATTACTGCACATGGCTACTTTTTCATCATTTAAATTCCCCTTTTATTCAGAAAGTCCTTCCAACAATCAGACTACAGCAGTCTACAAAATAAAAGCTGCATCTTTTCAATACATAAACATTACAAATCTACAATAATATTGTTTTCACATAGCAGCTTTAAGATAACTTCTTAAGATCACTCTGCTGCACACACCTCTCTCAGAGTTGGATGGCAAAGTTGACAGCACCTCCTCAGATCTTGGCTGATTAGCTGGGCTTACTGTTACAGTTATTATTTATGGCTGCAGACATTAGCTTCATGTGAAAATGGCTTATTAATTGTTGTGAGGCAGAAGTCACGCTCAGCATGGGTCGCATCCAATTTGTGCTTCCCAGAAAGTCATAAAATCCGACATGTGCCCGACAGATATCGAAGCATTCTGAGGTCTTAAAGTTACTCAACTCTGGGAACTCACAAGCACATTAAAAGGTCAACATGTTTGGTTTCAAAGCTCAAATAAGTTTGATTATGGCCACAAAGATGAGCCAAAAATCATGTCATGGTACCAATACAGCTAATGCAGTCTCACTGTCCATTGAATGTGCTCTTAATGGAACATGATCATAGAATCTGAAAAGCCACATTAGTATGAGTTTGGGGTAATGGCTTCCAATGGACATACAGTGTGTATGAAAATGTTGGCAAAATGTGTGGGTTCTGTTTCTACCAAGTGCATTCCATCTGGGTTGGTTTGGATACTCTGAGCCTCCTACCCCCTCCAAAGCATTAACGTACATTATTTAGCTGCCCTGCTGGCAAAGCCACTCTCCTGTCTGTTTTTACATCTAATCTCAGGCCACAGCTGGGTGCTCAGCTGATGCAATTTAGGAGAAAATGTTTGTGGAGATGTTAATCACTGGCTGCACCAACCCCCTCTCACCTCCTTTCCATCTATATATGGATGTATTTTGTTATCCGCTTTAGATTTGGGCAGAATGTTTGCACACTCTGTTTATGTTAATGGTGCGTTACTGTATTTCAATCAGTGTAATCTGTTCTGGTAACTGTGTTACATTCTTTAAGACCTGGTAACGGTTTCATTCATTACCACGGCCTTTCGCCTGTTGGGTAATCATTTGACTGGAAACTTTCACAGAGTTTATTCTGGATTTTATGGTGGAAAAATAAGCACATGCAAAATATTCACTTTAGCCGTGCGCGCGCACACACACACACACACACACACACCCCACTGATGGTACATGGATGTTGAACATGCACCACTGTGTGATGCTGAACTGGGATTGGCAAAATCCAGGATTAGAGCATTTATAATCTGGTTGCTGTGGCACTATGGGACACTGCGGCTCAGGAGAGATACCAATCCTATCCCCATAGCAACCAAGAGAAGGAGAATCCACCATAGAGTGTAACAGCAGGGTCTACCCTGTAAGTGAGAGATTCACTATTACTGGGTTATGGCTCTGTGGTGAGACAGGAGTGCAAGCAGGAGGTAGCTTTTGCGAATTCTATTGTAGTTTTAGTGTCCCATGATGTTTATCAATGGAGACCACCGTTGTGTCTTCCAGGTCTCCATGAGATCTCAACAGATTCAGTCTGCCAGTCTGTGAATCTGATGATTTGTTGATGTGAAACTGAAGCACATTAGACCAGCGGGAGTGTCAGACACCATCATCAGAGTGACGTGGCCCAAAATTGGACGAGCAGCGCAGTATAGCAGATGATTGTGGGGCTTAGTTATGGAAGGGGAGAGATCACCCAAAGGAGCTTAGCCCGAGACCAGACTTCTCCTGGAAAAAAGCTATCTGCCTCAACGTCTTTTCCCAGAAGTCAAGATTTAGCTACTTTAGGTCTTAATGGACTACACTCACTTTTAGGGAATTTGGCCCATGAGGCTTGGCATTGAAACCACCTCTGGCGTGAGTACAGCGCTCTAGATAGCTCCGCCTTGTTTGCAAAAACATATTTTCTCACCTACCAGTAGTGGTGTCTGGTCCGATAGTAAATAGATGGAAGATGAATTTAATTTTTTCAGGTTTTGAGGTAACTTTTCCTAGGTTGTTGTCCTGACTCTAACACAACAGAGGTGAGTTGCATGGATGGGTAGGGGGGCCCTAAAGGGACATTACAATACACGGTTTTGCCTCAAGTTTGTGGCGTAACCATGTAGTTGCAGAAAAATTTTATTAAATTTGTTTGTGAGAAAGTTTACAGTGATCAGTACAGTATTTTTTTTGTTAAGGGTTATAGCTGACTGCCCTGAATTCTGTAACTTTTTTTATTGGTAGATGTAAATCTGGTTCAGTTGGTTGATGATGTTTTCAGGTACATTTTGTTTTCTCATTGAGGCGAGTGTATTTCGGTCTGTCGCCATTAGAGAAGCTGAAAGGCTTAAGGGGAAAGTAAGAAAAGGTATTCTGTTAGTTCCTGATGTGGAGGATGGTTTCCCATGTGCACCAGAAGCTTGATAAATAAAAGTTTTGGCTCATGTCCCCTTTTAGGGGCTTAGTAGATAAGTAAATAAAATAGACCTTACTCCTTAAGTTTATATGGTGAGCATGTTAGGGGACGTTAGCCTATTTACACAGTAATATTAGCAACCATTTGGACTTTGTGTCCACCTGATTGATATGAGTGCAGTATTTACCTTTCTTCTGGCTCTGTTTTGGTCTCCACCAACTCCTGAGAGAAATGTCTGGTTGTTGAGATGGAACCAAACCATAAAGTAGTGGGCCATAAAACCAAAATGTTGAACTTAAAGAGGCAAAAAACGCTCCATAGCTGATGGGAACTGCAGAGTTGATAACTGGTGATGATTCTCTGTGGTTGGTTCAGCTTTAGTTATGGAGGAGTCTACAGTTTGGACCCTGATGGCAATAATGCAGATTGTACATGAGCAATGCATTCGAGAATTGATGGAAAACAACAAGGAAGGAGCAGACAGCTCAGTGAAGAAAAGGAGGTAGAAACAACAGTGGGTGGTGGAGCAAGAGGCAATTATTTAAATTCAATGTCAACACAGACACACACAGCGTCTGAACTCCAGGCAGAACGATGTGGTGCCAAGAGGTGTGATATTAGGGTTGCTACCTGGAGACTGTGTGTGTGTGTGTGTGTGATTTAGTTTTCAAATCTTCATCTCTTTCCTCTCTCTGTCTTTTCTCTTTTCCTTCTCCAGTCAGAGCTGTTCTTCTTCTCATCGCTCATACAGCTCTGTGGGTGTTTGGGCTGCTATTTTTGGCAGGTTCAACGTACCTCCACACACCAGTTTCTTCTCTGGGTGATGGTGTTTTTGAAATGCTATGCTAAGGTTGCAAGGCTTGGAACAATGTTAATGTCACACCAATTCAATTAAACAGAGCAGGGGTAGAGAGGCTCACTGAGATTAATTTGCTTTGCTGGATCCAGGCCAGGCACCAACAGTACCTACAACTGTGTGTGTGCGTGTGTGTGTGTGTGTGTGTGTGTGTGTGATTACTAACTGTTTGTCCTTCAGGGTGTCAGACACCCTCTTACAGACAGACTAAAATGACAAGAAGAGGCAATTTGAAGCGTATCACTTTTTCAAAAACAACAAAATCAAAGTCCATCTAATATCCAGATCAGTGTAAAAACATATTTTTTCACATATTTTTTTTCTTGATTAAGTCTGCATTTTCTTTATATAAAGTGGTAAAATTTTCCAATTTCTTTATTTTCAGCAAAATTAGTTTAAAGGTGCAGTACAGCAATTTAGCACTAGCATTAATTTAGCCTGCTTTTACATGCAACGGTTAAAAATAATGGTCAATAATGGTTAGGCTCTAGTATGCTCCAAAAATCCCTTCCTACAGTGCAACTTGGCAGCATTTTATAAGACCTACCCAGCATGTTAAATGTCTTTCATACTCATGTAGAATGACTGGATTGTCCCTTAATAGGAGTGTAAAATGGAAGTCAAAGAGTTATAAAGTTGTGGCCTATCCAACACGTTCTCACTACCAACTTGTCAGATACTGAAGCTTGGTCAGTGGTCAAATGTACTGTACAGCATCAAACTGAGAAGCATATGGACATTAGCCACTCACCAGGTGTTGGAAGTGATAATGGACTGGGTTTATCTGAACATATACATAGTTTTTAAGTTCATATTTTGTAGATGATTGTGTATTAAACTTAATATCATCAACTTTATTTAAAAAAAACAACTAACTTTAGTTGCATGTTTGCCCTCTCCATTTCCTGTCATGTTCCTACTGTTGGCTATAAAGGCATAAATGGGTCCCATTTTAATAATTTCAACAGTTTACAAAATTGTTTTCGCAAGTTTAGTTTGAGATAATGTTGTACTTCATCAGGTTATCTTATCAAAGATAAGGTCTAAGTACCAAAACGTTGTTTTTTGTCATCCTTCGGTCTTCTCCTACTCACCTGTCGTATGGTGTGCAGAAGCTGTGCTCAGTTTACAGATATTTGGAATATGATTTTCAATATTTAAAATCGCTTTTTTTTTCTTTCTTCTTTTTTTTCAAAAAAGGAAAACATCTAACCATCTTGGTGTCTCTGGCTAACTGTAGGTTGAAGATAAGACATGATGCAACTTTAATGATCCACTTGGAGAAACTGGGACACCATCAGGAGAAAAATGTACAGTAGGATCCAGCTAAAAGGAACATAAATAAGAACAAAACACAGAGGACAGTGTTAACAGAGCTTACTTAGGCAAAGAAAATTATGAATAAAAAATGTATAATTTCAGACTTTTATGGAGAATATAGATATAGTAATAAAAAGCTTTCATATTTTCTTACTACCTGGATGTCAGACTGAACTGCAGAACCATGACTCCTCTGTGACACATGACCTGGGTCGTGTGGGAGGTGTATGATCTGGATTACCCTGCTAATCTGTACAACATACGTATGTACACTGAATACATGGTGTATGCTGGATTGGTGAAGCTGGAAATTCAGTCAGTGTTTGAGTCAAGCGGCTGGTTGGTCCTCAGCAGGGAGTCCCAAGCACTAATTTCTGATCGGACATGCAGGCTTTGCAATTGCTGCAGGACTACAACATCTGGCCCATCATAATACCCAGTACCAGCTGGATAGTGTAGCACCAGTCTAGTGTGGTTTGACTCTCGCAATCAAGCACCAAGTCATTGGTATTTTCTCCACAAGTATCTCAACTGTAACTCAAGTCACAAAAAGATGGTCTTGGGACTTGACTTGGACAGTAAGACTTAACTTTAAAACCCGACTGTTGCTGCACTATCTTTCTGGTACTGGATGGTATGATGGGCCAGATGGGCAAGTAGAATTAAGCACTAGTTGCAGCCACTGTAAAGCCTGTATGTCCATTCAGCAATGAGTGCTGGGGACTCCCTGCTGACGAACAACCAGCTGCTTGACTCAAACACTGCGTTTACATGATGTTAGAAAAAGTCGGACTATTGTGTTAGTCCGACTTAAACCAAACTTTTAAGTCCATGTAAATGTGTTAGTGCAACTGAAATTGTACTAAATCGAATTTCTCAAAGTCAGACTAACACACTCATTTAATGCTGTTGGAAGTCGATTTACTCTATCATGTATATGCCTTAGTCAGACCTGAACTGGCCTTGGTGTTCAACAAAAGAAACAAAAAAACAAAAGAAGAAGATGATGACAAAGGTATTAATACAATATATATTATGTAATGTACAGCACCGAAAAGTCATCTATGTTTTCACCGTTCACTGTGCATTCACTGTTCTGGTATGTGACGTAATGTGAGGTTAACCTGATGAAGGTCCAGTAGCAACTTGCTGAAACAGGGGGTCTGGTACCGGGACGTTTGTAGTGGATCCTTTGGGTTGTATGTTGGGGGGTGGCGCCTCCATGACATGCCTCTGGACTTGTTCCAGCACGTCCCACAGATGCTCGATCAGAATGTGATCTGGGGAATTTGGATTGCTGTTGCCATAAGGTAGTAATTGGTCTGCAACAGTGTTTGGGTGGTTGGTGCATATCAAGTGGCATCAACATAGATACTAGGACCCAAGGTTTCCCAGCAGAACATTGCATTGTAACGAGAAGATCAATATTACTCACATCACCTGTAGGTGGTTTAAATGCTGTGGCTGAACAGTGTATATCACTCAGCAAGGTTAAGGCAACAAAACTAGGACTTTAGATTAGATTTAGTCGCTAAAACTACTCACTAAAGTTCAGGAAAACGTTGCAGTTTAGGTTAAAATGACCATGGTACACCTGTAACTTTAGTTACAAACATAGCTACGTTACTTACATAACTTAATTTATGTTATGTAGATGACATCACCCTACGATGTTAGTAAGGTAAAATAACTTACTGTTACTGCTTTCACACTGGACAAAAAAAGTGGCCTCCTATGTGAAGTTCCTGTTTTTGTTTGACCTGACCATCCATCCCCAACCTCAACCCTATGCAGACTTTGTCACTCTTCATGAATTCCTCCTTTGCTGTCGTTATAATTACTACAGCCACTAGAGGTCGCTGTCTAACAACAAATGTGAATCTGGGTTGTAATGAGCTGTTTTCATAGTCAATCAGTCATGCAGTTGTTTTTTAATGGCTTGGTTAATGTAGCTGTAAAAGCACACATTACAATTGGAACGCAATCTGATTGGCCAGATCACTTCTGTACATTCTGTAGTTTGCATTGTGATTGGATCTTTTCCTGGTGTAAATCCAGTCCATACAGCCAGATCACAACCTAAAGAGAAAAATCCACCCAGCAACATCTTTTCATTGGACTCTCTGATATGATTCCAACATGTCACTCTCCTGTCACTTTCAGGTCTATACAGTAGTATAGTCAGATATGTCTTACTGAGGTCTGACACAGAAGAAGCCATTTTCTGCAGGTCTCTTATTGTGTGGCAAAAGAAAAATCCATGTATAAACCTTTTCCAAATCTGTGTTTCCATAGCAACCTGGCCTCCAACTTCTATAATTCATCTTTTTTTCATAGCAGTTGTGTTAAACTGTAGACTGTTCCTTATGTATAGACCCTGCAGCACGAATCAAAATAAAACTGGGTTTACTTTGTGTTTAACACTGATTAATGCGTATATGTACATGTGGCAGCAATGTGCTTGATACAGTGTGTTGAATATTAAATCCCAGACTTGTGTTTACTTGGATAACTGACTGCACCCCCTGCTGCATTACACATCTCTGTTACATGGGATGCACTTCTTGTTAGTTTTTATATCTGACTTGTGCACTAGTTCAGCCTCAAGCTAGTGTTAGCTTTAGCTGGTGGTCTTATGTTAGCATTAAAAACAGGTTTATTGAATGACCCATTGACTGTCGCACATTCACGCTATGAAACTTATAAAATGAAGGATACTTCAGTGATTTCTTTTGTAATTTGTAAGTGTTAAACCCTACGTTAGCATTTAGCTGCTAATGTACAACGCCCTATATTATCAAGCATTTCTGTTTCCTTTCCACCGCCATTAAACCCGTCCATGCAGCTATTGTACACACACACACATCATCACATTTTCCCCCACAGCGGGAACATAATGCAGTACAAGTGGCTTTACCCAACGCCCCTCCTCCCACCGCAGCCAGTGAGCCATATGGTCGATCACAGATTAAAAGCATTTGTTGTCTATGCCTGCCCCGCCCAGTGGATTACCAACCCACAGAGGGAGCACAGAGGAGGAGGGGAAGAGGAGGAGGAGGAGGAGGGGTTGTGTGGGATGGGAGGGGAGAGGAGGAGTAATTCAGTTAGCATTGCGGAGAAATGAAAGTTGTGACTTTCCTGTTTAAACTTCTGATGAGTTGAAGACATGATATAACCTTCCTGTACCATGTCTTGTTTGACCTTTGTCTCTTTGAACCACACACACACACACACACACACACACACACACACACACACACACACGTCTTCATCAACTGGCTAACCTAATTGAATGACTTATTTTGGCAGATGATGGCTGTTTAGAGAGGAGATTGGAGGAGACGTTAAGTGAATTACATCCAGGAGAAGGTTAATGAAACTAAAAAGGCCCATTAGGTGACAAAGCAGTGGAAGGCCATGTCTAATTGTGTGTATTTTAACTAGTGATGGCGCTGCACTGAACTGAGGTGATACGGTATGTGTGTATATCTGCAATTTGTTACTACGCTAGCGTTTAGCATGAATGTGTGCGCGTTAACCGCACATGTCATTTAGTCAAGAATGGCTCCTTAAGATTTCTTGAGGCAAGACTAATCATGACTTCAAAGAAGAAATAGCACATTCTTTCTCTTCCAAATGAAAAGTCCAATTCATAACCTTTAAAACACACCCTTGCACAGTTGAATACAATCAGGAGTTTTGCTGCTACAGCCTTAGGTGGTCTGTTATGACCTGAAGCTTATGGTAGCTAATGTTAGCAACCCTTACATAGATATTGGTTTCCAGTTGACATTACTGAGTCAGCTGACTGTCAGACTCCACTTCTTGTCCTTCTGTTAAACTTTTTAGCATGTGACAGATGAACATATCAAAGGTTTAATTTTTTTTCCTTAATGCTTACACAGGAGACTCTTAAATGGCCATTACGACCCTCAAGGCGGGGGTCACATGATTGATTTGAGTGAAAAGATACCAAACATCATTGTCAATGACCAGTTCAAACTGAAATCTGCTCAACTTAACATGTTTCAAAGAAAAAAACCCATGATACTGACAACCTCACTTGGTATTCATTTGTTACTTTGCTTCTCCATCTGACATGTACACTTAACATTAGTTCAGAGCTGTCAGACGCTGTTTATAGAGGGATATATAACCTTGTATAACCCAACAGCAACTTAATGACATGCGTGTGCTTATGTGCATGCGCAGTACTACTACATACTGCTATGAAACATGACCACCTACTTACATCTCACCATAAGAGAAGCAGGTCATTTTTCTCACCTTACATCTGCAGTAGAGAACCAGACTCCACATGTTTACAGCTAAAGATCATATACAGCCTCACCTGACAGGCGTTGGTCATGTGTTTGTCACTCGTAATCAGCAGATGTGCTAGAAATAATCATATTTGCCTTTGATTGGTTGCTCAGGTCATACTCACATTCAGGGAAACTGGCTTAAATCTTCTGAGGATGTACAGGATACCCTCTTCATTCAGTGGATGTTTTTGTATGACCATTTTCACATTTTGTCACATCTTAGATAATTTTGTCACAAGTTACATAACCAGTTATTAACCATGTTACTCAGACAATATGACATTTGGAATGATCTATTAAAGCCTTTAAAATGTATTCAGTGACAAAAAATTCCAAATAACAAGGCCTTTGATTGGGTAATAGATGGAAATTAGATTAGATTAGATATCAGTGTATATCAGTGGTGTCAGCCTGTCAAGTCTCACTCTGCAATGGTATTCTTAGTAAGACCACATATCTCATGATATTTTAAATGTTTGTTCAGAAGACTTTCAACCATCTAATGATAGAAAACTGTGAAAACTAGTTAGGTTTAGGCATATTTTAAAATGATCCAAACCTGCTCTCAGCTTAAATCCAAAAACAAAGTCAGTATTGGCTTTCTAACAGGGAGACAGTTTTAAAGGTTTTTGAGTGTGTTTTATATAACCGTCACTTTCCATATGGTGTTCCACAGGGTATACTTGGTCCACACATTTTTCATTAAACATACTTCTGCTTAGAGTTTGGGTTCAGTAGTTTTTTATTTACCCACCCTTTTCGGATACTCAACATATTTGCTGTTTAGCTGAATGGCTCCCTGAACTTTTAATTTTCTTAACTTACTGAAAAAGGGAAGAGAAAACTTGGAACTGGAATCAAACTGACACAGCTCTCATAACCCAACCCAACTTCCATTCAGCCACTTAAGATGACAACACAGTGTAAGATGTAATAGCTATGCAGATGACATAGACTTGTTTATTTGCAAGCACCTGATGACTGCATGAAATTCATGCTTTGCTTTGCTCTTTTCTTGACTATGGAAATTATTTTTTTAACTCAACTACACACGAGCTCAGAAATTAGATGTCACTTGTTACAATAGATTCATGTAGATGGATGAAATTCTGATAATCTCCAAAACCAAATCTGATCTGAGTTTTCATTTTTAATTGGCCAGACATGTTTTAATTAATAATTCATTACAGAGAGACACTCTGTTTTTGATCGTAATGTTTTTCAGTTTCAGAGCTTCTTGTCTCAACTAAAAAGCTTAGTGTGATTTTGTCAGATAGGGGAAATGTGAAGATCATGTGCTTGTTTACTCAGTTTGTATTCATTCATTCATTCATTAAAAACTCCAAAGCTGCTTTCTCATGTGGTTTCTGTGACTCTCAACAATGAGGAGTCTTTCTCCCTACGCTAACATATTCCGTGAATGAGAATTGTTTGGCTGATATTTTCTACAGTGGGAGTATTGTGTGAGTCATGACCTAGAAGAATGGGGACATTTACCTCCCTGATGTGATCAGACAAGGACATATGTGCACTAGAGGTGAATACAACATACATCTGACCGTGGATAAGACATAAACCGACGTGTAGAGACAGCAGGGACAGAAGCTTCTATTAAACAGCATTCCATTTATTCTGTGAACCAATCAATTGCCTTGAAAAGGTCTGTGTTACTTTAATTTGCATTCAGTCCAGCTGGATCGATGCAGCTCTGCTGTGGGCTATAGTCTGACACCAATCTGCGTTAGCAAAACACCATGTCTGCTTCCATTAAACAGCCCATGACGTGAGGTCTAGTGATAACAATACAGAGGAAAAGTCACTTTGGGGGCTTGACTATGTTAAAAGCCAGGCATGCTGCTTGTGTTGTACACCAGACACCAGGTGGGCTCAACTCATGCGATGACCACTAGTGCTCATACTTTTAATTAGTCTATAGTCTAACTGTGCCAATATCCAAGACAGTAATGGCAGATAGTGACATGGATCTAGTGTTCTCCCCCGTAATTTTCTTGCATAAGGAAAAAAGCCACTCTTACTCTTTTCCAAACAGTTCATCTCGGAGATAGAGAAGCACACAAGTACACATTGACAGTGTTTTTTACTAGTATCATTTACTGCTATGTGCATGTACTGGCTTACACCAATATTTCTTTTCTGATGTTATTTTCAGCTATTTCACCATAGTGAGGAAAACTTTTCATACATACAGAGAGTTAGAATCAGGTTAGTAAGACTGCATCTGTTTGGTAGATAGTGCTAATACTGTCCCACTTTGTCACTTCAATAATAGACTGACCCATTCAGTCAAACATCGTCATCGCAGGACAAAAACAATGAAGTGAAACATCTGCACAAACACAAGACCTGACACCAATCTTTTCTTGCTGTAATCTGAACCTGTGGAAATCTACAGATTGCGACTTTGGCCCCATTTACATGTGTAGTATCTCGATATAATTCACATATTATTTAAAAAACATTTGCTTACGCCTAGCAGTACAGATATATCTCTGTTAGCCAGGCCACAAATCTGATTGTATTCATCTTGCTTTTCCCGGGCTAGATTCAAACTGGGTATGCCTTCTCCAGTGCATCTGAGGCTGTTTATTAACTGCCAAAGACACTAACAGAACAGTATCTTGTGGAAAAAAAACTGCAAATAATAGTTTACTAGCTAACAACTTTCCACCAACTAGCACATTGGCCAGTTCTTACCAGGTCATCTGTGCAAGCAGCTTAGTACAACCACTGTTATCAAGTGCCAGGTGGCAACAAGCACAAGACTTTCACCAAGATAATATGACAAGAGTAGTATTAGTAAGTAAGGATAAAATAAATGAAATACTAAAAAAATAAAGTACTGAAATATAAAAGTACTACAATATAAATATATAACTATGATATTTTCCTAACCCTAAGTAAGTAGTTCTGGTGCCTAAACTGTTTCACAATATTAAACAACATATCAGTGAAGGTCCGGTACACCTGTCATTTATACTCTCCATCAGTCATATGTGTCGTTTAGTTAGTAATAGGTAATGGACCCATTCACTTGTTTAGGTATCAGGACATGTAACCAAAAGAATGACTCACATGGACTATTAGAATAACACAATGTGGCAACAAAGGCTGTAATTTGAGTCGACGGACCATTATCACAGGGAAAGAAGACCTTGGAAATGTCCATTTCACTGTAAATCAAATACTGTATCAGTCCATAAGAGTCATTTATTATGGTATTTATTGGTCATCCAACAGTGCCTGTCTTTGAGCAGGGGTACCACTGATGGATGATGGATATAATATTGGGTTTCACTGGAGTTTTAGTGTCTAATTGGAATATAAAGTGCTTGATGTGACAAACACAGCATATTATCACAAATTATAAGCACATATAGGCCTTGTGTCAGTCCCTGCTCTGTGTATCTACTGTGTGTCCTCCCCCTTCCTGTTTTGGCATGCCACCCTATGCCGACCACCCTCTCCCTGCTCTCTCTCTCTACATGCATAGCTTGGCTGGTGGGTGTAAAAATAGCCTGTTTGGTGGAGTGGGGAGGGGGTGTTGGTCAATGGTCAGAGAGTTGGAATTAGCATTGAGGAAGAGCTAGCACTGTGCTGGCAGCAGTCACAGGACACAAGTCCAGTTAAGTGCTGTAACAGGGACAAGAGCGTTTAGGCTGAGGCCAAAGGGAAGTGAGGTGTAGCTGGACTGAGGGGGTCGCCCCCTGGATGGTAGCCTGTGAGGTTTTTAGGGGGAGGGTAGAGGAAGCAGGGACAGAGAGTGGATTATCAGAGTGATTAGATGCGCTCACTTAGATTCCTTCTTTTACGTTCTGATGGGATAGACTTGTAAACCTTGCAGCATGGGCAACGCGGCCATGTGTAAGGTGTGTGGCTCGGACAAGGGCCTGAGGACCACCGGAAGCCTGTCTAACCTGGACCTGAATGCTTTGCCAGACTACTACTGTGTGGAGCATTTTCCTGTACAGCCCCCACTGATGCTGGTAAGAGCCCTCACTGGCAGGTGCAGCCGGCACTTCCAGGCAACAGGGACGCTCCTGAAGTGCTCTTTTTGGGGCATTTTAGGAGATTTTTTATAGATGAGAAGGTTTCAAGTAACTTTTTTAAAGCAGAAACTTTGAAGCACTTCAACTCGTGACTTTAGAGTTATTTTTATGTGGATACAATCATGGATGGCAGAACTGTTGTTTGTATCTGGTACTGACAAACTGCACAACTTGCATGTAACACCTTGAATTGACCTGGTACATTTCCAGTTTCTAATGAGAGCATGTGTGACATACTTTGAACGTCTGACTTCAGAATCAATCCTCATCTGTATCTTAGAATAGGTATTAATAGACAAATGGTTCAGGTGTTTAGGTTTGGAGCTTGTGTGTATTAGTGGTGTAGGTGTGTGTGGGATGGGGTGGGGTGTTGTTATCTCTCCTCTCCCTTTAAAGGTCAGTGTGACATTTTTGTTCCTAAAGTATCCCTGCACAGCAGCATGTGGACTCTTGTGGCTAATTTGAAAAGAGATGTAATGACTTTAGCAGCATGTTGCTACTGCTACTGCTGGAAGTACAAGGCAAAAAATATCACTCATTGAGTCTGCTGCTGAGTCTTAATGTGTGGCTTTTCTGCATTTTATTTGTTTCTAAATGATATTTCCCGAATTAAGTGACATTTTTGAGACAGTATTTGACCTGCCTTAATGTCTAGTTTTAAGATACTGGAACTTGTTTCTCCGTGCAGCCAAATACAATGCTATAAATGTAGTATCTCAAACTATTTCTGATCATCAAAAATACGTGTTTTAAACTTTTACATAAATAGGGGCTGCTATTGTTTGGCCATATGATAAGCCAACAATAGACTCAAGGTGGTCACACTTAAGAAGGTTAGGACCCAAAAGCATAACACAACTGGACAAGCTTTATTAACAAAAAGCTGAAATTATGCGAAAATCAAGAATCCAACAAAAACCAAGAAGAGCAAACACCAAAAAACAAAATAGAAAGACAAAAGACTAAACAAAGTACCAACTAAGATGAACAAAGTACAACTAATTGAAAACAAGAGGACCAAAAAAACAGAAACGTACCACAGGGTAAAACAGGGAGACGCTGGAGAACACTGGAAGGCACTTGACTGGACTGGAGATATACACAGGGAACCACACAGGCGGATTACATAAGGGGAACACAAGGGGAACGCAGGAACGAACTGACAAAGACAGAATGAAGCACACTTCAATGCAAACAAAACAAACAAGGGGATGAGGTGCAGGTGGAGTGAGGCGGGGAAAGGACAGGTGAGGGAAAGGAACAGAAAAACACTGGAAGGAGGGAAAATCACACAATATGAGGAAAAGAAAAGCAACACACGACACAAGACGGCAAAACTTCAAAATAAAACAGGAAATCACAGAAACACAACCAGGATCATGACACTAAAATTGTTTACAGGGCTTCATAAGCATCATGATAGTGGATTTGCATGTTTTTACTCTGAAATGATCACAATTTTTTGTCTTTTTATATTGATGTACTACCTGTCAGGCAAGTTTTTAAACGTTAGCATAAAAATCAACCTGCAGATACTTAAAACACAACATAATTGTCTTTTAGTGATGCAGTTACAAGCAGGGACTATTTTGCAAAGATGTCATTGTTGGTGCATTCAAGTGCTAAAGGAAAACTCTGGTGCCCAAAACTTACCTGGTGAACAGTAGTCTTTAAAGGTACAGAACTAGTTCACATGATCCAGTATGTAGTACAAACTAATGATTATAGCACAATGTTTTCCATGAACATACTTTAGTATACATACTTTTAGATTTTATCATACCCTTTTTTTGTCACTTTTGTGAACACACTAAAAGCCTGCTTACAATCAGTGTGTAGTTTAGGACATGGCGAGAGTTTACTGCATTACCATTTAAAATAACATCATCTTAACAAAACAAGCTTCAAGCTGCACTAATGGGTCAAAGTTTTGCCCATATAGTGATGAACCACCAGATAATAACCACTTGACTTTGCGGTTCCCTTGGGCTCTACAGAGCTTTTTAGATTCTTTCAGTTCATTGTTTTGGTTGTATTAGGGACTAAATTACAGATTCGGACTCTTATGAACATTGTTTCCAGCTGCAGCAGGCTGCATGAGTAGCTGGTAAACATTATGGAGAATTTAGCAGCTAAAAAGCCATATATACTTTTCTTAGATGTACGTGGAGAACAAACCAGAGCTTAAAGACAGTAAATATTACACTTCTATTCAACAGGTGGACCTGGCCTGTGTGTGTGTTTCATTACCTGTTTGAGCTAATTTCAGCCTGGGAGGTAGAAAATCGTTTGTAAAACATGTTGTCTTCTGAAATAGTCAGCAGTAGTGGGAATTTACAGGAATAAGAATTAGCTAAAACATTCACAACGACCCATATGGTCTTTAAAAGTTACGTTCAGACTAAATAAAGCGCAGTTCAAACTCTCATATCTCATACCACAGTTTTTGTAGACCTGAAAAACACCTGAATGGTTGTAGTGTAACTCAGTGACGGCCGCTGTAATTGGCCAGTGTAGGAGGAGGAGGCGGTGACCTGACAGCCTGCAGTGACCCCTGGCAGCACAGGTTCCAGCTGAGCTTCTGTTATCTGATGGGATGAAAGAGAGTGGATGAGAGAAGAGTAAGTGAAACAGCAAAGCAGTACAACAAATAGAGCTGGACCGTCGAGTAAATGTGTGCCTGTGTGTGGTGGAGTCACACATGTTGACCCTCAGCAGTCAGTTTTCTCCCTCGACACACTACAACGGTCCGTTACACCAGCTGATTAACACGTGAATGGATAATTACAACAGATCCAACAGACCGACTGACTGATGGTGCCATCCATGGAGCTACTTCACTGGCTCAAAAGCAAACACAAGGTCCATTTGAAAAACCATGATATGCGGTCTTAAATGTTGGATGTCATTATATGGTGATAGGTCATAAGTGCTCTACTTGTTCTAATACTTGTCTTTATCCACTTAGCCATTATATCCACATTATTGATGGTTATTGATCAGAAATCTTACTGTGTTCATATTTTGTCCATTAGTTGAGGTATTTGGTCAAAAATAGTGTGATATATGATTTTGTCACCTCAGTTGAAAATATGGAGGTACAAGGTAAATTTATGTATTTGAATATAGCATATTGTGTGGTAATATAGACTAAAAATATTGCATTATTATTTTAAGGCTATATCACCGAGCCCTAGCACAGAGGGCTCTCTGTCCTGCTGGTGGGGGGCTTCAGAAGTGCTATGACAGATAACGTACTGTATTTTTGTAAGTATGAAGTGATGGCATATAGTTTGTACACCTCTTCTTCTGACATATTAATGTATAGAAGCAGGAGGTCAGTGACACTACTCCCATTCACTACTGATACTGTAGTAGCAAGGGTGCTTGCTGGTTTTCATGGCACATTCTGTGGCTGTTTTAGAGAGCTAAACTTCCAGAGCACTGAAAGGGTGTTGACTATTGGAACATCAGAGAAAACATATGACTTCCTGGCCTGTTCACAAGCTGCTAAACCGAGGATCACGTTGGGTTTAGCCATTCTATTTTTCTCAGCCCCATATCTATGTGCTGGTAACTCTGGTAACACAACCAGCTTGTGAAATCAGCTGGCTTTTTATTCTGTGTAGGTTGTTGGTGTGACATTAAAACTCCTACATCTTCTCGAAAAGGCACATCCCACCCACCTCCTGATTTGGACACGATCTATTCTGGAGAGCTATACGTCTTGACCCATAACCCCTGACCCACTGCACACTGATATACTGTAGCCATGGGCAGCTTTAAATTGCCTGCCGTTTTCTCCTTCGTATGAGCTGTAAGTGTAACATTTACAGGGACATAATAAGAAACATAGTCCTGCACCACAAATGAAGATAGCCAATACTTGATAAATACATACATGCATTGGAAAAGTAATTCTTTAAAAGTCTTCTTTTTAAGATATTTTCTGTCAGAATAGTGTGAAAAGAGACATTGGAGAATGGTCCTTCTTACATAATGTACTGTATTTGTAAGTTCAAAGTATATACTGTATACACCTATATTGCTTCAGTTGTAGAAAACCTCAACAAGGACAATTCCCCAGCCCTATGTCATTATATCTAAATGTATCTGAAACAAATAATCCTCCAGGTCCTGCACTGTATGCTAAGAGGTCCACAGGGACAGCTCTGATTGGCTGGAAACAGCCTGGGGACATTTCTGAGTTGTCTTCCAAGGCTGGTATCGAAGGTAATGGAAATTCAGTGAAGGTGAAGGTGGGGTATATAGTTGGACCTACTATAGTTCCAGTTATGTCAGCTTGATGATAATGAATTAGAGCAGGCTATTTATAGCACTCTGCAGGAATACTCTGTAGTATGTGATTATTAATATGAAAGGCTCACGCCTCCGACTGTAAAATAAAAGCAGCCTTTTAATTGGCTAATTGTGGGGGTTTGGCGATTGTTATGATATCGGCTGCATTGATTGAAGTGCTGTTGTAATTGCCAAACAGTGGGTGTGTTCATGGTCTAATGTGTGCAAGGCAGCCCAATGGAGCTTTGAATATCAGAAACACACACACACACACACACACACACACACACACACACACACACACACACACAGAGGCAGCACTAAGAGAGAAGTGCAGTTGCTAGTAAACACAGATACTGTTATTCCGTCCTGATAGCTCAGAATAGAATGTGCTCCTTCAATCAAATAAACAAGGACACAGCTGCAACTTATGTGTGTGAATGTGTCACTCTGGTTCTGATGTGGGTCACATGTCCTCTTTGAAGTCATTCAAGTTAAAGAAACCCTTCAAGTTAGAAGTAGGTTTTGGTTTAATTTGCGGTGTTGATTAATGGTATAGCAATTGGCAGTTAAAGTAATGCGTTCCGTTCTTGGTATACGTGATGAGAGCGTACTCCTATTAGCTTACTTGGCTTTGGCTTAAAGGGACAGTTCCTCTCCAAAATAAAAGACAAAACAAACATATTTTCCCTCTTACCTGTAGTGTTATTTATTGGATTGGAGTGGTTTTGGAGATATCAGCTGTAGAGATGTCTGTCTTCTCTCCAATAGAGAAGAACTCAATGTCTTCTTCCAGAAATCATGACCCCATTAATCAAGATAATCCACAGACCTTGTTGTGGGGAAGTTTTACGTAGGAAATAACTTGTTTCTGCCAACTGTATCACTGCGCAGAAGGAAGTGTGCATCTACTTATGGAAGAGAGGCTAGCTAACGTTACAGCCCGTCTGAGGAGGATACATGTTAAAGTCCTGCACCGTCATGAGCACGAGCCTCGACCATGTTTAGATGCCCCTTTCCCTGTGCTTTCCTTCCTTGTGCACAGTGATACAGTCCATTACTGTATGTTTGAAAGAAGGCAGACAGCTCTATGGACCATATTTCCAAATTTTGGCAACTCACACCAAAACAATCGAGATGGATAAATAGCACTACAGGTAAGAGGGAAAATATGTATTTTTGATTTTGTGCTAAACTGTCCCAAAGAACTCTAAAACAAGCTGACAGACACACACGGGTGAAATATCGCTACCTCTATTAACTTTATCTCGCTCATATTTATTTGGAGTTGTGTTTCTGACCCTTTTACAAATCTCCAGTGTTCACTCTCAGTTATTTATATTTGGTTTGCCCATCACCAGTCTGACTCTTTAGCTACTGGACCCTCCTCTATGTCCTTATGTACCTTCTTTTGAAAAAAGCTGCCTGCTGTTGCTGGAAATAAGACTGAACCATTGAGCTGTGAAACTAAAATGTACATTAAGTTACTTATTTTACATAATGTACTTAACTTCATCACATACGTAACATCACATATTTAACCTAACGTAATGTTTTGTATTTAATTTAAGAAAACCATCTTTTCCTAAACCTAACTAAAGATTCTTGTTGCCTAAAACTAACCAAACTGCAAATGTTTCACAACATTCATGTCATAACATAACACAACATAACGTAACATAACACAACATAAGATAACATAACATTACACAACATAACATAACATCATATAGTGTACGTTATGTCGTTTTGGGAGCCATCGGAAAATGACCTATTGTTGTTCTTATAACACTCTCTCTCTCTCTCTCTCTCTCTCTCTCTCTCTCTCTCTCACACACACACACACACACACACACACACACCTATAAACCCAGTAGTCAGTTCTATACCCTTCATGTTTTCTATGCTTACTTTACTAACTCTGCTGACAGATAGAAAGCCTTGTTGTCATGGTTACCTCCAGAGAGGGCAGTGCTCGTCTCCGTGGTAACTGGGAGGGGCAAGGATGCTCCCAGCCTGGGCACTGGTGTCTAACAGTGTGTGTGTGTGTGTGTGTGTGTGTGTGTGTGTGTGTGTGTGTGTGTGTGTGTGTGTGTGTGTGTGTGTGTGTGTGTGAGGGGGGCGGGATTGGTTTGCATTATTGATAAATCTCCTTACACTCCACAGATAAACTGACTGACTTTGTAAATGAATGTTTGATGCAGTGTGTTGCTGGAGGAGCTTTAGGACTGTGCTTTATCATGCTTGGCAGGTTTGATTGAGTCATGAAGTGATGTGTCTAGACATAAACTGAAACAGACTTATTACAGAATGGACACATGACACGATTATATGTGATTTTTATTTTCACTTTATTAAACTACCTATCCCCATTATAAAATCTACTCTTTAAAAGTGGTGAAAGAGCAAAGACCTTCTTGTTTGACTAAGATTTTATTTTTTTATTCCAGTTTATTGCCAACTCACCCCAAACATGACCTTGATGTGACTGCAGGCTGTTTACAGCAGTTTTTCTGATCTGCACAGCACATTCATAACACTTTCCCATCAAAGAGAGTGACAAACTGACTAAGCTCCTTATGACGAGGATTTATGAAACTATTTCTGTAGGAAGCTGGCTGCCACAATTCCCCCTCTCTCTGTAATGTTAAGTGTTTTCCATAAAAAAGCCACATTTGTCTGAGTCCTGTTGGTCGAAGTGTAACTATAGCAACCAGCCAGTCACAGAACCATGATTAGGGCAAGGTCTTGCATAATGTGACTCTGCAGCCCTGGAGGGAATGTGAGGATATTATCAGCCTCATTGTGGTAATGGCTGCTTTGTGCAGTGCTGCGAGAAAACAATGCTAACCCTGTACGCACATGTACGACATACTGTATATGAACAAGTCTTTCCAGAACTTTTCTATTTCATTGTGAGTGAGCGTGCCTGGGTTCTCCATGCTTTCCATTAGGGACATGCACGTGATACAGCAGCACAGACACAGGTTTTGATTTGGATAATGCAATGTTTGCAGCGTTATTCATTTATCGTGAGCTCTTCTGAGATCACAAAACCTCACATTCCCAACATACAGTACATTCGATAGTCAACCGAAATGGCCATGTACTGACTCATCTGAGCTGCTGCAGTTAAGAACATCACGCTCTTGACTCCTTAGTGTAGGGTGTAGAACTCAGCGTGTGACCAGATGTGATAAAACGGCTGCTATTCTGACCTTTTGACTTGGCTGGTGGTGTGTCGGTTCAGTGTGATCACTTTATAAAAGCACTCTCCAGGATGAAAGTGCTAGCCTAGCCCTATCAAATCTGCAAGTAATGCCATGTGCAGGAGTATCAATAGATACTAGTATGATAGTACCTTATCTAATGTTGAAGCTGTCCAGGGGGAAGGTTGGACCACCACATTTCTCTAATATTTTATAATGGAGTCACTTCCTGCCAATGTTCCTGTCATATGGCTTCCTCAAAGCTTGGCACACTGAGAAGAAAGTTTGATGAGCCATAGAAGCACTGGCAGTGTCTCCCATAATGCACTGGCTCACGTATATGTCATGAAAGACTTGCATTGCTCCTTTAATGAATTGGGCAGTGTGGTAAAGGGAGAGAGAGAGAGAGTGAGAGAGAGAGAGAGAGAGAGAGATGGTAGCTGGAGCAGACAGATGTTGTTGATCAGAGCAGAGAGGAAAGTTGAGCAGAGAAGTTGTCCAGTGGCAGTAAATGCACAGTACAGCTTACACCATTATAGCATGAATAAACTCTGCAGCTCCTCAATACACAAGAGGAACTTATGTAAGAGTGACAGCTATCTCTGTCCTTGCTAATATCCATGCTATCGCTATCCATGCTAATGATGTTTATCTTGCTAGAACGTCAGTCTGGTTGCGATGTGAATGAATTACTTACGACTATTAACCACATCCCCATTCTCTGTTTGAGACATATCTTTACAGTAAGTGGGGGAATTTCCCTGTTTACCCTAACCATCATGGGCCCCTGAAGCCCAAATTGCTGTTGTGAAACAATAGTAAAGCACAATCAGCTGTTATTATAAGGGGTGTACCCTGCATTATTACATGCGGTCTGCCTAAAAATGTACAGGGTTTATATTCACCAACAAAACTGTGTTGATGGTCAGTAGGTGCCCCTTATCTCATCTATGCCCCTGGGCCCCCTCCAGATGGATCCGCCCATGTTAATGAGGTATTAGTGTTCAAATATATTTTGTAGTTTTTGAATATACGACAGAACTCATGAATCTTAAATTCAACTGCACCATCTATCTCGAAGAGGCTTCAAGTCTCTGCAACTTGACTTCTGTGGTTGTGGCTTTAGTGTTAAACTGCTGGTAATGTAAACTTCAAGGTGATTGTGGCGATGTTGCAGAAAGCTCCAGTAGCTGTGAGTCTGAGTGATGCAGTGCAGTCCTCTGCAGCTGACTGCAGGTCAGCCAGAAACATTAGCTGGGACGTGTGTGAAGTAGACATCAGTGCTGCAGTGTCACTGCTTGTTTCATACATCATCAGTGCTGCATTCTTCTGTGTGAGGACATGTCAGCAGCGTAATGCTGTAGGTGACTGAGCCTGGGACAGACTGTGATAAAGGAAAGGACACTGAAAAAGCTTACTAATAGAAAAATGACCTTGCCAATGAGAGACCATTCCTCAGCTAGAAAACAAATGCTGATTAGCAAGTCAGTGAGTCTCCACCATCCTCCATGTGGTGCTACAGTATCATTGTATCTGAACTCTGACCTCCCTGTGGAAGGAGTAACGCAGTTTGAATGCAGTAAAAATAAGCATCAGACGGTGTTTTTCCACCACAGGAGCAGAGAGCTGGGAGCTTTGAACAAGCTGTGAGTGTGAGCCAAGATTTAGCTTTAGTGAAGGCACTGAGAGGAAACTGCTGAATCATTCTGCCTCCTTACAGTCTTGGTCTGTATCCAACTGCTGCACAGTCAGTATCCAAAAACAAACAGGGGACATGTCCTTCCCAAATCACGGGCATGCACATTATTTTGCACCAGGGAAAATAATAATTATTGCACAAAATGATTTATCATGTGATTCTGCTCACTTCCAATTTTAAACTTGAAGAAACCAGTTTTTCCTCTATAGATGACTTAATGCATCCATGTTACCAGTTTATTTTAGTTTATTTTTTCTTTTATTGTAACGTACAGGACAATGCACAATACATTTGCTATATTGAAATAGTGATATATTACTTTCAGTTCACTTTTCAGTCTGGTTTATACAGATTATGTAATGGTTGCATTGATGTCGTATTTGTCTGAAACCAGGTTGTTACACAGTATGAGAAGTGTGACAGTCCACTTTAGTGAATGGAACTGTTTTATGGGAAGTGTAGTATTCATATTGTTGCGTACCTTGTTCATGTTCCAGTGGTTGAAGCTTTTGTTTCAAGTGTTGTATGAATCTGGCTGTTTGAGTCCATGTCAGGTTAATGGTTCTTCATCATGGCTTTACAGGAAAAATACTCATCTATCATTTAATAGCCATTAAACGGGATTACTTTGAGACTCATTCAGCCGGAACGACTTGGTTACAATTCTGTTTGACAGCCAGTGACAAAATATGAATGTGGTTTGGACATAATGTGGACTGTTTTTGAAAATGTGTTTCTTCTGTCTCCTCCAGTCGGACAGTAACACCAGTTTCCTGCGAGCGGCGAGGGCAGGGAACATCGACAAAGTTTTGGAATATCTGAAAGGGGGAGTGGACATCAGCACCTGCAATCAGGTAGGAGACGGATAACATCATTCACTCACACACTCCCTATCGAGCACAATACAGACAAAAAACTATGTCTTTGATTCATGGTGGAAGTGTGCAAAGACATTGTAAAAGACCATGTAAAACACAGTGACAATAGCCAAGGTCATTTAATCCCAATAAGAAACAACACAACACAAACTCTAAAATAAAGTTTAATCTTTTAAACCTATGAAACAGGTCACAGGAAACACATACCAGCAGGGGAACAGACTTTGACACAACACCGGAGACGCTCTCCATCAAGTGAATGTCCGTCTGTCTCTCAGTTTCTCTCTCTCTCCCTCTTCACCTTCTTTGCGTACTCCATCAGCGGGCATCTTTTTCTTTTGCAGTGTAGAGTTTCCACAGTTATTCCAGTTGTTCCACCGTTACCTGGGCATTGTGACCGGGGGAGACAATGTATCTTCCTGTTTTAGTTGTGCGATTGCACACGTGCTTCCTTTGTATGGTGAAAAATTCCGCTGATGGCAGACCGCCGAATAGCATTGTGAAAGCGAGACTTAAAGGACACCAGTCTATACGTGGATGGTGTCATTTTCTCTACAGACATTATACAGTGACAGAGTGTTTACTTCAGAATACGAAAGTTGTCTCTTGCAGTTTAAAAGGAATGGAGCCATTGCTGATGTTATTAGTAACCCCTGTAATTTTCCTGCTATACCAAGTCAAAGTGCAGGCCTTGAAAAAGGTCTCTATGTAGCATTAGACTGTTGGAATTTAAAATATAACATAGACAGACAACTGGTTTGGTCTCCATCACTTCCTGAGGAACTGGTTATTTAGCTGCTAAATACTCCACTATGTTCATCAGCTGGTTGCTATCAGTGTCTGTCTGCTGTTTATTGCTAAACTTATATGTTTATCAGAGCCTTTCAGCTACTGCTGTTAATGGAAACGATGTTAACGAGAGTGAAGTTTGCAGGGCATATACCGAAACACTAAGCTAAAAAATGCTAAAATGCTGTAAAGAACTGAGGAAAACTGCAAAGCTGGTAACACCCCTACATGTGATTGTCACTATATGCAACATCTTTGACATTCCACATAGTCATTTGATCCATTTGTGATATCAAAAAATATTGATAATGCAACTTTAACTTAGCTGTTATGTGAGTCCAATGGTTTTTGCTACCTAATTAGCCTACAATCCACAGAACGTATTATTCTAAGTGCTAACGTGCTCACTTTGTCCACCTCTAATCTCCATGTACACATTATGTATTATTATCATCAAAAATGGCTCTGCGTTCTTGTAGTGGAGAGGACTGTGTTTGACCAGGGAGAGTTTATTTAGACCTGCTCATTATCTAGTCTCCTCTAAGTCCATTAGCATTCCAGGAATGTGCGAGGGGGCAGTGAAACCTGATAGGATGTAAACAGTCCTGTCCTGGCAACAGTCATGAGGACCAGTCCAATAAACAAAAGTCACACTGAGTACACGATTTACTGGTGACTCTGTGGTGTGCGGAGACTTTGATTGAGCTGATGTGGTAGGAATGATGTTGGCACAGACTGTTTTTTGCCCTTATGTTTCTGGTTCTGTCCCACTGTCTAGTAAACTTGGAGCAAAGGGTCAGGGTAGCCTGACAGCAAAGGAAGTGTAGAGCTGATCAGATAGGTTTAAATAGCAATCATAGTAAATGTCATATGTCAAACTAGCATGTGAAAAGAAAATACACATCTTGTAGGATGTTCTTGGGAAAGTGGTTTTAAAATATTTGACTACTTTAATGTTTTATAGTGGATTGATACATTATCCTTCCACACATCATAATGGCCTGTTCTGACATTTGCATCAAGACACCAAAGCACAAAAATTGGACATTCAAATTTTTTTGTGTCATAGTGCACATCCTCTCTTTCCATTTTGGATAAGGTGACCAAACTTTTCAAAAGTTTTCCGCCTTGCGTCCGTCTGTAACTCAAACTCATTGTAGAGCAAGCTTCACTTAACTAACAATTAGCAGCAGTTAGTGACTTCAGTGTTCCAAGAGAAGAGATGTGTGTTACAACCCTCCCCTGGTACTTTTGTATCAAGGTGCCACTCCGACACTGAGCGTGAGGGGTTTCTTTTCTTGCGACTAATGCACTGATGCTAATGCAACAAAAACTTGGTCAACTAAGATCAAGGGGGCAGCCCTAGTAGATTCAAGTTAATCTATGACTTTCACTTTTCAATAAGAACTAACAGGATTTATTTGAACTGCTACACTCATTTAAGTCCTGTGGTATATCTCAAGTGGTACCTTGTGGGTGCATTAAAAGGGGGTTTATATCAGCTATCAATATAAATAATTCAGGTTTTCTAAAACTAAACTGCCCTTCTGTTCATAGAGAGGTTAGGCAGAGGGTTAAAGACGTTATTGATGTTTGACCATGAGAACACCTTGAGGTTTTTTTCGTGCACACACACACTCACACTTCATGTGCAAACACATATCACTCAATCAGGCAAAGAACCATTATCATCGGTCAAAACTTACACCAATGCAGGTTCGACACCCATGGGACCATAATGATTCCATTACTGAGATGGAGCGTTAGTGTTGGTCTGTAGTTACTGTAGTAAATGCTTTTTGATAGGACAGGGGACTTTCATGTCTCACTGCTAATAATAATAATATCAGTGTCTAGGGATAGAGGGTGTCCTACTATACACACTGTAAAGCAAATTTGTGATTTGTGATGTTGGGCTACATAAATAAAAACTGATTCAAGGGTGACAACTGTTAACCAGGTATTACAGAGCCTATTCAATCCCTATCCCAAGCCTGGAATTCCTGAGAAACCATCTCCATTCACTGTCCATGTGATGTGGATGAAAGCTTTGGAAAAATCGAGTGATGGACCTCAATATAACCTTGATTTGTACTATTAGCATGATCAAGAATGAACTTAAACTTTCAAATATCATTCTTATCAACAATCATGTTTGTGTAATAAGGTGTTGCTTGACCACTTTAGCATCTATAAGCTCATAGTTTGATTTTCTTACTCACAAATTCCATTCTTAACAATCATGTTGCACCATTCTTCAAGAATTAAACAGCAGACAGTCACTATTACAGTAGTGTCTAGACTAGGAAGCACTTTGTGGAAGCTGATGGGGGTCCAAATAAAGAATAGAGGCGGACACAAACACTCCAAACTAGAAGAGTACGGTCAGTATAGTGACGATCTCATCCAGGCTTAAAGCCAAGATGGCGGGGAGAAGATAATGAAAATGGGGGATTTATTCATCTCATATAATGTGAGGCATGATCATAACATACAGAATTAATCTGCAGATGCACTGGTTCAAGATTAGATTGAACTTTTCTATGAATGTGGGTTTTTGAGCCTCAACAACGGCCAAAATATGGCCTGCGACAGAAGTGCTTTTTGCCAAGTCCATTGCCAGAAATGCATTATTTGAATTTACAACACAGCCCACTCTCAAGTTACCGAAATTATACAACAGTTGATCTTACATCAATAGGTACTCGGTAGTAGACCAAGAGTGTCTAGTGGAAACCAAACTGAACAAGTTGTTGATCACTTGCAACCCCATGCCAGCTAGTTAAGAGGAATACAGTGTAGTCATGGCTGTAAAAAATCAAACAAAGCAGTCCATAAAATAGGTTTTTAAAAAACTGTGAATAACCGCAACCACAAGAGGTCCTTGTGCACACAGTCATAAATGTGCAGTAAAATATTGGGCTGATGGGTCCAGTTGTATGCAAGATTAACTGCAGACACATGCACACATACACACACCTGACAAAACTGTGCTTTGATGCTCATTATAGCTCAATAACATACTGCACTGATGAGATGGTATTTACTCTGATTATAACAGCATCGCTCCCCTGAGACGACTCTAGCACTACTAAATTAGTTTTTCAGCACAACCCACTTGCATTGCTTTAAAATTGATAGCTAACAGATCTAGCAGATGATTGGGAATCGTCTCTTAAGTGATTGTGTTCATGTGGGCTGACAGAATGAGGTAACAGATAATATGGATAGAGGCGTGGGAGGACATGCCATGGTACATGATGAAGGGGTTGGTGGGTTCTTGGAGGTGGATGGAGGGCATGGTGGAGGGGGTGTACAAAGATGTATAGGGTCCCTCAGGGTTATGGTAGAACTGGAGGTTGTTCTTTTATGAGTGGTAGCTGCTTATGTTTCATATTAAATAAAGGAAAACAGAAAGTATATCATGATTTTGCATACAGAGGATTCATAATTAGAACGTTGTGAATCACCAACATGCAGTACTTTTGAAATTTGAATATATATTTTGTGACAGCAAACAAAAAGTCCCTCCCCGACCACATGGGAATATGGTGTTGAAATAGCATCTTTTATCATCGGACTTCCTCTGTCTGTGGACATCCTGTGGGTCAAAAGACAGGAACTCATTCATCTCCGCAGCCTCAGAGACGCAGCTGAAAAATAGCTGTCTGGTCTTTTATGGGAGAACAGTTGACAGGTGCTACTTCAAACACTGCTGGATGCTTGTTCTGAGATGAAAACGGTGTATACAGAAACCAGGAGTTAGCAGTTATGATCCGTCCTGCCATTCCACTGATGTCCTACATTTTCTTTACATGCTTTGATGATGATTATTAACCATCATAACGATCCAAGGTAGACAAACCAAGAACTATGAGATTGTTTCTTAAACAGTGATATAAAGCCACAAGTCCATATGATATCAAGTTATAAGAAAAGCATGTCTGTGGAGAAGCACTACACTACCCATAATCCTAAAGTGTAACAATGATCTGAGGCTCTGTTCTCTTTTCTCTCTAAGCTTTTCAGCTCCTCCTTTATTGTTTGACATTTTCATCTGATCTTGCTGTTGTTGATTTTGTTGATGTTGTTTTTTATTTGTTATAAAACCGTTTTCAGACATTCCCATAGCCTAAGGCAAAATATAGATAGATAAAAAATCTCAGAACCAACCATAATAGTGAAGTACAACCAGGGGAAATGGTATATATATCTGTTGCTTAATCATTGTATTAGAAGGCGATACATGTAAAACTTTTAACCTGGTTAGATGACGACAATGAGCGATAGAAAGGTAGGGCTGGTGAAGAGGTCTGTCCGGCTCAACAATGCGGCGACCCGCCGGGATTTGTCCCAGCGTGCCAGATGGCCAGTCGACCACTGCTTGGTATCGGATCGAATCCAATTTTTGTGGTATCGCCCACAAAAGTACTCCCCAAGACCTGTAAACACACTTCAATGTGGAAAAAATTGGAGAAACCCATCAATAATTTAGCCAAAACACACTGTAACAGATGACTTCCCCATACAAATAGACATGCTTTAAGCCTCTCCATTTAAAATGAAGAAACAGCAGGACAGAGCTTGAATATATATACTGCTTTGTTACTGACCTCAGGGTAGTGAAAACTGAAACATAGTCAGATGATTCTGGGACAAACATTGGCTCTCTCTTTGGGATCCCACAGGGAGCCTCTGTAGGGACCCTAGGAGTCTAGTGGGACCATCAGCCTCAGGGGGCTGTGTGACGACGGTTAGTTTGGCTGTGATGGAGGAAATTACTTATCGACTCAGCAGCTCTTTTTATACTGCAGCCTTATGCTCATGCTAGGGTTATTAAATCAGCACTGGGTCATTTGGAGAGAGGCAAACTGGCCCTAAATGCACCTCTATTGTTTTCCTTAAAGAGGTAAAAGAAAGAAAGGGAGGCTGGTAAAGAGGCAACGTTCAGTTTGGTTGTTCAACTGTTTTTAAATGTCTTCACTGTCATGTTACTATTATAGCTGCACTAATCAGTATTATTGATATTAACAATGAATGACGTGACTGTGGGTAATGTAAAAGGTGTTACTCATAGTTTACAACCCCACAGAGGATCATCATTAAGAAGCTCTAAGAAGGCTTTAAGCCTCTTTTAGCTCATTGTTTTGGTTTTACAGCCTTCAAACGCAGCTCACTTAAACCTTGTTTTTAGCACCTTCAAAAACAAAACACTCTAATAAGTCCATTATGCATACCTACCTGGAACACCAGACAGTAAAAGACAGCACTAGGAAAGAAACTGGTGCAATTAGTAGCTAAAGACAGACACAGTCATCTCTGGAGTTGGTGGAAACTAAAAGCTAAAAGGAATACTTAACTTAAAGGATTTTGTTCCATGTCTGCTGAATGTGTAAATAGGCAACTGGTTGCTTGCTTCTTTGACCCCAAGTGGCCAAAGATATCAAATAATGCAGTTTTACAACTGTGAGTATTCACCACAATGCTTCAATATGTTTATATGCTGTTAGCTACTGTTTGCTAATGGCTCAAGTACTAAAGGTAGCAAGCAAGGCTAGGATGTGAGGTTTTCCAGCTCGTTCTGACTCCCAATGCGTCATATACAGTCTGGTCAGTGGCCCCAGACTGTAGTTACTCCTCTAGTGTCATTTCTTGAACTGCCCTTTGAGTTCAATAGTATAAAGAGCAATAAAAGTCTGTGTTGGGCTGGGTCGGGTTGGGTCGGGGTAGCTGGATGTGTCATACATAGAACTGACTGGTGGTCAAGTCCCACCAGTGATCAAGTCTCAAGATTGACACAGTAAGGTAACTCACATACATTACACAATTAAAGTCACATACTGTAAGTGACATAATATTTAACCTGAAGCATGAGCTTTTCCTAAACCTTACCAAGTAGTATTAATGCCTAAACAGACCAAACTGCGACTGTTTCACAACATTAACAGCAGTCCAAAAGTCATTGTATTTCATATTATGTGAAATGTTTGTTAGCAAGCTTTATTTTGAAAGTCTGGCTGGATGTTTTGTATTATTGGTAACAGAGCATCCAGGCTGCTGACCAAGCTGCTGTATTTGACCAGTTGGGTTTTCCATAACAAACTAATAGGTTGATAATGTGTCAAATGTTTTGTTTTCAGATTTGTCCACTGCTCCCAAGTGGAAAAATAATAATAATGCAGCTTTAAACTATAGTTAATATGTACTTCCTTGATTAAAGCAAACTTATTTAAAGCGTAAAGTAAGTGTAGATATCTCTGACACTTAGGTTTGTGTGGTACTCTCTCACTTTGTGTATTGAGTCACATCTCGGCTGAGCAAGCCCCTCCCATCTCCACCCTGCCAACCGAGCAACACATGACACTCGAGAGCCTGATACAGATATTAATAGAGGTCATGAGTGATTTAAAACTTGGAACTTTAAACAGCACTTCTCTGAACTACCCTGGATGTCTAGTCATGGAAAAGTCAGTTGTCATTGTTATTGCCAGTAGAAATATATCAAGTCTTAAATAGAAAGACAAGCTTCTGTACGCTTGTTTAAAATGTGTTTCTGTTCCATGTGGTATTTTAGAATGAATCCCCCATAAATGTATTGTCTCAGCCATCACCAATCAATACCAAAGACATTGATATGTGAGTGCAAGGGATCGATTGAGAATAAAAATAAGAGGATGTTTGCCTGACCTACACACACACACACACACACACTCACACACAAAACTATTTTTATCTTCATACCCAGAACTGGCTCCTCTCCACCACAGCATAACATGGCACAACATCTAACCCAACTTTGATTGCCAGCTTTGATATTTCAGTCCCTCTCTGCACTTGTGAGAGTAAAGAACAGCCGCTCACGGAGAAAGAGAGGCAGGCTGGTTTAGTTATGGACCTGGAGGAGGTAATCCCTTCTCTTTCCATTCGGATCTGTCTTTGTTCTTTGTTGATGTTGGGTTGTCGGACGTTAGGACTGACCTGTCCCCCCTCGTCTTTTTTTCCAGAATGGTCTTAATGCACTCCACCTGGCAGCCAAGGAGGGACATGTGGATCTGGTCCAGGAGCTGCTGGATAGAGGTGCAGCGGTGGATTCAGCAACGAAGGTGGGTTATCTGAGCTTCCCACTGAGAGAACTCCGGTTCCTGAAAAGTCTTGGAAACTCCTTGTGGGGAAGCTGAACACACAGTTCACACTCAATTCATAAACAGTATTTACAGTAAGGTATGGAGACATCAGTGTTTACTGGAGGGTATGACAGTGTACAGGGAAGTTCTTCTTTTTATTATTATCATCACCTTTATATTATCTATGGCATTACTTTACAAACTTAATCTAATAAAAAAAAAAACAATGATTCATTTAATAAACCAAAAATTGTTATGTTGATACTTTTCAAGTATTTAACGTCTGATGGGGATATTTTCAGTTTCATACTTTCAGTGTGAAACTTTTTCTGCCATATTTCCCAGTGTTCCACCAATAGAATCAAACAGGGAGTCATTTTGTACGCAGCCAATAGCTGTTTAAGCTATCTGCCTCGCTAACTGTCATTAAAATGTCAATACAAATATTAAATACAAACACCTACACTGAGTGGCCTCAGAGCCATCATGGCTGTGCCTGTCAAGTAACAAATACACTTGGTTCACTCTGGTTCAAATCTCATATTGGACTAATTTGACATTAATAACCATATCAAAACCAGACTGCAGGATGCTGTTCAGTGTCTGACTACAAACTAACTTTTTGGAACTGTTAAATTTAGACAAATCTTACTTTTCCTTATTTATTACATACCTTTCTTTCAGAGCGTTTTGATTAACAATAATTAGGAAAATCTGTGATAGTCTCTAACCAATAAAGGCCTGGTCACATTAGCATATAAAACAGTGATAGTAAGGAGTAAAATCAATCCATTTCAGTGGATCTACTTTGCAGAGCCAAAAGAAATCTGTAAATTTGGGCACCAATAGTAAATACACTGACAGTGCTGACATATAAGGGAATTGAGAGCTAGAGAGTCCAAACGCAATAAGCTATGATAGCTCATTAGCTGCGTTGCACAATCCACTTTATTTAAACCTCTGCTCAGCTGGAATATAAACAACAAAATAAGAAACTTGACTTGAATGAAGTGTGTTAACTTATTGTCCCGTTAGCAACCAACTACATACCTAGCTCCGCTGGCATCAGACTATGTAGAAGTTCATCATGAGGCAGACTGATCTTAGATTCGACTCTCAACCACAGCTGCGTGTTAGTAATACATTCATTAGCCTTCGCTAAAATAAAGAGTTGAGACTGTGACTCATCAATACTGTGAGCTGGAAATTATTGCAGACTTCACTCACTTCACAGCTGAATCGTTTAAATTCACAAATAGTGTCCTTCATTGAGGTTAGGTCATTATTATTGTAAGCAAATGCTTGTTCTCATTTTGCTTTTTATGTATTTCATTTGTCCAGAAAGGAAACACAGCACTTCACATATCCTCCCTAGCGGGTCAGGCTGAAGTCGTGAAGCTCCTGGTCAAACGAGGAGCCGACATCAACGCACAGTCTCAGGTGAGCCTCTCCACTCTGCTCTGTCTTTGACAGTTGTACCGTCTGTATTAATCATCACAAATATCATGTTGGAGAGCAGTGAATTTATTTCGAGCAGTGTTTGGTTGAATAGCTCCATGACCTGTTGTTGATTGGTAACCTGCTATATTTGCCTGTGTGCTGTAGAATGGCTTCACTCCTCTGTACATGGCCGCCCAGGAGAATCACCTGGATGTGGTGCGATACCTGCTTGAGAATGGAGGCAACCAGAGCACTGCGACAGAGGTGAGAGGACCCTGCTATGGAATCACACATACAGCAAACTGTAACTGATTAAGTACTGAACACAAAGAAGATTCGAGGCTGATTTGGCAGTATTTTGCAGGTACTTAGTCATAAAGTATTTGACATATTAAGATTTTGACCTGTTGATGGTGCTATATCAGAATTCAGGGGCCAAAGATTGATGGCAATCTATCCAGTATTTGTTGAGACACAAAGTGGTGGACTGACCAACATTGCCATCCCCCGAGTCCTGCTGCTAGCATGGCTAAAGAAAACTAATTAAATAATTGAGACTTTGAATTGATGATGGTGCTTAATGAAAAGTGATTTCCAAACTTATTAGGACTCTTGGAACAATAAATGTCCGTACAAAATTCTATGGTAATCTATCCAGTATTTGCCACAACATTTCAGTATTTGTTGATCAAAGTTAAAGGTCCCATATTTTAGAAAGTGACATTTCCTGTCTTGTTTTCTTATAAAGCAGGTCTAGGTGCTATATAAATACTGTGAAACTATCAAAAGAACCTCCACAGAGAAATGCACACAGCCTGTACTCAGAAACAGTGTGATGTCACTGCCCTCAGCCTCGCCCCCAGCACAGTCAGGGTTGCAAAAACATTAACAGAGCTAATGCAGAATCATGGTGGGTGGTGCCTGCAAAGGCCCGTGCAAGCTAAATAATCAGAGTAGACTACCACTAAACAGGCAGCATTGAGACACAGCATGAATAGAAGTGCTGCAGCAATGGACAGTGTGAAAGAAGTAATGTGTTTTTTGAACACAAAAGCATTTATTTTCTACATTTTTTAGTAAACATTTGAAATAAAACCTTAAAATAAGTATAATATGGGGCCTTTAACCAACAATTAGTAAAACATCCCATACAGAAGTTTCATATTTAGAAACTTCCATGGCTCAAACAGAATAGTCCCTCCCTGTCTTGGTAGGCTTTTAACTTGAAACATTTCCAGAAAGCGTTATAATGTATATAATTATATATAAATGAGAGTACATATTAGGTGTTAAATATTACAATAAGACTTGCTCAACATTCCCAGATGAAGGATTTCTTGAGAACCAGATGTAACTTATTCTCTTAACCTCTCTTCTCCTCCCTGTCTTCCCTCATCCAGGATGGCTTCACCCCTCTGGCCATTGCCCTCCAACAGGGCCACAACCAGGTGGTCTCTATCTTACTGGAGAATGATACTAAAGGAAAGGTCCGCCTGCCGGCCTTGCACATTGCTGCCCGCAAGGATGACACCAAGTCAGCCGCCCTGCTCCTCCAGAACGACCACAACGCTGATGTCCAGTCGAAGGTATGCCCACAGCGCCGTCTGTATCTGATGCATTGGCATGTGTGGAAGTCAAGCTACTGTGGTGCTACGAGTCTGTGCCAGTATGTCTAATCTGTGTCTTTTATGAAGTGTTTGGATTGTATGAGATTGTAGTGGATTTGACTATGTAGGATCTGGTGATATTTGAGGTACAGGATACAGAAGGTAAAATGTTGAAAACCGGTCTACCTCTCTTTTAATTGTCAATGGTTTTAGAATACTAACACTGGGGATCACCCATGGGTGCTGTGTAGACTCTTTGGCTGGACAGACCTAATTTACATCTGCTATTAAAATGTGATCTCTCTCTGGATACGTGATCCTGATAATCATCAGTCTGATCACGCTCTCGGCAAAGTGGGCGAGTAAAGCAACTACAGCTACTTAGAAGGTGATGTCACAGTCCAGCTGTGTAGAATTCTTCTGTGTGGGCTGAGCTGTAGTTGTAGTAATGACATTACTGCCTGTGGTGATGACGTCAGTACTCTTATAGATGAGGTTTCTACCCACAGTTATGATTTCTAAGCCTGTAGCAATGACATTCCTACCTAAACATGGTCTTCACAATTTCTAAACATAAATGTAATGTGTGGGCACGCAGTTCTACCTATGGTTACGATCATTCTAATTCTCAACAAAATTGCTTGAATCAGTAAAATGATATATAAACATCTTCAGGAGGCAACTGTGGTTTAATTTAAAGTCCCCATGAAGACAGTGTTTTTGTCACAGACAGTATGTCTTGCAATATATTCAGCAATGGCAAAAAAGTCATTTTGTAGGTTTTCTTAATGGTATTTTAGAATTTGTCAGTGTCGATAACGATGCCATCGATGAGTAAAGAGAAGGACGCAACCAGAGTGTTTCTGGCGGCCAGAAGTCATGGATTACTGTTCACAAACACAACTTTATATTTTTCGACAAAAAAACAAAAACAACTTATGACAAACGTGATCTGTAACGGTAACTTTGTTACTAAAGTAACCGCCAGCGACTGCTACATGTAGCTGCTGTTAGCTAGTTAGCTCAGTTAGCCATGCAGCCGTCCTCTCCAGGTCTGTGCAGTTCCATCCCGGTCCGGCTGTGTTCACTGGAAGCTGCCGTCAGCTGTCAGTTGTCAGTCGTCAGTCAGCTGATCGCTAGCTCTATGCCATTACATAGCGTACATTTAGCACTACTGGCTACTATAAACTACATTCAAATATACAATTCCCTACATAGCTGCCTGTTTTTACAGGAAACACATTACTATGTCGGAGGAAATGTCACTCGACTGGCCATTTAATGGGAACTTTTATATGACCACAAGCTTTCCTCAACCTCGATCGAGGTGATTTTAGTTGCTCAAACTCAGAAGCTCAAAGAAATGTTTCTTTACAAAATCTGTAGGTATACCAGATCAGAAGATAGTTCCTTACCCAGGTCACAGAAGGTGTGAAAGGGTCCTGTAAAATATTTATGTATGATTTTGTGTGTCAGAAGACCACATATATGCCGTGATATACTTTCCCATGTAACAGTGTACCTGTGTATTGTGTGTTGGAGTCTCCATCTGTCTGTCTGTGCATCTCTCTATGTCTCTCTTCCTCTCTCTCATTCAGTGTCTCTGTGCCTGCCACGTCACTCCTGGTCCTGCCACTAACTGGGTCTCTCCCTCTTTTTCCTTCCTTACTTTCAATGCTACCTCTCTCACACTACCTCCCCCATCACCCCCTCCTACCTCGCTGCGCCGGTGTCTAAGTGTAGCACTGTCCACTGCATGGAGTGTGCCACTGTCTGCAGGTTGTATGGTGGTGATATTTAAGGCTGCATGCGACCGATGGGGGGGGTGGAGGTTGAATTTACAATTGCTTTTCGACCATCCGCAAGGGATGGGAGGGGTTAACATGTCATTTCGGTATTGGTGGGAATTCACAGTTACCTGAACGCTGATCTTTACTTGTGACTGTTCCTCCGATAACGAATAGTGGCTTTAAGTGACGCGGCTAGAGTGAAGATGATTTACTGCACTACAGGTTTGTTTATCAATCTGCACCTGAATGTTAAATATTGCTTCTGCAGGAGCTACAGTATATTTCAACAAAGGCACCAATTATGTTGTTATGTAACAAAACACAGCTGCAGTAGCTCAGGGTATATTGCTTTAGTGTAATGCTATATGTGCATTTAACTGTTGCAGTCCTGCTCTCCACTGGATGAGTCATATAAAAGGCCCAGAGGAGAATGGTTATAAACGGCACCATGTACAGTCACATCAAACACATAGTGCTGTCACACACAGGGCACAGTTCTAATGTAATACCTCGGGAAAGCAGCAGTGACAGCTGCCTGAAATGGTCTGCTTACATCTCATCTCATTCTCTGAACAAAGATTGTTATGAACGATGTAGCTGTCACGGAGCGCAGCGAGCTTACATTGTTAAAAAGAAGCCCAACACAGTCAGAGAAGTTGTAGACAGACCCAGGTCAGCCAAACTTTTTCTGTAAGAGAAAATCAATTACAATTAAATCACTACCTTTCAACTAGGGCTGTCACAACATCACAGTTTCTCTAGAATTCACAATAATGAGATCAGTGCGATATCTACCTGCACTAAAGGGAAAGTGCAAGACACTTCTCACCTGCAATCTCCTCTGGCATAGCTTTGCATGGCAGTAGCAGCCACACTAGTAACATGATATCAGTATTTCATTTAGTATGACTGAAGGAAGTTGAAAAATATTGTTGGACGACAACGTTTACAGCAGCTTTAAAGTTTTAGAGCCAACAATTAAACCCATAAACAAAAGACAGATTGATCGATAATGCATCATTAGTTCGTTCTCCAGAAGATCTTAGGCTCTGATGTCCGTCTACTTACCTGTGTGTGAACCTGACATCATGCACTGACAGAGCACATTAAAGGGAAGTTGCCCACTCCAGCCACGTCACTTGCCAGTTTTGTAACTGACTGCACAGCTGCCTCGGAGCTGCTGTGCATCCGCCTACAGTGCACTGATGTGTTGAACAAGCCTAACTGAACTGATCTTTCCCTCCCTCATTCCTCCTGCTTCAGATGATGGTCAATAGGACTACTGAGGTATACACATGCTCCTTTAATTCTCCATAGATTCACTGTACAGTCCCATCCCTTTGTTACTTATCTTTTCTTTCCTACCACCATTTATTTTTCCACTTCCACAGCACTGCATGGTGTAAAGAGATCCTGAAGAACCCTTTTGGTTCATTTTCCCACCGTTTTCTTTTACTTTGTTATACCGAGAGGTCGACATGCACGGCTGACACGAATGGCCAAGCTGCTGCCGTGTGTCCTGCGCTCAGGGACTGCACACAGTCTGCTTCTGTTTAGTTTCTGGCTAAACATTTAGTTTATTCATTCTGTCTGTATGCATTTCATTCTTTTTTTAAGTTTATATTCATTTTGTCACCGGCTCAGACAGCCTCCTTTGTTTTTGTCAGCCTTAGAAAGAAACTAACCAACATCCTCACTGAGATGTGTGGTTTAGTGATTTATGTTAAATGATTACATTTTCCTCCTGCAAGGTTTTGATTGGATGAATACTGTGCTGATGCATTTTAGGAACAGCTGTGAATGTATACTGTCCACTAGTCTGTCTTGTAATTGTCTGTATGTGTTGTTGTGCATGATTTCTAGAGATGCACTATGAACTACTTAGTTTAAAACAGTATTGGATAAATAATATACTGCATACAATACATAACTCCTTATGTATGGAAGGTTGGTGCTGCCAAAATTAAAATGATTTTAATTTACTCAAATTGAAATGTAGCTTTCCATCTGTGTGCCGGTGATGTATGGTGAAATGATAAAAATGATAAAAATCAGACTTTTGTTTTAATGTTTGAAAATACATAAACACAGCCAGAACTAAATTGTTCAAATTTAGATTACATAAATTGTGAGCAATTCTGAAAAATGTTAAAATGAATAGTCCATTTGATGCTAACTGTATCTGACAGTGTTTTATTTTGGATAAATGGACATTTTTTGCCAATTTTCATTTTCACGCATTTTTAAATGTGAAAACACTTTTTTTTGTCTTGACGCCTCATTTGCACTTTTGTCAGATCTAGTGCTGTTTGTTTAAACCACAGAATCTTCTGCATGTTTTGTATGCCCGTCTCTATGGACACTTTCCTCAAGATGGCGACAGAATTATCCAATCATCGTGAAACCTTAAGCGCCCCACCCAGCCCTTTACCCAAACACTGACACTCTTGGGTTTGGTAGTCGGAGTTTGTTTGCTATGATTCAAATGAGACTTTCTGTCAGAATTCTCGGCATACAGGTGGGATCCAGATAGCGGCCGCTCATGAAATTCAGATCACATTCTCAAAGTAGGCAGTGCTGAATAAACGACTCAAGATGCTGTGATACAAGAAAGTTTGAGGCCAGCTTGAAATCAGACAAGTCAAAACCAAGAACCAGAACCAAGCACTGCCCAGCTCGCAGTGCATCACCCACAAGCTAATGGCCTTGGTGGTTGTAGGGTTTCTGCCTTTTTCAGTAAAAGGGAATACCACCGTCCAGATTTCTCTGGCTGTTTAGCACATATTTTTTTTAAATATTTGCATCTTTCTACAGCATAGACAGTCCAGTTTTATGAAAAGACTAAATTTACAGCAGTGAAATTTCTAAAATTGATGATTTTACTGTAATATTGGCAGTCCTGGTCTTCCATACTTACCAGCTACCTGAACAAATATTTCAAATGCATGCTTGTCTACACAAGACCTTCAAATCACTGATATATATCTCTTTTACTACTGCAAACAATGCGCATCAGTAACAGCATGGGAAGCTTAGAAAAAAAGCCTTACATACAGTATATGACCTGCTTGGCCAAAGACCTGGCACTGATTAGCATGTTGCATCCACGCTACCTTCATTTGCACCATTCAAAGCTTTTGACTGTGTAAAGTTTTTAAACCATCACGTTAGTCACTGTATTCTTCACACTTTGTAAACAACTTTTCCACATTAAATCGGACCACACTTACAGAATGGCAAGGTAAGGCAAGAATTTCACAACTCCTCAAACCTGCTCTGCAATCTCTAACTTTTCTCATATATCTCTCATTGCTAACTCTAATTCTTCTACGATGTACAGTTTACATAGTGCACTTTGGTGTTGATCAGAAATCTACCCCACGTTATGATTTTACTATGATTTGGTGTTGTTTGGGTACTTAATATTGTTTGTCCATCTTCATGTCAGTCTTGATGACGATCTGTGTGTACTGTACATCTGTCTGTTCTGCTTTTCTTTCTCACTTTAAATGGTTTTCTGAGGCAGAGGAAAGCTCTGCCTCTACATTTGTTCTGTGGTTGATAATCTGCATGGAGGTGTGTTTTGGGGTTGTGTGTGTGGGTGCTTCATATTCTGACTTGAATACTTTCAAATTTACATTTTTCTTTCTTTCCTGTGACTTTTCTGTTCACTTTTCTTTGCTTTGGTTCAATTTTTGTTCACCTGTGATGCTTGATGCGACTGCTGCATGCTGGGAAGACTAAAGATCAAGAGACATAAGTGAGTTCAGGGACATGAAGTGAATATGTCTGACCTCTCTGCCCTCCTTCCTGTGTGTCTGTCTCTTTCCTGTCTGTCTTCTAGAGTGGATTCACCCCCCTGCATATCGCTGCCCACTATGGCAACGTCAACGTGGCCACGCTCCTGCTGAACCGAGGGGCGGCAGTCGACTTCACGGCAAGGGTAGGATTCCTGCCTGATACGCACAGTGATTTGTTATTTGATCAGTACATTAAAAGACACTAATTTACTGGTTCATTTTATGTCCTAGAACAAAATGTGAAAATCTGTTAAGCTTGTGTTAGCCACAGACCTTATTTCAAAACCCATCGACTTTGAGAAGAGGGAACCGGTGGTACAAATATGGTTACTTGTTTCCGGGCTTTAAGACTCATTCCTGCGGCGTTCTATTTATGTACAGAGCTGCAGAGATGTCTACTGAACTTTGTTGGTCATAGTCCAATAGCCACTGTAGTTTCAGCTTGCTAGCCCAGGCATATGTGAGCTGATCAATCAGAGCAGACTGGGTGTTCAGTAGAGAGACACGAGCTAAAACAGAGCGTTTCAAATGTACCTCCAGCCGTCTCAGAGGATGCGTTCAGTCCCAGCCTGGCGTCCAGCTGCGATCACTCTCAGGCTGCCAAATCGTGTTGCGCTGAGCTGACCCTCCCTGTGAACTGAGGTCTCAGGCCACTGGCTCCACGGCTAACTGAGCCATGAGCTAGTCATGTAGCCAGCTAAAGCCAAGGATGGCGAGCAAGTTGTCGGTTTCTCTGGTGATGTGCTTCCCCCTGTGATTCTGAAGATACCATCAATGTCTGGCCATATTTTACAAATTAGTCACAGTCACAGTGGGGGGGATTTTTTTCTTTTTTTAAATGTGTTGTTCTCTCTCAGCTGCCATAATGAAGGTATTACACAATTAGAAAATCTAGATCTCAGTCCCAGTATCCTCTCTGTCATCCCTCTTCAAGCAGGTCCTTGTCTTTTAACTGAGGTTTTGAAAAGGCCTTTGCCTCCCCACCCGCTAACTCAGCAGTACACACTGCTAACTCTCATTTCTGGCCTGTCAGATGTGTATTTTGTCCCTTCAATCAGAATAATCCTGAAAACAAATTCAGCAGCTCTATTTTTATCCATGCGAGTGTGGATCAAAATAGCTCTTTTCTCACCTCTGCGGGAAAAGAAGAGAAATATACAATCTGCACTCAGTATAATATGTGGAGTTCAGAAGCATTTCTTCCTGAGCCTCATGGGATTGGCTGTGTTGTTTTAAATCGTGTGTGGTTAAAATGTTTGAGAGCTGAAATGGATTCTAAATAACACGTGAAGACAACTGTGTTTACCTTTACATTAAATACTCAACTCTAAATTCAATTTTGCTCAGTATATTTTTTACATTACTATCCAACTACTCATTATATACTTTAGTATTATTATATTTTTAGTATTACTTTTGACGAGATTATACTTTCAATTGTTGTTTTACTGTATTTCATATTCTTTAATTAATGACTTTAATAATATACAACTGTATACAGTTGAGTGTGAATTCAATCTCAATATTAACCTTTTAATCAATACTCAAAATGTAATTAATCTAAACATTAAAATGTTTTAATGTGTCTTACTACATCACTGAAAGTGATTTCTCTCCCTGCTGTAGAATGGGATAACTCCTCTACATGTGGCGTCGAAGCGTGGCAACACTAACATGGTCGGTCTGTTGCTGGACCGAGGCTCTCAGATTGATGCCAAAACACGGGTGAGTATCATGAAAAGCAACTGTGGTGATATCATTTTAGCTGTGGCTGAACATCCTGATTAAATGGGAATTAATCTCAAAACAACAGCACAGTATGCATCGTCTCCTTCCTCCTCCTTCTCTCCACAGGGGTCAAATGTTTCCGCTATTAAATCCACAGGAGCATAAAATGACCAGCTCGTTATCATTATCTCCATTAGTGACAACAGATGTGAATATGAGCTTAATGCTGTTGTTGTTAGTTCAGCTGGACCTCAGTGGGTCAGTGGATTAAATTCAGTATCCAACTGGATGGACAACCTGACCTTTGTGGTGTTATGTTGGTGTGTGGCAGCTAACAGGACAGTCGTGTTATTAGCTATATTTCATTCTAACCAGCACAAACAACATCCAGCCCGTGTTAGTCACTGGCTCCACCTGCATTTAGACAGAAACATGGCTGTATTTATATTATAGCAGCTGATGAGTTATTTTTTATGGACTTCTGCATGTAAACGATGAGCTAAGTGAGTGAAACCACTGTTTGTTGTCCTGCAGGACGGTCTGACCCCGCTTCACTGTGCAGCTCGCAGTGGACATGACACATCTGTGGAGCTGCTGCTGGAGAGAGGAGCACCTCTACTGGCCAGGACCAAGGTGTGTCACATGACCTTTCACCTTTTACAGTTAAAGAGACAGAAGCATGTTACTCAGCCACCTTTTCAAACTGTTTCATGTTAGCAACAACACAACAACAACCTCAGGGTTATAATTTCCTCACTGAGGGTTCTGTACGTATAATAGTCCAGTACATATTATATATAGACTGAATTAGAATATAGTTCTTTAGGCTTTGACCCTCTTTGTGGTGGAGTCAAGAACTTTTGAAACTTTTTAAAGGAACAGTCTAACTAATACACATGTGTGTTGAACAGTGTACAACCACTACATTACGATACAGTACAATACAACATATTAACATGTCAAACAAAGTTCAAACAAAGTGCATTGCTATACCTAAATGCCGGATGTTGGCAAATGTGACTAAACATAACATTTTAATACATTACCTCATCAGTGAATATCTCTGACCGAGCCATGTAGATAGATTTTCATCAGCACTTGTGGTTGTTTGACAATGAACTCCCAGGATCCCACTCTACCTCACGACATCATCAAACTACGTCTTCCCCTGGCTGCAGAAAATGCATCCTGTTCTTTTAAAAGCTGTATTGATATATTGATCAGTAGCATCCTAAAAAATCCTCTACTGTTTGTCTCCATCATTATCTGTCTTCTACATTTCAGAACGGGCTGTCTCCTCTTCACATGGCGGCACAAGGCGACCACGTCGAATGTGTCAAACACCTTCTGCAGCACAAGGCTCCTGTGGACGATGTCACGTTGGACTACCTGACGGCGTTACATGTGGCAGCGCACTGTGGTCACTACAGAGTCACCAAACTGCTGCTGGACAAGAGGGCCAACCCCAACGCCAGGGCGCTGGTACGACTCCGAGATAATGTGGAACTTTTTTAATCCTCTCAGGGAAATTCAATCAGTTCTAAGATACAATTCCAAAAGATAATTTAGTCAAGCGATTTATACAGACTCAGTCGGCTAAGATGAATAATGTGGATATTTAGTAAAGTTAAATATGGTTTGGGTTCACCCTTCACTGTGTGTGCCATGTTTAACCTACAGAATGGCTTCACTCCGCTGCACATAGCCTGTAAGAAGAACCGAGTGAAAGTAATGGAGCTGCTGGTCAAATATGGAGCCTCTATCCAGGCCATCACAGAGGTAAGTCACACACCTGAGTGCAACCTAACTCAACAAAAACTGTTTCTGTTTCTTTGAACCTAGTGGGGGGACACGATGGGTCAAGGCCTGGCTGTGTTGGGAAGGGGCTAGCTGGTTAGCATGCAAACTTAGTAGACACCTCTGCATCACAATATATTGGCATCTTTGACATGAAGTCCACAGTGGTGTTTCTTCACACTCTGTTGATAATGTTATAAACTAAAACACTTACATATTGTTGTTTTAAAGTTCACTGGTATCTGGACCTTTAAAGCTGTGATACAGATAAATATTTCATGTTTGCTAATTATTAATTGTCTAGTCTGATCAGCATCAATTATATTGTCTTCTAGGCTCCTTTCATGATAATTAGATAGCTAAGAAGGAATGCATTCATACGTTTTATTTCCTCCGTTTTCCCGTGAACAAGTTAATTTTATTTGTTTTCTCGAGATCTCGAGTTATTATCTCGAAATAACAACCGCCGTTTTCCCGAGATAATGGGATAATTTTCTCGAGATCTCGAGAAAACGAAACTTTGTTTTCCCGAGATAACGATATAATTAATTTGAGATCTCGAGATAACGAAACTTTGTTTTCCTGAGATAACGATATAATTAATTTGAGATCTTGAGAAAACAAAACAATAGTGTAGTATATTAAATCATTGCAGGAAACATCATTCAGTGTAGCAATGTCAGAGGAGCAGGAGCATATCGATCACCACGTCACATATCTTTTCAATCGAGGCCTGACACAGGCTGAAATAGCATTATGCCTTGCTATTACAGATAATATACACATTAGTGTGCGTAATCTAAAAAGACGGTTAGCAAGGCTTCAGCTATATCAGCGGCGCAATCTAAGTGAGCCTGATGTTGTCGTTAACTACGAGGTCCCGGGCGTCTCCATAATCTCAGGCCTGTCATATCACAGTCATTATCTCGAGATCTCAAATTAATTATATCGTTATCTCGGGAAAACAAAGTTTTGTTATCTCAAGATCTTGAGAAAATTATCCCGTTATCTCGGGAAAACGGCAGTTGTTATTTCGAGATAATAACTCGAGATCTCGAGAAAACATGAAATTAACTCGTTATCACGGGAAAACGGAGGAAATAAAATGTATGAAGGCATGGCCCTTTAGGGCTTCCGTATATTGGACACTAGAGCAGATACAGAAATTGCATGATAGAGGTACAAACATGGAAAGTAGTAGATGTAACAGACTGTTAAGTAAGACTGTTATAATGCAAAATTATATATAATAATGGAAGAAAGAAGAAGAAACTACACAGTCTAAACGCAAAAGTCAGACAGTTCCTGTATTTTTGGCTGCACAGACATTGCTAGCAATTGCCAGATTACATCATCACATTTTGCATATTAATGCCTTTGCTGAGTTCTCCTTGAGTCAAAAATTGATGTTTGTCATGACTGACATTTTATCCTATTTTTCCTCTTTTACTTTCCTTCCTCTGTCCAGTCTGGTTTGACTCCGATCCACGTTGCAGCCTTCATGGGTCACCTGAACATAGTCCTGCTGCTGCTGCAGAACGGGGCCTCGCCTGACGTCAGCAATATTGTAAGTAATGGGAAACGAGCGAATCAGAGACAGGGAAAGTGACTGAAAGGATTTAGTAGTTTTAAAGTGAGTCATCAGAGAGGTTAAATCAGTGCATATTTCAGTTGAAGTTGTGTTTGTTGACTGTTCTGATCCACCACTGCTGTATGTTGTGTCTACAGCGTGGAGAAACAGCCTTACATATGGCAGCCAGGGCAGGCCAGGTGGAGGTGGTCAGATGTCTGCTGAGGAATGGAGCACTGGTGGATGCCAGGGCACGGGTGAGACTGCTGTTATCTAAAGTGGCACCCCAGGAAGTGCTGTAGTTTTTTGTCACCATGCAGAATAAGGTATCATTATTCTTCTACTGTGTCATCTTCAGGAGGACCAGACTCCCCTCCACATTGCGTCCCGTCTGGGAAAAACAGAGATTGTGCAGCTGCTGCTGCAACACATGGCCCATCCAGATGCTGCCACAACCAACGGCTACACCCCCCTCCACATCTCGGCCCGGGAGGGGCAGGTGGAGACTGCCTCTGTCCTGCTAGAGGCCGGAGCTTCACACTCACTGGCCACCAAGGTGGGTCGAGGAAACATGTTCTGTCCTTTAATTTGAGTGCTTTCACAACAACTTACTCAAAGAAGCATTCAGGGAGCATTAAAGATTTCATTTAATGAGGATCAGATGTAGCCATGAGAAGCCAAGATGTGGTTAGCCTAGCTTAGCATAAAGAATGGAAGCACACAGCTAGCCTGGCTCTGTCCAAAAATCCCAATACATCCACCAACATGTCTAAAGCTCACTGATTAATGTTAGATATCATTTGGTTCATCTGGACACAAACAACCATTTGTGGTTTTAGGGGAAGTTGCATGCTGCCATTGTTTCTGACAATCTATTTCTTCACCTTAGCCGGAGCAGTGATAGGTGTTTCTTCCGGCCTCCTGTCTTTAAGCTAGGCTAACCAAGCCCTGACTCCAACTTTGTTAGCTATGCTGTTTTTTCTTCAACCACAGGGACAAAATAAGGACTCAAACAGAGGACTTTTAAGAATAAATGAGGAAGTAGCTGAGTATGACCCACTCCCCCAATACAGTTAGCATGTTAGCCTGCTGCACATTTTCCACAATGTCTCGATTTTGATTGAAAATTTACTGAAATGAGCTTTCAATTTATATCAGAAAGAAGAAAGAAAGAGAAAAAAACACTTAAATGCTAGCTTACTGTTAGTCCGCAGCTGCAGTTCCAGACACATAACCTATTTGCACAGAATAAAGAATGACTGCATGCTAGGAAGGTAACTCTGGCAGCATCTGAGGTGTTTCAGAGATCCTTTATTGATTTGTTTGGGGAGAGGGTTTACTCTGGACAGATAAGAGAAACCAAACTTTGTAACAAACTGAATTTCTATCTTCTGTTGTTTATTGTTGAATCACTGAAGGCTGGTATTTTTTGTTGAAGTCTGGACTCTTTATTTTTGGTGAATATTACTGAACTTGTCTAACACAAACCTGCAAGAGGACACCAGGATAAAGTCAAGCGGTTGTTGTAAAATCCAGATGTGAGACCAACAATAGCATTACCGTCAGTAATGAAAACAAAATCAAATTGTGGGTTTGGAGAACCGTGACCTCATCTTACCAAGCATAGGGAACTACAACCATCTGATGTCTACATCTGCTGAAAATGTGCAATTCGGGGTTGAATTTGCAAGTGCTGCTTGGAAAAATGATGAGCTGTGTGTATTTATAAAAACAAATCTGTTGAAACACAAATGCACTGCGGGATCTAAACAGATTAACTGAATGTAACGAACAACAACAACAACAACTTATTGTCACGCACAGATGAAAGAATAGAGTGCAAGTACACAGCAAGCAGTGGTCCCATGGTGGCCTCTCCTGAAGCCTCAGTGTTACTGCATGTGCAGGTCTCTGTCTGTTTGACCCACTTGTGATGAATGATTGATGACACTGTGAAGCTGCTGCCTTCCTCTGAATCGTGCGTGTAGCCTGAACGCAGTCAAGTGATTTATCATGGTCACCGTGTTTACCAGAGGAGGCTGCACAGTCCAAATCATTACTGTACATCCATTGTAGGACAGATAAGTCCTTCACCTGGTTGATACACAGTGTGTTCGTCAGGGTTCACTGCTTCTCGTCTCGCCCCTTTCTCTCTGGGCTCTCTCTCAGGAGGAAGGGTGTGGCCGTCGCTATGGAAACCAGATTAGGGAAAGTTGTTGTCATGCAAGTGTAAGACTCTCCATCCCTCCAAGCATGTTCATAATGGTCCTTATCCTTGATTTGCATAGAACAACGTGTCTTTTCCAGGCGTCAGTCTCCTCCACCCCTCTCCTCTCCATCCTTTCCGTTCTTTTTCCTTCGATCACCTCTTACATCACATATAATTCGGGGGTTTGACAAACAAAGGATCGCTCCCTCCGTGGGCAGGGCTCGGTCATAAACACACTGATCATGTGGTTTCTGTAAGCTCCAGTCTAGTTCTGTATTTCAAAATAGATAAAGTGCCCCCTCTGCTGGTTGTATTGTGGAAGTTAAAAGACTGTTTTGGTTTAGGGTTACACAGAATTGCATCAGCATGTCAGCAGCCGGGACTTCTTTATTGTTAATTGTCAGTAACAAGGTGGTGGTGAAGAAAGCTTATCAGAAGCCATTGTAGCACATTTTTATGATGTATGTATACAATGATGATGTCAGAAATAAATGTCAATAGTAGAATGTGTCTGTGAAAGAGACATATTTGTACTTCCTGAGGTGTTGGTCTGAAAACTTGTAATACAATAAACATTTATAAATTGTTTATTTGTGAGGGGAAATAATTGATCTGCATTCATTTAGTTATTGAAATGATATAAATATTTCTGTATGTAAGGAGAGATCAGAGGAACCAATAACACAAAACAATGGCCATTGCCAGTGATGTTTGACTTTGATGCAAGTTGACCAAAGTTGATTATATGTAAGGTTTCTGTATTAGAATGTCTAAAAACGACATCAGCAACTCAGCACTCAGCAGAGACTCTGGTTCTCTCTCTTCTTTCCTCCTCTCCTCTCTGTAACGTTACGTTCATGAAGTAAAGTACATTTCCCCTCCAGCTCCAATCAGCAGTCAACATTACAGAACATAAACACCCGACAATGGAGGTCACCTCCACTGATCACTGCTGCAGTCAGGCTGATAAACAGGAGTGGAGATAATTTAATCCAAAAGGTTAAAAAGTCATCTCTGGGCTCTCCTTCTGTTGGTAAACAGCTCCAGATCAGAACAGAATCTGATGTGACTCCGGGTGTTTATTCCTCCAGAAGGTCTGGATCTGCACTCTGGAGGCTCTGAGCAGCTGAGCAGAGATATCCTGTATTCACTGTCTTCAGACACGTCTCTTAATCTCCTCTCTGGTTGCTTCTTTCCACAGAAAGGTTTTACTCCCCTGCATGTGGCTTCCAAGTACGGGAGCCTAGATGTAGCCAAACTTCTGCTGCAGCGTCGTGCTCCACCTGATTCAGCTGGGAAGGTATTTATCCAACATAAAGGCTATACGCTATAGTTTTTACTGTAAATGTTTTGGTGAACCTTTTTCCTGCATGTTAAGATTTTAAATTGAAGTGGTTTGCTATTTTTCTGTATTGAGGTTAAGTTCACTGAAGGAGGACCGGTAAGACTAGTTTCATAAAATCAGCCGTTACTTTGTTTGGATTAACTTTGTTTTATTCCAGAAAGCATAAAACAGATAACAGAAGCATTTTCACATCAACATTCCTTTTTTTCCTTTGAATATGTTCGTCTTTGCATCATAATAAGGAGCCGCTCAGTGATCCTCTCAGCTGTTGCCGTCTAATATAACCTGCAGTCTTCTCCCCTATAACCCTTATTGTTAACTGTGTATGTGTGTGTGTGTGTGTTGTTAATGGCTTGGTGCTGCACTAACCGCTGTTTAATCCATGTGCGCTCACCGTCCATCCCTTACAGAATGGCCTCACCCCGCTCCATGTCGCAGCACATTACGATAACCAGAAGGTGGCGCTCCTGCTTTTGGATAAAGGAGCGTCCCCCCACACCATGGCCAAGGTGAGAGTCCACGGCAAAGAGCTGGAGACACTGTGCTGGAGATTAAAGAGCTGAGGGGAAGGTTCAGTGACAATAAGATGGTACAAGGAGGAAAAGGAAGTTTAGCCAGAAGTAGAAATATGTTTTCTTTCCTATTTAAGTCTAACATTAGCCTCAAAACTCATTTATTTTCTCATAACTGAGTCTAATCTGACTACACAGCCTCAGAAACATGCAGCTCTACAAGCAGGACTTTCCAGTGCTGCAGCAGAGAGGATGAAATTCACCTAGAAGCTTGACTGATGTTTCACAGGTCTCTCACCTCATGATGTGATGTTCAGGCTTGGTACGACTTGACAGTAGATTTTATTTCCATTATGCAATTCTTCCTGGACCAATAACAGTTAAACACATCTGTTTCACACTCAGTTGCTTTTTTTTGTTTAAATGTCTTTAGTATTTAATGATATAGGCATTTTATTTAAACATTACATTACCTTGTATATTCTAACACATATATAGGTCTACAGAATATGACAGAGGAAGGTGATTTAACATCTAAAATGAGGCAGTATTGTTTTGTTTTTTTGTCAAACTACTTTAAAAGAGGACTACTTTCAGCTTCGGATCATTGTGTGTGCCATTGAATATTTGGGGCAGCAGGACAGTGTATGTAGGATTGTGTGTTCATGGTAACAGAGGACCAGTGCAACAGTATGACTCTTTGATGTATTTTTTCAGTTTGTAGAGAACAATAGAGGAAGATACATCAGGCTTTGATACACATGCTTTACTTTTTAATAGGATCAGTTCATTGTTGGTTTAACTCCACACATGGGAGTCGTTGACAGTGAAAATAACGAGCATTATTCTTTAATACTAGTCAAACTGATGTGTACTTCAGTAATGTGTGTGTGTGTTGACACTACATGCTACTACCATGCCAAAACACTGTACTCATATTGTGTTAAATACATTTGGTGCTAATAAGATTATACAACAACACTACTGAATAAACTACAAGTTCATATTAACATTCAGCGGTGACACCAGTTCATCTCCCTCTCTGTCTCCACGCATCAGAACGGCTACACTCCTCTACACATCGCCGCCAAGAAGAACCAGATGGAAATCGCCACAGTGCTGCTGCAGTACGGAGCCGAGACCAACATTCTGACCAAGCAGGGTGTCACTCCGCTCCATCTGGCCTCCCAGGAGGGCCACGCAGACATGGCCGCGCTGCTTATAAGCAAGGGAGCCCAGATCAATGTGCAGACTAAGGTACTGAACAAACCTGGGTTGGATTTGTGTGATACATCAATAAATCCTCAAAACTACAGCATCGCATTAGCATACCAAAGGTGGTCGGCGTATATGACACAGTATAAGACACTTAAAATCATTTCAGCTAGTGTGGTTTCACCTATTGTTTACTGTTACCACAGCTACAGTATTTATGAATTACATTGAACTGACATTACATACGGTACTTGTGACTATCAAAGTCTAATCAAGTGTTGAAATCTCACCAAAAGTGCTGATTTTAGGACAAAATTGATCTTCTTTACAGAGTCAGATTAGCTGTGTTAGCCTACAGAACAGAATGTGGTGTGAATATGGCTGCTGTGTATGTATTAACTGTGTGTGTGTGTGTGTGTTCCTCATGCAGAGTGGCCTGACTGCCCTCCATCTGGCAGCACAGGAGGATAAAGTGGCTGTTGCTGAAATATTAGCAAGAAACGGAGCCAACCTTGACCAACAGACCAAAGTATGAACAATCCCATTGACAGATTTTCTTTTACAATTATTCCACATAAATGTAAGTTGTTATTCAGTCTTATTCATGATTGGAGGATTATAACAGACTTGTTGTTGTATTGCAGTTGGGATACACACCGCTAATTGTAGCGTGTCACTATGGTAACGCCAAGATGGTCAACTTCCTCCTTCAGAATGGAGCCAGTGTCAATGCCAAGACCAAGGTACTGAAACTGAGTGAAAGTAAATGTTTGCAGGGCTCAGATAACCGTTCTCATCTGAGCTCTTCGTGTTCTTTTTACAGTCAGTATTTAATAATTATGGTAATATCATAATATTCAGCTTGAATAAGTATAATAAGTAAATATATATACATATATATGCTATTTTTTCCTAATTATAACTTTGCAATTATACATATGTATTTTCAATAATTATTCTAATTAGAAGTCTGTGCGTACCATAGAGAAACAACTGTGAACATGTTCATTCATGTCATGGTGGATTTAACCTTTTCACTTTAATGTTGTTTCCTTCCAGAATGGATACACTCCCCTTCACCAGGCAGCCCAGCAAGGAAACACACACATCATCAACGTACTGCTGCAGAATGGTGCCAAGCCCAATGCTATCACTGTGGTGTGTACAGAGACCACACACACACACACACACACACACACACATATATATATATATATATATATATATATATATATATATATATATATATATATATATATATATATATATATATATATACATATATATAATACATATATATATATATATAATACATATATAAATATATATTTTCAGATATACATCTCATTCACTGTGCATTCTTGTCCAGAATGGGAACACTGCTCTGGGTATTGCTCGGAGGCTAGGCTACATCTCTGTGGTGGACACGCTGAGGGTCGTCACTGAGGAGATCATTACCACCACAACGGTAATTCACACACCTACAACATTTAACAAACTACATTTTTAAAATAATACACCTATGCTCAGTTAAGTCCACTCTGTTTCTGTTGATACAGCTTTCCATTTCCATACAAATACTAAGAACTCATGTTAACGTACAATTACCTTTCAATTGCAAGTGTAAGATTGAAATGTCCACCCTACTTATGTTAATGACAGTAAATGTTAGATAGACATTTCAGTTAAATGCAAACTGACAACTGTTTGAACGCAAACTGAACATTACAACCTTCATGAAGGTGGTATATGTTGCACTGCTGTTGTATTACACTACATTGGTTTCAGCCAGGTCTACTGGACAGACAGGCAGCTGAGTTTGGTGTGAAGTGAGTTTAATTGGATCTTTTTCCTCCCATGCTGCCAGACTGTGACAGAGAAACACAAGCTGAATGTGCCAGAGACCATGACTGAAGTGCTGGATGTCTCTGATGAAGAGGGTGAGTAATGTTGTCCACTTAAGCCTGTCAACCATCAACCAACAACACAGCCCTCATATGGAAAGAGATATCTTAGTGGTATTTTAAGTCCAAATTGTGTTACATGCTGCTGTCTTCCTTTTAAGGACAGTTTGAGGTGTTTGTCTGGCATTAGTAAATATTACGAGGTAGTGAGTGACTGTGCTATCAACCCACAGCACTGAGATGCATTGATGATGATGTCATGTCAGATGACCTGATGGACGAGGAAGGTATTCAGCACGGTGCTTTGTGTGACGACTTGCTGTTCTGATTTTTCCAGGAGTGGGGTGGTGTGTGAAGCATGGTGAATGAGCCCAGAGCCACTGCTGTTTGGTTGAATGCTACAATACTAACGATAATGTGATATTATGGGTGGCTGTGGCTCAAGGGTAGAGCCAGTGTCTAGTTATCAGAAGGATGCTGGTTCAATTCCCCTGGTCTGCATGTCAAAGTGTCCTTGGGCATGATACAGGAATTCCTTAAATTAAGGAAAAGTTTTGGGAAATGCACTTTTCATTCATTTACTTTCTTTCTGAATTTGAATTGAAGATCAATAACAGTCCTATGTTATAGTTCTAAGTTGCATAGGCAGCTGGTGTCAGGACATGTTTATGCTAGCTAGCATGAAGTAATGGGGGAAACAGCTTACCTGACACTGTCCAAAACTCAAAAGTATGCCTTCCAACACCTGTAAAGCTAACTAATGAACATGATGTATCTTGTCAAAGAGAATACAAATATATTTAGAGGTTTTAAGGGGAGTAACAGGGACAAAAACAGGCTGTTTCTCCTGGACTGAAAATTGCTTTGTTAGCAGGTATTTTTTTGAAGTGTTGACTGAAAAGTAAATGTTTGCAAAAAGGTAGGAGAATTCAGAGCAAATACAACAAAAAATAATATATTTCTTACCTAACAATGATACATTGGGAAATGCTAACTCCCTTGGAAGCTGCTAAGCTAAACTTTACCTCAACTTCGGCTCTGTGGGTGTTAGCATTACAAAAATATTATAATATAATATGATTTGAAGTGATAACCCAGAGATGTTTTTTGTGAAGGCTAATTGAGGGCAACTTGGGAATCGTAGTGTTTTGTAGGCGTAATCAGTGGATTGTGTGATGACACAGTGACCTACTTTGAGGACACAGTTAGGGAAACTGAGTCAACTGTAATTTGATTTATCTCCGTACACTCTTCCTCCTCCAGGTAGCCTGTATGCTAATGGAACCAGAACATCTTTGTCTAACTGCAGTATGTTTTTCACTTGTTATGCTGGCCTAGCATAATGCTATCTGCCAGACCTGGGCCAAAGGCAACGACAGCTGCTTAAATTTAAATTTTAACAAATCCTTCTAACTTTAAATCATCAAATGACGACTTTATCATCTGAGTGTCTGTTGCAAGATGTGATTTTTTCCATCAGCACCTTAGGCCGCTCCGAGTCAAACTCTGGCAGCGTTGATTTGTTTTTTCCATCACCGGTTTTACTGCAGCGAGTTGAGCCGAGCCACACTTGCGATGGACCTGCTCCTGGGTAGGGCCAAGCCGCGGCCGCCCCGCTTCTAGGCAGGCTGTGGTGATGTCTCGCAACTACAGCCAACCCAAAATAAAACACACGCCTCTCACTCAAATCGATACTCAACTCATGTCTGTGCAGAAAACCTGAGAAAGACGTTTTTAAAAGTCAGTGTGTTCAGCTCTCAGTACTTATGTAGCTTCTAACTGAATCTCTTTAGTTTCTCTCGTCCTGTTTGTTCTTTCAAACATCTGCTGTGTTTCATCGTGTTCACTTTCAGAGCTTTTAAATGACTAAATAACGGGGGGCTTTTATTGTGAAAATGTTATAGTAAATTAAATGTGTTAATTAAATTAAACTGAATTAGCAGAGCCACTTTGTTAGCAGTGATTCTTCAGTAGTACTGCAGGGATCAACACAAGCGCGTCAAGCAGGTAGACCAGTTGTGGTGTAAATGTAAATTCCAAGTCAAACGGAGCAGAGCTAGGCTGGCAGATGTAATGGAAAAATGGCACATGCTGATACAGAACATTTTGGCCCAGGTTAACCTGCACCCCTGCTGTACAGTAGTGGAACAGCAGTAGAGCTCTGCTATGATACAGATGACACAAGATATTGAGAAAGCTACTAAAACATGCTTCTGTTTGGTGTCAGACAACAGATGAACCAAAAGAAAGAAAACTGCTTGCCTGGACAAACTATAGATCATAGTAATCCTCTGGCATTATCTCAACAGTGAGAAGCTAAATGCTAAGTATGCTTATGTATCATCATTTTTCAGAAGTCTAAATCTTTAAGTAACAAATTAAACATATTCTTTCCTCTAACTCTATTTTCTTTGATACTAATTGCCTGTTTTTGCTTCTCTATGCAACATGTTTAGCCCCAGAGCTTCATTTAGATCATTTGATGTGAAGGCTCATATCCATCAATAGTGATCTTACCGATCCCAGAAACTTCATTCGTGAGTTCACCCTCTGTCTGCTCTCCCAAGGCGATGACACGATGACGGGTGACGGAGGGGAGTATCTGCGGGCCGAGGACCTCAGGGAGCTGGGAGACGACTCCCTGCCAGGACAGTACCTGGATGGGATGAACTACCTGCGCTTCAGCCTGGAGGGGGGGCGCGTCGACAGGTACGTCACACTCTGTCACATGTAACTAACAAGCAAGCAGAGCAACAATTGTGTGATTTTGGTAAACTAATTAACTAAACCTCTTCCTGAAAGTGAAATCTTTTTTCTATAGTAAGACAGAAACAAGTTATAGCTGTGTTGTTCTAACTTTATCATGAATCATGTGTGTCTGTATCTGTTTGTACCTTTCCTGCCGAGGACAACAAACTCACCAACTAACCACCTGTGTTTGTATATGTACGTGTGTGTCTTGCAACCTCTCCTGCTCATACTTCATCGTTGGTCTTCCTTGTCATGCCTCCACATAGTCGAATGCAAAGGTATGTGCTGACGCTAGCCAAGTATCTGTCCTTTTAAATCTTCAGCACTGCTGAAATAACCTGTCTAACAGTCTACATGGGACTGGTCGTTGAACTCTTTTAGACACAGGTCACAGTGTTTTCTTCTTTATTAAACTAGATATTAAAGTATGATTTAAATCATAGTTTGAGTTTTTTGGCAACACTAAACATCTACTCGAGGAAAGGCATTGTTGGTTTGGTACTCTGTCCAGATGTGACACTTTATACAGACATTCAGTATCTACAGAGAATGAATCCTGATGACTTTGGTGACCCCTTTTTCATATACGTTGCTCCATCATCAGGTCAAAACTTTAATTTGTCTAATACTAAAGCGCAGTCTGTCTTAAACTGATGACATTCCTCTTATTGAGACTCCACTGTGTTTACTGCTACTTAACAAATGTTAAATGTCATGACTTATCCTACCTGGATAATCTGGAATCTGCCTTGGTGACAGAAAAACTCTAATAGCCAAGTACATTGTTACAGCAGTACACGGCTGCTTGTGAGGCCAAGACTCCTAATCTTGTATGTTAACTTTTGTTCTATTACATGAAATCTATGAAGTAAGATGTGTGTGAGATAATGCTAGCCTCAGTGCTGTTAATCTTTTATTTTGACGGTGTCCCTGTGAGGTTTTGTGCAAAGAACAACTATTCCTCTCTGTTCCAGTTCTGACAGGTCCTTCACACCAACCCACCACAGCTACTACTCCCCGAAACATGAAGGCATGATGGACGAGATGCTCAACTGTCAGGTACAGCACATAGTCACAGCCTCCAGCTTTAATAGTCACTGTGGTGAATCTCTGATGTGAGTTCAGAGTGAAATTTTTTTTTACTCCATTACATTTCAACATTTGTTCGACAGCTGTAGTTACTGATTACTCTGAAGTTGAAGGTTTTAAACTCAAAACATAAGATACAAAGATCTCTCATAGGTCAAACACTGTATAACGCTGGTAAATAAGGATGCGAGTACACCCATATCTGTTTCTGTACCTATATATGAGCAGCCAACTAAATTATCTGTATCCGGAGTAGGCAGGGTTCTTACCGGGAGTGGGTGATGCTCAAACCAGAGGTGGGCAGGACTAACCAGCAGTTTTTAATTTAAGCCTGAATTGATATGGGTTGGCCAGTAGTTAGATATTAGAAAATTATTTACAAAGCAGCCTGAGAATTGAACTTCAGATGAATGTTTTTAGTCACAAGACTGAATTTCTTCATCAAGTGAACGGATGATATGTTATATCTTTGGTTTTTGCAGTTTCTTTCTTCTTTGATTCCAGGTTTCGTCACTTGCTAGAGAGAATGAGAGGGACTCATACCGTCTGAGTTGGGGCACAGAGAACCTGGACAACGTGGCTTTATCCTCCAGCCCCATTCACTCTGGGTACGTTCTGTCAGACTGGAGAGAATCCTTATTATTAAGTACACAAAGCAATAAAGATGTTACACTCTACACATGTTGAACACACAGTGCGTGGGCACAGGATGAAATGCACAAACACTTTGTATACATATACACACACATTCTGAAACATCTTCTAAATGAATGAATATTCATGAACAGTTAACCCAATCTTATCAAGGTCCTGATAGCTGAGCTGCTGTGTTTCAAATACTTAATTACGTTCAATTATAGCATTTCTTAATTAGTTAATTTGCTTTCATTTATCCGTTATGTCCCGAGAGCTCGCAACAAATTGCCTCTTCCCCTCAGTCTGACGCTGTCATGTCTGCTCTGTTCTCCTTCTCTTGGTTCCTCTTTTACTCGATTGTTTCTGCTTGACTTTTGATTCCTTTCTGTCTGATGTGGTATTTGTTTTTAGCCATTCCTCTCCGTGCCCTGATCATGGAGACCACAGCAGGTGACCTTCTGCACCTTGGTTAAATCACTGTCCTCCTCATCCTCATCATTCTCTTCCTCCCTTCACAGTGTGCTCTCCTGCTGGAGAGGTGTATGTGTCACTATCCTCAACAGACATTGCCTCTTATATTTTGTCTTACAATGTGTCAGATCATTTAAATCTGACTTCAATTGTCAGAGTATTACATCGAGAGTCCCAGAGTTTATGTCTCCACATGGGCAAGTTAAGGAACACAAACCTTAACTTGTGGATATCTGGGCCAAAAGAGGTGGTGAAAGTTGAGGATATGTTTGTTGATTTCATACAATGTCTTGTGAATTGTGCATTTCCACTAACATACCCGCCACAGCATTAAAACAATTATTATATAAAATGTGATCATATGGTAACAATTATTGTAAACCATATACAGGAAAATTAGGATCTTCTCAACCAGGAAGTGTTTGTGTCTTTGGGCTCTATCATGTGCTCAGTGCAAGGCGACTTCATATACAGAGTTGTTGATGGGACATGATTTTGAAACGGCGGGGCAGAGGGGCCAGCAGCAGAGAACCACATCCCTGTCCCTCAGCGAAGACGAGTGCCACTGTTTAATATGTACCAGGCCCTGGCACATCTGGCTCTTGAATGGGAACACCGGGATTGGTTCAATTTATGTCCCACCCAAAACACACCCATGACTTATTCAGAGTCTAAATACAACCCTTTACACCGTGCGCCTCACTTAGCGGCCTGATCATCCGCCAGTTAACCTGCAAAAAGGACGTGGATGCCCTAAATGCACTTGAGACCCCATGGATGGTCTAAATACGGCCCTTTGTGTTCTAACAGTTGATTGTTCATTTGTGTTGCTGAACTCAATAACACGTGTTTCTACGTCTCTGTGTGTTTTAAAAACTGTGTAGTTGCTTTACTGAAGCCAGGGCAAGATCACATTAGACCTGAGTATGGTGTCAAATTGTAAAGTCACCTCATCGCACTTACACACACCCCCCCTCATTGAGATGTCTGATCCATGTGCATTCAGTATTTGCCACTTGACAGGATTCATGGAGAGAGAACTGTTCATCTTTTACCATTCAGTGCTGAGAAAATAGATGCCAAATCAACAAAATGGCCACTGTAGATAACTGTCTGCATGGCTGATAAAATATAATGAGTAACTGTAGTAGCAGTAAAGACTGACTTTTTAAATATATATATACGGTATATTACAAGTTAAGTCCAGTCTTACTTTGACCAGTAGCATATGGTGGCTAATGTTAGCTAATTTTCAGTAGCTTAACCTAGATAATGCTGTTAAGCTGACAGTAATGAGTCGTTCACTGAGTTTATTATTACTGGTCTGTATGCGTATACCCATAACTTTGCATTTTAGCCTTCACCATCACTATGTAACTACCACAACTGGCCACAGGTGGCAATGTTTAGCAAAGTTTTCATACTACTGATACTTCTGATACTACTTCCAGAGGCGGATCAGAGCCGCAGACAAACTGTCCCCCCTCTCTTATAAATATACAAAAAAATAAATATGAATTTAGTCACAAACACTCTACCAGGTAGCTTTGGTGTCTATGTTCTCTCCACTTAATGGAATCAATAATGAAAGTGTTTAATTTGTGGCAATATCTCCTCTTCCACATCAGCTTTCTGGTCAGCTTCATGGTGGATGCCAGGGGCGGAGCCATGCGTGGTTGCCGGCACAACGGCCTGCGCATCATCATCCCACCCAGGAAGTGCAGCGCGCCCACACGGGTGACGTGCCGGCTGGTGAAGAGACACCGTCTGGCCACCATGCCCCCAATGGTTGAGGGCGAGGGCCTGGCCAGCAGGATCATCGAGGTGGGGCCGTCTGGAGCCCAGTTCCTCGGGTAAGGCTTCAGGGGTGGATGATAGAATGAATGAATGTCTTCAGTGTTGCAGACATTCAGGATTATGAGGAAAGGAAAATGGAGAGGTAGCTAAAAGTACAGACAGCACGTAAATGTATTGATACTACATGATAAAGTATTCATTGCTAGTTAAAGGTATAGTCATTGATTCTGGGGAAAGACCATTGATATTTGAATTTGTGGCCAAACAAACACACCCATCCCACCAGTGCTCATTCAGAAACTCCGCCCCCAAAATTCATGGACAGATCTGTGAAACATAACAACGCTCAAACTGCCCACCAGAAACACAGCAACCTCTGCACCCGCCTTCAGCCCTTCAAACTGTCAGAGGTCTCTCCACCTTTGAGAAGCCCCGGCAGTGATGACACGGGTCTTCACCCTGGCCTTATCATAGTCCTTCTCTCTCAATTTTTGTTCTTCTGACCTTCTCTTCTTTGGCTGTGATCGGCCATCTCTCAGTGCACGTGGCAGAATTACCTCGCGACCGGTCCGATTGCTCACTTTATAGCATTCCCACAGCTCCCCCTGCCTTGTGCGCAAGCACGAACCCCCCCTCTTGCTGATTGGCTGGAATGACTGTGTGGCCCGCTCCAAGCCACTATGTTTTGTTTTCCATTTACAGAGCCGGGGTGAGTATGAAGAGCTGTTTTGTTTTTTTCAGCGAGCACACAGAACCGACAGCTAGCAGCCCAAAAGGAGATACACACTGAATTTGACAGAAAGGGTGTTGGATTAGCATCAATGACTATACATTTAATGGTAGCTCTGAGAAAAGTTGTGTTCTGGTACCTGTAGAGTACTTCTACTCAGGTTTGAATATTCTGTGCCAATAGCCTTTTAAATAAAATGGGAAAATAGAATTTGGTAAGTGTATTTGTTAAAGATCTCTAGTGTAACAGGGAAGAGAGAGGAATCATGAGTCAAACAGGAACATGAGGTTCTGCAGTGGATGATATAGTATCTGTAGCTACCTCTACATTCAGGCTATTGACACTGATTTTGATAAGATGCTTTCAACTTGCTGCCCCTTTTCTTTCAGATTAATTTATCCTCTGCCTCTGCCTTACTAAAACTGTTTGTGTATTTGCTCTCGCTTTCTCCCAGCGCCAGGGATCTGTAAATCTTTGCTCTTCAGCATGCCCTGTTTTCTTTCATAACAGCTGCAGTCTAACTCTTTTAAACCTTACCCCTAACCCCTAATGACAGAAACCTTTCTTATTAACTCCACCTGCAAAATATTGCACCATGATTGGTTTGATATGTGCCCTCAAATTCTGATGTCTGCTGGAATGTTTGACGTAGTAAAGTATAAAAACATCTGCATTACGGTTAAGTTCGCAGTATGTGATTCAAGTTTTCTGTCCAGTTATCCATCACTCTCACCGCTGACATGATGTAGGTTCTCCCTGAACAAAGCTACTGAATATGTTGTTTTTATTATTATGTGTATATGAAATGTTTGAGTATTTAACTCTGCAGAACCTGATGATGATCAGTCTCATTATCAATGTAAATGATCACTTTTTGTTTTTCGTTTTCAAACATTTCTACAGCATATTTGAAACTGCGAAAATGTCGGCCTGTAAAACTTGGACACATACGTAGTGTAGAGAGACCAAACCTTTTCAAAATGATTGAAATACAATAATTATAATTGAATTAAATATGAAATAAATGTATTTAGTAATATATCTGTTTAAGTAAATGGACTTCTCTGGTCTAGTGACCAGTAAAAGCACTTTACAGCGATAGCCCCATTCAAGCACATTCATACACTGATGGCACAAGCTACCATGCAAGGTGCCGACATGCTCTATCCAAAGCATCACGTGGTATTCTATTCTCAGCCATTCACACATCCATTTAAACGCTGATAGAACAGCCATCTGGTTCAGTATCTTTCCCAAAGAAACCTCAACGTGCAGCCAGAGCCGCAGATCAAACCAACCATCCTCCGATCGGTAGATGACCAGCTCTTACCTCCTGTTTAATTTTGCGCGGTTTCATAGTAACATCGTTAATCAGCATGATTTCGTTGTTGCAGCTTTTATTTGGAAAATTCCTTTATTTCAATTTTTTCCATAACATCATAGGCTCGATGCTCATTCAGGCCAAAGCAACAATCACATCCAGGCTTTGCCCTCGTCGTCTTGATTGACAAAGACTCTGCAATCAGAAGTGGTGTATTGAAATAAGTTTTCTAAGTCTCCAGCTTTTTTTAAACTATTATTTCAGTCGGTCATTACTAGAGTACACACATGTACTCACACATACACATAAATACAGGTATATCAGGTGTATCACCTACATATACTTTTTAAATATAGTACATATAGATACTGTATATACTCCCACTGAAAGCGTTTTGTTTTTTGGTTTATGCAGTCAAAAAGAAAACAAAATTAAAAAAAGTAAAAAAGTAAAAATGAAGACTACTGGAACTGAATAAAACTGACAGTAATTAAGAAAAATAAGTAGGAGTAAGGAAACATTTCATAATAATGAGCTTTGTTTATATTATATGTTTTGTATATATTTATTCTTAATCTTATATAATTGTTAATTTCCTATTTTCTTGTTTATTCCTTTATTTAATTTTGAGCACTTTTGGCCTCCATAGACATGCAGCTAAAAATCACCCCACTCCACCCGACCAAAACATTGTGTGTGCTCTTTCTTCCTCACTGCTGCGTATGGACCACACAGTAAACTCCACCTCCCCAGTGCCCCTCCACCTCTTAATGAGGGCGAGAGTTTGGTTAGCAGAATCCTCCAGCTCGGCCCGCCGGGGACAAAATTCCTTGGGTAGGGTGGAAAATAATCAACGGTTTTGCATATGAAACAATCCATGGATGCCAGTCTCATTGTTTTCTTCCATAAACCCCTCCTTTCGATATTATTTTGTCCAGACATTATCGTCCTGTCATGCTTGCACCACTGTCTTGTACCCCACTTCTTCTGATACTCATGACCATCTAGACATCACATTGCTGGGACATTACTTGCTGTTGCTTCCTTTCTTTAAATCCCCCTTTACTGCTCAGCCTTCTCTCTTTCTGTGCTTCTGTTTTTATGCTTCCCATATTGTGAATAAATGTCTTAGACATTTTTTTTTTAAAAATCATTATTTTTGTGTGAGATTTAAATGGTTTTGTGGCCTGTGAGTTGCGAGGGAACCAGATAACATTCGACTGTAAGTCCCCGGTGTAACCATGTGTATTTTTTCACCATTTTGAGCCAAAACTAAAAAAAAGAAATATATATATAAGTGAGTGATGGACACAGTCACACTGTATGAATTCTAGGTATCCAAGTTTTACCTGCCACCACTTGGGGTGACATTAACATATTTGAAAGTGTAGTGTAAAATATTATGATGTACTTTCAGGCCACAGAACCCAGTAAATATCACACAAAAATATCAACAGTTCTGCTTTGATAGCTGAGTTTGTCCCATGTTGGATTGTACTTGTAGCATGCTTCTCATAGATACAGTATGTGTTGTAGCTATGTGTTGTGATTATTACACATCAGGTAAGTATTGAAATGATGGTTTAATACTTGAATATTTATTATAGTCAATTTAATATTAAAAAATGCTTTAGGGGGAAATGCATCTCCTGTAGGTATTGATTAATCTTGATATAGGGTCATTCCACACCAACTCACCTAGGACCTCCATGAACTGGGAGGATATGGAGGTTCGAGGAAATTAGAAAACTAAAACAACCGTAAAAAATAGACAGAAAAACAAATATATATGTTAATTATGTCAGCTGAAGAACTAAGGATCTAAGATTAATATTTTCTCCAATGACAACAAGATAACATCATCCAGTATGCAACTAACCAAGCCATTATAAACTGTAACTTTGCTGAATCCAATGAACAACAGGCTCAATAGGTATCACACATAGATGAAAATATCATACATACAAATACAAATACAAATATCTACCTATGAAATAAACTACAATTTAGTTGCAAGAAAGTGATTAATAGAGATATGAATTATTGAAAATCAAAGATGCTGTGACAGCTATTTAAATTAATATGTGATGTAAATTATCCTTAGGGTCACTTTGATGTTCAGGACAAATTTCAACCTAGACCAGTGAAAAGTACAGAAAAAAGGAGTACAGCTATAGGATATTGCAAGGTCCCGAAAATGTAATGGGATTTTTTACATGATTTATTTATTTATTCTGAGAAAATCCATGACATGAACTGGAAAAAGTTTTGAATTCTGTGTGAGTTGGGATGGAAGGACCCTATAGTATATTATAGTTAGATATAAAAGTAACCAGTGACTGTAGTAATAGCTACTATAGTGTCCAAAGTCAAGCTTCAGCCACCTTCTCAAACCGCCCCTGCAGCATCATCCACTTCTCTGCTGTGCTAGCTATGTTACCTGTAAATGTGTTGCCCATAACGAGCCTTTTAAATTGTGTTGAGCAACCAACAGCTCACAATCATTAGAAATCTGGAACGTTGTCTCGATGCTCAACAGGTAAACTGTAGAATTAACACAGTTCTACGAGGTTAACAACACAAAGTGATCAGCCTGGATTGTGCCAGTGCAGCGAGAGCAACTTGATCAATGTTTGGTCAATAATACATAGTTTACATGTCTCTACTTGTTCAAAAATGATTTATTAACCATCAACTTGATATAATGCATAAGCAGTAAGACGCTAATGCTAGCTGTGTCATAACGTGCATGTAAAGGCAAGAAGTTGAAAAAGAGACACATGCCCAGAGACAGTTAAACACACTTTATGTTATCATCCATGACATTCTGTATTTACTTACTCACACCACCTGGCCTCTACCCCTCCAGTCCTGTAATTGTGGAGATCCCCCACTTTGCTGCCCTCCGGGGAAAGGAAAGGGAGCTGGTGATCCTGAGGAGCGAGACTGGAGAGAGCTGGAAGGAGCATCACTGTGAACACACGCAGGAGGAACTCAACCAGATACTCAACGGCATGGATGAGGGTCAGTTCCTCTGTGAGGAAAGCAGACTAAGAACTATCACTTTGTTCCGACATTATTGTCCCTGACACATGTCACTTTCTGCTGCCCTCCTCTTCTAGAGCTGGACACGCCAGAGGAGCTGGAGAGGAAGCGCATTTGCCGTATCATCACCAGAGATTTCCCACAATACTTTGCGGTGGTGTCTCGCATCAAGCAAGACAGTAATCTTATTGGTCCTGAAGGAGGCATCCTGAGCAGCACTGTTGTGCCCCAAGTGCAGGCAGTTTTTCCTGAGGGGGCCCTCACCAAGAGGATAAGGGTCGGACTACAGGTAACTGACAAGAACATCAGTACATCTACAGCCACAGTCACAGTTTACATACACTTGTGAAGAACATGTACAGGTGCATCTCATGGAAAAGTATTTTTTTTCTGTAATTTAATTAAAACTTTCATATATTCTAGATAGCCTGTGGCACTGCTGAGGTGTTATGGAAGCCCAGGTTGCTTTGATAGCGTCTTCAGCTCGTCTGTATTGTTGGGTCTGGTGTCTCTCATCTTCCTCTTGACAATACCTCACAGATTCTCTATGAGGTTCAGGTCAGGCGAGTTGGCTGGCCAATCAAGCACAGTTATACCATGGTCAGCAAACCAGTCACTAGTAGTTTAACTGTGGGCTGGAAAAGGAAATCAGCATCTCCATACTGTATGGAGATGCTGATTTCATTCCCCAGCACTACTAGTAACTGGTTTGCAGACCATGGTATTACTGTGAACCAAAAAACTTACTTGTAATTTCAAGAGATCAAGAAGGTCATTATGTCTCTAGGTTATAAAGGTCTCTACCTAGCTTTGTCCCTCTGTGTCATTCCATCTCACAGATGCTCCAGCAAAAGACTTGACTTGCTGGTGATGTTTGAAGGATCGGCATACTGGCTAGGATTCATACTCTGAGGATATCTGTGCAAAATGTACAGTCAGGAGACCATCCTCAGTGCATGACCTAACGCTGTGTAGGATTTATTGACAGTAAGAATTGAGGTTGTTGTTTTCTCTGTTTACTCTCTCAGGCCCAGCCAGTGAATGTGGATGTAGTGAGGAAGATCCTGGGCAACAAGGCAACCTTCAGTCCCATCGTCACTTTGGAACCACGCAGGAGGAAGTTCCATAAACCCATCACCATGACCATCAAAGTCCCAAAGACCAACTCCGACCCGGTCCTTAATGGCTTCGGAGGGGACACCCCCACATTACGACTGCTTTGTAGTATCACTGGTCAGAGAGCGCACACACATACACACACAAACCTGCAAATAGACCAGCCAGACATATGCTCACATTCTGATATGTTAATCGTATCTTTGCGTCCATGTGCAGGTGGAACAACGCCTGCTCAATGGGAGGACATAACCGGAACCACTCCATTAACATTCATCAATGACTGTGTCTCCTTCACCACCAATGTATCTGCCAGGTATTACAAAAAAGAGATTGTTATTGCCCAAGTAAATCTATTACTGGTTTTACCTGACTCAGATGCGGCAGCCAACAAATACCCAATCTCACTGCTTCTTTCCAAACCCCCTCTGCTTTCTAGATTTTGGCTGATAGACTGTCGGCAGGTCCAGGAATCTGTCAACTTCTCCACTCAGGTGTACCGAGAGATCATCTGTGTCCCTTACATGGCCAAGTTCGTCATCTTTGCAAAGACACACGATCCCATCGAGGCCCGACTGCGCTGTTTCTGCATGACAGATGACAAGATTGACAAAACCCTAGAACAGCAGGAGAACTTCACTGAGGTGGCCCGCAGCCGAGACGTAGAGGTGAGGACGAAGAGCATAGGATATACTTTCTGAAATGCTATATTCAACAGTTAGGCTAGGTTGGAAATGTAAACAATTACTACTTGTCATTATTATGTGTTATTTAGCCCTTGTACTCACCTGTCTGTTATATATCTCAGGTACTAGAAGGCAAACCTATCTATGCAGACTGCTTTGGAAACCTTGTCCCCCTTACCAAAAGTGGCCAGCACCATCTCTTCAGCTTCTTTGCCTTTAAAGAGAACAGACTAGCACTCTTCATCAAAGTAAGAACTATTCAATATTCAACCATAGGTCATCATATTGATTTTCTTGCATATTGTGTGCATATAACATTGTTTTTTCCTGACTATTGCTGAACTGCTTTGCTGTTGCAGATCAGAGACAACACTCAGGAGCCATGTGGTCGTCTGTCCTTTATGAAAGAACCTAGGAACTACAGGTCACTCACCCAAAATGCCATATGCAACCTTAACATCACCCTCCCATCATACTGCAAGGTAAGGGCACCATACTGTTATCTGACTCAACAGAGGATGCTTTCTGTTGCATATCTTGTTAGTTCTTGTAAGTAAAACATGCAGTTTGCAGCTATAATTTAATATGAAAAGCACGACAATAAGCTGGACCATGCTGTAATCTACAGCCTATTCCTCCTGTAATGCTGTAATACATACTAATCTCCAACTTATCAGTTACAATACCTTTGCAAAACATAACCCTAATTTATTTTAAGCAATATTTCTAGTAGTAAATGGTTATTTCTTATATTAAAGTTTGACATCCCAAATAGTACGCTGTCGTAATGCCATGAGCAGCCAGCATTATTGACAGTAATGCCTGCTACTCGACAGTGAAAATTGAAATTGAAAGATATTCTGTAGGGTTCAGGAAAACAAGATGAATCTTATTTCTTTGCCTATACTGCTTTTTTAACGACCACTGTGGCTTTCCCAGAAATCACACTGACTGGTTGTCTTCGTTGCTGTGGTAACCATACATTGTCCACTGTCTCTTTTTCCCTCTTTAATGTTGCTATCATTTCTATTTGTACATCTTTCTGCTTCTTGCTGCTTCTTGCTCCCAAAAGGATTCCGATTCAGACCAGGAGCAAGAGGAAGAGGTAAACGCAGCCACCGCTTCTCTCTCCCTTCTACTAACTAGCTCTGCTCAGCTATCCTGTCCACTGCCTTGTCATCGAGACTAAATGAAAGACGTGTTCACAAGTAGTCAAATGTTATATTTTAGATACATTTTGTCTATTGTAGTAGACTAGAGTGTGATTTGTCAGTTGCATAGCTCATTTTTGCTGTTTTTTGCTGTTTGTCCTTTGTGTTCTTTTTCTCAGCTAGCGATTGTTGTAGTCGTAGTTAGAATATTAAACACATACAGTGGATGAAAGAAGACTAACTATGATCTATTTCCCATGTTTTTTTCCAGACCAGCAGAATGCTAGAGAAATGTAAGACATTGTTTTCCTATTTAATGTTCTTTATTCCACAATCTAATATACTAAAGCAGTTGCTATTCTTTAATAATATTGCATGTCTGCTTATCTTAACTAATATGACAAAAACACTGATATTGTATGGGTGATTAGTCTAATGAAGTGAAACAGAGCAATAACCAGACTGACACACTGACACTGCCATTGAAGCCCTTAGATCATAGCTGTAGATCACATCCATCTAATCAAAGCCCTTTAAGCTTCATGTTTTTTCGTCTTGTCAAACAAATATTTCTTTCCTGCACCTCCCCCTTTCAATGTTCTGTTTCTCCTGAGGCTTAACTTCACTCTTTACTTTCTTTTTCTGATTTCACAACTGCCACAATGTCTTCAATTTAACTCTATCCCGTCACAATTTGAGATCGGACATGTGGAGAAAGAGTCAGACGCTGCCATCTACGTATGTACACGAAAATTAGACTCATTCATACTGTGGTGATGTTTATTTGACAAAGGCCTCTAATTTTGCGCCGGCCAGAAGCTGCCAGTTACAGTGCCATTTTCGTCATTTATTATGTTTGTGCCTGTTGGGTCATTTAGTGACTCCACATTAGCTTGAGGTAGGTGCAGTGACGTAACTGGGGTTGTGTTCATACAGCCAGGCAGCGCATTTTAGCTACATATTTTGGAATTAAACTGCCTGCATTTTTAAGCTGCATAGACCATAACAACAAACAAATGTTGTGGTTTCGTTCACATCTCCAAAATCAAACTTTTAATGACATTAAGGCTGACTTAGTAGAGGTTAGGTCGCTGAGAGACTGTTAATATTGATATATATAACATCGATCATTATTATTATTAACAACTGCTTGTGGGATGTAAAATTTCCTATCCTTTGCAGTTGGTTAAAGGGGAATTCCAGTATTTTTTAATCTGGGCCCTATTTTTATCCTGTTTTAATGTGTAAGTGATTCATACTAACCTTAACCTCTGCCGGCATTTGTGCATGTGCTCAGTGTGTGCCATGCAGAACCAGGGTTGTGCAAGTACCCGCTGGCCACCCAAATCTCTGAACCTCGGTTGCTCACACCCATGTGCGCTTGTGCTTAGAGTTCCTGAAATTGGGTGCTAGTAATTGCAAAAGCACACAGTTCCAAGAGCGTAGAGTTCAGAATATTAGCATTCCCTCTAGTTGTAGTCCTCTTGTGTAATGGCAAAGCGAGTTTTCTGAATCCTTCCCCTTCTACCCTTCTAACCTTGTTCATGTAGTAACATGAAAATGGCTAAAATGGAAACTGGCAAGTAAGATTTACTTGGGCAATTTAATTAGCCTATACATATATGGGTGATGTGTTATTCTCTAAAATCCCATGTATGTGTTTTTAAGAAGAATTGAATATGTATAATATGTACAGTATATTTAATGTAGATATAACGGACAGTGTATATTATGGCAGTATTTGTGTAATTGGACCAAAAACTCACCACATTACTGAATGAAGACATATTAGCAAGCAGCTCTTGATCATGAACATCTCTTTTGCACTAAGTATAAATTTAATCAGTACACTGAACTTTCCACTCATTCTTTACCACAACCTTTCCATCAGCACTTCCCTTCGCTATGCATGGAAATAACTTGCCTTACATTAATGTGTATGCGTGTGCTTGTATGTCTGAATAGTTACATGTAATGTCTTGTTAATAAGAGCTAAGTTGTTTTTGTTTTTTTCTTGGTGTGGTTATGTTGGAATGTTCAGTCACAATACCATCTGCTTATGGTTTTGTACACAGTTATTTGTTTTCATTTGAGTTACATTTCACATGTGTAGTTAAACATAAGGCTGAATGGCGGGCAAAAGGAGTTACAGTTTTGTCCCTCCATGCAAGATGTTTTTTTCTAGTATTTTAGAGATCCTCCTTAGATTCTGTGAAAGTGATTGATCTGCTTTGTCTAGAATGAAAAGCATGACAACTCATCATAGACTATCACTGGCTTTCTTTGACAGAAGCAACTAGTATTCTAAGTTGTTTTCAAGTCATTTTTATCACATTGCCATTTTTGTCATACTGAGCAGTCTTGAGATGTTTTGATGTTCTTTCTTTGTTTCCTTTGTTTTCCCATTTTCCATTGTATTTGTTGGTTTCTTGGTTATTGAGTTATTCATAGTCCCTTCACAGTTGGTATACTTTTTCAAATGTCTTTCAGTCTTGTTCAATAGATTTGTCTTGTGAGTGTGGGTGTGATGAGTGTATAAGCAAGTTATTTCCTGCTCATATCATTTGCCATTGGTATTATTTAGCCTTTGCTCCCCCACAGTTCCCCAGAGACATGAAAGTATAAGCCCAATTCCTTCAATACCCTGATGTAGAACCCACTGTGAATTTGTTGTCCTATGATCCCTGCAGTGTGTTCCAATCTTGTCCTGACCACATTCTCCAATGTCTGTCTCCTTTCATTTGAATTTTTGATTTTCTTTACTCCTTACTTGTTCTTCTTCCATATGGAAGATGAAGAGACGGAGACATCAGTCCTGAAATCAGAGCTGATCCGAGAACCAGACCTCCTATCCGACGTGTCAGAGATGAAACAAGATTTGATCAAAATGACTGCCATCTTGACTGCAGACTCCACAGAGAAATCCCCTTCCTTAGGAGGGTGTGGTCTAGAGAAAGGGACTGAGGATGTTTCTGGAGAGCCATTAGAAATAATGGAGAAGGACTTAGAGAAAGTCAAAGAGGACCTAGAGAAAGTCAGTGAAATACTGAGGAGTGGAACATACGAGGGAGAGGCAGCAGAGGAGATAACAAAAGCAGCTAGAATGGCCGAGGAGTGGGTTCTCCTCTCAGACAGTGAGGTAGAGGAGGCCAAAAGGATGGCAACCTTAGAAATGCAAGAGCCTGTCTTACGTGAAAGTAGAGCTAACAGAGGGGCTCCCAGACCTAAAGCCATAAAGGACAGTGGTGACCTGAAAGAATACCTCCTGGATGCACCTGTGAGCTCCAAAACAAAAGCTAAAAAAGAACCAGCCGTCCAAGAAAAATTCACTGATGTTGTGCTACGCAAAAGTGCAAAACCAACCACTCCAACCAAAGTGCATGACAAAACAGCTGCTGGAGATGTTAAAAAGCCAGTCAGGAGGAAGGGGAAAGATCAGGGGCATGCAGAGGAATCAACAGACACAGGTGCTCTTCTAAGTGTGCCCGCAGCTCCTGCCCCAGCATCACCTGTATCCCCAGTGGTTGAAGAAACCCCCATTGGGTCAATAAAGGACAAAGTCAAAGCCTTACAACAGAAAGTAGAGGCAGAGCAAAAGAGCAAAAAGGTCACCGGAAGCAAGCCTTCACAATTGCCTGTTATGGGCAAAGCCTCTCCAAAACCCAAAGAAAGCCCTAAATCAAAACAGGGCCTTCCAAAGTCCCCCAAAGCTGAATCTGAAAAACTTGAAGAGACTATGTCAGTTAAAGAGCTGATGCAAGCATTTCAAACTGGGCAGGACCCCTCAAAGAGAAAGTCTGGGCTATTTGAGTTAAAACCATCCACCACACCAAGATCAGAGAAAACCACAAAATCAGAAGTCATCCAGTCAAAATCCACGACCAAAGCAATGACCTCACGTGTCTCCCAAGAACGAGAAGTATCTTTGGATTCCAAACCTCGCAAGAAAGAGACTACTCAGCAAGACAGAGAGAAAGAAACCAAGTCAGTTGCTGCTGCCCATTCAGAGCTAACTGAAACTGTAGACTTTGGAAATGGTGGCCTTGATGATAGCTCTGACAGCTTAAAACACGAGGGTGTAGCAGACTCACTAAGTGCCAGTTCTGGAGATGGAACCCCTCATATGAGCTCTGAGGACAGTGACAAACATGAGGGTCTAGCCACTCCAGGCACAAGCCCGGAGAGTGGGTGTCTTTCTCCCAAAACTGGACAGCAGACCTTGACAACTTTGGCATCAACTGCCACTACAGTCAAAAAAGAAAGTAAAGACACAGAGAAGTCTGGAGACTCTGGTATAGGGACCACTGGTGACCAACTGTCTACAGAATTGACCCTCCCTGTCTCATCCAGCGAGGCTGCAGATGACCACATTACAAGTGAGTCCATATCTGTTATGAGGAGTGAGTCTAAGCCATCTAAACCTCAAAAGCTTACAAAGCAAATTTCAGAGACTGTAGAAACTTTTCTTAGCGATGACGAGAGCCCTGATCGTCAGCTAGTATTGTCTTTAGTTGGTTCTCCAGCCTCTAGATCATCTTCTCAGCGTCATGAAAGCTTAGAACTGCCTTTAAAACAGGACTCAGATGCTCTCAGTCCATTAGCTGATGACTCTTTGACAATAAGCCACAGAGACTCTCTAGAGGGTAGTCCTCTCATGGAAGAAAACTCCTCCCATAAATCCCCAGACTCAATTGACCCTAGCCCAACCAAGGAATCACCCCCTCATGACTCCTTAGAGAGCAGCCCTGTAGAGCAAAAAAGCCACCCGTCCTTCCCATCAGTTCTAGATCCACCTAGTGAACCATCTAGCCATCCAGAGCCCTGCAAAGCTACAGAATTCCCCCAAGATGCTTTGCGTGGTAGGCTGCTTCGAGACCATGAGGCTAGTGCTGATGATGACAGTTGTGAGCAGACATCTCAGATGACAAGTTCCGGTAAGAGTCCCCTCTCCCCTGATACTCCTAGTTCTGAAGAGGTAAGTTATGAGGTAAACCCCAAACCCCCTGACCATACATTCCTCTCTGTTCCATCCAAACCGGCTGTCATCCCTGAAGATCCAGACGAAGAGGATACATCAGACAGCTATGAAGCTAAGAGAAAAATCACTCCAGAGGAGGAGATGTTTAAGATGGCAGCCAAAATTAAAACATTTGATGAAATGGAACAAGACGCGAGGAGCAAAAAAAACTCTAGAAAAGATTTATTTCCTTCAGCAGATGCCAAAATAGGGGATGACAGCTATGAAACATTAGAGCCCACAAGAGAGAAGCTTTCGCAGAGTGAATGTGGGCTCAATAGACCCGCTGAAGATTCAGAGTTAGCTCTTTTTGTTGATCCCCATATTAAAGTACAACCTCCCTCTCCTTTTTCAGCAGGTTTGCATGATGGATCCCACAGCAAAGAGGTCAAGAACACAACAGCCAGTGTCACTTCAGAGGGACCTCACTCTGTCTCAGGCCAGCATCAGTCAAAATCCAAACTCGAAACTGCACAGGCACAAACAGCCCTACCATCTGCTGATAAAGACAGTACAGCCAAAAAGTCTGCTGGAACATCAAGTGCTGAAAACAGGACAGATGAGCAAAAGGAGGAGAGTTTAAGGAAGTCAAGAGAAAACAAAAGAGATGACAAGAGTGGTCAAAAGTTAGACACGACCGATCAAAAGATTGGTACACAAAAACAAGGTAGCAATGTAACTGATGAAGTGAAAGGAGATCATAAGGTGCATACAGGAGCACCAGAAGCTGGAGCAACTGCTTCCATAGGTCAATCAAAGGAAATGTTCAAACCAGAGGTCTGTATCTATGATGATACAGAAGAGGATGATGATGCACTGGGACCTCCCAGAACTGAGTCAAAAGGTGTCACTGCAAGGGCAGACACTGACTCGTGGTCTACCATGCGGGAGGATGATGCTGCTTTTGCAGCTCGTGTCAAAGAGGAGGAACAAAAGATACTGAATCTGGCAGTAGATCGTCAGTCTCTCCAAGCAACTCCAGACACAACGCCTGGTAGAACACCAACAGAAGAGAGCACTCCTACCAGTGAGCCCAACCCCTTCCTATTCCAAGAAGGGAAACTCTTTGAGATGACCCGAAGTGGTGCTATTGATATGACTAAGAGGAGCTATGAGGAAGAGGCGGGTGGCTTTGCCTTTTTCCAGATAGGAGAACAGCCTTTAGAGGAGCCTCTCTTAGAAGAGCCCAGTCAGGATGTTGTGAGATCAGCAGAAGAACCTGAAGTTGGCCTCAATCTAACACTAGAGGTAAAGACTGAGGAGACTGAGGAATCAAAAGAAACAACCGACTTTGAGCTTCAGTCCCCACCTGAATGTGACCAGCCAGCCTTGAAAGCTGATGCCTCCAAATTTAAAATCCCTAAAATGGGCATTTCAGCTTCATCCAAATCTACAAAGAAAGATCAGACATCCCCTGAAGGTCTAGAGACTAAAACTGAAAAACATGTAAATGAAGGTTGCTTAGATTTAGAAACAACTTGCCCTGACCAAATGATAACGAATGTACAGACAGCAGAAACTACAGTCACTAGATCAGTTTACTCCGAGCAGGGCCAAGAGTCCTCTGATTCTTCTCCAGAGGAACCACAGTCAGTGATAGAAGCCCCCAAACCAACAGGCAAGTCCAAACAAAGTGCTTCCAGTAGTGTTAAAAAGACTCCAGTCAAAACACAAGCTAAGTCTGCTTCTCAAGGTCGGGGTAAATCCTCAATTCCCTCTCCATCTCATGCAACCTCCTCTTCAACAACTCTTAAAAAAGAGGCCTCCTTCACTTCTGAATCAAAATCTAGAATTCCCATCAAGGCTAGCGCTTTAAAGCCTGATTCTAGTGTCAAACGTGCTGAGTCAAACCAAGACAGAAAGCTTAAGGTTCCTGTAAAAAAGGATTCAAGGAGAAAATCTGAGACAGATGCAGGTCCTTCTGTGGATGCCAAAACCAAGACATCTTCCAAAGCCAAGAGCTTCTGTGAGGGGGAGACCACCAAGCCATCTGCTAAAAAGAGTGCTGAGTCAGCAAAATCTAAAAGCTTCCAGTCCAGATTGCCAGTCCGAGGAAAAGGTGGTCAGTCAACAACGCCCACTAAAGAGAAAAGTGAGCCATGCAAACAGTCCATTGAGTTCTTTGAGGAGATAAGTGATGAAGCAGCAAAACTTGTGGCAAGATTGGCACAGGCAGAGACAGAGAATGAACATGAGGCTGCAGCTGCCATCTCAGATGATGAGAGCAGTCTCATTGACCCATCAATAATAGAAAGAGAAACTTTCCCTGAGATGCAGTTCCCTCCCTCAGGAGACGTCTTTCCCATTAGACCACTGTGGGACGACCCTGTTGAGACACAGATGCAGCGAATCCCAGATGATAAAGCCCAAAGTCAAGGTATCCCCCAAGTTTAAGGGGCTATTCTCTATCTGTTGTGCCTCATTAGTACACTGCAGCTGTAAAGGTGCTGCCTCTCTGTCTCTTGTAGTTGAGTCCCAATTGTAGTTAAAGAATCCATGTGACTGTGTCACTTGTGCTGTGTTTGTGTCTGTAATGACGTCTATCTTTCCTTCTATGTGTGCTGAAAATCTCAAGATTGACTTAAAGGCTTTATGGAACTTGGGAAAACAACTTAGTGTCTAAAGTGTTTTAAAGATTATTTAAACCATTGCATGTAATGCCAATGCTCTTCTAGTTATTAAAATGTACATTTCTTAATTATAGTGCCACCACAAGGTTTAACATGACCATTCTATACAGGCATTTTATGTACTTTTAGGGAACAATTTCTGAATTCAATGTAATGAATTACCCCCCCAAAAAACTGTCAAGGAAGCCAGTGAAGTTTTTTGTCGATTCCTTTTGTAAATGTGGTTTGATTTGGTATACCTTGCGGCTCTGACCGCTCATGGCTGTCTGGTGGTATTTACAGTAGATCCACAGGATGAAGCAGAGAGAAAAGAGCAACGGTTGGCCATTATAGCTGACCATCTGGGCTTCAGCTGGACAGGTGAGTCACATCTTAGCTGCAGTGATCAAGGTATCAAACTTAAAATATACACTATTACTTAATTTTTGCTGCCAAACATTTCAAATGCATAATTGTACCATCAAAATCATTACTGTAATTTATTTTCCTCCATAGAGCTGGCGCGAGAACTGGACTTCAGTGAGGAGAGGATCAACCTTATAAGGATTGAAAACCCCAACTCACTTCAAGATCAAAGCCATGCCCTTTTGAAGCTCTGGACAGAGAGGGAGGGAAAGAGTAACACAGGTTAGTGATGAGTAGGGCACAAATGTCTCAAAATGAAATATTTTTGAACAAGTACAAAAAATAAGTAAATAATGTAAAATTTTAGGTCTGTTTTCTGTGTCACCAGAAACCACACTGATCAAAAGACTGACTAAGATCAACAGAATGGACATTGTTCACCTCATTGAAACCAAGATAATCAAGTCCACTCAAGACGAGACTTCATCACATACCTATGCAGAAATCGAGCGGACAATAGCATTGGATCATAGTGAAGGTATGCAAGCCAATGTTAACTTGATGCAGATGTTCAGGTTGTTGTTATACCTTTATAGAAAGTTCTAATTTATTCCTTCCCATTAAGATTCAGACTTATTTTTACCAACCAAAGTATGCACCTTTTCTGTATGCTTGCACTGTATCCTCTATCAGGTTTCTCTGCCCTTCATGAAGACATTGACAGCCCCAGGCCAGGCAGGCGTACAGAGGCCACACGTAGGAGTCCAGGCTCAGGACAAGAGGTACCCATGGTATCAGCAGAGGACCTGTCCTCCAGTTTGTCATCACTTCACGAGACAATGGCAAGATCAGAGACGGATTCCACAGCAACAGGTCTTCTTAGAAATGCCCAGAAAGAGAAACTACAAAAAGAGATGGAGACAACATAGTAAGTTATGCAGGAAGTTTATACATGTGCTCAAAAACATACCTGCAGATGTCAACATAGGTTGTTTTAGATGCTTACTGGTGTTGTGTACAACTTAAAAGATGCATTTCAAATATTTCCTTAAGACCTTTATTCTTCCTTCAATGATTATAATTTTGAAAAGGGGTGGGTTTTTAGATTTTAGTAAGACTTAAAGGGGCAGCTTGTAAGATATGGCCAGACATTTAGTTTATAAACATCAACATTATCAACAGAATGTGAAACAACAGTGTTACTGTTCTGTCAAAGGCATCTTTGTAATGTGTTACAGAGATGTCGACTGAAGTTAGCATGCTAACCAGCTAGCTTCAGCCCGTTCTATCTCATAACCACTTTATTACATTGGAGAAGAGGTGATGTCCGATAGTGAGATAGTCTGACAGTGAAAAAGGGCGATAGCTCCTCTGAGGTTTAGTCAGGAGATGTATGTGAGCAGCGAGTCTGCTACTTAGTCTAATAAATAAACAAAATAAACTCATAGAATATCAAGAAAGGATATATTTTACACATCATTTCTATACTAAACAAAAAAATACAACCGTACACCTTCTGAATTCAAGATGAGTGAACACACTTCATTCAAACTTGTTTACATGTCGCTGATGTCTTAGCTGGCATTTGTCAGTCTCAGATGGAGCCTGTTTTCAGTCCCAGTCTGGTGTTCAGCTGTGTTATGATTCCATTGCCTGTGATCTGAGGTTGTGGTCCAGGCTTACTCTGCTCCCCACTGAGCTACTTGCTGACAGCAGTTAGTCACTACACCCACAGATAGCTACAGCAAATAAGATAGTAAGCAACAGTTAGTGGTCATGCTGCTGCCTATAGTTTTGCATGTTAAGTTTAGACATTATGATAACATGAAGGGATACTCCTCATACTTCATACTGAATATTGAAAACCTCTTTTTTTCACAGCTCATCACAAAGAATTTATGAGGAATTGACAGACACGGTACACACAGGCAGTTTTAAACAAGTAAGTCCTTTCTTCACATTGTACTGCACCACTCCCTACAACCTCAGATCCCATGTGACAAGCCCTGTGTACAGAGGTGCACCCATGTTAGGCACCCAGGTTACCCCACCTCCTTATCCCACTGTTGAACCATGTGATGATGAAGGTCTTGTTGATTATGAGGGAGCAGAGGGCGGAGAGGAGTGGAGCTTGGAGTGCCTACAAACCACCCATTCTGAAGACAATGCTCATTATTTGTCTCCATTGCCTTGGCGAGAATCCAATAGCTCTCGAACAGGTGTATGCGAGAGTCGACCGTTGTCTATGACTGACTTTGGGGATAGTTTGATTGAGTGTGATCAGGCTGAGCAAGACTTCAAGAAACTGTCTATGGAGCTTTTGGAATCCAATGAAGTCTCAGAAAAGATTTCCTTTATACAACAACCAACAACAAGTGAACAAAGGCTTCAGCCTGCTGAGCTTACTTCAGATGCAATGACAGAATCCACGCAGACCAAACAAATGGACAGAAAACACCTGGATGAAGTTTCACATCGACTTTATAAAGTCCTGTATGGATATGATGTTGAACTGATAGATTCAGATGGTGACAATGTGTCTGTGGTGCCCGAAGACATAGTTCCAGCTGAAGTCAAGAAAGATGAAGTTGAGGGAGCTGCTACACAAACAAACATTAATGAAAATGTGTCAAACTCTATCCTTGACATTGAAGTTTACCATGCCTCAAGTTCAGATGACCTTGATCTCAAATCCATTCATGCCATTAAGCAAACCCAGGATATTACCACTCAGGCATTAGCAGATCAGGAACTCATGAGCTCGGGTGGCTTTATTCAGGTGTCACATGACTCAATTTGTGAACAGACAGATGCAAATTCAGTAAATAATGCTCTGTCAGTTATACCAGGAGCCGAGTATAGCTTTGAGCCACCACTGTCTTTCATACTAAATGAACCTGAAAATGAAGTTGTGGATTCTGTAAAGTTTACACAAGACAGTGAGGCATCCAGATATAGATCCCATTTACCAGAATCCACTTCTAAAGCTCTTTGTGAACGTCATAGCTTAGTTCATGATAGATCCTCTTCACCTGAATGTGTGACCGATGCAGCAGTATTACTAACAGAAAGTAGGGCCTCATCTCCTGAATCAGTGTCATCATTAAATGAGCTAAACTTTCTTGCACCCGATTCTCCAATACCTCAGTATAGGCCGTTGTCTCCCCTACCACCTCCTGTTTTTCCATGGGAAAATGTTGATGCTGAGGCTTCAGCCAGGGGGCAACCAGGAGGGACTTATATGCTGTTAACAGTAGAAGCAGAGGAAAGACCATTAACACCAATGGTTTCAAATAAAAGACCATTTGGAAAGCCAGTATCATTAGGCAGCGATTATAGTAATGAAGGATCCATCTCACCTCAATCATTAACTTTTGATTTAGAAGACAGAGCATCATCACCTGAGTCCATCATTTTAGAAGCAATGCAGTGGTTTTTTACATCCTCTGAGCGTGTGACTCCATCTCCTGATTTCCATGAGACAAGACCATCATCTCCTGAATCCTTTGGGTCTATCACTGCACATTGTCAGCTTCCACCAGACTCCCCTGTCCCAGAATTTAGACCAGTCTCTGAGATCTGTACAACCTGGCAAAGTAGGTCGTCATCACCTGAGTCCGTGTCATCGCATTTGGAATTTGAAACACCACTATTGTTATCAACACTTTTTGAAGACAGGCCAACATCCCCAGAATCTGTAGCATCTGTAAACAAATATAAAGCATTGTCAATTGATTCACCTATACCTGATTTCAGTCACAACAGACCTGACTCAGCTATTGTAATGATAGGGGAGAGATCCACTTCACCTGAATCTGTAAGCTCAATTGAAGAATATGCATCATCACTTAACCATGAAGACAGAGCTTCATCACCTCCTTCAGTTGCATCTGGAGATGAGTCTGAATCTGTTTTACCTGTGGTTGGACATACATCACCCTCCCCTGAATCAGTTGAACCTGCAGAGGTAGAGTGGGATTCCATACCTGATGATCATAGAACAAATTCACCTGAACGATTGGTATCTGATACACAGAGCAAACCATCAAAACCAGTGGAATCAGTGTCTGAGAGTGATGATGATTGGGTTGTTATATCGTTGTCTGATATTGAGGAAAGGCCACTTTCACCAGAGTCAGTTCCTGACTACAGTCCAATGTCTCCACAGTCAGAAGAGTTAGACATTAGAGCACCCTCTCCTGAATCAGAAACACTCAATGAGTGTTTATCCCCAGATTCTCCCCTACCACAATATACGCCATCTGTCCACGATGCTGTTACTGTAAATTATTATTCATCATCACCAGAATCTGAGTTGTCAGATACAGAATATGAGGCAATGCCATTGCTCTCAAATTTTGAGAATAGGCCTTTATCCCCAGATTCTAGTGGTTCTAAATGTGACAGGGGGCCATTGCCTAACCTTGTGATTGACCTACCTCTTGAACCAACAGGAGCTACAGTTTTTGTAGAAGCATGTGCTGAAAAGCAGTTTGAAACAAAAACAAACATTCATCGAGAAGAGTCAAAAACTGAAGAAAAAAATCTTCTGAAATTTAATGAACCTGAAGATCTCAAGAAACACTCAGTAGTACCTGATGAGGTTCAGTCTGACAAAACCATTGTCACACCACCCTCAGGAGCTGAGGTCTTACCAACTAATTCAAGTATAGACGTATTATCTCATGATGAAGGAAACTTTAAGGAGGGTCTGCACAATCCCATGTCTAAGAAGAAAAAATCTGTGAGAAAGAAGAAATCTAAGAAATCAATCACAACTGATTATGAACCTGTGCAGGATGTTACACAACATAAAAGAAAATCACCTGAGCCTATCACTAAAACATATAAAGAGAGACTAGAATCTGATCAAGCTCTGTCGCCTATTTTGCCTCCAGAAACTGCTTCTGATCTGACATCATTGGCATTCACTGCAAATGTCCCTGAAGATGAGCAATTATCTAGAGAGTCCTCAATTTGTGTGCCTCAGCATCATATGCCTTTATCCCAAACAGATGATTCAGTGTCAGCCTATAATGTAGCGTATGATGTAGAACATTGGCGGCTCATCTCACAAATCTGTGACCCTCAGTATTTAGGAGAAACCTTCATGGGTAAAAAAGGAGGGTTTCAGTTTGGTGTAACAGACATGGAGTCTTATCAAACAGAGGCAGATGTGACATTTGAAAATGTGTCTGTTGTAGAGAAAGCTTCTTTTCAATCAGGACGTTACCCAAGATCACTTTCACCAGATTCGGAGGCTGAATATAGACCCATGTCACCACATTCGCTGTTGGTGCTGGACTCACTTAGACGAGAATCCTTCCACTCAGGGGACTCTGTGGATAGTCAGCGAGCTTTATCACCAGATTCCCCTATTCCTCAGTACCTTGCCTCTCTCTCTGGAACCTCACACATTTACTGTAGATCAGTGTCAACAGAGTCAGTACTGTCAGATCTGGAGGCTGATTCGAATATTTCATTTGTTTTTGAGGACAGACCAGCCTCTTGTGATTCAGTAGCCTCTGTCAACCGTGTACTGTCACCTGAATCACCTATTCCTGATTTTAGACAGTTTTTACCAGATTCAGTTGTAATTACTAGATTGGATCGGTCTTCATCACTGGAATCAATAACCTCTGATCTGGAATGTGATTATTTCTCTTTGCCATTATTGTTTGCTGAGAACAGACCATCATCACCTGATTCTGTCGATGAAAATGGGCCACTTTCTACTGAGTCCCCCGTTCCTGTATTTAAACAGACTTGCCCAGAATTAAATGTTTGGACCACACTGGAAAGATCCACATCACCTGTTTCAGTTTGTTCAGATAAGGAATATGGTGCTATATATCTATCACAACTATCCTCTGACAGGAGACCATCCTCACCTGATTCAGTAGTTTCTGGGGATGACTACAGAGGTGACTCACCGATACCAGATTTCAAAACAGGGCTGACAGAATCAGTTTCAGTTGTTGCTCATAGATCATCTTCTCCTGAGTCAGTGATTTCTGATTCTGAATTTACACACTCAAGTATAGACATAAGTATTTGCAAGCATAGATCTGACTCACCAGAGTCACAAGTATCGGAGACCACAGAGAGACAATTAGGGGGTATTGGGGAAACCTCATCTCTAAAGGCAGTAAATGTGCCAGTATATAGACTTGTTTATGATGCTGAACTTTGGAAGCTCATTTCTCAAATACGTGATCCTCACTATGTTGGAGAAACTTTTTGCAGTAAAACCGGTGTTTTTGAGTATGCTGGAACAAGAATTGAGTACTTTCTAGAGGATTCAGATGTAAAAGAGGGAGAATTAGAGGATGGTGTGAAGATTGACACTGAAGATTCATCTGATGCAGATGTTCCTCAACCAATGCAAACAAAGACCAAGGGGGAACACAGACCAGTGTCTCCTGATTTTGGGTCAGAACACAGGCCTCTGTCACCATCAGAGTCTTTAAAAGACTCCTCTCCAGATCCCCAAGTTATGAATTCTGAATCAGTAGTTACTATGTTTCAAGAAAGGCAATCAGCTGCTAACGCAACATTTACAGTAAACCAGCTGATGAGTAAACTTTATGATCCCTTTTATGTAGGAGAAGCCTTTATAAGCACAACTGAACAGTTTGATTATGTGGAGACTAGTAAGGAGTACAGTCCCATTGATTCAGGTGATTCACTTCTGAGATCTGATTCTCAGGATACAGGGAACTCTGAGGATGAGTCTAGACCTTTGTGTCCAGATTCACCCATTCCCCAATTTTCTGTCTCACTTCCTGAAGCCCTAGTGGAACATCACAGGGCATCATCTTCTGAACCCGTGTCAGACACAGAACTTGAGCAATGTGATGTTGATGCTTTATCTACTGAGTCAAGGTTATCATCTCCTGAATCAGATGGCTCACTAAGCAAACACAGGCCTCTCTCTCCTGACTCACCAGTGCCTGACTTTAAGACAGAGTTACAGAACTCTCTTGCTTTAGTTGGCGGATATAGATCATCCTCACCTGATTCAGACACCTCAGATCTTGAGGATTCATCAAGATGTTTGCCTTCAGAATTTGACTTTCAAGACAGACCGGATTCTCCCGATTCAGTGACATCAGAAATTAATATGAGGCCACTTTCACCAGAATCGATTCCAGAATATAGGCCTATGTCCTCTCAGTCACTGCTGATAGCAGCAGGGTTAAGAACATCATCTCCTGATTCAACAACATCAGATAATGAGCTCAGGACTTTCGCGGCAGATTCTCCTGTACCACAGTTTAGGCAATATATAGAATCAGCTGTGTTAATTCCAGGGAGCAGGTCATCATCACCCTTATCTGTAATGTCAGACACTGACATGTATGTTCTGGACATGCAATTTATTGATGTGCAAGGGACATCCTTCACACCCGATTCTGAAAATGAGTTGAGGGCAATAGATTCACCCATACCTGAATTCAGACAGGCTGTACTTTACCCAGCCATTTCAAATGCTGAATACAGGTCTATGTCACCAGAGTCAGTCTTTTATTCAGATATAGATTATGATGATGAGCCATTTGCATTAGTATTTGATGATCATAGACCTTCATCTCCTGATTCAGTGGCATCCAAACGCCAGACCCTGTCACCTGATTCACCTATACCTCAATTCATTACAAGAGTATCCGAACGTTTTCCGTCATTTGTTGGGTTTAAGCCAGTATCCCCTGAATCAGCCATATCAAATGTTGAGTGTGCACCTTTGATGAATTTCCCTCCTGATACTGAAGATAGACCAAACTCTCCAGAGTCATTAGAACTACAAGTTGTAGAGAGACCACTGTCACCCGATTCGGAAGCAGAGTATAGGTCTTTCTCACCTACATCACTGCTGTCAATGTCCAATTTCAGATCATCCTCTCCTGAATCAATTGGCTCTCTGAATAAATTTAGGGCTCTTTCACCAGACTCCCCTATTCCAGAGTTTAGACAGGCCCTACAAGAGGCCTTACACACACTCATGGAATGTAGATCCTCCTCACCAGAGTCAGTGTTGTCAGATTTGGAAGTGGAAATGGAATTACCGTTCTCTGTGTTACTTGAGAACCGACCTTCATCAACTGAGTCTTTAGCATCAGTCAGTAAATACAGAAGACTCTCACCTGATTCTCCCATACTTGACTTTAGGCCAGCTTTGCCAATTCCACTTGCTGACATTAAGTCTTACAGGTCATTATCGCCAGAATCACTGACATCAGATGAAGAACTTGCTCCCCTATTATCTCAGCTTTTTGAAGTCGAAGGGAGCACAAATTCTCCAGAATCGTTTTATGAATACCAGTGTTTGTCTCCAGACTCTCCAATACCTCAATACACTTATACTGAACATCCCATGTTGGCAGTAATATATAGATCTGCATCACCTGGGTCAGAACATTCAGATGAGGATTTGGAGACAGATTTGTGTATCCCTTGGCTTTTTGAGGAGAGAGCAGCATCTCCTGGTTCAGCTTCATTCATAGATGAATTTAGACCTCTTTCACCAGATTCACCCATTCCTGAATTTACACTGGCACTTTGTGAATCCACCATATCTCACATGGACTTGAGGTCCACTTCACCTGAATCAACGTTGTCCGATTTGGACATGGAAATTGAGTCATCTTTCCCAGTGATCATAGAAGACCGACCTTCATCTCCTGAGTCCTTAGCATCTCTGAGTAAATACAGAAGACTCTCTCCTGATTCCCCTGTATCTGACTTCAGACAGGCTTTTCCAGAGACATATCCTGAGTTTAGTGCTTACAGGTCTTCATCACCTGAATCCCAGTCAACATGTTCAGATATAGAATACATCGTTACGAGCCTAGGAACACTAGTTTATGAAAAAAGAAACCCTTCTCCTGGCTCAGGAGAATCTGGAGATGAATACCAGGCTCTGTCACCAGACTCGCCCATACCTGAATTCACACAGGCACTTCATGAGTCCCCTGTTTCACATATGGACTTAAATTCCGCTTCCCCGGAATCTGTCTTGTCTGATTTGGACATGGAAATTGAGTCAACTTTCCCAGTGATCATAGAAGACCGATCTTCATCTCCTGAGTCCTTAGCATCTCTCAATAAATACAGAAGACTCGCTCCTGATTCCCCTGTTTCTGACTTCAGACAGTCTTTTCCAGAGAGATATCCTGAGTTTAATGATAACAGGGCTTCATCACCTGAATCCGAGACTTCAGATATAGAATATGCTCCTTTCATTTCACAGATGTCTGATTTTGAGGACGGAGCAGAATCCCATCAATCAGGCTGGTCTGACTCTGATGTTCGAGGGTTGTCTCCCGACTCTCCACTGCCCCAGTACACCATGATTGCAAACACTATGTTAGGAATAAGATACAGATCCACATCACCTGAATCAGTATTTTCAGATGAGGATTTAGACACAGATTTATGTATCCCTTGGCTTTTTGAGGAGAGAGCAGCATCTCCTGGTTCAGCTTCATCCATAGATGAATTTAGACCTCTTTCACCAGATTCACCCATTCCTGAATTTACACTGGCACTTTGTGAATCCACCATATCTCACATGGACTTGAGGTCCACTTCACCTGAATCAACGTTGTCCGATTTGGACATGGAAATTGAGTCATCTTTCCCAGTGATCATAGAAGACCGACCTTCATCTCCTGAGTCCTTAGCATCTCTGAGTAAATACAGAAGACTCTCTCCTGATTCCCCTGTTTCTGACTTCAGACAGGCTTTTCCAGAGACATATCCTGAGTTTAGTGCTTACAGGTCTTCATCACCTGAATCCCAGTCAACATGTTCAGATATAGAATACATCGTTACGAGCCTAGGAACACTAGTTTATGAAAAAAGAAACCCTTCTCCTGGCTCAGGAGAATCTGGAGATGAATACCAGGCTCTGTCACCAGACTCGCCCATACCTGAATTCACACAGGCACTTCATGAGTCCCCTGTTTCACATATGGACTTAAATTCCGCTTCCCCGGAATCTGTCTTGTCTGATTTGGACATGGAAATTGAGTCAACTTTCCCAGTGATCATAGAAGACCGATCTTCATCTCCTGAGTCCTTAGCATCTCTCAATAAATACAGAAGACTCGCTCCTGATTCCCCTGTTTCTGACTTCAGACAGTCTTTTCCAGAGAGATATCCTGAGTTTAATGATAACAGGGCTTCATCACCTGAATCCGAGACTTCAGATATAGAATATGCTCCTTTCATTTCACAGATGTCTGATTTTGAGGACGGAGCAGAATCCCATCAATCAGGCTGGTCTGACTCTGATGTTCGAGGGTTGTCTCCTGACTCTCCACTTCCCCAGTACACCATGATTGCAAACACTATGTTAGGAGTAAGATACAGATCCACATCACCTGAATCAGTATTTTCAGATGAGGATTTAGACACAGATTTATTTATCCCTTGGCTTTTTGAGGAGAGAGCAGCATCTCCTGGTTCAGCTTCATCCACAGATGAATTTAGACCTCTTTCACCAGATTCACCCATTCCTGAATTTACACTGGCACTTTGTGAATCCACCATATCTCACATGGACTTGAGGTCCACTTCACCTGAATCAGGGCTGTCCGATTTGGACATGGAATTTGAGTCATCTTTCCCAGTGATCATAGAAGACCGACCTTCATCTCCTGAGTCCTTAGCATCTCTCAATAAATACAGAAGACTCTCTCCTGATTCCCCTGTTTCTGACTTCAGACAGGCTTCTCTAGAGACATATCTTGAGTTTAATGCTTACAGGGCTTCATCACCTGAATCCGAGTCGACATGTTCAGATATAGAATACATTGTTACGAGCCTAGGAACACTAGTTTATGAAAAAAGAAACCATTCTCCTGGCTCAGGAGAATCTGGAGATGAATACCAGGCTCTGTCACCAGACTCACCCATACCTGAATTTACACCAGCAGTGCCTGAATGTGTTATTGTGAATATTGGTTTTAGATCATCCTCCTCTGAATCCATTGAATCAGATATTGAGTATGCTTTGAGTGAGTTGCTGATGTCCATGAATTCTGGTGTTGACGATAGACCAGTTTCTCCTGAATCGGCAGGATCAGAGGTACAAGAGAGGCCACTTTCAGTTGAATCCATACCAGAATACAAACCCTTGTCTCCGAAGGCATTGATGTTACTTGGAAACATTCGATCTGTATCTCCAGAATCTACTCAATCACTTGATGAACACAAGAGGTTGTCTCCAGACTCCCCTCTTCCTTGGTTTACACAAAATGTTGATGAGACTATGACTGCAGAAACACACTATGGGTGTTCATCCCCAGAATCAATATTGTCATATACTGAATGTGATTTGGCTTTATATGATGGAAACACCATTGATAGGCCACTATCACCTCAGGCAGAGAGGTCAGATGATGAATGTAAACCCTTGTCGCATGAATCACCAATACAAACTTTAGGCCAATTATGCACAGAAGAGACTGCAGTATCACCAGAGTCTGTTGAATCATGTAAGGAAGAATTTCTCCTGGCATCCAAATCTTTAGTATCTGAATTAAAAGTCCAAATTTCCAATGAAGCAACCATTGATACTACTGCTTCATCAACAGCGATGGCACCTACCTCACTTGGAGAATCAGTCATCATGGTAGCTGAGTATAATCTTGTTGAGGATGCGGAGTTGTGGAAGCTGATTTCTCAAGTACGTGATCCTCAGTATGTTGGAGAAACTTTCAGCCGTAAAACGGGATTTATGCAATTTATTGGCAGTACGATAGAAAGGAGAGTTCCAGATGATGAGCAGGATACTATAGTAGAATATGAAAATGGGCAAGATTCCTTTGCCACAGTACCACCTTCAGAGTTTACACATCCATTAAGTACAAAAGACACAGCTCCAACAGATGATGGCATTCTTTGCACTTCAAGTGCACAAGTCATATCTAACTTACCTGTTTTAGAGTCACCTCCACCAATGATTGAACATATTTTGTCCTCAGGTGAAGCTCCATACAGACAAGCTCAGTACACATTTGAATTACCTGCCACTGAGGCACAGGCAACAGATTCTGATGATGATTGGGTGGTTGTATCAGTATCTGACAGAGAGGATAATGATGAACGGTATTCACCAGAATCTTGGACAGACTCCGGACCCATGTCCCCTAATTTAGTCATGGTGTTAGAAGCAAGAGCATCATCACCAGAATCTGTAACATCAGTCAATGAGCACAGACCGCTCTCACCGGATTCCCCCTTACCTGAATTTACAATGGCGTTGCCGGAATGCATAACGTTCCTGAGATCAGTATCATCCTCACCTGAACCTGTAGCATCAGAAGATCGGAATGTGATCAATAGGTCATTGTCATCAGAGTCACAGCCTGAATATAGACCTATGTCACTTGAATCAGCCATGCATATGGCTGACAAAAGAGCATCATCCCCAGAATCATTGCCTGAGTTCAATGAGAACAGGTCTCTGTCTCCGGACTCTCCCATCCCTGAGTTTAAAGTATCATTGAAGGAGAACACTTATATGCATAGGTCATCATCACTTGAGTCATTGGGATTCTCAGATTCAGAGTGCGAGCTTGAAGTCACTTCATCAAGAGTTGCTGAGTATGACAGACCATCCTCACCTGAGTCTGTCAATGAGTTCAGACAACTATTGCCTGACTCACCAGTACCTGAGTTTATGAGAATATTGTCCTCTTATTTTATGGATGCTACCAACATGGATAGATCATCCTCACCAGTGTCTTTGTCATCAGACTCTGAATTTGTTGCTTTACCCATTGATTGTTGGATTGATGATAGCCCAAGGCCACTGAGCCCTGAATCTGCTGAGTCAGAGGAGGAATTAGGCTTTTGTTATGAGCAGACTGACAGATTTGTCTGTAAACCCAAACTTAGGAGTCATGTGACATCTCCTTTATCGCCTGATCTGTCTTCATCATTACCTAACAAAAGACCTTTGGCTGCCTCACCATTGCTAGTTCAAACTGCTAAGACAAAGTCTGAGGAAGGACATGTCAGTCCTGGCTGGCAAAATACAACAGGATTGAAATCAGAAGTCTTGTCATATAATGAATGGATGCAGCATGAATCAGAAGCTGAAGGTATCTCAACTACACAAACAACTGTTTGTGAGGAAGACGTCCAAAAAGGCTTTCCTGTGAAGCCATCACTTGTTCAAGACCCAAGAATGAAGCCCTTACACATCAGTCCTGGAGAACTTAAGAGCAAGACAGCCTCAGAACGGGTAAGACTGAGAGCATGACAACCAAGCAACAACACTTATTTTGGATGAATTCGTTAACGTGTCATTTGGATGGACTAAATAACTGTGTGGTTTGACAAACTAACAACAAAATTTAGTGCAGTTAAGTCGTTGAATTTGTCCGGACATTGCGAGGATGTTTAAAAGTTGCATGTCATGGCTTCACATCTATTGTTCTAAATCTAATAAGATGTTGGCTGGATGGAAAATAATCTGTCACTGCAGAGTGATGTGATGCTAACCTGATGAAATGTTAAGGTCAATTTGATGGTGCATACCAACCTGTGGGTAGATTTTTTTTGTGAACTTATTTAGATCATGTTGATATTCACTTACAGGCTCTTCCTCAGCCACCAGAGGAAACACATTTTCATACAGACGATGAGGTGCAAAGAAAGCTGTTGACTGCCACAACAATGAAACAAGACAACACTGAAATAGGTTTTCTGTTCACTACTGAGAAACCGACAAAATCAGTTCCACTACAACTTCCTGACCAGAGCCTATACACAACCCACAGAACTGTTACTCCAGTCCTACCTGAGAAGACATCCTATCCAAAGTCTGAAAGATCTTATGGGTACTCAGATTTGGAGTTGTCCCCTGAGAAAGCACAGATCAGTGAGCTTTTTTCACCCATGTCAACACAGTTTCTGGCGCCACCAGATTATGAAGCAGTATTTTCAGGACATCAAACCCTAAGGGTTTCCGAATGTAGCCAAGCCTCCTTGAATGATTTGAGTCCAGTGTCTCCAGTGTTCAGTGACTCCATTTCAGCTCAGGTTGTGAAGGAAGCAAACACCAAAAGAGAGTCTGAAAATCCTGAAGACTTTGAGTTTTCCCCAGACTTTGACAGAGTCCTCTCAGAATTTGAGAAAACAGTCTCTGAATTTGAATCAGAGGATCCAAAGGTCCTATCAAAGGACCTCAGTAAGAGATCAGAATCTCCAGAGCACTCTGACTCTGATCTAGAATTCTTTGACTGCAGACAAGCCGTCTCGGACTTCTCTGAACCAGAGGAACTGAAACTGGAACATGAGATTACCTATCATATCTCCGAACCCCCATCCCCAATGCCTGGGAGCAGCCCAGATGTTGGCTTCCTGAAAGAGAGCCTTCTGTACCCTGCTCAGCATTACCTCCGAGTGCAAGATTCCAAGCGCTTCTCCTCTGGCAGTGAAAGTCTTGGTGAATTTGCTTATGATTCAGAGGGTTCACGGGAGTGTCAAACAGAGGGTCACGCCCCCGTGTGTGAGGAGCTTCCTTCCAGAGATCAGGCAGGGTATTACGATGATGATGACTTCCTGGGAAGGGTAAGAGGTTGAGCATGAGCACGGTGCTACACTGGCTGGTGTTTTGCCTGGCCAGGCTGGTTGCTGTTGTGCGTCATTTGAGACTTAGAAGATAAATCACACAAGTTTGCACTTTATGGACTAAATGAGGCTCATGAGTGCTTTTGTGTGCATGTGTGCCTAAACTTTTGAGAAATAACAAAAATTTAACAACTGTGATGAGTTGCTGTAATAAATATTGCATCATGAGTGACTGCAAAAGCGTTTTTGATGTTGGTGTTGAGATTTATTTGCAGTTCCTTATTATGAAGTCAGTGGTGACATTTAAAAAAAACGGCTGTAAAGAACTGATCCCATAACATTTAACTCTTTGTTCACATCAGCACCTGTTTGCATTCTTTGATTTCTGCTTGTTGTTGTTCCCATCGGTGTGCGAAATATCATTTGGTGGGCCCCAGGCAGACCGCACCACTTAGAGCAGACCTACTACAACCACACAGTAAAGAAATATTTCAACCACCACATTTTCCATGAATTTGGACATCATGACTCTATCTGTCCATTATAGGCACTTGGGAAATGAAGTGACTCAAATAACAATATACTATATGTACAGCTTTCAAAAGAAATTACAACTTCCTCCACCAAGTAGGTTATGTTTTCAGCTGTGTCCATTTTTTGGTTGGTTTTTCAACAGGATTACACAACAACTATGTACCTGATTTTCACAAAACTTAGATGGAGGATGGGTCATGGCCCAAAATAGACTCCATTAACTTTTGGTGCAGATTCGGAGTAAGGGACGGATCCAGGAATTTTTTCTCACTTTCTTTAACATTGCTAGTAAGGACATTTTTGTTAACATCTCAGGGAATAATGCATGAATTTTGATGAAAAAATCAGGCATATTTAGGTGGCTGATATCTATCTATGAGTCAGTACAAAAGGGGACTGTTAGGGACCCTGGAATAGCCATGTTGGCTAACTGCATTCGGATCTCCGGTCCGGAGATGTTTTTTGTCTCCTGTTCAGAGATGTGAAAACCTGCCCTGTACCTGCAAAGCTGAGCTCTGGAATCAACCCATTACACTCAGTTGTCTCTAAATCAATCCTGACTCGCGACCTCACCCGTAATTATATGTGCTTCAAGCAGTCTGAAGGGCGAATGGCAAATGTCCAAATCTCATTTTGATTATTAGTTTGTTTTGAGATGTAAGGACTGTGCTCGAGATTATTCTGTTGACTAAATGAGGAATGATGTTTTGCAGATGGACTTGATTATGATCAATCAGCTATCAGCAATCAGCTGTCTCGTCATTGTCAGTGATATTTTCTTTGCCTCCTCACCTCTCAATACTTCAAAATCCAATCTTCACAGTAATGATCCACATAAATAATTATCTTATTGTTGTGACCCCACTTTCAAATTAATTCTAGGTGTTAATTGGGGGTCTGAGATTCTTTGTATTTCGCACACTGCTTCCCATCCATGCACGTTTACTTCATTTGAAAGTTTTTGCATAACTGTGCCTTCTCTTCATCTCACTTCACTATTGTGTACAATTTAATTTTATACCCTCATTCCCATTTGTCTGTACATATACCTTTTTGGTAACTGAACATAAAAGTGAGGTAAAGAGAGAAGAAGGAACAGCCACAGTCTGCAGGAGTGTGCTAGACTAACACTGTGCAGACCTGATACATTGACCCATGCTGGTTGTGTGCTGTCTCCCAGGAGATAGCAGAGGAGCTAGGGGTACTGTCCTCTGATAGCTCAGAGGAGGAGGTGCTGACCACCAGGGTGGTCCGACGCAGAGTTATCATTCAGGTAAACATGCATGATGAAGCTGTGCAGCCCCAGTGCTCTTTGGAGTGATGCAGGGTTAGTGGGTGGCAGAGTTTATGTGCTCTTCGGTATTTTTCTTTTCATGCTGGACTTGACTTACTGAGTTAATTGTATACTACAGAGCATCCAACAGTTACATTTGCTTGGCACAAATGTTACTTTTTGCGATGTAGCAGTAGAATTGGAGGCTGAAAGAGGAGCTCTAAACTACGTTGTATTTTGTCATTTAGTTGTTTCCTTCCCACTCAGTTTTATTTTTTTCATGTCATGTCATGTTTTTGTTTGATGAAGATTCAGTAGTGAGAAATTAAAGTCACAATGTGTACAATTTTTTAAGTTTTCAATATAGGCGACCCCAAGTGGAAGTGTAAATAAAGTCAATGGTTGGCAGTAATGCAAGACACCAATTTTCAGCAGAACAACAAAAAACAACAACATATCAAATCTGAATGATTTGAAAGAAAAAGTCTACGCAAAATATGTAAAAAAGTTTGCAGATTTAATGCTGTCGGTCATTCTTAAAATACTTTCTGTAATAAAAATAACTTGTTGTTGATTGTTCCCTTCTGTGAAGTACCACATGAATTGACAGTATGTGTTGTGTCTTCTTACAGGCAGATAACCTACCAGATATCCCACTACAGGCGGTCACAGAGGAGAAGTACACAGATGAGCATGGCAACATCGTAGTTAAGAAAGTAAGAGAATACTCAAAGATATGAACAACATCAAAATATCCTAAATTTGCCAAGTCATTACAGGGGAGTTATTTTCTTTCTGTGTTTTCCACCAGATCACACGGAAGGTGATTCGTAAATATGTGTCACCTGATGGCATGGAGACACAGGAAGTGACCATTGAGGGCTCTCACCAGGAGACAGTGCAGATCGAGGAGGGAGACACTGTCTCTAGAGTGGTAAAGAGAACTGTGCTGCACAGTGACGGAGATCAGAAAGAGGTTAGTGTAATCTACCAACTACTTTTATTTCGTTTAATAGCAGCGACATTTTATGATGAAAAACATTCATTGCTTTTAATAGTTACAATCCTGCCATTGTTCATTGCAACTTTGACACTGCACCTGGTGGTTGGTCATGAAGAAAGTTCTCTGCTGCGTTCAAGAGTTGTATGAAGTTTGTAAATGTAAAGCTGTGGCGAGAACACACTAAAAAGACACTTCACCTGTAACACACTGAAACTGCATCCATTAAAAATACCCATGTGGTACAGAGACAAACTCATACACCTGAAGGTTTAAAAAAGCATGTTTAGTTGCCAGAGTTCTACCTGAACTAGCTCGGTAATGTTGCTTACTATCATTACTATTACATAGGGAAAATGATGTTGCTTTTACAAGCCTACACCTTCTCACTGTAAAGGAAATGCAGCGTTCATGAATCAATAAATAATTGTATTCCTAATTTCTGTTATTATTCTGAATCTGTCCATATCAGTATTTTAACATTTTTTGGGTCTTTAAGTCTCAAGTCCTCTGTTAAGTTTAATTTAATCAGGCTAGCACTGTCCACACACACTTTGCTCACAAGGAACTACAGATGCGAATTAGCTTGAACCTATAATATAACCTATCCAGCACACTGGAGGCTGATAGGAATGTTATTAGCTTTGCGGGTATTTGGCCATGAAAGTATAGGATAAATTGAAATTTTGACCAAATGAGATATAAGATAAAACTTACTTACAAAGTACATTATACATTATACATACCAAGGTGCATATAACATTTAGTCCCTTGACATCTTGTCATCATCTCTCCAGTTGACCTTCTCGGAGCCCTTGGCCCTGGGTGCCGCCACATCATCAGAATTTGAGGTAGAGCCAGTTCAAGGTCGAAAGGTCAGCAAGGTTGTCAAGACGACGGTGGTGAGAGGAGAGAGGATGGAGAAGCAGATGGGAGACCCCTCGCTGGCTGCAGATCTCCCTTCAGCCAGAGAGGACTTTGAGAAGGTCAGTGTGTCCAAACTAGAAGAAAATCTTAAAAATGATGCTGTCAACAACTGATTTCACACATTACCTAGGTATTTTATATTAGTGATGACAAGAAAATTTAAATAAATGGAGGTGTTGCTGGTTTTTATACAAGAGTATGCTTTTATAAATGCTTTCGCAACACGCTAATGCATACTTTTATAACTCGTCAGTAATTACTGTTGAGCAGATCTTTACATCGTGTTTCCAGTGTTCATCTATCCTCCTCCCTCTGATCATTCTGTCCTCCCTCGTTCTTTCCCCTCCAGGCATTGAGTTATGCTGGAGGCTTTGGGAAAATGCTCCTGCCTCATGTAGTAGAGAAAGAGTTTGTGCAGGACGACGGCTCTGTGGTTAAAAGGTTGGACAGCAGCATGGGAGTGTGTAGAAATGACCACAACGACACTGGTGTTTGCTAAGAGGGCATTGATCAGAGCTTAACATGGAAGCATGGTGTGATTGCACGTTATCCTCTAACCTTTAATGTTACAGTCCCCACTTTGATTCTTGAAGGAAATTGTCAAAGGAAAATTTTGGCTGATATCTGAGATCCAGTGACACTTCCCACACACTACCTTCTAGGAAAAATTAGAAGCAGCAAGGTTTTAAAGCTCCAATTTTTAGATTTTTTATCTGTGTGTAGAATTTTTTGTGTTTGTCAAGTGCTTTTTGTGGAAAATGAGAGAATCCCAGTTAAAATAGTGCGATCATTTTATTGCTTTTATCCCATTCTTCAGTGTCCAATAGTGTAGATACTACCACTGACCACTGGGGGGCACCAACATTGGTGAATTTCAAGTTGTACACATGCTGCAGATCTACCTTGTTTAACACTGAACTGTGTTTCAAGACTGAAGCAGTTGATTGTTCTTTAAATGTTTTAGATAAGATGAAGTGTACATCCTACATGCAGGCTTGGGGAGTAATGAAATACATGTAACAGGATTAAGTAATTAGGATACAAAAAAAGGTAACTGTATTCCAGCGAAGTTACAGAAAAGAAATATGTAATAAGATTACAGATACATTAAAATAGGGGACAACTAACAGGATTACAGTTTTAATAAAGGAATGATATACTTATACATACACTTGTATACTTATACACTATATACAATTGAAATGATGGCCAAATGAAAACAAAGCCCAGATGAAAAACATTTTAAGCAGTGTTTTAGTATGAAATGTGGACAAAGTTGCATGACTTGCGTTCAGTATTTGACATACCATATTTAAAAATGCTTGTTTAACACAACTTGTAAGTTGCTGTAGCACAGGACTGTGAAAAACCACACAAATCATTCAACTACATATTTTGTGCATTACATCCATAAGAGGAAAAACCAGTCCTAACTACTTGTTTAGATATTTCTATTTTAACATAAACATGATCTTTCAAAATATCTACACACCTACACATTACGAAAAAGACAAAATAATTGCTACATATGTTAAAACTTTAATGACCATGGACTTCTCTCTATTCGCATTTAGATTAAATAAATGATTCGTAGTATTAATGTTATTTGATTGTGCCCTCGGGTTGCTAGTTGGCACTCAAGGTGCCACTTTAATCGTCTGCTAATCAAAATCAGAACAAACAGGGCTTTTAGGATTGCTTGAAATGCAAATCACTCTGTCCGTGGCCGAGTTGGGTTGTGAACAATTCGATTACACAATTAAATGTCAAATATTCATTGACAGCCCTTCTTTAGCATGGAAATGTCACCAATATTATGCCAATGTTATGATGAGTTGAGTCCAAGTGATGTTTGACAAAATCAAAATTAGAATTTAGAAAATCCACATTTTAGTTGGTCACCTGCCCAATTCATACACCTAATAAATAGGGAGCATCCGCTAACTGCTGATAACTGTAGCTGCCATGAGCTAGCTAGCTCAGTTAGCAGTGCAGCTAGCAGTAGTCTATTAGCTCACTTGACTCTGCTCAGAATGAAAGTTTGGGCATGTTGGTGTTTATACTACTAGCACAGGAGCCTTGGACCACCAGAAGGAGGAGGTTTTCAGCCGAGGGATGGGGGACCCATGCTAGGGGCTAGCTGGTTAGCATGCTACATAGATTCTTTGACCTCATATTCTGTAAAATCCCCACATATTGCACCTTTAACTACATACATAATTTCACAAATGATAAAGGGATCTTTCTATTTTATTTTGTATTACATCTTGTGCAGATGAATGGAACATACTTTTTCAAAGTGATTTAATGACTTAGTTGTAATATAAGCAGTCCTGGATTTCCACAGTCAGAAATAGTGACAGCTAAGATGTGGCTCATTCAACCCCTAAGAGAGTGAACTTGGAGGTGATCAATGTTTGGTCAGTCCACACCTGTACACATGGCCAGTGATGACAGTACATCGTAGTTAGTTTGGATGTGGTGTAAAGCTTTTTTTTTTATTGTTGTTGCTCCTACAGAAGCCACATGCGTAAGTCACGAACCCAGAAGAGGACTGTGATGAGGGATGCCCAGGGGAAGCATGTGCACCTGGAGCGTCTGGACGACACCCCAGACGCCCTGCAGCCCGACGCACTGCAGCAGCACCTGCACCAACTGCTCCAACGCTACTGTGAGGACGACAGGGAGGAGGAGGAGGAGGACAGAGACGAAGAAGAGGGAGGAGACGAGGAGGAGGAGGAGAGTTCTGACTGAGCAGCTGCTTCCACTGATCCTCTCCATACATCATCCACTGAAGCCTTTGGTTACGTACGCTTCCTCAGACCAGGATGTTCCAGATCCCCTTCCTGTTATCCTCGCTGATCACTGGATTAAAGTTTTTCTATCTTCCTCTTTTTGTTGAATGATGGAACAGTAAATTGTGCTTTAACACTCTTCCTACCTTCACATTGTGTTTCATTTGCTCTTTCTGTGACCAAAGATAGCACCCTTCATTTTTTGTCGGATGATGGTTTTTGTTTTTACCTTTTGGCTGCTGTGGTGTGATAACGGTATGACGCACCAAAGGTCGATCAAAGTCTAAGGGGGCATCTCGGACGTTTCACCTCATGCACGGCCTCTTCTTGAAGAACTCTTGTAAACATTTGTACATAGAGGAGATGAAAAATTCATGCTTGGACTGGGGGAAGAATTCCAAAAATTCAAAGCATTTAATACATTAGCCCACCTTAACCTGCTGTACATGCACCGATTCAGCTGGAGAATGGCCACCGTACAGATGAGATTAATGTTACATAGAAAATCAATTGAGAGGAGTGAATGTGTGTACTATCATGGACTCTTTCTACAGCCAAACATCACCCTGCTGATCTGTTTACAAAGGCTGTGTGATCACACCTTTTGTCATCCCATGATGCATCTGCCCTTTTTTTTGTTTATGTGTCTGTCCTTCTAAGGTGTGTTGTGCATTGTTACATGTCACATAGCTGCCACCTCTGTGTGTATATACGATGTGTTTATTGAGAAAGAAAGTAGTGTTGAGGGATGTTCTGATGCAGATCAAGCACTTGCCGCACTGTTCTTGTAGCTTTTGTCCTACACCTTCACATGTGCTGCTTGCTCATATAACTGTCCTACATCAAGCCTCTTAAGGGATAAGGCTGGCTGCATTTTTTGTCTTGTCAACGAATCCCATGTGGAGAGCCAAACCAACAATTAATGGATCCTACTAACTTGTATTGTGTATCTTCTTCCTCTGTGCCATAGAGCTCCATTGTTGTCCCAAAAACTATTGAAAACACATAATGGGTTTAAATTTAAGGTGTCTTCTGTGGCTCTGGAGGAGCTTTGACAAGTCCGACAAAGTGACCGTGACAATGTCATAGTGATGTGATCAGGGTTATCCCAGCCTGGGTTTGGAGAAAATAATTTAACAGAGAGCCGGTGTTCCAAAATGGAGGTGAAGGAGGTGGGTACGTATCAGGTAGGGAAGTTCTAATGAAAAAATGCTATTGAGTTGCATTGTGGGAAATGCAGTGGAGGATTGAGGATCTGGAGTGTGTTTGATATAGCCGTGTTGGTGTTGTTCCTAGAACACCATAATTAATGATGTTCTAGGACCAGCATTAAAACTGACCAATCACGTTACTGTGATGTCATAGTTTTGCGAGTAGTGTTGGTGTCGTTCAGGAACATCATGTCAATTTACAAAACAGTGTTGATGAATGAACTTGTGGCAAAGTGGGTTGTGTACAGGACCTGGGTTCATATCCTATTTGGAGCATAATATAATACTGTTCTCTTATTATATTTACACCAAGTTCACTTATTATTTCCAGTATTCTGTCGCTGTTTGGTCAGTTTTAGGAAAAGATGGTTTTATTTTTTCACAATGTTAAATACTTAACAAGCATAACTTCTCCCATGTGTATATTTTTCCAGCTAAGCTATGACATTCTCAAAATTTGATTTGTCACTTTCAATGATGGCTCTCTTGCAACATTAATTATGACGTCGATGGGACACCAACACGGAGATATCAGATTACGCGAGGTCATGAAACATCCTCTTCTTGTGTCTCATCATTAATACGTTTTATAATTTACTCTTTTATACCGGATCATGGCTCATATCAGGGAGAATACAGTCTTTATTTGATGATTTTTTTTTGTTATTGCTGCATGTTTTTAACCAATTAACGTGTTTTACTTAATTTCTATTTAATCGTGTGTGATGCTGCGAGTCGCTCTGTGTCAGGCAGGAACTATATTTTGATGTGAGCTTTATTTATATAATTTCCATTTTCCCTAAAACATTGAGGATACTTAATTATTTCTTCAAATGGCGAGGCTTTGACCACTGTTATTTATTATTAGTCGACCCACATACACTGTCCTGCTGCCCCAAATACTCGCTAGAGCAGAGAATGTGAACAATGCGCTTCTGAAAATAGTCCCCAACAAATGCACTTTCTTCTGTTTGCGTAACATTTGTTTTAAGAAATGACTTAGCTTTTTTAATGAAACTATATTTGTTAGTTGTTTGTAAAGTTTTATATCTTCAAGGAGCCAGTGGCTCTGGGGCTGAGTGGTCAGGAGGTCAGAAAGTATTAGAAGATGGATTATCACTTTGTTGGTTTTTGTCTTTTCATGGGGTTTGTTGACAATAAGAAAATATAGAATAACAGCAGACTTGTCCTTTAAGTTTATAGACACCACACATAACATACAGACATTTTTCTTTTCTAAATGTTGTTGATTTGACTTCTTCTTGTTATCACTTCTATCCAAGGATTGAAACATCAGCTTAAAACTCCAAGCGAAGGCAGAGTTCCACCGACTTTACTTATCACATACATACCTATTTATTTATTGCTGTCCATTTGTGACCCCTGTACACTCCAGCTGATATAAGCTGAGAGTGGTTTAGTGTGTGGTGTGTGTGTTTGGGTGTGTGTTTGAATGTGTTCTCAAGCTTAAAGTAAAAACAAGTGAAGACTTTTTTGTTTTTGCCACCATAGACAAACAGGATTCGATTGGAAATCTGGTTGAATTGTGTACAGACGATGTTTTTGTGTTCATCTACAGTTGAGACTTTATCTATGTAATAACACAATCCTCACGTTGCCATTTACTTTGAGTGTGATCCAATGGAAGAATAAAAGAAATGTCAAAAAGAGACCATTGATTTGATAAATGAGCATCTTGTTTCCATGGTGATAACAATATATTAACAGTGCAAATATCTATGCGGGCATGTATGACTTTATCAAATTATTACTAAAAAATAAACCTGAAACGCTAACAAGGCATAGCAGCTGCAGTGTGTACATGGCAGAACAATAAACTGTAAATGTGTCAAATGTGAAGTGACGTCATTCTTTCTTTCTAACAGCAGCTGAAGGGTGTTAAAGGTTAAAAATAAGACATTCACTGCCACGAGATATCACACCAGAGCACAAGACTCAGACCAAAACAGATGTGAAGTTGGAAAAAAGAGAAAGCAGCATTTGAACGGACCCTCATGATCAGATCAAACTTTCAAACTAGGCACTGCTGATCGAATATGAATCAAGATTTTGTTACTGCATGGCCTTTTTCTTGCTCAGCACACACAGCTACATGTGTTTGTTGACGCCACCTTCCTTCGACAGGGTTTAAAAGGTGCCATTATCACAACCAACAATGCTCTACATGATATTCACTTTGTCTTAACACAGCGTCAAAGAGGAGATTCATGAAAATGTCACATGTGAAATTTGTCTTTCCACATGTGAAAGTCAGTCAATTTCACATTTGAAGTGAATATTTTTGCACGTGATTAGCTAATTTCATATGTGAACTAAAGTTTTAACATTTTAAAAGAAAATAATGCCACATGTGAACAGAACATTGTTTTGTGAAGTTGATGAAGGTTCTCAGTCATCCAGATCATGGTAATAAAGTGCTGTATCATAGGTTATTCCAACGAGTCCAGTTGCCTCCGATATAGCACTCAGTATTGTTTTGTGAAGTGTGACATTGTGAAATATACATTGTTACATACATTAATTACATACATTCATATTAGGTCTGGGCAAAATATATGATATATATCATTATTGTGATATGAGGCTATATATCATCTTGGATTTTAGATCGTTAAATCGTGATGTGGAATATGTGTTGTATTTTCCTGGTTTTAAAGGCTGCGTTACAGTAAAGTGATGTTATTTTTTTAACTTACCAGACTGTTCTACTTCTTCCAATACTTGTCTTTACCCACTTAGTCATTATATTCAAATTTCTGCCAATTATTGATCAAAAATCTCTTTGTGTTAGTATTTTGTGACAGTGCCAATAGTTGTCCCTACAATATTGTTGCAATATTGATATTTAAGTAGAGCCTATTTGGTCAAAAATATTGTGAGATTTGATTTTGTTGCCTAGTCCTAACATTTATGAAGTGCTTTGGAGAAGATTTTTAAAATATTAAGGTATACGTCATACATTGTAATATGGCCTAAAAATATTGTGATATTATTCTAATGCCATACCGCCCTCAATCATATGTCACTGGCTTTGTTCACGTGTGAATTACAATATCCACATGTGGAAACAAAACATGGCACATGAAATCTTTACATGTGAATTCCTCATTTTGACACATTTTTACATTGGCACGTCAACTAGAGTCTTCACATGTGAAAATAAAATAATGTCAAATGTGAACTGGAAATCTTCACAAATGATTTGCTTTTTCACATGAATGAAAATTTCCACATGAGAAATTTACATTATTGCATGTAAATTATATAGGTGCATAGGTGATTGGCTTTTTGAATGAAATATAAATAAGATATAAAATATTGAATATAAACTTTCCAATTGTAGAAACAACACCAACGTGTGTGTGTGTGTGTGTGTGTGTGTGTGTGTGTGTGTGTGTGTGTGTGTTGATCTAGTCTGTGGTGTGTTTTTTGTTGTACACTACCCTCTGCTGCAAAATTAAAAGTCTTAGTTTCCTCTTACTTCAAGAGTGATTTTTTGGAGATACGTGCCATTGAGATGTCTCTTGAATATAATGGAACTAGATGGCACTTCTCTTGTGGTGCTCAAAGTGCCAATAATAATAATAATTTGAACAGAATTGTCTCTTTCCAGGAATCATGACCCAGTTACTCAAGATAATCCACAGACCTTGTTGAGAAGAGTTTCATGTAGGACTATTTTCCTTCTGCCAGACCAAACCCAGCAACCACATCAACACACAGAGAGAAGTGTGCATCTACTCATGGACCAAACGCTTTTCTTTTCTTTTCTGTTCTTTTCTTTTCTTTTCTTTTCTTTTCTTTTCTTTTCTTTTCTTTTCTTTCTTTCTTTCTTTTTTTTCCTCTTTCTCTTTTTTTAGGGTGGCAGAATGTCCAAACTTCATTGTAACACAATAGAAACAGACCCTTTTGACTCTCCAACATAGAAAAGCAATGAAAAACATGAGGTATGACCTGAACCTTAGAAACCAAACTGAAAAGTTTCCTCTCGTTTTGACTTTTTATTTGAAACATGTTTACTGTTTGATTGTGTCAGAAGTCTTTGTAGTGAGATGAGTTTCTGAAGTTTGCTTCAGCTGTAAAGAAACAAGAAGAAACACTTTAGAAGAGATTTCTCTGAAGTTATTACACATAGATGATTGTTCAGGTCCTGACTGATTGAATTCTTCTTTCTGCAGTCTGGTTCAGTCATTGTATGTGGCAGGTAGACTTTCATGATGTCATTGAGTAAATGTGGTTACTCAGTTGGATGATGCACACTTAATAAGTTCTGACAATATTATTAAACCAGTTGGTATATACCTTTAAAATGAGAGAGTTTGCAATGCCCTCCCTCCTCCTCTCCTCTCCTCCCCTCTAGAAGACAAAAGGAAGATAAAGGGAGTAACAGTTAAAAATATCAGAAACCAGGTCAGCACATCATTTATTTATGAAATTAACTGAGAGAATATCGTTAAAGAAGTTGATGTTTACCGTTTGCATGACAGAGACACTTCCTGTTGCCCTCCCACCTCCTCTCCTCTCCTCTTCTCTCCTCTCCTCTCCTCTCCTCTCCTCTCCTCTCCTCTCCTCTCCTCTCCTCTAAAACACAAATAAAAGAAAGGGGGAGTCAAGTTAGAAACATCAGAAGTCAGGTGAAGAGTAACGCCACAAATTATGATGATAAGATTACATAAAGTGATATTTACCTTTTTAATGAAGAGTTCACACTTGTTTTTGCCCTCCCACCTCCTCTCCTCTCCTCTCCTCTCCTCTCCTCTCCTCCTCTAAAACACAAATAAAGTTAGAAACATCAGAAGCCAGGTGAAGAGTAACGCCACAAATTATGATGATAAGATTACATAAAGTGATATTTACCTTTTTAATGAAGAGTTCACACTTGTTTTTGCCCTCCCACCTCCTCTCCTCCTCTCCTCTCCTCTCCTCTCCTCTCCTCTCCTCTCCTCTCCTCCTCTCCTCTCCTCTCCTCTCCTCTCCTCTCCTCTCCTCTGAAGGGGATTCTTTAGTCATTAATGTCAGCAACCAGATGAGCAGATCATTTATTTATGACACAACTGATAATATGATAATATCATTACAGAAACTGATTTCAAAGTTGATTTACCTTTACAATGAGAGAGTTCACACTTGATAAACCTATCCTTTTCCTATCCTTTCCTTTCCTTTCCTTTCCATCCCATTCCTTTCCTTTCCTATCCTTTCCTTTCCTTTCCTTTCCTTTCCTATCCTATCCTATCCTTTCCTTTCCTATCTTATCGTTTCCTTTCCTTTCCTTTCCTTTCCTATCCTATCCTTTCCTTTCCTATCCTTTCCTTTCCTTTCCTGTCCTTTCCTTTCCCATCCTTTCCTTTCCTTTCCTATCCTTTCCTTTCCTATCCTTTCCTTTCTTATCCTTTCCTTTCCTATCCTATCCTATCCTTTCCTTTCCTTTCCTTTCCTTTCCTATCCTATCCTTTCCTTTCCTTTCCTTTCCTTTCCTATCCTTTCCTTTCCTTTCCTATCCTATCCTATCCTATCCTTTCCTTTCCTTTTCTTTCCTTTCCTCTCCTCTCCTCTCCTCTCCTCTACTCTCCTCTCCTCTCCTCCTCTGAAACACAAATAAAGTTAGAAACATCAGAAGCCAGGTGAAGAGTAACGCCACAAATTATGATGATAAGATTACATAAAGTGATATTAACCTTTTTAATAAGGAGTTCACACTTGTTTTTGCCCTCCCACCTCCTCTCCTCTCTTCCTCTCCTCTCCTCTCCTCTCCTCTCCTCCTCTAAAACACAAATAAAAGAAAGGGGGAGTCAAGTTAGAAACATCAGAAGCCAGGTGAAGAGTAACGCCACAAATTATGATGATAAGATTACATAAAGTGATATTTACCTTTTTAATGAAGAGTTCACACTTGTTTTTGCCCTCCCACCTCCTCTCCTCTCCTCTCCTCTCCTCTCCTCTCCTCCTCTAAAACACAAATAAAGTTAGAAACATCAGAAGCCAGGTGAAGAGTAACGCCACAAATTATGATGATAAGATTACATAAAGTGATATTTACCTTTTTAATGAAGAGTTCACACTTGTTTTTGCCCTCCCACCTCCTCTCCTCTCCTCTCCTCTCCTCTCCTCTCCTCCTCTAAAACACAAATAAAGTTAGAAACATCAGAAGCCAGGTGAAGAGTAACGCCACAAATTATGATGATAAGATTACATAAAGTGATATTTACCTTTTTAATGAAGAGTTCACACTTGTTTTTGCCCTCCCACCTCCTCTCCTCCTCTCCTCTCCTCTCCTCTCCTCCTCTAAAACACAAATAAAGTTAGAAACATCAGAAGTCAGGTGAAGAGTAACGCCACAAATTATGATGATAAGATTACATAAAGTGATATTTACCTTTTTAATGAAGAGTTCACACTTGTTTTTGCCCTCCCACCTCCTCTCCTCTCCTCTCCTCTCCTCTCCTCTCCTCTCCTCTCCTCTCCTCTCCTCTCCTCTCCTCTCCTCCCCTCCTCTCCTCTCCTCTCCTCTCCTCTGAAGGGGATTCTTTAATGTCAGTCATTAATGTCAACAACCAGATGAGCAGATCATTTATTTATGACACAATTGATAATATGATAATATCATTACAGAAACTGATTTCAAAGTTGATTTACCTTTAACATGAGAGAGTTCACACTTGATAAACCTATCCTTTTCCTTTCCTTTCCTTTCCTTTCCTATCCTATCCTATCCTATCCTTTCCTATCCTTTCCTTTCCTTTCCTTTCCTTTCCTTTCCTTTCCTATCCTTTCCTTTCCTTTCCTATCCTATCCTATCCTTTCCTTTCCTTTCCTTTCCTTTCCTTTCCTTTCCTATCCTATCCTATCCTTTCCTTTCCTGTCCGGTCCTTCCTAACACAGATGAAAGACAGAGATGGTTGTTAACAGTACATAACAGGTACAGAGGTATAATTAAATACTGCATGAAGTCTGATGTTAATATGTAATACATACCTTTTACATGAGAAGATTCACGCTCTCTGTTGACTTCTTCTTTTCGTGTTTCTTATATCTTCACATTTCTTCTCTTGGAGACCGAGTCTGATCTTTCCTCACATGTTCTCTTTTCTTTTCCATTTCTTCTAATCCTTCATTTTCCATCTGTTCCTGAGCATCTCTTCTTGTGTTTCTTCTGGTTTGTTCTCTTTTTCTCTGTGATCTTGACTTCCTGTCTCGTCTCTTCCCTACTTCTCTCGTTTCTTCTCATTCCTTCTTTGTCTTCATTTTTTCTTCAATGACACGATTCTCACAAGAGCATTGTCCTTAAATCCAGTTGACGCAATGCCATCCAAATGAATTCAAATAAATTTGGTTCAATTGATTCAAATAAATTAGATTGAAAGAAGGTGAAAACAAGGCAACCCAAATAAATGCAAAGAAAGTGCTTTCCTTGTTTGTTCACCCCCCTGAACACCTGCACTGAGGTCCTGGTCACTGCAGACTCTTCTTGGCTAAGGGTGGGCGACGACATACATATGAACCCCCTGACATGGTGTGGTCATCCTATTAATTCTCTGCACAGATGAGCTTCACTGGGAGGTCGAAACACGTTGGAGGTTCTCGCTTTCCAACCCCAGATCCACCCCCTATGAGCAGACGCCCCTCCTGAGTCATGGTGCAGCGACAAGGACACGATTCTCATCAGAGCGTGGTCCTGAAATCCAGTCGGCGCTACGCAACACGACGCCACGCAACAACAACACAACATCCATTCAAATAAATTCAATACAAAGAAGGTGAAGACAAGGCAACCCAAATAAATGTAAAGAAAGTGCTTTCCTTGTTTCCTCACACCCTGTAATGGGTTGTGAGGAATTAAATACAAGGCAACTCAAATACATTGAAAGAAAATGCTTTCCTTGTTTCTCCTTCCCTTTGTACCTTAATAAATACATTTAAAAAGTCAGTTCAGCCAATCAAAGAAATTCAATTCAAACAAATAAAATTCTCATTGTTTTTAGTTGGATTCAATGAGAAAAAGAACTCAATTGAATTTAGTCCGATGCACAAAAGTGCTTACCTGGAGGCTCACCAACAGGCTCACCTTCAGGTTCTAAACTGCTTTTGAACCACTTGTTTATTCTGGGTGCCTGAGCCAACGTCCGGGGGAAAGAAGCCAAGGAAGTGCCTGGAGGCTTAACTTCAGGCTCTGATGCTTTCTTTGAGGACATCAGAAGCCTCAGGTTCTTCACCCACGTTGGCTCAGGGCCGCTGTGTGGCTGCTGAGGCTTACACGGTGCCTGGGGCAAAATAGAGGAGCTCGCTTGGATTTTGGTCGGGTGATTTGACACCACACTGGTCCCCGGTAAAGAGGCTAAGGAAGTGCTAGGCAGGGAGGAAGAAGAGCGAGAGGAGGAGCTAGAAGAAGAGCTAGAGGAAGATTGAGAGGAAGAGTGAGAGGAGGAGCTAGAAGAAGAGCTAGAGGAAGATTGAGAGGAGGAACTAGAGTAAGAGTGAGAGGAAGAGTGAGAGGAAGAGCTAGAGGAAGAGCGAGAGGAAGAGCAAGAGGAAGAGCGAGAGGAAGAGCGAGAGGAGGAGCTAGCGAGAGAGCTAGAAGCAGAGCTAGCGGAGGAACGACCTGACCTCGTTGGGGAGCCAGCGCCGGAACCAGATGTGGAGCCACTGGGGGAGGCCGGCGGCGGGACCCTGTGGAGGACGAGCCGTGGGATGCCGGGCCGGTTGGGGTCCTGGATGAGGACAGATGTCCACACGTAACGCTGACCCATCTGAAAACACAACATCAAGCCAATGAACACACCCATGAGTCAGCACATGTAAAGCTGAAGTGTACAGAATACAACTGTGATGTTATTGTCAAACTCTGTGAATTCAGTCAGAATCGGCTCGTTAAAACTAATTAGTGAATAAATATTTGCAATCAGCTTAGTGTTATTACTGACCTGACTTACCCCTTATTAAATAAATCATTTTAGAGTAATAATATATGAACCTATGAAGGATTAGAGTGTATAAGGTTGTAATATAATATTGCCAGTGAGATTAAATGTCTAAACCTCACACATGAGGTGCTGTGTGAAGTTGAAATGATGAAAATATAACATGACTTGAATTATGTTCAGTAGCCTGAGTTATTTCTAACACAAGTGGAATATAGCTCAGAAAATACACAACACCACAGTGTAGATATACTCTGTACAATCAATGCATTACATTTTTACTAATGTAAAAGTACTAGCATCAAAATATACTTTAAATATCAAAAGTAAAAGTACTCTTTATGCAGAGTGGCATATTTCAGAACAAATCTACATTGATGCATTGATGTGTGATCACTTTGGAATAACAACTTTATCTAATTAATCTGCAGGGTAACCTGTGAATTTCTCCTCAGGGATAAATACATTTTGATCTTAATCTACAATATTACAGCATCATTGATTTGTTGATCACAAGCTGTCAAATAAAGGTAGTTCAGTAAAAAGTCAGTAATCTGCCTCTGAACTGTGGAGGAGTAGAAGTATAAAGTAGCAGTAAATACACATATTCAAGTGCCTCAAATGTGTACTTCACTACTGTACTTGAGTAAATGTACTTACTGTAGCTACTTTCACTGAACCACTGATATCTAATCCCAGTTTGTCCTGCTGAGAGTCTGAAAGCTAAATCTTACACTCCTACAGAGACCTTTAGAAAGGGACATCTGCACCAGACTCCATTCAACAATATGCCAATTTTAAATTATCTGGCTGATTGCTGACAAACCTGCAAACCTCCTACTGCACCATGATTGAGCCTTAATGAATAAATGAAACAGTGAGTCTTATCAGCACTACAGGCACTTTCACCTTTTCTGGAAAAGAAGTGTCCTTTTGCAGTCCTTTGCAGCTCTCTGCTGATGATTGTCTGTGTAGGTCAGGACAAGATCAAATCACGTTTTAAAATAAAGTATAAATTAAAGTTTTTCAGTTTTCAAAAAAAAATGTTTTTAAAACACAAATATCCCAAATATTTAGAATAAAAGAAAACAAGCTGATTTTTTTCATCAATCAGACCAAAGAAGCAGCTTTTGGTTTCCTTATTCAATCATGGTCACATCACCCTCAGTCCCATTAGATTCATTAACACTAATGGAAAATATTGCCAATATTAGCAATAACTGCTAGCTTAAGTCTAATGTTGAAATAGATGAGAAACAACAGGGTTTGACAGATTTATAAATCTCACTGTTTTCTGGACTAAAGTCCTCTTGTCAGTGACAGAAGGTGTGAAGAAGGTTCAGGTGTAATAAGTCTCCAGTAAATCCTGTTTTCGTGGAAAAAGTGAACTTTTCTGAAAATGTCGGACCGTAGGAAGGCTCGGTTCTGTCTCAGTGTTGATCCGGACCGAATGATGCACCTGGAGACAAACCATGGCAACCGTGGAACGTTCAGGTTCCCCTGCCCAGCAGCCCACAGCTCACCTGGAGAACATAGATCCCACCAGAATGGTGAAGTCCCGACAAAGGAGGCCAGAGATCAGGCCGATATGAACCTATGGAGAACTTCACATAAAGAAACATGTCAGGTGTCCGATAAGAGGCCCTTATAACGTGATGACGCATCCCCAGGCCTACAGACGTTAGAACATGAGCTGGCCTCTGTGAGCCTCTACATGTTGGACTTTCTAGCCTTTCATTTATAATATTTATGCATACAAACAATATTCATATATTTAATAAGTCATATTATTATTTCTGGGAGGCTCCTCTCCTGCTGAACTTTTTCTGTGTTCATTCTTGCACATTATATCGCTACTATAGCGCCATCAGGTGGGCTCAACATAGAACTGCATGTAAAGGAATAGCTGGGCTGCAGTTCAGTTTAAGTGGAACAAGCCTGAGAGCAAACATTACTGCAGCCTGTACCATACACATCATTTATTATTGTTCTCTATCTACTACGGGTCTGTTATATTGAAGTTCATGTGGGGCTTTGGGCCCCTGGCTGACCTTATTGTTGGCCCCCAACCCACCCAGCACACCCCAACAATCAGCTGATTGCTGCTGATGAAGCAGATCCTGAGGACACTCAGGTGAAGGATGAGGGACAGAGGTATAAATGAACCTTTAGTCTGTGTCAATACTATGATTGGATACTGTGAAATGAAAAGAATCCTATAAAAGAATTTCCCCTTGCGGGATTACAATAGTAAATTAAATTAAATAAAAAAATGATTACATGAACAAATATGCTGAATATTTGTTATGGTTTCATATAGTGGGGATGTGTTTATTTACGCTCAGAAAATTGGATGAAAACTAACTTATTGATCCAGATGCATTGGTATGATGAATATGTGAGGCTTTTAACTGCTGCAACAGGAAACGTGCCACTTCACACTAAATGGAGCTTCAAAAAAGTTGAATATTTTGAAAAGTCACCCAGCCTCCAGCACCTCTGGGACCTGCCTGCACTCTACTGTGGATCCTCTGTGTTATATCCTCCTGAGCCTCCACTTCTACCTCAGCCCACACCACTGTGAGTCTCCACCTTCTCTCACCTACCCAGCCACCAGCGTTTCCACCTGCCAGAGCCCGAGTCTCTCCACGCCAGCCGAGCCACCTGCTGTGACACCTGTCTGAGCCCGAGCCAGAGCATCTTCCACTACCTGCCTACTCAGCTTCAACAATAAATTCATTCAACTATCTCCCTGCTTGGTGTCAGCTTTTGGGTCAGATTAAAAATATCCGGTTCAAACCACAGGAGTATCCTAAAAAAATTCCCCCTTCTGTACTTCATATCACTGCTGTACCTGCTGAAAAGACAGATATCTCCTAACTTCATTATCTCCTTGTCTACCCAAGCCTCAAACCCTGGTTCTGGCAGGCAGGCAGAAAGTCCTCTATGGTAAGGATGAGCCTCCAGGCCTTAACAGTACTTAAAGTGGTGGGGTTAGTACAAAGGTCTGTCACCGACTCAGTTATTCACTAATAATTTCCACAAAGGCCATTTGGACTGAGAGGATTCAATATGGAGCCAGATTGTGGCTGGGTCATACCTGAGCCAATCTACTATCACTCGAATGTGTGCTCCCAACTGGGAGAGCTCAGCCAGCCTTCAACCACCTTGATCACCATATTTGATAACATGGGGACCATTTGCAGTGGATGGAGTAGTCTGGGCAGGATGTTCATTTCAGGATTTCAATCCTGTCCACCCAGGACAGAGGCGAGGGGGCCCAGCAGTCGAAGTCTGTCCTTACACCATCCAGAAGGGCTGGAAGTTGGTCTTAAACATCTGATTATATGTGGGTGTTACACATGCACATGTAGGCCTGTATATCATTTTAAAGTGAACAAAGATAACTTGTTAACCAACAGGTTGACATGTGTTGCAGACTGTTTGTTCTGTTACTGATCTTTACATGTTTCTTATGTTACCAGTGTTATATATTAGTACTATATAATGACATGATGAATGATGACAATCACTTGTAGTTTTCACTGTTGTTTCTACAGGTGACCTACAATGTTCAAAGACCAGCAGCACAGTCAGTTATCCAGCTGATGAGAGTCAAGACTGCACCTGGCCACATTTACATTTGGTTGGCCCCCAACGAGTTTCTCACTCAGAGGTGTTCCTCATGAATACATTTCTGATGCTCACAGTATCTGTTGCAAACAAAGTGTAATGCAGGAGAGCCAGAGATGTGTATGTGTGTGTGCTGGCACTGGATGTGATGGAGTGCGTGGCAGACACACCGTGGGATTAAATGCCTCTGTGTGTATACAATTAGGGCTCTGCAACATGATCCTGCATCCATCCACCTACAACCCCCCCACCCAGTTTCTATATGGGCCCACAGCCAGCAGAGATGCCTTTAACACTGACCTCTTATTTAGCACACATTCTAGCATCAACAGTGCTAAGCCTGTTTTCAGCCCTGCAAACAGGCCGGCAAGTTGTCAGTGCTGAATGATTTTCCAGAAGATGGAAGCCACAAATGAAGGTTGGTCTCAGGTGTTTCTTGGTCAACTGAGGCTGAAAACAACAGATTCTAAGACAACGTGGACCAGGACAGATTGGACATTATCATATATTGAGAAACTGGCCTGGTGGCAAGCTGTCATCACTGCAGCAGCAGCTTACTTGTAAATCCATGTACAGTAGGCGTTGTCTCACCTGTGAACAGAGGTTCCCATAGAACCAGATATGTGTTGAAAATATCTAAAGCTAGTTTACGGCTAACGCACAGTCAAGTAATGTGGCTGTTTGGGGTGAATAAACATACATGGGCATGAATTTGCTCCACTGGCTCAGGCCCAAACCTTCATGGATGACGTAATGTTTGAAATATTTGTTCAGGTTACGTTGAGTCTCACTGGCCATCAGTTTTCCTCACTCTCTCCCAAAAGTTACAGCGACAGGCGACCAAATGAAACACACCATCACCTTCAGAAGACTTGTGGATTTCTCTGGTTTGATGGAAATATTTGGGATAATAGACAAGTACACAACTCAACAAAATATATAACAAGAGATGTCTTCAGTTAGTTACTCCAAAAAGCTGTTTCATCTCCAGTGTAGAAGGAGACAATCTGTATGCTAAGCTAACCTAAACACTCTAAACACTGTATGTAATAGACATGAGATTGATATGAACTGACTCATCTAAGGAAGAGACAAACATATTCAAAAAATGTTGAACTATTTTAAGTGTTTGAAATAATCATGAGAGCTTTTCTAAGAACCAAATCTGACGTGAAAGTATTCTTGACAAGATTTATTTCCTGTACATCACAGGTTCATACAGAGCCGACCAAAACTGGATCCCATACCTGGAAGAACTCACCTGGAGCTGTGTGGCTGCTTGTCTTCAGATGGGCCACACACTGAAAAGGTTCAAGGATTGAGGGACTAAACAGTAAATGTAAAGAGAACCAGACAGTTCAAATCTCTGTTGTCTTTGTATGTGTTTTTTAACCAAACGTGTGTGGTTTTACTTTAAAAACGGTACTTATATCTCAGAAAGGACATGAAATTCAAAGCAGTGTTTTTGTAAAGCCTGGAGTGGAAGTAGAACATGAAAGAGTGAAAGTAACAAAGGCTTCCATGTTGTATTCAGAAGAATTTTATTTACAGTAAGCTCCATGTTCCTGTGCTTCATTCTGTAGGTCATGTCACACCAACAAGTAGAAAACATTTAGAGACGTCTGCAAAAGAATTTCACATTTATTACATTTTCAAAATGCACAAACACATTTAAAATCAGCATGTGATGAAACATCTCATGTGGAGCCAACGCTGTACAGTTCACTTGCAAAGACTCCAAAGTTAAAAACCTAAACTAGGGCAGCGTCTGAGCATTAATTTCTGTTTGGACAAAATGTTCAATGTTTCATTTCTCTCTCTCATCTGTACCCACCTGTCCCTGCTGTGCATTCACCGTTTCATTCCATATAAAAGTCCCTTTATAACTTTCTCACTTTTTCTCTTCAAGACAAATCTACCTTCTTCTACCTTCATACAATTTCAGCTTGTCCTGGAAGTTCACAGCAGGTGAGGGTCAGGCTTCAAACCCTCAGCCTGTTGACGTGTCCTTTGGCTCTGAATCAGTCCCACATTCACTCATTGATGCATAAGAACATCAGGCCTTCCTTCAGACCTGTGGAAAAGATATTTACACTTATACAGAATTATTTATTTAAACAACAAGCTGTACTTTAAAAAAAAAGACAGTTATTCTCCATGCACCTTCACAAACTGCTGCAATGTGACTGGCAAAGTGTCACAATCTGAGATAATGGAGGAGCTGTCTGAGTTAATGATTGTTCAAAGAACTTTGCTTCTTCAGTCACACCTACTATTAAAATGTGATTAAAGGACCATTAGATTGGAAAACTACAGAGCCTGTCAGGGGTCACGTGGTAGGACATGGTAGGACAGGACGTGGTCACTGTGCTCACAGAGCACCAGGGAAACTAACTGATGAACTGTGCAAACAGACAGAATTTGTCTGGCAGAACATGCTCTCTCTACGGCCAGTCTTTGGTTTGTCTGTTCTGGGCTACTGTAGAAACACAGCAGGCAACATGGTGGACTTTGTAGAGACAGACTGTCTCCCTCTGAAGATGTAAAAGACTCATTCTGAGTTAGAGAAAACACTACGATTCTTAGTTTCAGGTGATTATGTACCAATGAAAACAAATGTATGATTATTACATTCCATTTCTGCTGATAGATCTCTATAAAAGTACAATTTGTAATTTCATCTGCTGGAGGGCCCCGACCAAAGAGAGTACAGAAAAGTGAGGGGAGAAGAAAAGAGTGAACCAGAGTCTCTGCTGATTCAAACTGACCCTTAAACTGAGAGTTTGCTGATCATAACATGCTGATAAAGTGCAATCAGAGCAGTGATGGAGCAGCACTTCAACCTAAAACAGCAACCACAGCGTAGCATTTTCTATATTACAACATGTCAACCGCTCAGAAGGCAGAAATTGATTTTTACCATTGAAAACTAAAACAACAACACAACCTGCATGATATTTAGATATAATACAGTACAATACCTGAATACAAGAACACATATTAATAATACTTTAATTCACTATAGTTTGGGGTTTTGTTTTTTACAAATGTAGGATTCTTTTGTAAGATTCTATGATAATGATAATGAATGATAACATTCTAGTCTCCTCGCATAAAGAAAAGTAAAAACACATTTCCAAAAGTTGATTCAAAATGAAAGAAGGATGGACTGGCCAGCAGATCCACAGTCTGTGAACTGTTTTAAGTACAAAACAATAAGTCAATGTCAGAATAATTACTTTGAACAGTGATATACAGAAATACATCAGGCTGCAGGTCACACAGCTGAGTTATCCCAGAGGTCCCTCTTTGTCCTTCCTGCTACAGCAGGTAGCGTGTAATGCTTTGACAGCTGCCTGGAAGCTAAAATCACATTCTTTATATTCCAGGGAGAAGGGAGAAGACCATTTTACATTTTTGTGAGAATAGTGAATAAACTGTATCTCAACATGAACTGCCTTCAGGTGGTTATTACAGGAAAATGCAAAAGATTTGTAGGCAACAGGTCATGTTGAAAAATGAAGTGAATATTCTGTCATATATGCAGGACAAGTGCCTGAAGAGAGACCTCCAGGATGTCTACCATTGTATACATTCAACACACTACATTCAAAATTGTTATCAAAGTGACTCGAGGCAAATAGTGATTTGTGATTCTGGGCTATATAAATAAAACTGACTTGACTTGACCATTATGTTAATGAATACATACAATGATATTTCCAGGCACATTAAAGATGGTGGTAAATGCTTTTACAGAAGCTCTGAGAGGCAAGTAGGAACAAATATGGTGATCCATTTTCAAAGTGATCTCATTTTGTTCTTCTGACCCAAGGACAGGTGAATAAAAGGTTTGATCAGGATAATCTTTCCATTTTCCTTAATTATTTTATTTCATCTATGAAACAGGTGAAAATAAATGTTTGCCAGGATCATTTTTCTAAGTTACTTTTTTTCATCTGTGACGTATGTCTCACATCTACTTTTCTTATGTATAGTCACCAGAGATAGCACCAATTAAAATAAATTTCAGTATTGTTTTATAACTCACTAACACAATATATGAACCTTGTGTTTCAAGTGCACTGAGGCTCAGAACATTAATGCTTTCAGCTCTGTTTATAGCATGTGGTGCTGAAATGAGTATTGCAAAAACAAACACTTACAAAAATGATCCTGACAAAAAAATACAAATATTTCATCAGTTAAAACTCTTTTGTCCCTCATTTTTAACAGATGAAAAAAAATTAAGGAATGTAGAAAGATTATCCTGGTAAAACCTTTTTTCACCTGTCCACCACAGTACAGATTAGATTTTTTTTTCTCCTCACTTAGAGCTTCCATTTGACTTTTGTGCATTTTAAAGCAAAAGATGTGACACTGCATAAAATCCACCAGAAGTGATGGTGAGGAAATGTTAAGCTGTGTAGATATTTGCCTAAATACAGTCATCAAATATATTATTCAATAATGTGTTGTAATATGAAATAAAGAGGAGATCAATTACTGCAATAGTAAAGTCAATGCAATATAGATCTACAAGTTAACAAATGAAGTGACTCTTTCACATTTTTACAATGTGATGTTATAAAACAAGGCAAGAACTACACACTTCACTATAAACATCTTTTACAAGTTAAAAAAAAGGTGAAACAGGAAGTGGATGAGCCCTCTGATACAAGAGCCCTGATCCATCACCTCCAGCCAATAACATAACACGATGAAGAGACCAAAACCCAGAGCAGTCCAACATCCACACAGGGTTCAGTCCTGTTGGGAACCAAGAAGAAACAGACACTAAATTATTATGAACACACCATAAACAACTAAAACCCAAAAAATATAATTCACCAGATTTACTTTAAACAGAGTAAACTGTGTTTCTGCGTACCAAGAAACCTTGTGTTCTGAGTTCATACAGTATACAGTGCAGAGACCTCTGATCAACTGCTTCACTTCTTTGACTCATTTCCAAGAAGATCCTGAGACAACTAGACTAGATGAGAGTCCTGTGGAGGTTTTTCAATGAGAGAAATATTCAGCGAACATTTAAGCATTATTCACTCTGCAATCTGAGATTCAAAAATGATAGCTGGACTGAGCTCATGTGTGTCCGACACACAGGTTCTGTCTGGCATCAGACTGATAAAAGTAGAACGGTACAATACTTCACAGTGCTGTGCTGGTTTGGAGACGTTTCTCCTGCACACACAGAAACATCATGCTGCTTTGTACTCTTTTCACATAAGATGGAACTTTATTAATGCTGAAGGATATTGTGTCAGAGATCGCTACAATATTTTTATTACAGATTGCACATCTTTAAAATGCTAAAAGCCACGAGGTCTTTACTACCTAGTATCTGTATCTGTACATATTTGATTAACACAGTGTGTTGCTGGATAACTTTGGATTGCACTGCAGCAATGAGAGGGAGCAAAGAGCACTTTATTTGCCTGACTACCACACATACTTGCTTTACAGAGCGTGCTCCAGCAGGAAGCTTGTGTGTTTCACTCCAGTGTTATTGTTTGTTAGTCATGACTGCTGTTGACAGATGTCAGGTATTTAGCTGTGGCTAAAGCTGCCATGACTTATATAAAAAATGCAACCAGCAATGAATTCTGTCTTCATCTGATCTGTAATTACACATTGACATAAATCAAAATCAAAAGCCCGAGTCCAGTTAACACTTTATTATGACATCATTAATGAGTTACAGTTAGTTAAACTTTAGTCAATAGTTATTTCACTGTCGTAAAGGTTTATAAACAACAGTGTTAACTTCATAATGACCATCTGAATAATGCTTTAAGACAAACTAACAGTATTTATGAAACATTTACAAAGTATGATGAACATCAGTTGTAACTTTACAATAAACAGTTGTTTAATAAATGGTTTATAAAACATTTCATTGTTTGTTAACATTAAAAGTTATAGTTATTATAAATAGTTACCCAAGTCCAATTTAAATGTTCATTTTCAACATTAGGTAGCACTTTGTCTGCCAGTTTAAAAATGAATGGTCGATTTCATATTCACTGTTTTTGTAAGTTACATTTTATTCTAATTGATTTGGCTGTATAAACACAACAATCCAAGTGTGTAATCAAAGTGTATAAAACACTTCAAAACATTTATAGGCCATAGAGCATTATATATACAATTTCATCTAATTATACATTTCACAGGATTACACTTGAGTACATTGGAAATTATCTACCAGTTGATTTTATTTATTATTCACTGTTTTACACGTGATACATTTTTAAATCTGTAAAATAAATTGAAATTAAAAAAATTGGGGATTGTTGAATTTTAGTCTAAATGTGTTCACATGAGGCTTCCTACAAAAAGCAAACTCAAATAAAAAACAGAAAATTAATGTTCTTTACTCATCTCAATATAATCTTTATATGATGCCACAAAACCTGTCATGCATTCTCTATTGACTAGCAAAGCTCCAGTTCATAACAACATAGAAAAATTTTGTTCCAATAACACGTATAGAAACACACATATCTGTTAATGTGTAGCACAGTGGACATACTGTGAATATAGTGATTCAATCAAATAAGTAGCAAAGAAAGCGGAAATAGGCATCTCACTATCATAATCATCATCATCATCGAGATAACCATGACCTTCATTAACATAATCATCTACATCTCTAACTTTGCAGTGACTTTCACAGGTAATATCCTCACTGGCTTGGTACTTAGTGTGTTAATGTATGGAAACAGCCTCTCAGAAAAAGTCTGTGAGAAGGTGTGTATGTGTGTGTTAGTATCCAGGTCAGAGAAGGACAGCTTTCCTCTGTTCCAGTCCAGATGCACTCTGATCCTCCTGATCGGGTTCTTCACTGAGAGAACTTGGTATGTATGTGGTGGAGAGTACGCTCTGTATTTACCATTGTCAAACCAGATTTCCCAGTATCCAGTCAGAAGCTCTCCCTTCCTCTCAATAGACTCTGCTGCCACACCCACTGCCCAGTTTGCATCAGTTGTAACTTCAACATCCCAGCTGTGAGTCCCTGAGTTAAAGCCCTCAGATCCCAGGACCGTGGGGTAGTATTTAAATCTTTCTGGGTTTTGCGGAAGCTCTCTCTCGCTCTGTCTGCAGGCCATACTTTTCAGATCGTCAGAAACAACGAGGTAGGGACCTGCTGTGTTTGGATCCAGAATCATGGGAGAATACGTAACCATCTCCTTCATCTTGTTCCAGATGTTGTAGGTTAGGTTGCCCAGGTGTTTTGCCACATCTATGAGTGCTCCTAGGCCCAGCTGTGGATCAGCCAGCAGGGGGCACTGCTGGACTCTTTTCACTGCAGCCTTGTAATTCTGCAGGAATGAGACACTTGCACCATTCAGCTCCTTCTCTGTGGCTCTGATTGTGTCTGTGAGAGCTGCGATCTCTCTGCTCAGAGCCTGAATCTTCTGCCCCATCACCCTGATCTTCTGCTCCTCTTCCTCCTTCAGTGCAGTGATCCTAGCCTCCTCTTCTTTTTCTAAAAAATACTTGAGCTTCTTAAATTCTTCCCTAATCTGCATCTTTGTGTCCTGTGCCTGACCCAGGATGATTGCCTCTGTTAGTTCCCAGTGAACCTTAACTTGATTTAGGTTCTCCACTCTCTCTTGTAACGGCTTCAGGGATTTCCTGAGCTCCTCCTTGTAATCCTGTGCTGCTTCATCGATGGGTCTGAATCTGTGCTTGATGTGTGTTTTTGAATCTCGACAGATAACACACACTGGCTGCTGATGGTCCAGACAGAAGAGCTTTAGTGTCTCTGAGTGCAGACTGCAGAAAGCCTCACATCTTGCAGAAGCAAGAGAAAGATCTTGTACAAAGGCTTCACACAGGTCCTTTAAAGCCAAGTTTCGGGGTGGGTCACTTTTTGAAGATCGTCTTTTACAAACTGGACACTCGCGAATCAGTTTCTCTGCCCACCAGTTCCCCAGACAGACTTTACAAAAGCTGTGGCTACATGACAGCAAAACCGGATCTTTGAAGATGTCTTGACAGATTGGACAAGAATAATTCAACTCTGACCTGGACAGCCGAGCAGCCATTTCTGAGTGAGCCTGAGAAGACAGTACGACGACACTTGCTTTTGGCCTTGGTTTGGAGTCGTCTCTCTTCTAAAAGACTTTTATAACCAGTGGAAGTAGCAGTATTCCAGTATTCCCAGAATTCCCAGTATCCCCTTTCTTCTGTCCTCTCTGTCAGTGGAAGCTGTGTGTTTTGTATCCTGTAATCTGTCTCTCTGTGTGTCTCTGTCAGCAACTAACTGTGCTTCCTGGTTTATACCAGGAAGCACAGTTAGTTGCTGTTTTTTCTCTCTAAGGACAGAGAGAACTGTTGCAACAGTAAGCATTTATTGATATATCCACGGACGTAATTTGGGGGGGGGGGGGGGGAGACACAGGGGGGAGACACAGGGGACATGTCCCCTGCACTTTTTCAAAAGGTCGTTTTGGTCCCCTGCAGTTTTAATCGTCCAAAAACAATGTTACGCTATAGTAAACACAGACTGGTCAAGCACTAGGACCAAGCGGAAAACGGCCGCTCAAGCTGCAGCCTGTTCCCCTTAGTTTAGACCGCCCACAAGCTCCTCGATTGGCTCTGCCGTTTCTTGTGTGATTGGCCGTCCCCGCTGTCACTCCATCTTGCTTGCACACCGGTCTGCTAGTTGCCCAGGAGTCCTTATTAATCTGCCACGGTAAATTTGGCGTTTGTTCTGCCTGGGTCACGTCAGCTAGAAGGATTGTAATATCAGAGGTTTCATTTACATTAACTTTTGAATCGGTGTCCATGCGCGTGCGTGCGTGTGTGTGTGTATGTGTGTTTGGTAATTAGGCGCAGCTGTAGAGCCTCAACAATGCAAAGATTTTAAAAAAGCTTATATTTAATGCCAAAGAGATGCACTTATTTTCATGTATTATTTTTATGTTGAAAGGCAACAACTGATTTAAAAAAACACCAACAATGAAAGATTTAGGGAAAAATACAATAAAACCTCGGATTACAAATGTGATTTTATACATCCAGACTCATGATAATTGTCAAACTAAGTTTTTTCCTCTATAACCGTATCATCAAAATTGATGATTGTTGCACCCCAAATTGTCCCATTGTTCATGTCATGCATCAATATATTTTTGTCAGGTGACGGATGATAGAGATGCAGAAGGAGATACAGGAGGAGAGGCTGGAGGAGATGGAGGAGAAGAGGCTGGAGGAGGGAGAGGAGGAGAAGCTGGAGGAGATGTAGGAGGAGAAGAGGCTGGAGGAGGGAGAGGAGGAGAAGCTGGAGGAGATATAGGAGGGGAGGCTGGAGGAGGGAGAGGAGGAGAAGCTGGAGGAGATATAGGAGGAGAGGCTGGAGGCTCACAGGTGAGGTTGAAAGAATAAACATATGTTAGTCATGGGTTGATGCCTTGGGCAGGAAGAAACTCTGCTAGGAATTTATTTCTGCCAATGATCGAAGACAACATGTGTTTGGAAGCTTTGGATGAGTTGATTATGTTGACCCTTCTGTGGTCTTTGGGTCAAATTGACCCTTTTTCACTTTTCATTTACATCAAAAATAGGATTTTCTTCCTGCCTAAAGATGACAGTGGTTCTCTGTTACACTTATTTCAAATAAAATTGATTACTTGACTACTTGCACTGAATTATGGACATTTTATTAAATTTCTCCCCACCTGTGATATTCCTATAATATTGTCAGTGAGATTAAATGTCTAAACCTCACACATGAGGTGCTGTGTGAAGCTGAAATGATGAAAATATACATGACTTGAATTATGTTCAGTAGCCTGAGTTATTTCTAACACAAGTGGAATATAGCTCAGAAAATACACAACACCACAGTGTAGATATACTCTGTACAATCAATGCATTTCATTTTTACTAATGTAAAAGTACTAGCATCAAAATATACTTTAAATATCAAAAGTAAAAGTACTCTTTATGCAGAATGGCATATTTCAGAACAAATCTACATTGATGCATTGATGTGTGATCACTTTGGAATAACAACTTTATCTAATTAATCTGCAGGGTAACCTGTGAATTTCTCCTCAGGGATAAATACATTTTGATCTTAATCTACAATATTACAGCATCATTGATTTGTTGATCACAAGCTGTCAAATAAAGGTAGTTCAGTAAAAAGTCAGTAATCTGCCTCTGAACTGTGGAGGAGTAGAAGTATAAAGTAGCAGTAAATACACATATTCAAGTACCTCAAATGTGTACTTCACTACTGTACTTGAGTAAATGTACTTACTGTAGCTTTCACTGAACCACTGATATCTAATCCCAGTTTGTCCTGCTGAGAGTCTGAAAGCTAAATCTTACACTCCTACAGAGACCTTTAGAAAGGGACATCTGCACCAGACTCCATTCAACAATATGCCAATTTTAAATTCTCTGACTGATTGCTTACAAACCTGCAAACCTCCTACTGCACCATGACTGAGCCTTAATGAATAAATGAAACAGTGAGTCATCAGCACCACAGGCACTTTCACCTTTTCTGGAAAAGAAGTGTCCTTTTGCAGTCCTTTACAGCTCTCTGCTGATGATCTGCTGATGAGTGTCTGTGTAGGTCAGGACAAGATCAAATCACGTTTTAAAATAAAGTATAAATTAAAGCTTTTCAATTTTCAAAAAAAAAGGTTTTTACAACACAAATATCCCAAATATTTAGAATAAAAGAAAACAAGCTGATTTTTTTCATCAATCAGACCAAAGAAGCAGCTTTTGGTTTCCTTATTCAATCATGGTCACATCACCCTCAGTCCCATTAGATTCATTAACACTAATGGAAAATATTGCCAATATTAGCAATAACTGCTAGCTTAAGTCTAATGTTGAAATACATGAGAAACAACAGGGTTTGACAGATTTATAAATCTCACTGTTTTCTGGACTAAAGTCCTCTTGTCAGTGACAGAAGGTGTGAAGAAGGTTCAGGTGTAATAAGTCTCCAGTAAATCCTTTTTTCGTGGAAAAAGTGAACTTTTCTGAAAATGTCGGACCGTAGGAAGGCTCGGTTCTGTCTCAGTGTTGATCCGGACCGAATGATGCACCTGGAGACAAACCATGGCAACCGTGGAACGTTCAGGTTCCCCTGCCCAGCAGCCCACAGCTCACCTGGAGAACATAGATCCCACCAGAATGGTGAAGTCCCGACAAAGGAGGCCAGAGATCAGGCCGATATGAACCTATGGAGAACTTCACATAAAGAAACATGTCAGGTGTCCGATAAGAGGCCCTTATAACGCTTATAACGTGATGACGCATCCCCAGGCCTACAGACGTTAGAACATGAGCTGGACATGTTGGACTTTCTAGCCTTTCATTTATAATATTTATGCATACAAACAATATTCATATATTTAATAAGTCATATTATTATTTCTGGGCGGCTCCTCTCCTGCTGAACTTTTTCTGTGTGTTCATTCTTGCACATTATATCGCTACTATAGCGCCATCAGGTGGGCTCAACAGAGAACTGCATGTTAATGACTAGTTGGGCTGCGGTTCAGTTTAAGTGGAACAAGCCAGAGAGCAAACATTACTGCAGCCTGTACCATACACATCATTTATTATTGTTCTCTATCTACTACGGGTCTGTTATATTGAAGTTCATGTGAGGCTTTGGGCCCCTGGCTGACCTTACTGTCGGCCCCCCACCCACCCAGCACACCCCAACAATCAGCTGATTGCTGCTGAAGAAGCAGATCCTGAGGACACTCAGGTGAAGGATTAGGGACAGAGGTATAAATGAACCTTTACTCTGTGTCAATACTATGATTGGATACTATGAAATGAAAAGAATACTATGAAAAGAATTTCCTCTTGCGGGATCACAATAGTAAATTAAATTAAATAAAAAAATGATTATATGAACAAATATGCTGAATATTTGTTATGGTTTCATATAGTGGGGATGTGTTTATTTACGCATGATGAATATGTGAGGCTTTTACCTGCTGCAACAGGAAACGTGCCACTTGACAATAAATGGAGCTTCAAAAAAGCTGAATATTTTGAAAAGTCACCCAGCCTCCAGCACCTCTGCAACCTGCCTGCACTCTACTGTGGATCCTCTGTGTTATATCCTCCTGAGCCTCCACTTCTACCTCAGCCCACACCACTGTGAGTCTCCACCTTCTCTTACCTACCCAGCCACCAGCGTTTCCACCTGCCAGAGCCCGAGTCTCTCCACGCCAGCCCAGCCACCTGCTGTGCCACCTGCCTGAGCCCGAGCCAGAGCATCTTCCACTACCTGCCTACTCAGCTTCAACAATAAATTCATTTAACTATCTCCCTGCTTGGTGTCAGCTTTTGGGACCCTTCTGTACTTCATATCGCTGCTGTAGCTGCTGAAAAGACAGAGATCTCCTAACTTCATTATCTCCTTGTCTACCCAAGCCTCAAACCCTGGTTCTGGCAGCCAGGCAGAAAGTCCTCTATGGTACGGATGAGCCTCCAGGCCTTAACATCACTTAAAGTGGTAGGGTTAGTACAAAGGTCCGTCACCGACTCACTTATTCACTAATAAATTCCACAAAGGCCATTTGGACTGAGAGGATTACACGTTTCTTATGTTACCAGTCACTGTTGTTTGTACAGGTGACCTACAATGTTCAAAGACCAGCAGCACAGTCAGTTATCCAGCTGATGAGAGTCAAGACTGCACCTGGCCACATTTACATTTAGTTGGCCCCCAACGGGTTTCTCACTCAGAGGTGTTCCTCATGAATACATTTCTGATGCTCACAGTATCTGTTGCAAACAAAGTGTAATGCAGGAGAGCCAGAGACGTGTATGTGTGTGTGCTGGCACTGGATGTGATGGAGTGCATGGCAGACACACTGTGGGATTAAATGCCTCTGTGTGTATACAATTAGGGCTCTGCAACATGATCCTGCATCCATCCACCTACAACCCCCCCACCCAGTTTCTATATGGGCCCACAGCCAGCAGAGATGCCTTTAACACTGACCTCTTATTTAGCACACATTCTAGTATCAACAGTGCTAAGCCTGTTTTCAGCCCTGCAAACAGGCCGGCAAGTTGTCAGTGCTGAATGATTTTCCAGAAGATGGAAGCCACAAATGAAGGTTGGTCTCAGGTGTTTCTTGGTCAACTGAGGCTGAAAACAACAGATTCTAAGACAACGTGGACCAGGACAGATTGGACATTATCATATATTGAGAAACTGGCCTGGTGGCAAGCTGTCATCACTGCAGCAGCAGCTTACTTGTAAATCCATGTACAGTAGGCGTTGTCTCAGCTGTGAACAGAGGTTCCCATAGAACCAGATATGTGTTGAAAATATCTAAAGCTAGTTTACGGCTAACGCACAGTCAAGTAATGTGGCTGTTTGGGGTGAATAAACATAAATGGGCATGAATTTACTCCGCTGGCTCAGGCCCAAACCTTCATGGATGACGTAATGTTTGAAATATTTGTTCAGGTTACGTTGAGTCTCACTGGCCATCAGTTTTCCTCACTCTCTCCCAAAAGATACAGCGACAGGCGACCAAATGAAACACACCATCACCTTCAGAAGACTTGTGGATTTCTCTGGTTTGATGGAAACATTTGGGATAATACACAAGTACACAACTCAACAAAATATATAACAAGAGATGTCTTCAGTTAGTTACTCCACAAAGCTGTTTCATCTCCAGTGTAGAAGGAGACAATCTGTATGCTAAGCTAACCTAAACACTCTAAACACTGTATGTAATAGACATGAGATTGATATGAACTGACTCATCTAACTCTCAGGAAGAGACAAACAGACGTATTCAAAGAATTGTTGAACTATTTTAAAGTGTTTGAAATAATCATGAGAGCTTTTCTAAGAACCAAATCTGACGTGAAAGTATTCTCGACAACTTTATTTCCTGTACATCACAGGTTCATACAGAGCCGACCAAAACTGGATCCCATACCTGGAAGAACTCACCTGGAGCTGTGTGGCTGCTTGTCTTCTGGGCCACACACTGAAAAGGTTCAAGGATTGAGGGACTAAACAGTAAATGTAAAGAGAACCAGACAGTTCAAACCTCCGTTGTCTTTGTATGTGTTTTTTATCCAAACGTGTGTGGTTTTACTTAAAGTAACAAAGGCTTCCATGTTGTATTCAGAAGAATTTTATTTACAGTAAGCTCCATGTTCCTGTGCTTCGTTCTGTAGGTCATGTCACACCAACAAGTAGAAAACATTTAGAGTCGTCTGCAAAAGAATTTCACATTTATTACATTTTCAAAATGCACAAACACATTTAAAATCAGCACGTGATGAAACATCTCATGTGGAGCCAACGCTGTACAGTTCACTTGCAAAGACTCCAAAGTTAAAAACCTAAACTAGGGCAGCGTCTGAGCATTAATTTGTGTTTGGACAAAATGTTCAATGTTTCATTTCTCTCTCTCATCTGTACCCACCTGTCCCTGCTGTGCATTCACCGTTTCATTCCATATAAAAGTCCCTTTATAACTTTCTCACTTTTTCTCTTCAAGACAAATCTACCTTCTTCTACCTTCATACAATTTCAGCTTGTCCTGGAAGTTCATAGCAGGTGAGGGTCAGGCTTCAAACCCTCAGCCTGTTGACGTGTCCTTTGGCTCTGAATCAGTCCCACATTCACTCATTGATGCATAAGAACATCAGGCCTTCCTTCAGACCTGTGGAAAAGATATTTACACTTATACAGAATTATTTATTTAAACAACAAGCTGTACTTTAAAAAAAAAGACAGTTATTCTCCATGCACGTTCACAAACTGCTGCAACGTGACTGGCAAAGTGTCACAATCTGAGATAATGGAGGAGCTGCCTGAGTTAATGATTGTTCAAAGAACTTCACTTCTTCAGTCACACCTACTATTAAAATGTGATTAAAGGACCATTGGTTCTGGAAGACTACCATATCACATTGAATTGGTAAATATATTCTTAAAGTGCCAGCAAATATGTGGATGCTATTTTTGTCTGTATTGCACATCCCAGTTATACACAACAGACAGACAATTTGGGATTTGATTGGTATGTTTAAAGGGTCCATTCACCCAAATCAGAAAAAACATATTTCCTCTTAATTAGTCTTCTCTGGTCATACAGCCAGTTTTGGTTTTATGTTTCTGGGTGTTGAGATATCTATCTCTGAGGTTTATGCCTCCTGTCCAAATACCATGAAGGTTGAATTTTATTTGTTCTGCTCGCAGGATGAAAACTGAGGTTTAAAAAACTACAGAGCCTGTCAGGGGTCACGTGGTAGGAGAACATATTGGCATAAAATCTGTGCTCACAGAATACCAGGGAAACTAACTGATGAACTGTGCAAACAGACAGAATTTGTCTGGCAGAACATGCTCTCTCTACGGCCAGTCTTTGGTTTGTCTGTTCTGGGCTACTGTAGAAACACAGCAGGCAACATGGTGGACTTTGTAGAGACAGACTGTCTCCCTCTGAAGATGTAAAAGACTCATTCTGAGTTAGAGAAAACACTACGATTCTTAGTTTCAGGTGATTATGTACCAATGAAAACAAATGTGCGATTATTACATTCCATTTCTGCTGATAGATCTCTATAAAAAGTACAATTTGTAATTTCATCTGCTGGAGGGCCCCGACCAAAGAGAGTACAGAGAAGTGAGGGGAGAAGAAAAGAGTGAACCAGAGTCTCTGCTGATTCAAACTGACCCTTAAACTGAGAGTTTGCTGATCATAACATGCTGATAAAGTGCAATCAGAGCAGTGATGGAGCAGCACTTCAACCTAAAACAGCAACCACAGCTTAGCATTTTCTATATTACAACATGTCAACCGCTCAGAAGGCAGAAATTGTTTTTATCATTGAAAACTAATACAACAACACAACCTGCATGATATTTAGATATAATACAGTACAATACCTGAATACAAGAACACATGTTAATAATACTTTAATTCACTATAGTTTGGGGTTTTTTTGTTTGTTTTTTACAAATGTGGGATTCTTTTATAAGATTCTATGATAATGATAATGAATGATAACATTCTAGTCTCCTCGCATAAAGAAAAGTAAAAACACATTTCCAAAAGTTGATTCAAAATGAAAGAAGGATGGACTGGCCAGCAGATCCACAGTCTGTGAACTCTTTTAAGTACAAAACAATAAGTCAGTGTCAGAATAATTACTTTGAAACAGTGATATACAGAAATACATGAGGCTGCAGGTCACACAGCTGAGTTATCCCAGAGGTCCCTCTTTGTCCTTCCTGCTACAGCAGATAGCATGTGATGCTTTGAGAGCTGCCTGGAAGCTAAAATCACATTCTTTATATTCCAGGGAGAAGGGAGAAGACCACTTTACATTTTTGTGAGAATAGTGAATAAACTGTATCTCAACATGAACTGCCTTCAGGTGGTTTTTACAGGAAAATGCAAAAGATTTGTAGGCAACAGGTCATGTTGAAAAATGAAGTGAATATTCTGTCACATATGCAGGACAAGTGCCTGAAGAGAGACCTCCAGGATGTCTACCATTGTATACATTCAACACACTACATTCAAAATTGTTATCAAAGTGACTCGAGGCAAATAGTGATTTGTGATTCTGGGCTATATAAATAAAACTGACTTGACTTGACCTTTATGTTAATGAATACATACAATGATATTTCCAGGCACATTAAAGATGGTGGTAAATGCTTTTACAGAAGCTCTGAGAGGCAAGTAGGAACAAATATGGTGATCCATTTTCAAAGTGATCTCATTTTCTTCTTCTGACTCAGGGACAGGTGAATAAAAGGTTTGATCAGGATAATCTTTCCATTTTCTTTAATTATTTTATTTCATCTATGAAACAGGTGAAAATAAATGTTTGCCAGGATCATTTTTCTAAGTTACTTTTTTCATCTGTGAAAATGTTGTTTTTCATCAGATGGGGATTTTGTTGTAATACTCAAATCAACCACATACGTCATACTGGTTTCTATATCTATGAGTAAATGTGGAAACTGTACATGTCCACGTATGTCTCACATCTACTTTTCTTATGTATAGTCACCAGAGATAGCACCAATTAAAATACATTTCAGTATTGTTTTATAACTCACTAACACACAATATATGAACCTTGTGTTTCAAGTGCACTGAGGCTCAGAACATTAATGCTTTCAGCTCTGTTTATAGCATGCAGCGCTGAAATGAGTATTGCAAAAACAAACACTTACAAAAATGATCCTGACAAAAAAAATACAAATATTTCACCTGCTAAAACTCATTTTGTCCCTCATTTTTAACAGATGAAAACAAATTAAGGAATGTAGAAAGATTATCCTGGCAAAAGCTTTTTTCACCTGTTCACCATAGTACAGATTAGATTTTTTTCTCCTCACTTGCCTCTCAGAGCTTCCATTTGACTTTTGTACATTTTAAAGCAAAAGATGTGACACTGCATAAAATCCACCAGAAGTGATGGTGAGGAAATGTTAAGCTGTGTAGATATTTGCCTAAATACAGTCATCAAATCTATTATTCATTAATGTGTTGTAAAATGAAATAAAAGTACAAAATCAAAAGTTATGTAATCTGATGTTAAGTTAAAAAATAAAGAGTTTTGAGACTTTAACCCTCATCAGTTTAGGGGGAGATCAATTACTGCGATAGTAAAGTCAATGCAATATAGATCTACAAGTTAACAAATGAAGTGACTCTTTCACATTTTTACAATGTGATGTTATAAAACAAGGCAAGAACTACACACTTCACTATAAACATATTTTACAAGTGGATGAGCCCTCTGATACAACAGCCCTGATCCATCACCTCCAGCCAATAACATAACACGATGAAGAGACCAAAACCCAGAGCAGTCCAACATCCACACAGGGTTCAGTCCTGTTGGGAACCAAGAAGAAACAGACACTAAATTATTATGAACACACCATAAACAACTAAAACCCAAATTATGATTCACCAGATTTACTTTAAACAGAGTGAGCTGTGTTTCTGCGTACCAAGAAACCTTGTGTTCTGAGTTCATACAGTATACAGTGCAGAGACCTTTGATCAACTGCTTCACTTCTTTGACTCATTTCCAAGAAGATCCTGAGACAACTAGACTAGATGAGAGTCCTGTGGAGGTTCTTCAATGAGAGAAATATTCAGCGAACATTTAAGCATTATTCACTCTGCAATCTGAGATTCAAAAATGATAGCTGGACTGAGCTCATGTGTGGGCTTCCTGGTTTATACCAGGAAGCACAGTTAGTTGCTGTTTTTTCTCTCTAAGGACAGAGAGAACTGTTGCAACAGTAAGCATTTATTGATATATCCACGGACGTAATTTGGGGGGGGGGGGGGGGGGGGACACAGGGGGGAGACACAGGGGACATGTCCCCTGCACTTTTTCAAAAGGCCGTTTTGGTCCCCTGCAGTTTTAATCGTCCAAAAACAATGTTACGCTATATTAAACAGAGACTCGACAAGCACTAGGACCAAGCGGAAAACGGCCGCTCAAGCTGCAGCCTGTTCCCCTTAGTTTAGACCGCCCACAAGCTCCTCGATTGGCTCTGCCGTTTCTTGTGTGATTGGCCGTCCCCGCTGTCACTCCATCTTGCTTGCACAGCGGTCTGCTAGTTGCCCAGGAGTCCTTATTAATCTGCCACGGTAAATTTGGCGTTTGTTCTGCCTGGGTCACGTCAGCTAGAAGGATTGTAATATCAGAGGTTTCATTTACATTAACTTTTGAATCGGTGTCCATGCGCGTGCGTGCGTGTGTGTGTGTATGTGTGTTTGGTAATTAGGCGCAGCTGTAGAGCCTCAACAATGCAAAGATTTTAAAAAAGCTTATATTTAATGCCAAAGAGATGCACTTATTTTCATGTATTATTTTTATGTTGAAAGGCAACAACTGATTTAAAAAAACACCAACAATGAAAGATTTAGGGAAAAATACAATAAAACCTCGGATTACAAATGTGATTTTATACATCCAGACTCATGATAATTGTCAAACTAAGTTTTTTCCTCCTATAACCGTATCATCAAAATTGATGATTGTTGCACCCCAAATTGTCCCATTGTTCATGTCATGCATCAATATATTTTTGTCAGGTGACGGATGATAGAGATGCAGAAGGAGATACAGGAGGAGAGGCTGGAGGAGATGGAGGAGAAGAGGCTGGAAGAGGTAGAGGAGGAGAGGCTGGAGGAGATGGAGGAGAAGAGGCTGGAAGAGGTAGAGGAGGAGAGGCTGGAGGAGATGGAGGAGAAGAGGCTGGAAGAGGTAGAGGAGGAGAAGCTGGAGGAGGTAGAGGAGGAGAAGCTGGAGGAGATGTAGGAGGAGAAGAGGCTGGAGGAGGGAGAGGAGGAGAAGCTGGAGGAGATGTAGGAGGAGAAGAGGCTGGAGGAGGGAGAGGAGGAGAAGCTGGAGGAGATGTAGAAGGAGAAGAGGCTGGAGGAGGGAGAGGAGGAGAAGCTGGAGGAGATGTAGGAGGAGAAGAGGCTGGAGGAGGGAGAGGAGGAGAAGCTGGAGGAGATGTAGGAGGAGAAGAGGCTGGAGGAGGGAGAGGAGGAGAAGCTGGAGGAGATATAGGAGGGGAGGCTGGAGGAGGGAGAGGAGGAGAAGCTGGAGGAGATATAGGAGGGGAGGCTGGAGGCTCACAGGTGAGGTTGAAAGAATAAACATATGTTAGTCATGGGTTGATGCCTTGGGCAGGAAGAAACTCTGCCAGGAGTTTATCTCTGCCAATGATCAAAGACAACATGTGTTTGGAAGCTTTGGATGAGTTGATTATGTTGACCCTTCTGTGGTCTTTGGGTCAAATTGACCCTTGTTCACTTTTCATTTACATCAAAAATAGGATTTTCTTCCTGCGTAAAGATGACAGTGGTTCTCTGTTACACTCATTTCAAATAAAATTGATTACTTGACTACTTGCACTGAATTATGGACATTTTATTAAATTTCTCCCCACCTGTGATATTCCTATAATATTGTCAGTGAGATTAAATGTCTAAACCTCACACATGAGGTGCTGTGTGAAGCTGAAATGATGAAAATATAACATGACTTGAATTATGTTCAGTAGCCTGAGTTATTTCTAACACAAGTGGAATATAGCTCAGAAAATACACAACACCACAGTGTAGATATACTCTGTACAATCAATGCATTTCATTTTTACTAATGTAAAAGTACTAGCATCAAAATATACTTTAAATATCAAAAGTAAAAGTACTCTTTATGCAGAATGGCATATTTCAGAACAAATCTACATTGATGCATTGATGTGTGATCACTTTGGAATAACAACTTTATCTAATTAATCTGCAGGGTAACCTGTGAATTTCTCCTCAGGGATAAATACATTTTGATCTTAATCTACAATATTACAGCATCATTGATTTGTTGATCACAAGCTGTCAAATAAAGGTAGTTCAGTAAAAAGTCAGTAATCTGCCTCTGAACTGTGGAGGAGTAGAAGTATAAAGTAGCAGTAAATACACATATTCAAGTACCTCAAATGTGTACTTCACTACTGTACTTGAGTAAATGTACTTACTGTAGCTTTCACTGAACCACTGATATCTAATCCCAGTTTGTCCTGCTGAGAGTCTGAAAGCTAAATCTTACAATCCTACAGAGACCTTTAGAAAGGGACATCTGCACCAGACTCCATTCAACAATATGCCAATTTTAAATTATCTGGCTGATTGCTGACAAACCTGCAAACCTCCTACTGCACCATGATTGAGCCTTAATGAATAAATGAAACAGTGAGTCTTATCAGCACTACAGGCACTTTCACCTTTTCTGGAAAAGAAGTGTCCTTTTGCAGTCCTTTGCAGCTCTCTGCTGATGATTGTCTGTGTAGGTCAGGACAAGATCAAATCACGTTTTAAAATAAAGTATAAATTAAAGTTTTTCAATTTTCAAAAAAAATGTTTTTAAAACACAAACATCCCAAATATTTAGAATAAAAGAAAACAAGCTGATTTTTTTCATCAATCAGACCAAAGAAGCAGCTTTTGGTTTCCTTATTCAATGATGGTCACATCAACCTCAGTCCCATTAGATTCATTAACACTAATTGAAAATATTGCCAGTATTATCAATAACTGCTAGCTTAAGTCTAATGTTGAAATAGATGAGAAAGAACAGGGTTTGACAGATTTATAAATCTCACTGTTTTCTGGACTAAAGTCCTCTTGTCAGTGACAGAAGGTGTGAAGAAGGTTCAGGTGTAATAAGTCTCCAGTAAATCCTTTTTTCGTGGAAAAAGTGAACTTTTCTGAAAATGTCGGACCGTAGGAAGGCTCGGTTCTGTCTCAGTGTTGATCCGGACCAAATGATGCACCTGGAGACAAACCATGGCAACCGTGGAACGTTCAGGTTCCCCTGCCCAGCAGCCCACAGCTCACCTGGAGAACATAGATCCAACCAGAATGGTGAAGTCCCGACAAAGGAGGCCAGAGATCAGGCCGATATGAACCTATGGAGAAGTTCACATAAAGAAACATGTCAGGTGTCCGATAAGAGGCCCTTATAACGTGATGAAGCATCCCCAGGCCTACAGACGTTAGAACATGAGCTGGCCTCTGTGAGCCTCTACATGTTGGACTTTCTAGCCTTTCATTTATAATATTTATGCATACAAACAATATTCATATATTTAATAAGTCATATTATTATTTCTGGGAGGCTCCTCTCCTGCTGAACTTTTTCTGTGTGTTCATTCTTGCCCATTATATCGCTACTATAGCGCCATCAGGTGGGCTCAACAGAGAACTGCATGTAAAGGAATAGTTGGGCTGCAGTTCAGTTTAAGTGGAACAAGCCAGAGAGCAAACATTACTGCAGCCTGTACCATACACATCATTTATTATTGTTCTCTATCTACTACGGGTCTGTTATATTGAAGTTCATGTGAGGCTTTGGGCCCCTGGCTGACCTTATTGTTGGCCCCCAACCCACCCAGCACACCCCAACAATCAGCTGATTGCTGCTGATGAAGCAGATCCTGAGGACACTCAGGTGAAGGATTAGGGACAGAGGTACAAATGAACCTTTAGTCTGTGTCAATACTATGATTGGATACTATGAAATGAAAAGAATACTATGAAAAGAATTTCCCCTTGCGGGATTACAATAGTAAATTAAATTAAATAAAAAAATGATTATATGAACAAATATGCTGAATATTTGTTATGGTTTCATATAGTGGGGATGTGTTTATTTACGCTCAGAAAATTCGATGAAAACTAACTTATTGATCCAGATGCATTGGTATGATGAATATGAGGTGAGGCTTTTACCTGCTGCAACAGGAAACGTGCCACTTGACAATAAATGGAGATTCAAAAAGGTTGAATATTTTTAAAAGTCACCCAGCCTCCTGCACCTCTGCAACCTGCCTGCACTCTACTGTGGATCCTCTGTGTTATATCCTCCTGAGCCTCCACTTCTACCTCAGCCCACACCACTGTGAGTCTCCACCTTCTCTTACCTACCCAGCCACCAGCGTTTCCACCTGCCAGAGCCCGAGTCTCTCCACGCCAGCCCAGCCACCTGCTGTGCCACCTGCCTGAGCCCGAGCCAGAGCATCTTCCACTACCTGCCTACTCAGCTTCAACAATAAATTCATTTAACTATCTCCCTGCTTGGTGTCAGCTTTTGGGTCAGATTAAAAATATCTGGTTCAAACCACAAGAGTATCTTAAAAAAATCCCCCTTCATATCGCTGCTGTAGCTGCTGAAAAGACAGAGATCTCCTAACTTCATTATCTCCTTGTCTACCCAAGCCTCAAACCCTGGTTCTGGCAGCCAGGCAGAAAGTCCTCTATGGTACGGATGAGCCTCCAGGCCTTAACAGTACTTAACCTACCTGACTGCACCTGGCCACATTTACATTTAGTTGGCCCCCAACGAGTTTCTCACTCAGAGGTGTTCCTCATGAATACATTTCTGATGCTCACAGTATCTGTTGCAAACAAAGTGTAATGCAGGAGAGCCAGAGACGTGTATGTGTGTGTGATGGCACTGTGATGGAGTGCGTGGCAGACACACTGTGGGATTAAATGCCTCTGTGTGTATACAATTTGGGCTCTGCAACATGATCCTGCATCCATCCACCTACAACCCCCAAACCCAGTTTCTATATGGGCCCATAGCCAGCAGAGATGCCTTTAACACTGACCTCTTATTTAGCACACATTCTAGCATCAACAGTGCTAAGCCTGTTTTCAGCCCTGCAAACAGGCCGGCAAGTTGTCAGTGCTGAATGATTTTCCAGAAGATGGAAGCCACAAATGAAGGTTGGTCTCAGGTGTTTCTTGGTCAACTGAGGCTGAAAACAACAGATTCTAAGACAACGTGGACCAGGACAGATTGGACATATCATATATTGAGAAACTGTAAAATGAAAATAGAAAATATCTAAAGCTAGTTTACGGCTAATGCACAGTCAAGTAATGTGGCTGTTTGGGGTGAATAAACATAAATGGGCATGAATTTGCTCCGCTGGCTCAGGCCCAAACCTTCATGGATGACGTAATGTTTGAAATATTTGTTCAGGTGATGTTGAGTCTCACTGGCCATCAGTTTTCCTCACTCTCTCCCAAAAGTTACAGCGACAGGCAACCAAATGAAACACACCATCACCTTCAGAAGACTTGTGGATTTCTCTGGTCTGGAAGAACTCACCTGGAGCTGTGTGGCTGCTTGTCTTCAAATGGGCCACACACTGAAAAGGTTCAAGGATTGAGGGACTAAAGAGTAAATGTAAAGAGAACCAGACAGTTCAAATCTCTGTTGTCTTTGTATGTGTTTTTTAACCAAACGTGTGTGGTTTTACTTTAAAAACGGTACTTATATCTCAGAAAGGACATGAAATTCAAAGCAGTGTTTTTGTAAAGCCTGGAGTGGAAGTATAACATGAAAGAGTGAAAGTAACAAAGGCTTCCATGTTGTATTCAGAAGAATTTTATTTACAGTAAGCTCCATGTTCCTGTGCTTCGTTCTGTAGGTCATGTCACACCAACAAGTAGAAAACATTTAGAGTCGTCTGCAAAAGAATTTCACATTTATTACATTTTCAAAATGCACAAACACATTTAAAATCAGCACGTGATGAAACATCTCATGTGGAGCCAACGCTGTACAGTTCACTTGCAAAGACTCCAAAGTTAAAAACCTAAACTAGGGCAGCGTCTGAGCATTAATTTGTGTTTGGACAAAATGTTCAATGTTTCATTTCTCTCTCTCATCTGTACCCACCTGTCCCTGCATTCACCGTTTCATTCCATATAAAAGTCCCTTTATTCCAAAAGTCACAAACTTTCTCACTTTTTCTCTTCAAGACAAATCTACCTTCTTCTACCTTCATACAATTTCAGTTTGTCCTGGAAGTTCATAGCAGGTGAAGGTCAGGCTTCAAACCCTCAGCCTGTTCACGTGTCCTTTGGCTCTGAATCAGTCCCACATTCACTCATTGATGCATAAGAACATCAGGCCTTCCTTCAGACCTGTGGAAAAGATATTTACACTTATACAGAATTATTTATTTAAACAACAAGCTGTACTTTTAAAAAAAGACATATTCTCCATGCACGTTCACAAACTGCTGCAATGTGACTTGCAAAGTGTCACAATCTGAGATAATGGAGGAGCTGCCTGAGTTAATGATTGTTCAAAGAACTTCACTTCTTCAGTCACACCTACAATTAAAATGTGATTAAAGGACCATTGGTTCTGGAAGACTACCATATCACATTGAATTGGTAAAGATATTCTTAAAGTGCCAGCAAATATGTGGATGTTATTTTTGTCTGTATTGCACATCCCAGTTATACACAACAGACAGACAATTTGGGATTTGATTGGTATGTTTAAAGGGTCCATTCACCCAAATCAGAAAAAACATATTTCCTCTTAATTAGTCTTCTCTGGTCATACAGCCAGTTTTGGTTTTATGTTTCTGGGTGTTGAGATATCTATCTCTGAGGTTTATGCCTCCTGTCCAAATACCATGAAGGTTGAATTTTATTTGTTCTGCTCGCAGGATGAAAACTGAGGTTTAAAAAACTACAGAGCCTGTCAGGGGTCACGTGGTAGGAGAACATACTTGCATAAAATCTGTGCTCACAGAATACCAGGGAAACTAACTGATGAACTGTGCAAACAGACAGAATTTGTCTGGCAGAACATGCTCTCTCTACGGCCAGTCTTTGGTTTGTCTGTTCTGGGCTACTGTAGAAACACAGCAGGCAACATGGTGGACTTTGTAGAGACAGACTGTCTCCCTCTGAAGATGTAAAAGACTCATTCTGAGTTAGAGAAAACACTACGATTCTTAGTTTCAGGTGATTATGTACCAATGAAAACAAATGTGCGATTATTACATTCCATTTCTGCTGATAGATCTCTATAAAAGTACAATTTGTAATTTCATCTGCTGGAGGGCCCCAACCAAAGAGAGTACAGAGAAGTGAGGGGAAAAGAAAAGAGTGAACCAGAGTCTCTGCTGATTCAAACTGACCCTTAAACTGTTTGCCGATCATAATATGCTGATAAAGTGCAATCAGAGCAGTGATGGAGCAGCACTTCAACCTAAAACAGCAACCACAGCTTAGCATAGATTTTTACCATTGAAAACTAAAACAACAACACAACCTGCATGATATTTAGATATAATACAATACAATACCTGAATACAAGAACACATGTTAAGAATATGTCAATTCACTATAGTTTGGGGTTTTTTTGTTTGTTTTTTACAAATGTTTCTATGATAATGATAATGAATGATAACATTCTAGTCTCCTCGCATAAAGAAAAGTAAAAACACATTTCCAAAAGTTGATTCAAAATGAAAGAAGGGTGGACTGCCCAGCAGATCCACAGTCTGTGAACTCTTTTAAGTACAAAACAATAAGTCAATGTCAGAATAATTACTTTGAAACAGTGATATACAGAAATACATCAGGCTGCAGGTCACACAGCTGAGTTATCTCAGAGGTCCCTCTTTGTCCTTCCTGCTACAGCAGGTAGCGTGTGATGCTTTGAGAGCTGCCTGGAAGCTAAAATCACATTCTTTATATTCCAGGGAGAAGGGAGAAGACCACTTTACATTTTTGTGAGAATAGTGAATAAACTGGATCTCAACATGAACTGCCTTCACGTGGTTATTACAGGAAAATGCAAAAGATTTGTAGGCAACAGGTCATGTTGAAAAATGAAGTGAATATTCTGTCATATATGCAGGACAAGTGCCTGAAGAGAGACCTCCAGGATGTCTACCATTGTATACATTCAACACACTACATTCAAAATTGTTATCAAAGTGACTCGAGGCAAATAGTGATTTGATGATTTGTGATTCTGGACTGTATAAATAAAACTGACTTGACTTGACCTTTATGTTAATGAATACATACAATGATATTTCCAGGCACATTAAAGATGGTGGTAAATGCTTTTACAGAAGCTCTGAGAGGCAAGTAGGAACAAATATGGTGATCCATTTTCAAAGTGATCTCATTTTCTTCTTCTGACTCAGGGACAGGTGAATAAAAGGTTTGATCAGGATAATCTTTCCATTTTCTTTAATTATTTTATTTCATCTATGAAACAGGTGAAAATAAATGTTTGCCAGGATCATTTTTCTAAGTTACTTTTTTTCATCTGTGACGTATGTCTCACATCTACTTTTCTTATGTATAGTCACCAGAGATAGCACCAATTAAAATACATTTCAGTATTGTTTTATAACTCACTAACACACAATATATGAACCTTGTGTTTCAAGTGCACTGAGGCTTTCAGCTCTGTTTATAGCATGTGGTGCTGAAATGAGTATTGCAAAAACAAACACTTACAAAAATGATCCTGACAAAAAAATACAAATATTTCACCTGCTAAAACTCATTTTGTCCCTCATTTTTAACAGATGAAAACAAATTAAGGAATATAGAAAGATTATCCTGGTAAAAACCTTTTTTCACCTGTTCCATTTTTTTCTCCTCACTTGCCTCTCAGAGCTTCCATTTGACTTTTGTACATTTTAGCAAAAAGTTGTGACACTGAATAAAATCCACCAGAAGTGATGGTGAGGAAATGTTAAGTTGTGTAGATATTTGCCTAAATACAGTCATCAAATCTATTATTCAATAATGTGTTGTAAAATGAAATAAAAGTACAAAATCAAAAGTTATGTAATCTGATGTTAAGTTCAAAAATAAAGAGTTTTGAGACTTTAACCGTCATCAGTTTAGGGGGAGATCAATTACTGCGATAGTAAAGTCAATGCAATATAGATCTACAAGTTAACAAATGAAGTGACTCTTTCACATTTTTCAATGTGATGTTATAAAACAAGGCAAGAACTACACACTTCACTATAAACATCTTTTACAAGTTAAAAAAAGGTGAAACAGGAAGTGGATGAGCCCTCTGATACAACAGCCCTGATCCATCACCTCCAGCCAATAACATAACACGATGAAGAGACCAAAACCCAGAGCAGTCCAACATCCACTCAGGGTTCAGTCCTGTTGGGAACCAAGAAAAAACAGACAGTAAATTATTATGAACACACCATAAACAACTAAAACCCAAATTATAATTCACCAGATTTACTTTAAACAGAGTGAACTGTGTTTCTGCGTACCAAGGAACCTTGTGTTCTGAGTTCATACAGTATACAGTGCAGAGACCTCTGATCAACTGCTTCACTTCTTTGACTCATTTCCAAGAAGATCCTGAGACAACTAGACTAGATGAGAGTCCTGTGGCAGAGTGAATAATGCTTAAATATTCAGCGAACATTTAAGCATTATTCACTCTGCAATCTGAGATTCAAAAATGATAGCTGGACTGAACTCATGTGTGTCCGACACACAGGTTCTGTCTGGCATCAGACTGATAAAAGTAGAACGGTACAATACTTCACAGTGCTGTGCTGGTTTGGAGACGTTTCTCCTGCACACAAAGATACATCATGCTGCTTTGTTCTCTTTCACATAAGGTGGAACTTTATTAATTCTGAAGGATAATGTGTCAGAGATCGCTACAATATTTTTATTACAGATTGCACATCTTTAAAATGCGAAAAGCCACGAGGTCTTTACTACCTAGTATCTGTATCTGTACATATTTGATTAGCACAGTGTGTTGCTGGATAACTTTGGATTGCACTGCAGCAATGAGAGGGAGCAAAGAGCACTTTATTTGCCTGACTACCACACATACTTGCTTTACAGAGCGTGCTCCAGCAGGAAGCTTGTGTGTTTCACTCCAGTGTTATTGTTTGTTAGTCATGACTGCTGTTGACAGATGTCAGGTATTTAGCTGTGGCTAAAGCTGCCATGACTTATATAAAAAATGCAACCAGCAATGAATTCTGTCTTCATCTGATCTGTAATTACACATTGACATAAATCAAAATCAAAAGCCCGAGTCCAGTTAACACTTTATTATGACATCATTAATGAGTTACAGTTAGTTAAACTTTAGTCAATAGTTATTGCACTGTCGTAAAGGTTTATAAACATCAGTGTTAACTTCATAATGACCATCTGAATAATGCTTTAAGACAAACTAACAGTATTTATGAAACATTTACAAAGTATGATGAACATCAGTTGCAACTTTACAATAAACAGTTGTTTAATAAATGGTTTATAAAACATTTTATTGTTTGTTAACATTAAAAGTTATAGTTATTATAAATAGTTACCCAAGTCCAATTTAAATGTTCATTTTCAACATTAGGTAGCACTTTGTCTGCCAGTTTAAAAATGAATGGTCAATTTCATATTCACTGTTTTTGTAAGTTACATTTTATTCTAATTGATTTGGCTGTATAAACACAACAATCCTCTAGTAATCAAAGTGTATAAAACACTTCAAAACATTTATAGGCCATAGACCATTATATATACAATTTCATCTGATTATACATTTCACAGGATTACACTTGAGTACACTGGAAATTATCTATCAGTTGATTTTATTTATTATTCACTGTTTTACACGTGATACATTTTTAAATCTGTAAAATAAATTGAAATTAAAAAAATTGGGGATTGTTGAATTTTAGTCTAAATGTGTTCACATGAGGCTTCCTACAAAAAGCAAACTCAAATAAAAAACAGAAAATTAATGTTCTTTACTCATCTCAATATAATCTTTATATGATGCCACAAAACCTGTCATGCATTCTCTATTGACTAGCAAAGCTCCAGTTCATAACAACATAGACAAATATTGTTCCAATCACACGTATAGAAACACACATATCTGTTAATGTGTAGCACAGTGGACATATTGTGAATATAGTGATTCAATCAAATAAGTAGCAAAGAAAGCGGAAATAGGCATCTCACTATCATAATCATCATCATCATCGAGATAACCATGACCTTCATTAACATAATCATCTACATCTCTAACTTTGCAGTGACTTTCACAGGTAATATCCTCAGTGGTTTGGTACTTAGTGTGTTAATGTATGGAAACAGCCTCTCAGAAAAAGTCTGTGAGAAGGTGTGTATGTGTGTGTTAGTATCCAGGTCAGAGAAGGACAGCTTTCCTCTGTTCCAGTCCAGATGCACTCTGATCCTCCTGATCGGGTTCTTCACTGAGAGAACTTTGTCTGTATGTGGTGGAGAGTACGCTCTGTATTTACCATTGTCAAACCAGATTTCCCAGTATCCAGTCAGAAGCTCTCCCTTCCTCTCAGTAGACTCTGCTGCCACACCCACTGCCCAGTTTGCATCAGTAACTTCAACATCCCAGCTGTGAGTCCCTGAGTTAAAGCCCTCAGATCCCAGGACCGTGGGGTAGTATTTAAATCTTTCTGGATTTTGCGGAAGCCCTCGCTCACTCTCTCTGTAGGCCGTACTTTTTAGATCATCAGAAACAACGAGGTAGGGACCTGCTGTGTTTGGATCCAGAATCATGGGAGAATACGTAACCATCTCCTTCATCTTGTTCCAGATGTTGTAGGTTAGGTTGCCCAGGTGTTTTGCCACATCTATGAGTGCTCCTAGGCCCAGCTGTGGATCAGCCAGCAGGGAGCGCTGCTGGACTCTTTTCACTGCAGCCTTGTAATTCTGCAGGAATGAGACACTTGCACCATTCAGCTCCTTCTCTGTGGCTCTGATTGTGTCTGTGAGAGCTGCGATCTCTCTGCTCAGAGCCTGAATCTTCTGCCCCATCACCCTGATCTTCTGCTCCTCTTCCTCCTTCAGTGCAGTGATCCTAGCCTCCTCTTCTTTTTCTAAAAAATCCTTAAGCTTCTTAAATTCTTTCCTAATCTGCATCTTTGTGTCCTGTGCCTGACCCAGGATGATTGCCTCTGTTAGTTCCCAGTTAACCTTAACTTGATTTAGGTTCTCCACTTTTTCTTGTAATGGCTTCAGGGATTTCCTGAGCTCCTCCTTGTAATCCTGTGCTGCTTCATCGATGGGTCTGAATCTGTGCTTGATGTGTGTTTTTGAATCTCGACAGACAACACACACTGGCTGCTGATGGTCCAGACAGAAGAGCTTTAGTGTCTCTGAGTGCAGACTGCAGAGAGCCTTGCAGAAGCAAGAGAAAGATCTTGTACGAAGGCTTCACACAGGTCCTTTAAGGCCAAGTTTCGGGGTGGGTCACTTTTTGAAGATCGTCTTTTACAAACTGGACACTCGCGAATCAGTTTCTCTGCCCACCAGTTCCCCAGACAAACTTTACAGAAGCTGTGGCTACATGACAGCAAAACAGGATCTTTGAAGATGTCTTGACAGATTGGACAAGAATAATTCAACTCTGACCTGGACAGCCGAGCAGCCATTTCTGAGTGAGCCTGAGAAGACAGTACGACAACACTTGCTTTTGGCCTTGGTTTGGAGTCGTCTCTCTTCTAAAAGACTTTTATAACCAGTGGAAGTAGCAGTATTCCAGTATTCCCAGTATTCCCAGTATCCCCTTTCTTCTGTCCTCTCTGTCAGTGGAAGCTGTGTGTTTTGTATCCTGTAATCTGTCTCTCTGTGTGTCTCTGTCCTTAGAGAGAAACAACAGCAACTAACTGTGCTTCCTGGTATAAACCAGGAAGCATTTATTGTGCTATTATGGGGGTGTGGCGACAGGTTCCATGTAGCAGATGAGATATGAGTCAGCAAATCCAGTTTAATGGCTCATTAAACAACAAACTGAACGGTGGCTTGCACGCCCGGATTTAACAATGTTTATCATAGGAGTCATATTGTTCTCGTCTCACTTTAACAGATTTCAGAAACAAACCTCAAGTAAACATCAAATTTCATCTAGGACACAGCCGATCAAATAATCGACCATGTTAGTGTTGATGGACAGTGTGACCACCTTGTGATGAAAAGTGGTATCATAGAATAAAACTGTGACTGGTAAAAATGTTGTTACGTCTATCAATCCAACATCTGGAAAGAATACATCCTGACATTAAAACTAGTAACTATAGTTTACCAGTCCACAGCCATGCTAGCAGCTCTGTGAGGCATGCTAACATGCTCATGATGCTAACATGCTGATGTTTAACGTAAAAAGGTAACCATTGTCACTATCGTAGTTTAGCATGTTAGCGTGCTGACATTTGGTAACTGGATCTCAAAACAAAGTACAGCTGAAGATGGTGGGAATATCATTAGTTATGCAGACATGTGGTCATAAACCAAAGTAATGGACAGATTGCAATGTTGGCCTGGACTGAAAGTCATTAGGAGTCATATATTGATATATCTACCAAATTTCATGGCTATCAGTCCAATTTTTGTTTGGATATTTCACAAAAATACTAAATTGTCAACTTCATAATGAAGAAGTCAGGGGATCATCAAAATCAATAGGATTCACTTTCTGTGGAAGCCATCAATATCTTACATTCATTCATCAGATCTATTGCCAGTCTGATCCAAAATGGTGGACCATCCAACAGACCGCTAGAGCCTGCATGGCTAGAAATGTACTGTTATATGTTATGTGTTCATGTATTTTGAGCTCTTTTGGGTCTCATACGACTGCAGTTTGATTTGACTGTGTCAGATTTAGTCACATAATTTCTATCGAAGGATCAAAACATTGTCACAATCACAATCTGCTTTTGTAATACCATGATCTGTGCTTATGAATCTGTTCATCTACACTCTCAGATTTTGCCCCTGCAGACTAAACACTGCCCGCTTAGTTTTCACATCAATGAACTGAATATTGGGTTATTTAGGAGACAAACCTGAACAGTAATCAAGACGCCTGATGTGTTTTTGTAGGCTAACCCAGAAGGTAGCATCGCCCTCGACAAAAAGCCTATGGGAGTTTTGAATTGGATTATTGTGGAATGTGACCCCCCACAAGTTTATGATACTGACACATTTTGTTCAGCAAGATAATCTTTTCAAATTAACGCCACCTCAAACACTTTTGAAGCATAAATAAAATCACCAGAGGTTAAAAGCTAATGTTAGGCTATAAACAAACTAGGGTGCATCGCAGTCACATGACTTCAATGTCACCGCCACTAAGCTTCTTACTACACTATACTACACACACTTTACTGTAAACTGTTAGAGAGTACCGTTGGAAAGGTTTGAGTTAAAAGAGTTTGCAGCTAAAACCTGCATGTAAAGACAGACGAGTGAGTAGATGAGTCTCCATGTTCGCTGTGATGACGTTTAACGACCCCGACAACCTCTGTAGTCTCATTTAGACACTCGTTAGCAACTGCAGTTCTGAAGTTACATAAATGCTTTCAAATTCACAAGTGGGATATTAACTGATGTATTTTATGACATAGAACAAAAGGTGAAAATGTTTTCAGGTTCTCACATCGGTCCCTAGACTGGCTGACAGACTGATTCCACACTCAAAGGCACCATGACAGTAGCTGTTGCGGTACATGATCATTGACTTTCCTCACCCACAGTTTTGCATGTATGATTTAAACTACCTTCCAGTCCAGAGCCCGTTCCTCCAGCCTCTAGACGATCAGACTCCAGCCTATCTGTTTACTCTATAAACATCGCTGAGCCCTCCAGTATGTTGCTCTCAGTCTCAGATGAGAAGGGGAACTCCAAATGTTGACCCACAGTGCAGCTGAGGCTATCTGCTGCTATGTTGCATGTTGTGTTTATGTAATTGCTGATCAGAAGCCATGTGAACCTGGCTTCTCACTCTCTCTGTCTTTAAATGACTGGTCCTATAAAAAGACGGCTGACCCCGCTGCGACTCTAACCTGCCAGGCAGCCTCTTGATGTCCAGCAGCAGCTGAGGCAGGCAGTGTGTACACATAACAAACACCTGCCATCGCCTGACCTTTTACTCCTGCACACACTATGCCCACCACACCATACACACACATTCAGACACCTAGCCCGGGAAGAATCTTATATCAGTATAATCCTCCATATCTCTGCTGTGATATCAGGATTCACAGACGAGCTTCTGAGTGCTAGCGCCTACTGAGGTGCTCAGTTGCAAACTTTACAATCACATCGTGTCTCCTCCTTTTTCAATCCTAGCACACGATTGGTTGAATGCCTACTGCCTTTATCCAAATGACATGATACCAGAGGAAATAGACTGCGACTAGGTGGCCTTTAGGGTAGTTAAATTACCGCATGTAGTGTGTGTGCCGCCAATCCACTATGTACTTATAAGCATTTTTGAGTGTCCAAAATGAACTAGGCATTGAGAAATAAATAATGATATGAATTGTAAAATAATACAATAAATGTTTAATACTCAGCTCCCTACTGAAATGTTATTTCATCCCGTTACTTCTCTTAATAACAGAGTTCACTGCAAGTCATTTTTTTATTTGAACGCACAGTATGTCATTTCTGCCACTAGGGGTCTGTCTATCAAACACAACAAACGACTTGCTGAGTGTTGTGTGAGGAGAGCCAGGCACAGCCGGGAGCACAGCTGCTGTAGGAGAGAGGCTTTATTCATATAATTATATATTTAATAATTCCATATGTATTTATTTATTTATTTTTACATTTTGGCTCTTTATAGTCTCACGTCGAAACTTTGATCTAAACTTAGTAAGACAGTTTTATAATTAGAAATGTTAATTAATCTTGTAAATGAGTACATGGGAGCAGACTTCCTAAGAGGCAGAAATGGAAAGAGACACCTCTTCAGCCAAAAGGTTCAGGTTCATTCCAGTTCTAAGGTCACACCAGAGTGACACTTGATGCTAACGAGAGCATTTTAACGTGGGAGGTTTGACAGACTGGAGTGGTACCTGGCCAGCCGGAAAGGTAATTGGGCTGCTCAAGTCTCACTCATCAAAGCTAAAAGGAAACATGAAGGAGTCCCATTAGGGGAGAAATATATCACGATATAATAAAATAAAATAAAAGGTGTCCCCTACACTGACACATATTTTACTTTCACACTTTATCAAGGAGTATTAATATGTCTTTTTTAGTTTTTCTCTGTTACTTCTTTTCTGTTAAGTAGAATTTTGAATGTAGTACTTTTTCTTGTAATATATATATATATATTTTAATATAATGTGGTACTGCTATTTCTAAAAGTATAAAGGATCAGTAACTCCTTTTACGTCAGTGTTTACTAGACGTAGCAGGTGGCAAAAATGTTTTCATCAACTGCTGAATGTCAGGTCAAGAATGAAATTTAAATCTCAAGTAACTGTACTTACAATTAGAAATAGTAGTAGTAGTAGTAGTAGTAGTAGAAGAAGAAGAAGAAGAAGAGGAAGAAGAAGAACATTCAACCATCTTGGTTGAACGAGAATAACAGAACAAGACAAGAAAGGAAACATATGCAGAGATTAGTTCACTTGTGCATCATATTTAGATTTGTTTTTTGTTTTTATTATATTGTCAGGAATGGTCTCTATCTCTCATTTTAATGGATTTATAAGTCCAAAGTTATCATGAGCTAAACTCAACTAAACAGGTTACAATATGATGAAGTAGTAGAGGGCCACCAGCGGAGACGATTGATAAATCAAACTCTTACCAAAGCCAGTTGAGAGAAGAGCGAAACATCTTTTCCATGGAGAAAACCTTTCAGTGCTGTGTTTTGCTCTTCTTTCAATGAAATATACTCTCCAGTTCTGACATTTTGTCTTCAAACAAACATTAGCCTGTTTCACTGAATGCCTGTAGCTGCCAGTAGTTCGTTAAAGGTGCAATATGAGTAAGAGTTTTGGTTGAAAACATTTTTAAAAACTAACTGAAATTATCAACAGAACGTGAAGAAATAACAGTTTTGACATTATGTCAAAGACGTCTATGTACTGTGTTGCAAAGATGTCTACTAAAGTTTGTATGCTAACCAGCTAGCAGAGATGGTTAGCCTGTCCTGGTCCAAAGCTCCTGCGCTAGCGGTGTAAACACCAACACTCCCATGTTGCGCCGAGCTCCTAGTCTGGACTGCTAGATGCACGGCGGAGCTACAGTTAGCAGCAGTAAGCAGTTACCCTGGCTGCCCTCTTTTTGTTTTGAGTATGACAGGTGGCCTATTCTCACACATTTCACTTTTAAAGGACGCTGGCTGGTCAAACCCACAGGTGCATTGCTTGAGGCCTGGCAAGGTAAAACATAAAGTGACACAATACATAATCCTGGTTCACTCAGACCCACTCATTCCTGATACTGTACATAAACAGGTGAACTGATAAACAGTCAGAACTTCTCACCTGTCCAGGTATGTTGCCGTTCATCTGTGCTCCACCACAAAGCTCATGGTGGTCCCGTCAAACGAGGGTGGGGCGATGATCCGGGGCCCTTGCTGGGAGGTGATACTGACGACCGGCTGCTTGATGCTGGAGAAGCCCTGCGGCGGCCTGCTGGCGGTGGCCTGCTGTTGAGCCCCAGAGGTCGCCTGGGGAGACTTCCCAGTGGCCATGTAGAAGGGACTCTCCATGTACATCCCCTCATTCTGCTGCACTGAGGCTTTCTCCACATTCTCCATCTCTGACTGCATCGACATCTGCGACTGCACCAGCGTCCGGGCTGGGATCATAGATGGTGTTGGCATGAAGCCTGGGTAGATCATGTAGGTGTGTCCATAAGCTCCTGGACTGAGCGCCAAAGGTGAGACTGGCATGGGCACTGGGGTCATAGGCGGTTGCTGCATGGGCACGTCCACATACTGGCCTGTCTCAGGGTCAAAGAGGCGCTTGGTGGTCGGCTGCACAGGAGTGTCCACCAGATAGTAGTTTCCGGTGGTGGGATCCAGGAGCATCTTCCTCTGGGTGGTCTGGAAGGGGTCCATTGTGGGTGTGGGGGTGATTGCTGGAGAGAAACAGTACATCTGAGGCTGATTGGTGGCCATGCTGAATGGCATGGAGTGGTAGATGGTAGCAGAAGGGATCTCTGGGGAGTGTGTCCCCATCACAATGCTGGAGCGTTTAGGGGACTGGTTGTGGTCGTCCTGTCCCCTGGAGCTGGATCCCAAGTGTCCTGAAGGTGTGGTTGGATGTGTCTGGGTTGTAAATGTGGACACTGATGATTTATCAGCAGATGAGGCTTGCTTGTTGCCGCTGGCGTGAGACTTGACCGGAATGGTCAGGTAGTTCTCGTTGTCAGCCAAGGTGCTCAAGAGCTCCTGCATGGACCTCTCTGACTCCTTTGATTCATCTCCTTCATGTCCACTTACCCTCGGCTGGCTGACTTTTAAGGATGCAGGCAGTTTTGGAGACTTTGGGACAAAGCATTTGTTGCTGAAAGGTGTTGGTGTGACAGCGCTTGGCTGGGGTGTCTTTGGGGTTGTGGAGGCCTTGAAGCTAGAACTGAGGCTGAACAGGTTTTTACTCCCTGTGGCGCTGGTGGTTTGCAGCGGCTTAGTAACTAGCCTTTCATCACGGCTGCTAGGACTCTGAAAGAGTTTGTCCTCTCGCCTCAGCAGGCTGTCAGTGGCGGGGGATGCTGCAACCGCTGGTGGCGTCTTGGCCACGTTGGACCCTCTCGCTGCTTCCTCCTCAGGTCCTCCATGCTCGGCACTGGATATCAATGAAAGCACATGGCTGTCTGTCAGGCGCCGGGGCTCATTCTTCCTTTTCCATTCATTTCTCTCAAAGACATAGAGCTGCTCCATGGTTTTCACAGCAGCCTGGAGTTTTTCCAAAGCCGCCTGGTTCGCCATCTTGGATTCAGGTTTCTTCTCTATGATGTCTGTTATTTTTTCCTGCCTCTTTGGAGCTATTCTGCTTTCAGTTTTCAATCCAGTGTCTCCCTCTGAAGAATTATCTGAGGTACCTATGGGTGCTCTCCCTGCTGCCTTTTGCAGTAGAGCACTTTTAGCGCCCTCTGGAGACGACCTGTCTATATCAAGTAGCTCCCGATCAGACAACTCATTAAGTTTTCCGTTACTATTTGTATTGACAGACTGACATTTTATCACTATAGGGGACACAGAATTAGGGTTGCGATAGGTCATTTGCTTCCTCTGTTCTGCCTGGCTGTCAGCAGAGGCAAAGCTGGATTTATTTTCGTTGTTATCCAAAGAAACAAAGTGATAGGAACTTTTCACCAATTTACGCACGTCTCTCACTTGGTGTATGGGCGTCTGCAGCTTTCCTTTGTTATCTCTAATGTCTCTGACCATGAAGTGCGGAACCTTATCTGAAGACTCACCCTTGAAAGCTGCAGCCAGCGCCTGGCATTTGAAGTCATCTGCTCTGATGAGGCTGGCTGCGTTACAGCCTATATTAGGCGCGCGCAGTTTGGAGACGCCAAAAGGCTCCGTTTTATTGTTTCTGACGCTCCTTAAGTTAATTTTAATTTCCGGAGATTTCGATGTAGCCACACTCCTGGTGTCTTGGATGTATAAAGTGTTGTCGGAGCGGAGTTTAATCCCTCCTCCGTCTCCACACGGAGAATAATTCCTGTTCTGCAGCTGCTGTCCGACTTCTCCGTCACTGGGCAGCAGTTGGATACTTGGCACAAACAAATGTGACATTTTAGTCAGTTTGCCGCTGCACGATGAGTACTGATCCCTCTCGCCCTCTTTGACGTTAACTGAAGGCGGCTTCTCCTGCGGAGTTTGATCGTTTTTATGATCCTTTTGAAACTCTAGCTCCTCGTCCTTCCAGCATCTGAACGCGCTATTTTGGCTGCGAAGCAGCGTGCTTTTGGACGCTTCCAATGCGCCTTTTTTAGCATCGATTCCAGCTTCATTCGCTTGCTCCAAATTAGTTTCTGGTGCGGGAGCGGCCGTCTCTTGTCTCCGAGAGTCGCTCTTGGTATCACATGAGCCACTGTCCACGATGTCCCCTAATTCATCCACGCACATTATGGTGTAGTCAGAGCTGCTCTCAGAAAACCTGGAGCCCTGTCTGTGCAGCTCCCTGCTCCCCTTCCCCCTGTGGCTGTCGCTCTCCTGGTGCACAAAGCACGGGGAAGGCGTCTGATGCGGCTCACTGATCTCCCCTCTTTCCATCTTGCGCTCCTGCTCGAACTGCATCTTCTTAGAAATCACATTTTTGAGCAGACTCGAGGCGAATATGGCTTTCTTGTGTGTGTCTTCCATGGTTTTAGTGGGCGGCTGGCTGGCCCCTCTCCTCTGGCTGCTTGGCAAAGTGTTGGTAACTTCATCTGTGGAACGTGATCCTGCTGCGTTTTGTGCAAAGTTAGTGCGTCTTTCTGCCTCAGACATTCCCGATTTGACATTGCAACGAAAATTCAAAGTCTCTGTCAGTCTGATGACCCCACTGTGGCCCTGACTGAATTTCCCCATCAGCTCTATTTTCTTTGTAGATGACGATGCGCCGTGGGGATTCCCACTCAGAGTGAAGATCTTGCTGGTGGGCGGTTGGATGCTTGCTGGTCTAATGCCCTTATAACCTCTGTTCTCTACATTCTTTGCTATTTCAAATGAGGCCGTAGAGTTTTGATGGGAAACAACACTTTTGTCCAGTCCCTGCGACATATTCATGTTGCCATATTTCAGGTCGACAAACGTGGACCACCTGTTTATCCCTATGCCATGCTCTGAAGCAGATGACTCACTGGAGGTGCTGAAATTAATGGCATCAAAGTAAGGGTAAGCCAGGCTCTTGAAGGCTCTGGCTGTCAGGTTGCGCACCTCCTTGTCAGCGTCGTCCAGCTCGCTGACAGCGCTGGACGCGCCGCTGGAATACCCGGTGACCTCTTTTCCCCTCAATTTGCGGCCAAAGTGTAAGCGTCCGGGCGCGGCTATGAAACACTTCGCCCTGTCACACAACGTCTCTGCCTTCCCATCAACTCCCCTCAACACATAGCGGCTCATGTCTCCGGAGCGCCTGGCATGATAAAGGATATTTCCCTGTTCTTGGATGTTGCCAGGGTCATTTATAGCTCGAGAAGTGGTTCTGATTGACAGGTGGATCTGTCCAGCACTGTTGCCACTGCACTGCTGCTGCTGTGGCTTTGACAAACTCTCATCTGAGCTGGTGAACTTGGCCGCGTCGCACAGATCACTTTCAAGCAGAGTGCTGACTGCTGCTGCTGCTGCGCCCTGAGAGCGAGGCTGGCGGTCGTCCCCCCTCTCCCCCGCCGCTCCATCACCGTCAAAAGAAGCGTAATCGACAAAAGAGTACACCTGGTTGGCATCCTCAATGTCCCAGCTGGCGGAGGAGCCCTCCCCGAGGTCGTAGTCCCCCTCATGATCAGAAAGCTCCGAGAGCTGGATCTCGTGCGTGGTAATGTAATGGGACTCATCCTCCGTTACGCACGGGACGCAGTCTGCGGAAAGCACCAAAGTAACATCATCATCATCCTCATAATCATCCGACTCACTTCTCCCGCTCCAATAATTATCACCACAGTGTAAATCCTCATCTCCTGGTGTGTTTTCTTCTATTTTGGGCACGTCGCACTCGCCCCTGTCTCCTGATTTGAGGCAATCCTCTGACATGACTTTAAGACCAGGACGGTGTGATGATGAGACTGGATCAGTGGGACCATCCTCTGCATCTTCTGCACATTTCCCGACTCCAGAATCCTCTTTCCTCTGAGTACCATTCTTGGTTTTAATCGGTAGCTCGTGGTTTGGTTCCGTTACGCACAGAGCACCGGAGTCGCTGCTTTTAATAGGGGCAGACATTTGGTTTCTTTCACCCAAAAGACAGTCTTTCTCTGGCTTTGCCCCGCTTGTGTCCACGTCCACTGACTTCAAATCGACGTATTTGCGTTCGTCTTGCTTCTCCGGCTCATCCTCCTTTCCGTGCGCTAGTTTTTGGAGCAGACTTTTGATCCCCCGGAGAGTCGCCGGTGTCTCCACAGAGCTTTGCTCAGTCTTCATAGCTGCACCGGCAGGTTTAGGTTTACATTGGGTGTCTGACAGAAAAGAAGCGGCAGAGATGGAGCCCCCCCAGGGTTCCTCAGTCTTCAGGCAGAGGTGGTGCTGCGCGCAAAGCTCCGGTCAGACAGACACTCGGATGACACTGAAACGCTCCAAGCATTCCAGCTCACCGCGAGATGAAGCCCAAAGCCGAGTATCTAAAAAGGACCAGAGACATTACTAACTACTGTCTGGGCCACATGGTTCTCAAGCTGGGGTCGAGGGACCAATGGGGGTCGTTGAGAGGAAAAATTAGATCATTAATAAACATCAACTTTTACTAGTCCTACATCATTAGTAATGAGTTGCATACTGTACCATATTATAGGTGATATATTTTTATAACATTAATTAAATAATTACACCCATTTTTTTAAATTTCTCATTATGACTTAAGTTGGCCTCAATCTTATTAGTGAACCCTGCTGGTCTAAAGTAATAAGGTACATTTACAGTACTTCAGTACAATACTGAGGTTCTTGTACTTGATCATTTCCATTTTATGTTACTCTATACTTTGACTCAACTCCACTGCAGATTGAGTTTTAAATGATTTAATAATTTAACAGATTTTTAAATGTTTATTTTCTACTTATCTTAGACAAGAACAGTTTTGGGACTTGATCATAAACAGAGACGGCTTTATAAGATTGAAGTTTCTGCAGTTACAGATAATGTAAAGTAGTTCATATATGATGACAAACACCAGTATTAAAGGAACGGTTAATCAACATTGCCTAAATATTCCTTTAATGCATAATGCATGTGACTCAAGTTCATTCTGCATAATGACTACATTTACTTTTGCTGTGACTACTGTGCATTCACTGAAACTTTTTACTTACTGTTTTCACTGAAGCAAATGATCAGAATACTTCTCTCTCCACGGCTGGTAAATAATGTAGAGCATTAAACACTGTTACATTCACATTTAATGTCCATGTAACCGTGTACCTATGAAAGCTTTATCAGATTGGCTTCCTTGTCACCAAAACACATGATATCTGGTCTACGGAAGGGGCGCACAAGAGTCCACAAGAAGCCCAGTGACAGCCTTATTTCTGCCTGACCAACAGATAACATGCTCGTGCAGACAGATGGCTCACTGGCTGTTTTTAAAAATACCAGTCAAGCTCAAATATAGGCACCGTGATAAAATGTGAAAACTGCAGCTGCGTTAGACAGGAGGGAATGTATGCAGGCTGTTGTGACACCTAGGATGAAGGCTGTGTGACAGATAAACACCCAAGTGACAACAACTCAGCAACAACACACCCCACGAGGAGTCAGCCGCTGTGCACGCCTGACTGCTGAAGCTCTCAGGGGGGTTGGTCTGTGTCAGTGGGGCCAGTCTTGGGTTCAGGGACCACAAGGGGCCTCGGAAGATGCCAAATAAAGGAAGTAGGTCACACTTTATTTTCCATCATCTTCCTCCTGGAATAATTGATTGGTCAGATGACAATGAACATGGGGGAGCTACATACTTATGAGTCCTTCAAGGCCAACTCCTGTGACCTCACAGTATCCTACAGCTGTACTCCTCTACTGCAAAGGCAGGATTCCAAATCTGTGCAGCAGAAGTTAAGATATAATCTCTTTTCTAGTTGCTACGGGTCTTCCAAACCCCACACTACCAGTTTGTCAGCTTTCTAATAAAATAACTGTTGTCCTCAAGCCCAAGGGAACTGATGTCTCCTTCAACAAATGGAAGAAAAAGGATGGGGACGGAGGAGGAGGTGACTTGCTCGAGGACTGTTCTGTATCCTTTTCTCCTCTTGGTTCAACCACTTTATTGGAGCTTACCTCAGCCTAACGTGGTTACTTTTGGAGTGGAACTTTAAACATCTGTGGCTTTGGCCAAGCAGGCCCACAGTCCATGTGAAACTGATGAGGTTAAAAAGCACATGACATCCAGGTGACTCTTCAGCACCACGGACAGCTCAACTTTATCAGTTCTGTCACTGCAAGATAAAACACAGTAGACAATTCAACAGCCCTGCACACCCACACACTGTTTCCAGTTGGTTTGGCTGATGAGATCTCAGTCAGGTGGAGATTGGAGATTATAAACCAGCTCCTCTGGTTTATAAGAATGAAAAAGTTTCAAGTTGTCCAGCTGTGGCAGTTGAAGTAAAACAGTGAGATGTTAATAAAGACAGCCTGTACACACCCATTGCTGACAGTCACAAGGAAACAGGGCTTTAAAGGAAATATATTGTGGTTTCAAACACACCAGCAGAGCTGACGCAGGAACACTGTGGGCAGACCTGCTCAGGTCTGTGACAGCTGACCAATCAGAGCACTGAGTTCCGACAGATAAAAGTAAAAAATAAAAAATAAAGGTGTGAACCTGAAAATTTTACTAGACGACGTGTTTTTATGTGTATTTTTAAAAAATGTTATTTGATTAATAATTTCCATAACATAACAAACAAAAGAGCAACAGACAAGACAAACAAATATAAAGCAAAAAGCATCAGACCCTCAGCAACAAAACAGTCCAACAACATCCTGTTAATCACAGCTGCATGTGGATTAATGCTCCTATCAGTTCCTGTACATCGAATGTGCATTTGGAAAGGATCTACTCATGGTCAGTATAAACAGGAGGAATGATTACAGCAAATAAAAACGTGTCAGTGTTCATGTAGGCTCCTGTTGTTTTCAGATAGATTTGAAAAAATGTGAACCCATCTTTTAACTGCAGACTGACATGAGGACCATCATTACAGAGACACAGACAAAGATAAGGATAAGAGACAGCTGAGATAAAGTCTGTGAACATGACATCAGCTGGACACTCACTTTCTATGACAGTTACAGTTACATAGATGACAGATGTTTCTGGTTGTAATTTCATCTGGAACCTTTAGCAGGGTGTTGTGCATGCTCTGTGGATGACTTTAGAATATTTATTTATGAATAAGAGTTTGAGTGTTATACAGAGATTTGACCATAAATTAGTCCAATCAGGTTCTTCATTCAAATGTTGTAGCTTCTTGTTTCTTAATGATACAACTGTATGAGGCTTTTTAACGTTTTCAATAGAAGATGTGCTGTCTCTTCTGAGAAAATGGAAACTCTAACCTCTGAAACATACTACAAGGAACCTTTAACTGATTATGACACAGTCTTAATTCAGTACTGATGCCTCTTTATGACCTACATAAGCAAACAAGACCATCAGTGAGAAGACTGTGTATTTCTGTATGGTTATGATTGTTTTGCTGTATGCCTGTCACTGGGTTGGATTCTGTCTTATCCAGGGTGGAGTCCTAAAATTAAAACTTTTTTTTTCATGGTGGAGTTGTGATGATGACCCGGGGAGTCTCAGTGTCTGAGGAGCTGCTCTGTAGTCTGGTGGTACGGCACTAAAACAAAGTTCACATTGTTTCACCATCATCGTATTACAGTAATTGATATGAAATAGCAACAAAAAGATACGTTATCTCATCACCATGCATCCCACGAACAGCTGTGTTTCAAAAAGAAAAACAGTATTCTGACAATATTCAAGCATCTTAGCACCAGGGTTAATGGGAGACATAGATATTTAAATGACTAGAACCACCACTGTAGCTGAGCGTCGGGGAGTCCAGTCTAATTGGAATGAATAACTTGGCATGCAGATGGTTGGCTGGTAGAGACCCTGAACTCACCACCAGGCTATGAAGGGGGTTGTGATGTCTGCTGTTGGTAGGCAACAAAACCTCCCCATCCCCATCCCCCCACCCCCACCCAGCAGTGTAATACAGTAGATGCTGGGTGGGAAACCAGAGATGACCCTGAGACTAAGTGGGAGAAACTTGGCTCTACAAGTAATACAAGTATCCAACTATCCAACCTATATACTACACTCATATGAGCTGATGTTGGAGAAAATATATCATCTGTGGTCATATAATGCAGGTGTTGTGTGCTTTAGCTTTTTCTGAACACATTTTAGTTTCAAGCGAGAGTTGAGCTCAGAGGACTTGTTACAATCCCTTAGAATAATCAGCAGTACCTGGCGTCTTGAATGGGGGAGGGGTAGTCACGTCATCGGGTCCATGACACCTCCAGCGGGCTCAATGGCGTCACCTGGCACCCCAGGTTTTCCCCCCTCCACTTTTACCCCTCTTGCTGGACCTCCTGCAGCCCAGTTGGAGTCCTTTCTCTTCCCCCAAAGCCAGTTGGTGCTTCGCTCAGCAGCCTCTGATAGCGACTTGATGGCTTATCGGAAGGCTTGTCCTCAAACCCCCATTTTCTTCAGGAGCCTGGTTATTGACGTGGCTACAAACCCTCTACAGCCATACTCTACAGGGAGCACCGTGTTGTTCTCCCTCGACTGCTATGCCTGCGTTCTTCAGGCTTTTACAATCGTACGCTTCACCAACTGCAGCCTCCCACAGTACCGTGAGCTCCACGATGTACAGAGACTTCTGAGATTAGGTGTAACGATCTCCAGTGGAGACTCTGACATACCCTCCGCCTCAGCAACCATCTGAGAAATTACAGAGGGTGAGGCTAACACTCCTAACATTAGGCATGCCAACTGCTGCTGACTTGTTCATACAAGGTACCATAGGGTGCCCTTCACATTATTGTAGGCCCAGTTTAATGTAGTGGTCCCTCCCCCATCTCTCTTTCAACTAAAGTGTTCTCTATGTTGACGACCCCTGGTCTAGACTTTTCAAGAAGAGGCCCCATGCCAAAAGGGATGCTCAGTTTATTTGGCCCTACATATATGTGAGCAAATATTCACTCTTTCGACACTGAACAAGAGCAGGCTGAGGCCAAGATGGCTGACAGTCACCTTCCTGATGTGCTTCCAAACTCTTCAACTCCAAGACTTATACCTGACCTGACAGCCATTCGTCCAGTGGCTCCCAATGGGTGACACGCCATCTTTTTGAAGGATACTTTGAAGCATAACTACCACACAGCAAACCTGGGGCCAGGAATAATGTAATGAATGGTGAGGGGGGTACAGAGGGGGGTTTAATAGGGGTCTGGAGCTGCTCATTTTGCCCTTAGGCTTCCAAGCAGGTAAATCTGGGCCTGCCACACAATATACATGATATTATGCAATAATAATGCATGTACAAAAAAATCATCCCAACAAAATTCAAATTGCATGTTAACATTTGCAGTAAACACAAACTTACAGTTTCCAGTGTAGTCCACATGACATTGGTTAGAAATGAGATGATTAGAAAACAAAAATAGAATCATAAATGGGACACTCAGCTGCCCTGTTTGTGTAGCTCAATCCCATTTAAATGTCAGAGTCTTTCAGAGTGATTCATTTCTAAGACGAAGAAGTTTTTAGGCCTGGTGAAATTACAACTGTCTGCTGGCCCACAAAAAAACTTCAGTTGTTGCTCCTAACGTGGACTGGAGCTGAAATACTGTAAACCCAGTCACACAAACAGGATATATTTAGAGTACTATTTTGGAGAGACAGCCTGGTGACTGCAGGTCTTGAGGAGATACAGTTACTTCTGGAGTCCACATTAAAACAGCAGGCAGTCAATCATGTTGGGCCATTAGTCGAAAAGGACTACGACGAAAACTTAATTAATGAGCCGAGTGCACTAATAAATACAGTCCACTGTATGTCTCCTTGACAGCAAACATAAATATATATGCATTTATGTATATATATGTATACATATATGTAAAATAGAGTTTTGGGTTCTGTGAAGTCATAAAAGAACTTGTAAAAGCTATCTGTGTCTCACAGCACAGCCGGATGTCTTCTTTAGCAGCTAATAGAGTCAGCATGAGTCCTGCATGAGTCAGGATTAAAGGGCCGCTCCGCTGATTTTACACATGAGGATCAGTTTACTAATCACAAGGAATACTACTCACTCCTGTAGAAATAGTTGAGTCATGTCCAGTGCTGGGGAGTAGTTAGTGACATTTAACAACGTAATGTAATTAATTTGTAAAATGAATGAAAGGGCAATCAGCTAAAGTTACTGAGAAAAATTATGTAATATTGTACATAGATTATTTTCAGTATAAAGCTTACATGAAGAAAATTCTTTCATATCTGTAAACTCAGTTTGAGTTTAAAATGATCCCAGTCAGGATCCAGTTTGCCTTCTGCAGGAAAGGAAATCCACATGTTGATGTCCCGGACAGAAAAGGCATGATTATGATGATTATGTTAAGTCTTTTGTTTATAAACTGAGAAGAAGTTGACCAAGAAGAGAGCCCTTTAGTCTTTAATATAGAAGATTTCTCCGTATTTCTGATAACACATTGCTCACAGTTGGAGAGATAATATTTAAACCACTGCAAAGTTTTATCAGAGAAATGAAATTTCCAAAGAATATCATGATTTCATGAGCAATAAAATAAATAAATAACCAATAAAACATACAATATGTAACTTCTGCTGCTAGAGGGCTCTCCACAAAACAAAACAAATAATGTTTGTAGAGTGTCGTGTGGAGCAGCGGGCAAGAGCTGCTGCTCAGCTGTTTAGAGCCGGCTATAGAGTCTGGATCGGAGCCAGACCTTCTGGAGGAATAAACACATCAGTTTCTGCTCTGATCTGGAGCCGTTTACCAACGGGAGGAGAGCTCAGTGATTACTTTTTAACTTTTGGGATTAAAAAGTGGATTTATCTTCACTCCTGTTTATCAGCCTGACTGCAGCAGTGATCAGTGGAGGTGACCTCCATTGTTGGGTGTTTATGTTCTGTAATGTTGACTGCTGACTGGAGCTGGAGGGGAAATGTACTTTACTTCATGAACGTAACGTTACAGAGAGGAGAGGGGGGAAAGAAAAGAGACTACTGAATTCACAGAGAGTTTACCTGAATTTAACCACACAGACACACACACCTTCAGTGTGTGCTGTTACTCACTAACGTTAGCTCGGGGCTAGTGTACAGTAAAGTAAACTGCTGATTTATAAGGGAGGACGGGGTAAGACTCAGACTATGGAACTTTAAAATCCAACAGGTGACATCATTAGCAACTTTTAAATCTTCTCTTAAAACCTTTTTTTTATAGGAAGGCATACGGCTTCTTAATAAGTTTTGGATATTATCATTTTACTCTAACTAGTCCTTGGTTTACCCCATGATCTTTCATAATTCTCTGTTGTTTTTTTCTTGATTTGTGTTGTTCTTTATCTGCTCTAACTTTGTTTAGAAAAGTGCTGTATAAATGAAGTTGTTATTATAAGATTCAGCCACTTTTTACATTTGATTATTTTACTACAAAATAAAAGTATATTTGTTTCAAATAATAGTTACTATATATACCTCTGGTTGTTGTGCACCAATGGAATAAAAAAACAACAAGACAACTTATGAAACTCTGATGGTTTCAGAACAATGACCAATAAAAAAAAAGTAGTCCTATAGCACAACTTGCCCCAAGGTGGGGCTAAAATGAGCCTGGGTTGAGGTAAATTGAGGCCTCCAAGGGTTGACAGCCATCGTTAAATACTGAATACATAAATGACACAAAGTCAAACAATTTTGAGACAATTTTGAACTTTATTAATGCCATCAACTTAACAACGTCAAAAACTCAAACCATATGTTTAAACATGCTAAATGAACATAGCAGTAGTAAGTAACCTGCTGAGCTTCTGTGTTCATAAATGAATTGAGTTGTTTCATCATCTCATTGTGTCATAAACAAACTGTGGATCTTGGCCTTGTTTTACCTTCACCAATTAGATTCTTTCTGCCTTAAACACTCCAACTTGCTATCACAGACCAAAAAATGGACTCCACAGCAGTGGCAGAAAGGTCATGACTAACAGTATGAACTCTGTCGTGGGGTTCTTGAGTGCAGCGCAGCACCTGATACAGAAAATGAGCTGTAATTTCAGAGAGGATATGATAGTGTGAACAACTATCTGAGTTCAGAGACCTTAGAACCACACTAATCTGTTTTCCATCTGTCACTGGCCTTTCATCAGCACAGCGAGGGGGCAGCAGAGATATTAAAAGATTAGACATGTTCATATCCATCATGTGCTCTTGAATCTAAACTTCACTCTAAACTGCCAAGAAGTCTAATTATGTGTCCACCTGTGGTGGACTAGAAGCCTGTGCATGTGTTACTCCCTACCTCTCTGAATACAGGCTGGAATTACCTGCAGTCCCCCGCTGACCTGAGAAGAAATACAAGATTTCATTGTCTTGAAGCCCCACTTAATATAATTAGGGAATCCAAATCATAGAGCTCATGTCAGTTTTTACATGTAATATTATTTTTTACTAGCCCCTGAAACAATAACAAGGAGCTCTGTGTTGTGCTGGAAGTTAGTTCATGTTAGCAGACTCCATTTCTAAACTAATGTTAGCTGCTGTTGCTCTCTGTTAGCGGAGCAGAGAGAGGCACTGAGAACGTGCATAATGTCACATCCTTTAGACTGTTGCAGGACATCTGACCTGAATCAATTGTTACATAGAGCCCCTTTAAAGGACCTTATGGCCAACACACAAACAGGAATGTAAAAATGACAGTTTGTGGTTTCAGGGGGAGGTAAATGCTGGAATACTTGTTGGTGAACCACAGTCAGGTGCAGCTTTCTGGAGTTATCACAGTGAGGTTGTCAGGTTTGGGACCATCTGGCTGAACAGACACCAGGAATTTAACTGTTATTCAGTAGTTCAAGTAAATAATCCCCTCTAAAACCACAGCTTATCTTTTTTACTCATTATGTTTGTTTTTAAAGAAATGTAAGAAAAGCACAATGTTTCAGAATTGAGAGAAACAGACACTTTTATTTTATTATCTAATATAATCCAAAGTGAAGTGTCAGATAAGAGATAAGTTGTCATTGCAGAAATGTTATATCTCTCCTCTCTGACCTTTGACCCTGGTAGCTTTTTCTGCCCCTCACACAGAGGGACAACGTAGTTGTGTGTTAGTTGTGTTCTGCATGTTTGTAAAGCAGGCTGAGTTCAACTGATGTATGAAGCTTTCTTTGTATTTTCTGCTGCAGTGACACATTCAGACAAGAAAAAGAAGAAAGTTGGAAGAAAGGCTGGAGCAACAGTTTAAAAACTCCTCACTGAGTTTTATGAGCTTCAATAAAATCATGCTGTATTCAAACTGAACTGCTTCTGTGCTGTTTGTGTCTTGTTCAGTCTGAATCTTTATGTTGAATGTGAAATCTGCAGGGGGAGTTCATTATTTCCACCACTAGAGAGCAGTGCATACTATTTTATTGAGAGCAGCATCTGCAGTGGTGGAATGTAACCAGTGTTTTTTGTTTTTTTTTTCTTTTCTAACATCTGTTTATTGGTGTTCTTGGAAACAACAGGACAACCATACTTACATACATACATACATACTTACATACATACTTACATACATACATACATACATACATACTTACATACATACATACATACATACTTACATACATACATACTTACATACATACATACATACTTACATACTTACATACATACATACATACATACATACATACTTACATACATACTTACATACATACATACATACATACATACATACATACATACTTACATACATACTTACATACATACATACATACATACTTACATACATACTTACATACATACATACATACATACATACATACATACTTACATACATACTTACATACATACATACATACATACATACATACTTACATACATACATACATACATACATACATACTTACATACATACATACATACATACATACTTACATACATACATACATACATACATACTTACATACATACTTACATACATACATATATACATACATACATACATACATACATACTTACATACTTACATACTTACATACATACATATATATACATACATACATACATACTTACATACTTACATACTTACATACATACATATATACATACATACATATACATACATACATATATACATACATACATACATACATACATATACATACATACATACATACTTACATACTTACATACTTACATACATACATATATACATACATACATATACATACATACATATATACATACATACATACATACATACATATACATACATACATACATACTTACATACTTACATACTTACATACATACATATATACATACATACATACATACATACATACATATACATACATACATACATACTTACATACTTACATACTTACATACATACATATATACATACATACATACATACATACATATACATACATACATACATACATACATACATACATACATACATACATACATACATACATACATACATATATATATATACATACATACATACATACATACATACATACTTACATACAAATGAAATATATTTTGATATTGGCGGTGACACACGCAAAACAATGAAGATGTTACCATGAAATGATCTCACAAGTGATAGGCTACCAACACATGTCATTAAAACACGGTTAGCCTGTTAAACCATTAACCGTTCATCTTAACTTTTCTATCAGATTAATGACAGGTTGCCAGATTTTCTGAAACAGTCCCTCCCTGTTTGACAGAGTGAATCTAATTTTCTCTGGATAATAGATAATGTGTAGTACATTCCCTAATTCCCTCAGCCACATGTCAAATGTTAGGGGCTTCTAAGATTTCCACATTTGTGGTAGTCATTTTCTGGCTAGCGGTGTGGATAGAGAGATGATCTGGGCTTCATGCCTGTTCATCAACCCACCTGGTTCAACCATCCCAAACAGTGCAGTTAGAGGGGCGGGGGAGAACTCCTTGTAAAATAGGTTTCCCACAGTTCATCTGAGATCTCTATACACAATTCATTCTGCCAGGCTTCCCTTAAAGAAACTGACAATGGGCTATTTAAATGTTGTTAAATGTTCTGTTTAGGGAATGTTTGATAAAAACTACAGTGACCAGCTGGTTTTGAGCCTGAGCCTTTTCTAAAAAAGAAGATTTACATTTCTGAAGTGTTTTTGAAGATTTAAAACTTTTGGTGGCGCCGGTGGGTTTGGAGATGAGTGACAGAGCATTGTTGCTTTGGTATTTTCCTCATCGTTCAAACATATTAAATAGTCTTTTTTCTAGATTTAACAAGTTAACTGTCGTTCTGACTTTAATGGTAAGAAGCTTTTAAAGCTGTTTTGTGTGGAAAATATCAGCATGTCAGGAATTTACACTTTTTCTTCACTTGCAGTGCGAGGTTATTATGAGACAGTGGTGTTCGTGAAGGTCTTCAGCTCATTCCTGCTGCTAATCCTAATGTTGTACACATGTACACTGTGTGTGTGTGTGTGTGTGTGTGTGTGTGTGTGAGTGAGTGCGGCTCATTGTTCTCCCGCTGCTCCTCTCTCTCCTGAGTCTGTGTTTTGTTGGCACACGGCTACAGTCTGTAGATAGACGTCCATAGCATAGACAGCAGATAGTTTTCTTTCAGGGGGCTGGGACTGTCTGACGTCACTCTCACACATGGAATGTCCACTTCCTACTCGCTGCACAGTGAGAAGTGTAAGAACCAGCTTGAGGAAGCAGAAGAAAACACTGATATTGCTGCATTTTCTCTGCCTCCACTTGTGAAGGACGATGAAGTAAGAGGCGGGTCTCTGTTTACTGGGAGAAAACTGCTGCAAGGAGCCAAAAAACTGCACCTGGAAAAATGAGTCTCCTCAAAGTCAGACAGGGATTATGAGCAGCTTCTTTTACCTGCAACACAAGGACCAGAAGGAGACTTCAGAAGGAGAATGTGAGTGAGTGTTCTCGCTGTGGGAGGAATGTTCTGTATCTGCAGGGTGTGTTGAGGAATGCCAGGCTGATCACAAACAAAGCTTCTTTTGCTGTCAACTTTCTAGGCTTAAATCCTGTAAAGAAGGATTAGTATCCAGCATGATTTCACAAAACATATGCAAAGAGTTTAAAACGACCTAGGGAGATTTGCTTGTCTGCAGTCAGCCGTTCAAATTTTCCATCTGTGCTGATGTCATGTGCAATGAAGGCATATTTTCCTCTGTTTTAGGGAAGATTCAGGAAAACTTTATCATAACCATGCTTAATACATTGCAAATTTCTTGCTAATTAAACTTTAACGACACCTTGTCAGCAGTCTCACCTTTAATTTTGTGACATCACTCTATGTCACCATGTCACACATTTGTATAATTTATGACTAGCGGATAGTTTGGCATGTAAGAATTGATTTAGCACGGCTGCTCTGGTGTTGTTGGTGGTGCTGGCTCAGGCATATGTGAGCTGACCAATCAGAGGTCTTTAAGAGACAGGAGCTAAAACAGAATGTTTCAGATAGGGGGTGAATACAGAGCTGCAGGATGGGACAGGATGAGAAAACACATGTGGTTTTTGAACATTAAAGCATGTAAACCTGTTCTAGCAGTAACCCAAAATAAAATGATGAACCTGAAAATGAGCAGAATATGTCTCCTTCAATATGAGAGGGAAAGAGAGTTAATAGCTACAGTATATCTAATGTTCAACATCTTTCAGTGCAAGCTTTTATATGTGGAATAAGAGTCAGTCAGTCAGTCAGTCAGTCAGTCAGATGACTCATGGGGATATCATAATAAGCAGCAGATGTACAGCAAACAGATCGTCCTGACATTGGAACTTGTCATAACATGAAAAGCTCAGGAGTAACTAATAAAACTGTCTGGAAGCCAGCCCATAATGAATCAACGCAAACAGGATGCTAATTTTGATTAGCTTGTCGGTGCACTTTTTCTCTCTTACAGGCTCAGCTTCAGGCTCGCCTACATTTTCTCTTATAACCTGTTCCAGTTCTGTGGACACACGTGGATACTGGCCAATAGCATCGCCAGGTTTCTCACATTTGGTCAAGGTAAGATTTATCAATGCAGAACATTCAGCTTCAGGCTCCAGCAACTCAGAGTGAACAGCCCAGTGGATTCATATGTACAATATTAGAGGCTTTTTGAGCTCAGTAAGAAAGAGCAGCTCATTTAAAGGAACAGTTCACCCATAAAAGAAAATTCAGTCATTGTCCTGGTCTGTCTGGAGACTCGGATCACAGCAGATGAGCTGTATGGAGTCATTTTAAACCATTTTCTCTTCTTTTTTTTTTTTTATTTGTTTTTTTGCGTTTTAAAGTCCCCAGCTACTTCAGTTGTTTAGGAGAATGCTGCAACACTGTTTTTACAACTTCACCTGACTTTCCATCAGCATGAGGAGAGGAGATGATGATGGAATTTTCATTTTCGGTTGAACTGCTCCTTTAAATCATGATTGATTGATCTCAGTAGGACAGGACTTCGATAAGTCTCAATTGGCACAAGTTAGCATGATAAAATCAGATTTTTCACTTTGCAGATGCTTTAGCAGACACATTTTACTCTGTTGGCTTCGTGATGAGTCTGTGCCAGCTGCTCTCCATCCTGGAGCTCTTCCACATCGCAGACAGGATTGAGAAAGCCAGACTCCTTCCTCGCTTCATCCAAGTGTGTATCACAGCTCCACCTCTTACTGGAATTTGATTATTGATCATGCAGATCTTATAAATATGTAATAAATATGTAATCAAGAGCTCTTTATCAGTTTGATGGGCTTGGTGGATAGTGCATGTTCTCTGTTCTTCAGGTTATGGAGAAGAACCTGCTGCTGATCATGATCATCATGCTGGAGGAGATCCAGAGTAAACCAGTTGTGTGTGTTCAGTTCTTCTTGTGGAACATTCTGGACCTCCTACGGTATTTCACAAATATTAAATTAATACTGTATGGTTTGTTTTTGCCGAGGGTTAATAGCATAAGTCAGTTGGGGTGTCTGTTATCTGTTAGTTTGGTCTCATCCGCCGATATTGGCCTATTACAGATGTGTCCATATCAGCACACCTGTTGCCGGTATGGGTTGATATGAATAACTCTGTTTGTTAGAGATAATGCAAAAAAAAAAAGGAACTGTCCTGCCTCCCTCACATACCTTTGTCGCAAGTGTTTGATAATCACATGTGAGGGATCATTGCTATAAATGTGTGTATATCAGTCGATATCAGAACGTCCCTAATATCAGTCATTGGCCCCAAAATTATAGTGTTGGTCCGGCTTTACTCTTACTTATATTGTTGAGTTGTGTACTTATATTATCCCAAATGTTTCCAACAATGTTCAAGCCAGAGAAATCTGTGATTTTACTCAAGGTAACCGTGCGTTTCATTTGGTAACCGGTCACTATAACCTCCAGATGGGAGTCGGAGTGAGGGAGGAAGTCAGAGATGAGACTAAACATAACTTAACACGGAGTGAATAAAACTCAGAACATGACGAGTCGAGTAGATATATTTTCATCAGCAATAGTGGAGGGTTAACATTGACAACAACTCCCATGATTGATGATGCTACTGTACCTATACTGCACGCCATTGTACTCGGGCGGGATCCAGCAGGCCTGACTTCACCAACATATTTATCTTTTCATCACTTCTTAATTAATGTAGCTTTATTAACTTTGCAGTAGCTCTTTCCAGTCAGCTGATTTGTGTTTGATTGTGTTGAAGTGTTTGTGAGCATGTGGTGCGAGTCTCCTCTCACTCCTCCTGTCTCTTGTAAAGCGTGCTAATCTGTTGATCATCTGATGTAGTTGCTTGTGAAGTTCATGTTGCCATACAAACATTTTATTGCTGCAGGCGTCCATGTTTTCTCAAACAGAAGCAGTGGGACGCATTCAGATTTAATGCATTTTGCTGGAATACAGACTTGGATCTATCGACTTCTGACTTGCACTGGACTGCAGGGTTCCTCTTTTGTTTTGCTTGACAGACCCCCAGTGGCATTTTTGTATTTTGTATTTTATTGTGTTACCCTCAGTTCCATTGCATCATCCTCCATATTGTAGCCTCTAGGTATGTCTGGACTAAGCTAAACTGTTAGTGGTACCCAGATCAAAAACTTGCTGTAGAGCCTCTATCATCCACCATAAAGTCAAACATTTTCTGGAAAATCCCCCAAATGAACTCAATATACAGTAAAATACAGTAGTTGAGGAGTTAAAACTAGATTTTTTTTAGCAACAGGCTGAAACCAAAACTGCATACTTTTAGGACGATAACATATATTTATGGTATACTAAGAATTATGTTGTTAATAATTGATCTAAAGAGCAGAGGTCCTTATGTGCCCAGCTGAGATCTTACTGTGTCTTACTTACTGTTGAAACTGGACTGAGTGTCAGTCTGTTTGACTAATGAGTTCCACTTTGTTTTCCATTAGTCGTTATACTGTAAACTGAGCAAACGAGCAACAAGCATATTTTGAAAGAATATAATATTCTATAATGTGGTAATTTAATTAATTTTCTGCTTCAATATGTATTACAGTAAGATATATGTTTTGTAATATGGTGTCTTGTAATCCCATGTGAGATGAGCATGTAATGAAGTAATGAAGTAGTGCAACTCACTAACAGCTTTACAGTTTGGCAAATTGCCTGCTGTTCTTCATGAAGTGGATGTTCAGCTCATGTTGACTATAAATAAACTGGCAGGTGTACAGAGAGCTGCAGCAGTATCATAGATCATGGTGAACAACATGAGTGTAGAAGAATAGTCTTTCCTCCAAGATCCAGAGAGGTCTGCTCAGTGTGACAGTGATCACAGCGATGTCTCGCTATAGAACAGTTCTGACCAAATCACCTGTCAGTTATTGAGTCATACTGTGTCATTTTGCCCTCATGAAACATTTCGTTTGATGACAGGTACCCACACGAGCTCTTGTGTCTTTTGGACAAACCATCCATCGCCATGCTGTGGACTCGCTACACACTCTGGATCCCCGTATACATCCTGTCAGTGGCCACTGAAGGTGACTGAGCCGCTTCATCAACTTCATTTTATTTACAAAAACAGGCCAAATGGCTACACAGGTCTCAGACTGTATCCCACTACATTTAGGATCATAAGCTACAAGTTATATTAGTTATACCGTAGCTGATCTGACACTGCTGAGCCGTATGAACTACTTTAATGTGACAAAGAAACGAAGGAAGTTGTGTTGGCATACAGGAAATGAGTTGGCAAAGCAGAGGAGATGATAAAATGTCAGGAAGTGTGTGAGGAAAGTACATCCGGCCTCTGCTGAGTGTGTGAGGCTCAACACAAGTTCACTGCAAAGTCACACAACACATATAGTGTGTCTTTAGTCAGAAATGTTCTTTATTTGACTGCTTTGGACAGCTTCTTAACAGGGCAGTAAAGAACATACTGTGTTCAGTGTGAACACAGGGAGAAAAAAATGTCCCCTCTTACCTGAAGTGCTATTAGTTGAGAGTTTTGGAGATATCCGCTGTAGAGAGGTCTGTCTACATGATAAATATTATTACAGGTAAGAGGGAAAATGTGTATTTTTGATTTTGTAGTGACCCTTCCCTTTAAAGGAATAGTTCGGCATCTTCTGTGTTCCTGCGTGAGAGTTTGTTTTCTTCTTCCTCAGGTGTCACTATATACCAGGCCGTGCCTTATGTTGAGCCAACAGCACCAAACTGCAACCCATTGAATTCAACAGTGTCATCACACATTCACCTACCCTTCCTCCTGATGCTCTACCTGCCTGTTCTTGCTCTGGGTAAGCTGAGTTAGTCAGCGTTCAGCCTGAAACACCTTCACTTCTGTGTCGGAACAATGAAAGGGATTGTGCTGTATACAGGCCAGACAGTTTGAGGGCTCTTCACACCACAAAACACCATACTCATGGTGAACAGCAGCTGGTGAGCTTACACTGAGACAAGTGGTAGTAAGTTCTGAAGAGCTCACTGGTAAAGAACTGAAGTTACTGGTGAGTGAGGCTCTAGTCTACTGGAAACAGCTGTTTGTTTAATCGAGTAGCGGCTCAATGCGCCTCGATAAGTAGCAACTCCAACCAAAGAGACTCCTGAAAGTTTACGAGCAAACAAATCATTCAGGAGAAACTCCACCTGATTACACCGGGCTCATTCCAGGCCAACTCGCCCAGAATTGATGGATCATGTATTTTCTTGGAAACATTCATGCAAAAACTTTAATTAAATTAATGGGACCTTGTAAAATCCTGAAGCTGTATTCCAAACACATTTTTGAAGTTTGGCCATCGGAGCTCAATTTCAGCATTTTTGTGATATTTGCAGTCTAAACCTCAGCAACTGCTTGTTTTTCACTAGATTAGCTTTGGCGTGTGTATTGAGCTGAGGAACTAAGACTAATATTTTGTCCGAAGAGAACAAGAGAAATTCTATATGCAACAAACCAAACCATTATAAGCTGTAACTCGCAAATTTCCTAACCCCCATGAAAAACAGGCTCAACAGGTATCAGACAGATAGAAAACTTTAAAGGTGCTAAATGTTAAACTGACATTTGACTGGTGGTCACAGTTCAGCACCCGCATGTTAGAACAAAACAAACCATGCATGTGTAGTGATGATGTAACATGTACATTCTGCATACGAGAGGATGAACATCTTGGCTATTATTTGTTTCAATAACTAGTAGAGTTGGGAATGAGAGGCGGGCGCTGCCAGGCCGGGAGTAAAGGCACGTTGTGTGTGTGTGTATGTTCTGACTTATGCCACTTTTACGGGAAAACACCAGAGTCAAGACAACATTTGCATGAAAATACAACTTACTTTGGGCTTGGGCTCCTGATGAAGTGTTGAGGGTTCGGTAGACCTGTTTTCATGCAAATGCAGTCTTGACTCTGGTGTAAGTCAGAACACACACACACACAACCCTGCTCTCTGTCTCTATAAACAGGGCGGTCCAAAGGTTCAGAAGGGAGGGGGCTCACATGCACTAACATGCACGAGCAGCCAGACTGGCTCCAAAGAAAAAAAAAAGAGAAGCTCAAAAGTTAGAGAGAGAGTGACATCACTCTCTGCTCAGGACGTCTTTACTCCTCTACATCTTGACATAGTAAACAGTTGTTTCCTGACATCTACAGTGGCTGAATGTTGTATACTGGACCTTTAAAGTCAACACAGTACTAATATGTATCTATTAAATAAACCCACCGGATGTGAAAAGTTTTAAAAAATATAGCTGTTTCCCAAAAATTGTTTTTCAGAGTATAGCTTTTGCTGTCTACAGGTGCGTAGCAGAAGGCCGAAGGGCGAAAAAATCAGGGAAAAGACTCCCGCACACTGTCCACTTCACTTGCAATTAAGTTTATTGATAACAACGTTTTGGTACTAAGACCTTCATCAGGTTATCACTTTAGATAACTGTTTACATAACCTGATGAAGGTCTAAGTACAGTAAAGTAAAATAGCTAAATAACAAAAAAACAAGGAAATTTAAATAATTCTTGGACAAACTGACAAAGTATTTTGAAAATGGTTCTTTTTCAGCTCTCAAGCTTTATTAAGCTGTATTTTAGTGGAGATATGATTTTTTGATAATGAAATATTTTTCTTTGGGCTAATAAAAGATTGTTTTTAAATGTCTTTTATTAGATTTCTGTAAACATTTAAACAACTCTTTAAATGAATACATGTTGTAAATGATTAATTAATACTGAAAAACACTGGTGTTGTCTTTTCAGGGGCCTCTGTGACAGTGTGGCAACTGCTGAAGGAGAGACAACACCACCTGGAGAAGTGGAAGAAGATGAAGAGGAAATAATACCTCAGGCCATGTTTGGATGGTTTAAAGGGACAGTTCACCTTAAAAAAAAAACAACAACATATTTTCCCTCTTACTTGGAGTGCTACTAATCCACCTAGATTGTTTTGGTGTGAGTTGAGAGTTTTGGAGATATCAGCTGTAGAGAGGTCCGTCTTCTCTCCAATATAGTGGAACTAGACCTGGTTCCTCAAGACAGACCTTGTTGTGAGCAGTTTCATTTGGGAATTTTTTTCACATTTTTTGTATCACCGCACAGAGGGAAGCTTGCATCTACTCATGGACAAGAGGCTAGCTAACTAAGCAAGCTAACATTGGTGGACACCATTTATGTTTACATCTTTTGCTGTCAGGAGTCGGCCATGAGTAGATGCACACTTCCTCCACAGTGATACGGTGTAGTTCAGGAGATAAAATAGTTCCCACAAAGCTGCTGAGTTTTTCAAATGCATTTTTGGATCGACTATATAAAAAAGAATGAAGGTATTTATGTCTGATATCTCTAAAAGCTCACACCAAAACAATCTAGATGGATGAATGGCACTAAAGGTGAAAGGAAAAATATGCATGTTTGATTTTGAGGTGAGTTTGAGGTCGTCAAGACATGTCATCATTAATATCTATATTAGAAGATCTTGAGCTCAAAATCCACAAAATGAAATTCAAACTGATTAAAATGTCCGTATTTGATGAACTTTTAATAGGCATACATTGTTTTGAGCACATTCCTCTGGACATTGTCATATGTGAGTGAAGCAGAGCTACAAAGCAGTGCAGTTTGTCTTCAAGTCCTTGATGCTGCAGTGAGCCTCAGCTGTGTCCACACATGCTGTGGTAACAGTGTGTTGTAGCTCCTCTGGGCTACCATCCGTACGCTCTGGTCCACACAGCTTTCTTCTTGAACTCAGCGGACGACTTCAGGGCCAACAGGGCAGCTGAAACGAAGACACACAAGGACGATAGACAGATAATCCACTCTGAACATTTCCACTTTATGATCAAACAAGGAGTGTTCATTTTGGCCAAACATGTTGTTTGTTCTTGTATATGTGTGTTTCCAGCTGAACCTCTATGAGTCTCTGCTAGCTACAGCCACGGCTGATGTTTCTGTGCATCTTACAATACCAACAGTGTTTCCTCCTCAATGAACTGGCTGGACCTCTGTCAGTCACTTTAAAGGGGGTGAATATGTATACAATCACTTATTTTACATTATATATTTTTAATTGATTGACGTCACTTTGTAGAAATCTGTTTTCACTTCAAAGAGTTTCTTTTTTTTGTCATTTTTAAAAAAATATATTTTTTGTATATTGACCATGATTCCATTTATAAAAGCAAATAAAGAGGAAAACATCTGAGGGGGTGAATACTTTTTATAGGCACTGTATTATGAGAACTGGATAGGACTGGACTTTTTGTTGTTCGGCCAGAGCCAAATCTTTTTAAGTTACCCAGTAAATCCAGTAGAACCAAGGTAACATTTTGTCACCAACCAGCTAACCTAGAGACCCAAACGGATCTCCCGTCCCGTCTGTCTTACGCCTACGATCACTGAGCTGCTTCCAGTGAAAAGTCTGCTGGCAGACTTCCAACAGCAAACCACCGTAGAGAAGAGACCCGGCAGAGCAATTCGACCGAACCACACATCGGTCATCCGGGACAACAACGCCCAGAGTTTACCGTGACGGGATTCTGTCCACCACATTGAGTTCTTTGGTTCTGACTGAGTTCTCAACTCTGGACCTGACTTCACATCTAAAAGTAGGCTGAACCATCCTCTCAAACTGAGATTTGAGATTTCACTACAACAGGAAATTCATTATTGCACTTTAGGTGCCGATTTGGCCGCCCACCAACACAGTCAGCAGATGCAGCAGCAGGTTGTGACAGACACAGTGGTGATTCAAGTACTTTCAAAACATTAGTGCCAGATTGCTGCAAAATCGTTCTTCTGTGAGTCATAAATCAGTCTAATCTGCACACGCAGACATGACACACACCTTCTCAGGGATACCACAATCTCTTAACTCCATTGCAAATAATCCATAAATCTTCTTAGAAATCAGAGAAAGACACTCCTTATAATTTTCCAGAGAATCATCAGGTTTTTTAGTTTTCGCCAGCATCACAGTAACCCTGTGATAGTTGTATGAACATCGATGCGTGGGAACACTGTATACAGGAACTGCTAATAGCTTATTCAGCACAAGTTTAGCAGTGTAATTAGTAAGAAGTGGCCATAATTCAAAGTTAGCTCCAAAACTATAGGGGGTATAACCGCTAACTACTGCTCACTATACTCTTTGTGTAGCTATCTCTGGCTGTAGCAATGAGCTGCCATTAGCAAATAGCTCAGCCATCTGTGGAGCTAGGTGGCCATATCAGCTGATGGGCGTCTGTCTGGGCTGCAACCTCAGGTGACCGAGGAAGTCAATGCAGGCAACAGGGCCCAGCTCGACAGTCCCAGCCATCTCCCAGTGAACAAGGTTGGACAAAGACTGAGACTGAGGCTGGACACAGACTGAGGCAGGACACAGACTGAGGCTGGACACAGACTGAGGCAGGACACAGACTGAGGCAGGACACAGACTGAGGCTGGACACAGACTGAGGCAGGACACAGACTGAGGCAGGACACAGACTGAGGCATGAGCGACATCTCACTCTGTGAACTGAGGATTTTTTTCCAGCCAAACCAGAGGTGACTGTGAAAATACAAACCAAGACCGTTTTGGTGAGTTTTATTTAGTTTATGTCCAGTTTGACTCGAGTGTGTATTACGATGAGTAAATGAAACGATTGAGCTCGTCTTAGTTCAGTAAAAGAGAGAGGTTGTATTTTTCTGTTTAGTAAGAAAAAAAGGTGAAAAAACGTTTCCTTTTTGTCTCCTGGGTTTAGTTTGTTGACCTTTTAGACTAAGTTGCTGGCATACATCTCCCAGCTGAAACTATGGGGGCTGTCAGACTATCACTTCTTGTGGTACAAAGTGGTATTAGGGGGGCAGCACGGACCATTATGTCTTTCCCGTAACATTCTGGTCATATATTACAAATTCCCTGTTTATTGATGTAAATTAGCCAAAGTATAAAAATATATAAGCTACAAAAACAGGGTCACATGGAAGCCCCCATCACAACCCACTGCGCTGAATCCACAGCAACATGATACTTCCTGTCCAAATCCCTCAAAGCATTATGGGAAATGTAGATTATCCACTACAGAGAGAGATAAAGAACTGAGTAGTGTGTGTTAGATTTCTGTTGTGTTCTGACCTTTGGCTGTGCTGATGGTCGTGGCTGACAGACACTGTTCAGGACCTTCTGTGATGCTGAGAAGCCAGTCTATGAACTGAGACACACACACACACACACACACACACACACACACACACACACAGACACACAGACACACACACAGGTTGTCATCATCTTGCTCAGCTCTAAAAACCTGAACCATTGCTATTCAAATTAAAAGACTTTACATCCAACACACTCACCTTGTGTGTCTGGCTGCTCCAGGGCTCTTTGTTCAGAAGCAGAGCCAGGCTGTGGGACATTCCCAGCAGGCACCGCGGCAGGGCGTGGTCAGTGAGTGACTCCTCACCGTACAGACTGTGTTGTAGAGCTTTGGGCTTTGAGCCGGGTTGCCATGGGGACCACTGGGCCCTAATGCCAAGAAGGAGGGGCATGAAGTGGTCACCCCAGGCAACTACAGCAGCACCAAAAACCTGAAACAGGAAGTCTGTGGCCTGCAGAAAAATAAGAGAAATCTACATTCAGCTAGTCAGAATATAAAATACTATCTGTAATGAGTGAGTCTGACCAGGTTTCAAGAGCTTTTGTCTTTGGCCTGCTGAACACCCATACATCTGGTATAAGGCATTATCTCACCAAACAATACCTCTGGTTCTGCTGCATGTTTTCAATCCTTTTTTTCAGACTGTCCACTATGAGTCCAACAACACTGACATCATCATCAGACAATGTGACTAACAAAGAGTGTAACAGGATCCCGAGCAGGAAACAGCTAACTTTTCCTGATGTTGTAGGATGTGTTTTGTTTAAGTACATTTGTGGATTTCTATGATTTGAACATTGTTGGAAACATTTGGGCTCAGTACACAACTCAACAAAATATATAACAATGACCTAGCCGTTTTTAGACATTTCAATGCAGAACTCTTACATATTGTATCTGTAAGGGCTGGCCACCATTCATGGATAACAACCTTTGTGATATTCTAGGTGCTGTATCGTAGGCAACTGGACTTGTTTCAGTTTTTTGAAGACGTTTCACCTCTCATCCAAGAGGCTTCTTCAGTTCTAACTAACTGGAGGGGAGTTGCAGGCTTTTAAACTCTGTGTGGGAGTGTCCTTACAGAGTCGTTAAGGACACGTGTGAGCTCTGAGTTTCAGAGTCCTTAGGGCCACTTGTGGGTTGTTGACCCAACCGGCCTTCATGTGGGTTGCTTGGGCTAGGTGAGCCCAGGTGTGAATGGTTGTTAAGCTGTCTGGGGAGAGACCTCAGTACTGCATTGTAGGTGGGTGATAAGTAATGTCGTAGGCCACCTCCTCTGTTTAAAGACGGTCATTCCAGTTTGACATAGATGGATTCCTTTACTCCTCTTTCAAACCAGATGTCTTCTCTGGACAATATGTTTACATTGTTGTCCTCAAAGGAATGATTTTTCTCCTTCAGATGTAAGTGGACAGCAGAGTCTTCAAGTGGCCCTAACGAATCTGTAAGGACACTCCCACACAGAGTTTAAAAGCCTGCAAACTCCCCTCCAGTTAGTTAGAACTGAAAAAGCCTCCTAGATGAGAGGTGAAATGTCTTCAAGAAACTGAAACAAGTCCAGTTGCCTACGATACAGCACCTAGAATTACCATGACCCGGATGACTGAGAACCTTCATCAACGACCTTTGTGATAGTTTATGTTTCTTGCTTACTTATTATTTCAGTTATCTTAAGTGAAATAAGACCTTTTGATGTTCATTTTACCTTTAAATAAGATCAACTAAAATGTGAAGCCTCTTTGCTCATTTAACTTATATATGTAGACACACCCAACAAGACTGGAGCTGCATTCCAATCCGCCTCAGGAATGACAGTCATTTTTGAGGAGCCCTTAACTCTCACCTACTTGCTGAAATACAGGGCTTTAAACACAAGGTCAGTCATCTGTGGCATGACAGTTCCGTTTAAAAAAAACACACTGCAGTTTTCCAGAATGGCTCAGAAACGTACCAGTTTGGTGTCTCCACATACGACAGTAGTTGCACCATAGGCAACATTTCGAATGTGTCCCATCAGCTCCAGGAGCCACTCCATCCGTTTGGAGACGCCTGTAACAAGAACAAACATCATGAGGACGGGAGGACAATGACACACATGTATTGTACCATGAAGAAGAGCATACTATGTATTGTGTAGCCATTAAATCAATCCTTAAAACCATTTTGTGTGGAATTAAAAAATCCTCAACGTTGGTACCACCTAGTGATCCCATCCCATCAGAAAAATCCATTCTGGCAAACCATGCAGGCAGTATTTTCTAATTTAGTTTTTGCATCAGAAAACTTAATGTGTGGTATTGCACAGTATTTATTTACAACTTGAAAGATTTTCACCTATGCTTTGTCACTTTCTATATGATGTGAATGCAGAAAGAGAAGTTTGAGTCATTTCTGGGATAACCTGTGTTGGAGCTGGTGGCCAGGCGACACTGGTAAAATGTCTGCAGGAGGATCCAGCCAACTCTTTGGCTTGGCCAACCACGAAGCACACCAGCAATGATATCATTGAGACCCAGGAGAGGAACTCTGCCCTGGGAGGTCAAGTAAGCCAGGATGAAGCAGGTCTTCTCCATCCCATCCTGAACAGGACAGAGTACAGATCTTGATTCACCACCATTTCCATTTTCATTTACAAATACTGATTGTCCAGCAGTATTTTTATACCTCTAGCTTTTCTAAACCACTAATGATGCTAACCACTAGCCGGAAACTGTTTTCACCTGAATTGCAAACAAAACAAACATGAGGCCATGAGATTGATTTGAAAGATGCCATAGTAAAAATCCAAAAAATTATGGCTCCCCCTGTGGACAAAAACTGAATGAGCACCACCGCCTCATGTCATAAAGATCTTCATCGTTTGTTTTGGAAGCAGGTGAAAGAAAAATGCAACTAATTTTCTTTTTTGAACACAGCTGCTTGCGATGTGGTAAATGTATCTATTTGTTGCTATGTGAGATTAAGAACTCTAATATGATGACAATGAAGCAAAGAAAGATTTGTTTTAAAGCTATCAACATTCACATGTTAGCCTAACCCTGCAACAGGCATTACAAATAGCCACATAGAAAACCCTCATTATCTTGCTGATGGTCATATAGTAGCATCAGTATTAAATTGAGACCGTTTCATAACCAATTAAAAGTTCCTTGTAGTACATTTAAGTTAGCTAATTGAATTCCTGATAAAACCACAAGCGGTCATTTCTATATTTAGATCTGTATGGATTATAGACAAAATGTTAATCAGTTAACTTTACAGATGTTGGTAGGTGTATTTTTGAACAGAAATAACAGGTCAGCTGCTTCCCCTTGGTTCCAGTCTCTATGTTAAGCTAGGCTAACCACATTTAACTCAAGCTCTGTACTTGTACAATACATTATTTGGTAGACATCTGATTTCTAGCACTGCAGGTGGCAACTGCAGCATGTAACAGGCCACAGAAAATGCTCTTGAAGAACCACCTGAAAAAAAAATTACATTTAGATTGGCAAGACTATACTATTTACCTTAGGAAATGTTAGCACATGACACAAATGCTTTTCTTTCTTGTCTATACAACAGTTTGAACTTATTGTCACATCATGCTGTACCTCTGTGACTCGAGCGATTCGGTCAATCTCTGAATCAGACATCTCAGACAGACATTTGGCGATTCCCACATAGAAATCCACTTCATTATCCTAAAACAAAAGAAGAAGACTATGATTGGGAATAGGAGGATATTCTTAAGTGATTGACATTGTACAATTACAGTGTCAGGTATAAAGTAGTTTCTGAATGCATAAACACTTAAGTCCTTTCCACCCTGTACCTGGATTTGGTTGGGCAGGAGGGTGAAGATCTTCTCGGTGGTGGAGCAGAGGATGGTCCAGCAGTTGTTGGGGGGATTTGGGAGGGCCATGGCCTGATTGAGGCCCCGAAGTAGGGAGTGGCAGACAGACAGACGCTGGGGACGAAGGTCGTCCTGGAACTGCTGCAGGCCCAGACTCTCCACATGGACCTGGAGCTTGTCCTCAGCAACATGCTTCATCCACAGGCCCAAGTTCTCATATAGGTGAGCCCGAGTCTGGTACTGGAGGAGAAAGAATATTATTCTAATATCTATTTTGACGGTAGTCAAGTCTACCGACCACCCAAAGTTTTTCACATGCCACATTCAGTGACGGTAGAGCTACTGTGCAAGGAGCTGATGTGCTCATTATGAGTGATAGAGGGCAGAAAGCCCCTAAGCCGAAACGTTAGCATGTTGGTCACTGAGAAGGTGTATCCTCTTAAAGATTAACTATATATTTGGCATATCTTATATCTTCCTGGACCGAAATGCTTTGCTGCTAATCGTCCAGCAGAAACTGATATATCTGGGATGAGCTAACATCAGCTAATAATATCATCCATGTAGATGTATCAGTCAGGCTGTTCTGTGGAGGATTCACCTGAATAATAAAAGTGATTACTGGGACCTGATACAGAAACACACTCAAGGGGAACTTACACTGAGACTGTGCACAAGGGGCGGTGACAGCCAGGAGCCCAGAAAGAGAGAGGCACTCTGAGATGATTGAGCTTGACACGCTGCCAGCACCACACACTGATGCTGTACATCCTCTCCTGTCAAAGGAAGAAGTTGCTGAGCTCAGTGCTTTGGCTCTGCAAGCCCTTAGGTACAACGACACAAATATGTGAGAACTCTTACCGAAGCTGAGCCTCATCAGAGGAGACAGGACGGCACTCCAGTTGATGGGTGGGTACTGGAAACTGGCTCCAACTGATGCCAGGGGGGTCAGAGCAGTCTTAACCACAGCTGGGTGGGAAAACTCTGGACCTGCACCACAGAAGGAGAGGTTATGCACAAAAATAAGCTAATGAAATTATAACATATGCAGGCAATGTCAGTAATTATTTCTATATATATTATCTTCAAAGTGGTGATGTTTAAAGGTAGTTATAAACTTCTCAACAAACCTTTTTTTCCTGCCTCTGTGAGGAAGTCAATGATGGATCTGATGACACTTCTCTCTGAGAGGTAACTGAAATCCTGAGGAACTGAGAGGAAGACAGGACAAGAGAAAACATATCACACACATTTTGTGGACAGAGAGGAAATTTCCAACTCCATTCCACTCAACTGTGGTAACAAGGAGGTTCACACCTGCACCTACCTGCTGTGTGACTGTGACTGGTGGACATATGGGCCAAATGCAAATGACCCACCAAACAAGCACTGTTGGACTGCAAACCAATGGCTCCTGAGAATGCTATGATCTACAAGAGAGGCAAAGGGAGCCAATAAGCCAATGACATAATGAGCAAAGGCCAGCTCAATGTAATCAGAACAAACTAAACAAGTTAGGCTTAAATATGCTTCACAAGTGTTATGGTAATTAGCCTTTAGTGCAAGTGGAACATTTTCTGTGAAGGTGGCACAAGAAGAAAGGCACAATCATCTAAATCACAAATGTAAAGCCAATCTGACCATTAGATATCTTTAATCAAACAGTGACACACATGGGGCTTTTATGATGGCCACTTTCAGCTGCGATGAGTCAGGTGCCGCACTGATTGCATTTCCATTACCAGGGTTACCGGGCTTTGTTAGCAGCTATTCTTCGATGATACTGCAGGGAGGAAGAGTATTTACACACTTCCAAGTGCATAGCCATGTAGTAATGGACGTTTTGGCAAAGAGGAGAAGTGTCTGACATACTTGAGACATCTGAGAGGAGGTCACATTTTCACTAATGAAAAAACAGCATTAAGCATGAAACGTGTCTTCATACCTGTGTGATGGCTCGAATAACCTCGTTCAGCCTGCTCTGCTGCTGGGAGGAGAGCTCCAGCTCGCTCTTTAGCTGTGACACAGGACAACAAGCTTGATGGAACGTACAGGGACAGAAACATTCATGGCCTCATTCCAGCAAAAAGGTATCATTAAGAAATACTTCACCCCAAGACTGAAACATTTGTATTAATGCATCGCTCACATAGACCTGATTGTCAGATAAAAAAGTACTTACAGTAAGTGCTAAATCACATTGTTAGTTTAATGTTCAGGCTTCTCAAACACATGATGATTTAGAATAAAAAATAAATCAATAAATAACTTCTAGTGCGCTTCCTCCACCCTCTCCAGTCTCTCTCTGCACCACATTTCCTGCTCATCTCTACACTATCAACTATTAAATAATGGCTCAGTGAAAATAATCATGGGTTTGCCGACTATTGTTTTGAAGCCTCAAGTTTGGCAATATGGCCATCTCTATATTGTATTTTTCTGAACCAGAAGTGACCATATTTGGATGAGAGCCTGGAGCTGGGGAGCATCTCCTGATTGGATCTGACTGAGGACATGCCAACTCGCAATGTAGCAACGGCTTAAAGCATACCCTGGTTATCGTCTAATATTTTCTAAATGGAACCATAATTTACTAAATGAACATCATTCTGTATTGAAGATTTGAAACTAGCGACTGAGGTCATAAACTCATTAGGAGACTGTTTACTGAGGTTATAAATAAAGAGAGAAGTAGGGTCATTTTCTCATAAGCTTATATACCTCTGAATTTTGTTTTTTTAAACCAGTGGGGTTGCCCCATGCTGGCTATTACAAAAACTGCAGGTTTAAGGCACTTCAGCATTGACTTCACTTTTTAGACCTGAAAGCACCATCCACGTTTTCTACCGTCAATAGTCCTGATGAGTCAAAGTTCACTGTTTCAGGGTAACCAGATAATCGGTGAGCAGCCCTCGAACAGCAGTGTCACATTGACTGGAAGACTAGTGTCTGTTTACATTATGCACTGCTTGCTGTGAAACAAATAAATAATAAAAATATGCAAGGTTTGTAAAAACTGATCGCAGCAGAAAAGAGGATTTCCCACCTGGACGACGTAACTCTCTGATCCAACTAAAGCCACCAGGCCGTTGATGGCAGCCAGTCGCTGCATGGTGGGACAACCCTGAAACAACGAAATAATCCTCTACTGAGCACAAATCAGAGTAAAGGCTTGAATATATTACATAACAGGTTGCTCTGTGTGGAGTTTGCATGCTCTCCATGCGCTTGTGTGGGTTTCCTCTAACAGTCAAGAGACAACGTGACAAGAGTGTGAAAAAGAAAAGCTCTTATTTCAATTTTCTCCTCAGTATTCATCAGAAGTATGAACCCTGATATGTAAGCTGCACCAGGCACTTTTACATTCTGATAGTTTTAGATTGACAAGTGATGTAGATTTATGATAAATTCGGTATCTAATGGATCTGTAAATGGCAAAGAAAAGGTAGATATATTACCTCGGCCAGTAAGATCTTGATCCAAGCAGCCAGCAGGCGAGGATGGATGTCCTCTGCTTTACCGTGGCCAGACATTGAAAGGCCGTGGACCACCAGCCCTAGAGCCAGGGAGAAGCCTGGAGTCTGAACAGTATGGAAAACTGGGGTTAGCCTATAGAAAGGCCTCAAAATTGTACTGAATGCAGTACTTCAGTAAATTTACATCAAAATACTAAAATTGTCTTGGACAACTCGTGAGCACTGTAGCCAAGATGAGAAAAAAACTATAGAAGATCTCAATTCCCATCACTGTGGTTCATCCAGGTCCATCAAGAGATTGCTGTGGTGTGGTAACATCAGAATTACTGCACATGAAGCAGCTGCTAACCCTCCTGAAACAATCTCACTGACAAGAGACTCTGTTGCTGACCTGCTGGCTCTCCTCAGTCAGGGTGCGCAGAGTGTTCATTACTTCCTCAGCCTTGGCAGCATCTATAAGACCTCCACTGAAGGCTGAGACGCCCACACATGCCACAGAGTACGCCAAGACCTGCACATGTGGAGGAAGAGGAAGAGGAAGAGGAAGAGGAAGAACTAGAAATCAAATATCTCGTTGACCTCTCAAACTGCACCATAGTAAAACTAGTGTTGTGCAGTGTGGTTTGTACCTCTTGCAGCATGCGTCCCTGCCCACTGCTGTCCTGCAGGTTGGACAGTAGCTTGTCCAGTGTTTGGGTGACGTGGACATGTTGGTCCGTCTGTCCACTACTGCAGAGAGCTGCGAGCACCAGAGCCAGACCCAACACACAGCCAGTTCTGAGGGGGGGGAGAGAGGAGGAAGGGTTCGGGAAAAAGGACACTACATATAATATATTAATGTTCAGGGCAAGGGCACTGATGGAATGTAACTAGGTACATTTACTTATGTACTGTACTTAAGTACAATTTTGAGGTACTTGTAGTTTAGTATTTCCATTTTCTGTTACTTTGTACTTTCACTCCGCTACATTTTGCAGGCCAATATTGTACTTTTGACTCCTCCACATTCATTTGATAACTCAGGCAAAATCAAAATCAGGCTTTACTTTCAGACTTTTACTTAAGTACCATTTGTATGGGTTATTTTTACTTTTACAGAAGTAATACTTTAACAGGATATCCTTATGATGGAGCACGTGTAGCTCTGTAGCAAATACATGTTAATGAGAAGAGACAGATGTTCATTGGCTAGTTTTTATTCTGCCTAATCAAACTCTCTTTGTTTTCATGACTGAATAAACTGAATAAACAAACTGACCTTAAAAGGACAACACAATTTATACTGTTTGACTTTGAAGCTAGAAAAGTGGCAGGGTCCGCCACATATAAACAAACAGTGTTCTGGGACCTTATTTTCCTCTGAGAACAGCTTGTTTATTCACTTATGGAAAAAACACATATTTCTAAGTTTGTATTACTACCTCACTCATATTGTAAATATTAAAAGTGAGTTTGAATTTCTTCTCCAAAAACTACATAGTGCCTCTGGTCAAAGTATGACTTTAGTAGCGTCACATGACCGGATAATTGTATTGTAAAACTGCACACTAGCTTTGTTTGTCATTCTGCAGGCAGAAATTATATTTAAAAAATAAAAGCCCAATGCCAGGAATTTACTACACATCACTCATATCATCACAAACAACCAGTTGGAAGCCACTGGTATAAAGACAACAGCATGTTGTTAGACTCCTGCTGGTTAGGACTTCACATCAGGTCATGACCAGGCACTGACTTGTATTCCAGGTTGGGGTTGAAGGAGCAGCTTTCCAGAGCTTCCAAAGAGCTGAAGAGAAGATCGGTGTCCTTCTGAACCAAGACATCACTGTACAACAGAGAGAGGCAGACAGGTGACGGTAGGTAAATGATGGTTTACAGCCTGTGTTTGAGTCATTACTACAGACACACAGACCCTACCTGAGGCGCTGATGTTGCAGACTGGAAAGCACCATGCCGAGTGCAAGACCAGAGTGGAACTGGACAGCCTGGGAGTCATCAGCGGTGGGGGAGCCCGGCAGGCCAGCCTGCAGCACTGACAGGACCTGGACCAGATCATCCTTCTGCCACACCACCAGCACCGGGACCAGCAGGGACAAGGCCAAGCTGGCACAGGAGCGAGCTATGGCACTTGCTGTGTTCTCACCGGAGTAGGAGCGCTGAGAGGGAAGGAGGGTGTCAGGTGTGATTGAAACAGCACAACAGCCAATTTTATTACTCCATATAATTAGTAAGTGAGGAGAAGGCACTGCTGTGTGGTGTTTACAGGGTCAGATTACATTCTCAGTGTAGCAGTTAGAAAGCAGCAAAGAAACAAGGACACCTGCAGGAGCTTAAGGCTCATTACATGTCATGTTCTCAGCAGCCACACACAAAGGACAAAAGCCCATTCATGCTGTCAGAAAGTCTCTTAAACTTAATTGATATACAGTACATTAAGTTTTTGTTCACTGTAATTATTTCCCCTCTCCATGCCGACTATGAAGTGAGTTTCCACAGTCTTCATTCTGTGCAAAAATGCAGTCATCTTAAGCTATTATAAGGTTTGTGTAACTATCCCTCTGTTGCAGCTCAGCAGGTACCCAGTGTCCATGGGAACACAACCAGGGAGTTAGTAGTAAAAACACTTTGGAAGGCAGCTTGTGTCAAGGCTGACGGTGCTGTAATGATGTTTTCTTGTCACAAAGCACTCCTCATCTCAACAAGACAGATAGCAACCACACTACCTGTGGTTTCCAAACCTCCACCCACACCGCCACCAGTGGGATAGAAAACAAGGTTTCGTGTTTTCTATCAAGGCACAGTGTCTCGGTGTGTAAACTGGTGTTGTTCAGTATCGATAACAAAACCGTTTTTTAAGTACTGTATGTGCTAACATTTCTGGAAATCAAGACACTTCCACTTCCCTTTTGGACACTTACAGTGTACTACACAGCATTGATATGCAAGACAAGAAGTGCATTTCAGAAACCTGAGACACTGTTTTTCTTTCTTTCGGTTCCTGGAACAGTTTCCAGCACTGGATTGCATTTTTACAAATAGAAAGTTCAAATTCCAGTCTTTGTCTACAATGAAGTGTAATCAGTGAAATGAGCAGCAGTTGTAATGAAAAACATTCTGATTTTAGGGCTGCATTGAATTATTATTATTATTATTATTACTGTTGCTTGTGTGTTAGACTGTGTTTATGTAATGCTTGTCTCATATGCTTGTATGTAAGTAGTGGATATGTTGAATGTACTGTTGCATTTTAGCCTTTGATATTTCCAAGCCCTTTCCCTCAAGAGGCTTTGCCTTTTGCCAGGCCACCATTGTGAATAAGAATTTGTTCTTAATGACATTCCCGGTTAAATAAATACATACATACATACATAAATACTTTGCCTGTTATTTTTAGTCAATAGTCAATTTATCAAAAAAATAAATAAAAAAATAAATAAATAAATGAAATGAATAAAATTAAATTTCTCACCAGTTTTTTCATATTTTGTTTGCCAGATCGAATTGAATAATTGAATGAACGGATGACACATGGACTGAAATTGTAAGACTGAAAACTGGTCCCAAAATGTCTAAATGGACAAAGCGACTATCAGCTGCAACCTCCTGTAAATCGAGCCCTGAATTCATTTTTATTCAAACTGGCAAACTTTGGCTCACCTCATGCTGTCTAGTGTTTAGAATTTTGTGTCTTTTTTATGATCTGTCGTTGTTTTTGTTTAATTGTTTAATTGTTTATTCTGTTTTCTGTTTTTATGGTCTGATGTTTTTATTAAATCTATTTGTAAGCACTTTGAGGCCCCGCACTGTAAAATGTTCTATATTAAATACATTTTACGCAATTATATTTATAGTAGTTTTCAGGGCAGATGACACAAAAACATCAAGCAAAAGTCTGATGAAACTTACATGGAGGAACCATGGGAAGACTTGTCCTCGGGCCTTGTAGCTGCTGCTGCTGATGCTGAGCAGGGTGTTGAGAACCATGGCCAACCAGCTGGCTGTGGGCACAAATTCTGGTCCAGCCTACAGTGACAAGTCGGTAAAGACGATTTACAGAGAATTCTGCATAAGCTGTGCCTTCATACACACCTTTGTTTGTGGGATCTGAGAACTATATCACACAGTGATTGGGTTCAGATATTGAGTGTGTTACCCCGAGGCTCCCGTCACTATCAGCAGGCAGGTTGCTCTCATATTTAGCGAGGACAGCAGCCAGGCCGCTCAGAGCCAGGATGGAGTTTCCCTGAACAACAGGACTGTCCCTGAACAATACAAAGAACATCCTATTGTTAGCATTGTTAGTATTGACACTCAGAGGGCCAGATCACATGTGTGATTGAATGCAACATATTAAGTTGTAACCAACTATTTTGTTTTCAATCTACAATGTAGTGATCACAAGCAGGGGACTCACTTTGTCGCAGCTTTGATGACGTCTGCCAGCTGATCTCTGGCCCTGAGGGAGGAGGAGAAAAAGATGGAGAGAAAACAAAGATGAGGAAGAAAGGATGAAAGAAACAGAGAGAAACAGTGATTTCAGTGTCATCGCTGTATGAAAGAAGGATCTCTCTTCTGCCCCCATGGGGCCCGGCTGGGCTCAGCCTGAAAAAGCAACGTGGGGCCGCCCCCTTGTGGGCTCATCATCCGCAGGGGAGAGAAATGGGGTGGGGTGCATTGTGTATCTGCCGGTGGGCAGGGGGGGGACCTTGGGCATCCTGACCCCTGGGTTTCGCAGACTGGCTGGTGCAGGAGGTAGAGAGGTACCAACTAGATATAGTTGGGCTCACTTCCACACACAGTGCCAATTCTGGAACTAAACTCCTGGAGAGGGGGTGGACTCTCTCCTTTTCCGGAGTTGCCCAAGGAAAGAGGTGCCGGGCGGATGTGGGGATACTCTGCTTTGTTGTAGTTCCTCCTGAGGAACATGAGGGTCACCTCTATGGCATTGCAGGTCGCTGGGGGGAAGGCTCTGACTGTTGTTTGATTCGCCCTGAGATGCTGAAGGCTCTGGACATTGTTGGGCTGTCTTGGTTGACACACCTTTTCAGTGTCACTTAGGTTGGGGACTGTAGAGTATGCTCCCTTGCCCCAATCCTGTTCATGATATACATGGACAGGATCTCAAGGCTCAGCCATGGTGAGGAGAGTGTCTGGTTTGGGAACCTCAAAATTGCATTTCTGTGTGTGAAGTGGTCAGGATGAGAGTCAGCAACTTTAAGTCTGGAGCTATGGTTTCTCAGCCAGAAAATGGTGGATTGCCCCCTCTGGTTGGGGCTGAGATCCTGTCCCAGGTGAAGGAGTTTAAGTATCTCGGGGTCTTGTTCAGTGATGGGAAAGTGGAGTGTGAGATGGACAGGCGGTTTGGTGTACTACAGGCATTGTATTGGACAGTCATGGTGAAGAAGGAGCTGAGCCAGAAGGCAAAGCTTTTCGACTGACCAGCACATCTGCATACAAGTAGCCAAAATGAGTTTCCTCCAAAGGGTGGCTGGGCTCAGACAGGCCTTCGCATCAAAAGAGGAGCCAGCTGAGGTGGTTCGGGCATCTGGTTAGAATGCCTCCTGGGCACCTCTTTGGAGGTTTTCCAGGCACAACCAACTGGGAGGAGACCCCAGGGCAGACCCTAAACTCTCTGGAGAGATTGTATATCTCATCTGGCTTGGGAACGCCTCAGGTTCCCCCAGGAGCTGGAAAGCATTTTTGGGGACAGGAATGACTGGGGCAGGGCTGAGCCTTGATGATTGTTTGTGTCCAAGTCATGAGTCACTATGACATGTGGCAAATATGGACAAAAAGAAATGCCTATCTTGTCTGAGTACTTGGAAGTGTCAGGGGCAGCATGCTTTTTACTGGTCAGCAGACTGTACTGTCTATGAGACCGGGAGCAGCTACACTATGCAACAACTACACCTTAAAACTGCAGATGTTTCTGGACATGTATATCTTAGGTACAATGTGTGTGTGAACAAGACACATTCATGAGGTTTCCTCAATTTGAGCCATAATGTCCACAAATTCAGTTTAGAGAAAGCTATCAATAATAAGATAATAATACAGTACATGTCATTGCATCATTATTGTCTGCAAAAATGGTGCACTTTACTACATGCTACCACTGAATCCCCTTTAGTAGTTAACTTGTTTTGAACGTGTGTGTAAGTATAAAGCTAGCAGTATATTCATGTAAGTGATTCTCACCACAGCCAGGCACAGTGTTGTTTGTACTGCAGCTCCTGTGGGTTCCCTTTGCCCTGTTTCTGCTGCATCTCCAAATCAGCACGTCGACCCTGAACACACACACACGAATTAAACCATAGAAAACCAGAGTTAACTTGACCATGAAAGACATCCAATTCATTCTGTCAAACTCAGAGAAACTTTGTCAGGATGGGTTTTGGAAGGCCAATACAAAAGGAAGAAGCCTTGAATTTATCATCTGAATATTACACAGAAATAATGGAACAGTGAAACAGACAAGTTGTTGCATTAGAACTGATATAATTACTGAGTCATTTATAGTCAACTCTTTTTTTTACCAGTAATTGTAACAAATGACTTGTTTTAAGGTTATAAGGTATTCTTCATGTTGACCTGCTGCCAACTTGTTTCACTATTACAGTTTTTACAGACATAATAACTTTCAGAACGAGACATAGACATAACTACGGACTTCCATAGCTGCCAATATGAAAATCAAATAATTTAATCAAATTGAGATCATTTAATTAAATTTAAATTTCATTTTCAATGTCTGTGTGCATAATGTTGTCAAAAACCCTTTTATTTTTTAATAATAAATTAATAATTCATACATGTAATTCCAAAATGAAAATTAAAACTCCATGGATGAATATTTTTTAGTGCACAAAACAGCAAAATGTAATGTGGAAAGACCTTTTTTTCATTTTCAACTAAACATAAGATTTACACAGAAAATGACACAGCAAACTGGACTTATAAAAATGCAATAAAATTGTCCCTAGCTGTAACCTGAGACTTAATGAATTATGTGGTCTTAGACCCTGAATGTGACGTTCTGATTTTAGCCCATTTGTTTGAAAAATATAATGGAAATTATCTTTTTCATGGCTATTTTGATAATGGTAGGATTTTCATTGTCCTCTTTTGTTAATAGTCAATAATCAAAACCAATGGGCAGGATTTTACTTCCAATTGGAAGTAAGTCCAACAATCAGAAGCAAGGACATATTCCACTGCTTTGGTTTCTGTCCAGGTTTGACACTCACTGGCTTTATCCACAGTTATGATCTCTCCACTATATACAGTAGGAACGCTGGTTATCACATGAAGACCGTTCATAAGTAGGTCATGTGATAACAAATGATCCATCTTTGTGACAACTGAACAAACCTCTCTGAGACCAAGGGGTGTGGTTGAAGTGGATATTGAAAACCTACTAGATTAAAAGTTCATTTTCATACCCATTGTCTGTTGGGCCTAACATTGTTTTATCAGAATTTTGTCAAACATCATGCACACACATATTGAAAACAAAATTCTAATTTGATTCGATAATTTCATTTCATTTCATTTTAATATTGGCAGCCACAAACTTCCATACATATCCTTGTAATTCCTGCTGCATCAGCAGTTTATGGACTGTCAAATGCAGTCTGTCAAGACATGATGTCACGTTTACTGGTGAAATATCAATTATGGAAACGGGTGTTTTTCATTAAATCTGCCCTGCTGAAAATCCTTAGAGGTTGAATCCAGTCTCCTTTTTAACATATCTTTTCTCTGTGCTCTTTCTGAACAGTGCCTGAAGAACGTTTCCTTTCTAGAACCCCATGTAGTACTTCAATAAACATATAATACAGTTGATGGATCAACTGTCAGAAGCACAAACCTGTAGGACAGCGTGGAAAGCTCGGCTCATGAAACCTCGCCAGGCCTGGGGCAGGAAGAGGGCACGGTGCCATTCAGATGGCTGAATGTTCACCTACACATCAAAAACAACAAGCAGAGGTTTCGTTAAAACCACAGAGGAGTGTGAGAGGCAGAGGAGGAGAAGGATTAGACCTACTTCATGAATGAGGGCTGTCAAGGTCTGCTGGTAGCTGCGGCTGCGGCTTATGAGGAAACGATCAATTGGTCTGCCATCACGATCCGTCTGCACAGGCAGCTCGTAACAGAGCAGCAGCCCAGCTACACACACACACACACACACACACACACACACACACACACACACACACACACACACACACACACACACACACACACACACACACACACACACACACAGGTCAAGTTTTGATTAAGCTGAGGCAGTAAGTTAGGTTTAGGAAAACATCATGGTTTCAGTTTAAAAAACTAACTTACGTAAGTATTTAAAAATGTTATTGATAACATGCAGCCACTAAGTGTTGCATTTCTTCTCCCCCCTTCCATTACATTCACGTCACAACAACACAGTTCTTCCAATCATTTACCGCCTCCAGTGGTTCACAGTTTGCTGTAGCTAACATTGCAAAAATTATCAATTCACAATCACAAAGTTTTTAAGGAAAAGAGATTTTTTGTATCGGATCGGATCGTTCCGATACAAAAAATCTCTTTTCATACAGTTTATTAGGCAATGTTATTTGTACCAGACTCGTGTCCAATAACAACTGTAATAATTATTATATTATTGACTGATGCAGATTCCTTGTTCAATATGTAAGTGGACACAATAATAAAAATAACCCTAAACACCTCTGCAGTGTAATGTAATTGAACACAAATATTTCCACAAAGCAATAAAATAAAAATATAACATGTTGTCACCTGCTAGTCCGGTCTTCAGGCCAGGCTGCTTGTTTTTCTCGTAGGTTTTCAGCATGAACGATGGAATTCCTGCCACGGTTTTACCCTGGTCCGAACGCAGGTTTCCTCCTCTCAGGGCTGAGAAGTAAACCCCCCGAGGCATCTGGCTCATCTCCTGCTTCACCAGCGAGGTGAGGAAGAGTTCAAAGGCTGAAATATCAAGTAGAGTATCAAGATGAACTTCTGTGAGGAGGAATTCTCAAAATATGTAAGACTGAAGCAAAACTACAACTGAACGTCCCAGGAGTGTAAGGTATGACAATGATAGATGGGCACGAGGTTCACGGCATCACCCAAAATCCAAACCTGCCTCCAATATGATGCTTCACTGCCCTCCCACTATTAACACTGCCGATTGTGTTTGATGAAGCGCCGGGCCCAGCTGGAAGCACCATAGCACCAGTATGAAGCCTCATCTCTGACTGACTATAATTTTACAATTTACCTGGTAGGACAGATGCGGGGGTGAGAGCCATCAGCTTCACATAAGATGAACCTGGGATGCTGAGATCCTTTTCTTCCTCTTCTTTCTCCTCCTCTTGTAGATCCTCCTCATTTTCAGGGAGCTTTGCAGGTGGCCTGGCCTACAGAGTGCACAGAGCAGAAGCAATACATACACCTGAATGCTAAGGAACGGACAATATGAACTGAACATAAAGCTACAGCCGATCTAATCAGAACCTATAAACTGAGCAGAAAATCTAAATGACCATACAGCTGTACGAACAGTTGAAGTGCAACGCATGTGTTCTAAAGCCAAACAAACGCATACGTACAAACATTTATCTTATTTAATTTATCTTACAGTTGGTAAGTTAGAGTAAATCCTACATTTTGAAGGAAGCACCTGCTAGCTACTGTTTGCACGGTGCTGTGGAAGTTACAGGAGCTAAATATTATTGTTGGCCTTTTGATGCAGTCTAAAGTGAATTGCAGTGGACTGCACAGGCTGTTAATACTATCTTGATTTTTTTTTGTAATTAGGAGCTCACAAGTCGACCGCAATGCTGGTGGCTCTGTGAGACGGCACTTAGCCACAGCGGTGCTTTGAGCTCTGTGCCAGCATCAGCATGCTAACATGCTCGGAATAACAATGCTATCATGCTACTTTTAAGCAGGTATAATGTTTTCCCATGTTCGCCATCTGATATTAGCATGTTAGCATGCCTAACAACACACAACAGCAATACAACAGCAATAATAACAGAAAACAACACACAACAGCAATAAGAACAAAGTACAGCTAGGGTTGACGGGAATTACGGTTTGTCAGATATTTTTCCAAACCAAACTACTTGACAAACAAAATATTGACCAACTGATCGTGCTGGATGAAATCTCAGGCAAATCATCTGATAGAGAGTGGATCAAAGTAGTGCAGGAGACCACCATTACCATCCCCAGAGCTATGCCGCTAGCATGGCTAAAAACTAAGACGCAAACACAACTCAAACAAATCTGCACCAACTTACTCACTGTATTAAATGGATATAGCAGCTTTACACATGGCAGTGAATAGAAAAAGATAAATCACTGATTTTAGAATATTCTGATACCTCTGAAGACCTGACTTTCGGTTTGTTGTAAAATGTCACAGATACCCTGTGAAAACCTTTCACCTTATATTGAAGATACAGGCTAATGGTTAATTCAAATTTAACTTTTCCATGTCATAATTTGCATGACTTTCTTAGATAGACTTGAGACTGTTAGGAGAGTGGAGCAGGACTCATACTGCCTCAGGAAGGAGATTTATTGTGTGGGCCGCTTCAGGAAAATCTGCCAAAGCCCTGTAGCCACAGCTGGCCATCTCTGGATCCTGTTAGAGCACACACACACACATTTTTTTCAGAGTTTTGTATAGATGACTCAACATTTGACATACACACTGCATGAGATGTTTGGTGGTGTAGCAGTAAAACACTGACTCAAAAAATGCTTTCATCTTCATAAACCTGAAGGGAGCAGCTGAGTTTCTGGTAATTCTTTGTGAGTTCATGACTACAACTGACCTATTTCAGATGACACAGAGTCATTTTATCCACTGCCAATATAAAACAAACTATGAGCACAGCTTTGTCAATGTACTGGATGTTCAGTTTAGGATTATAGATACTAGATTTCTACTTTTGTAAGTTATATGTAAGAAATGTTTTGCAGCACCAACATTGTGTTAGCAATTATGAGTATTCTGAATTATTTGCCAAAACCTTTGATAAATTCTGTAAATAATGGCAAAAACACTCAGTCAAGGCAACTGCAGACTTCGGGTTACACACACACACACACACACACACACACACACACACACACACACACACACACACACACACACACACACACACACTCTTACACACATCTTCAGTCCACAGACCTTGCTCACGGCATAATTCCAGAGAAAGCTGACCACCTCCTCTTTCAGTTTCTGGAAAAACACAGATAAAAAGACTTTTTAAAGCGACAGCAACTTCCAATGTTTTTACAATCCAGCAGCAAATTGTGGCTGCCAAGAACATCTAATATCGTCTTAATAAGAGACAACAGAAGTCTCACCAAAGATTTAGCCAGTGCAAATTGTGTGTTACAAAATTAGCTTATCATCACCAGCTGAAGGATTTCTAACTCATTTTCTTATTACTAGAATTATCAAAAGACCCTTTATATCTAAAAATCCCTTCAATCCTTAGCATCAGAAGCTAACGAGCATTCATTCTTGTTTGTTACTGTACTGTACAGGTACAATGGCAACTTCACTGTGGCAACAAACACCAGGAAGCTGCACACTGTCACTACATCCAGAGGTTGTTCACTACATTTTTGACTACATACAAACCAAACTATTTCACATGTTCATATTATCTAAAAAAAATGATTTATAGGAGGTGCTGGCAGGCTTGTTTTTTTTTTTTTTTTTTAACTTTGGACAGAGCCAGGCTATCTTATTTTCCCTGCTTCCAGTCTTTATGCTAAGCTAGGCTAACCACATCCCGACTCTAGTTTTGAACAGAGGTTTATTTGGTATTAAAGGTTCTCTGTGGAACTTCTGTGTTGGTATGGAAGCTGATCGTTGTTTTATGTTAGCAGACTCCATTTCTATCCAACGTCATTTTTCACATCACGTTACAATCCGCTCACATATGACCAATGAAAAAGTGATTAATATATGCAAATTGTTACAAATTGTTGTATAGAGTCCCATTAAATCATACATTTACAAATAGGACACTTGTATAGAAACGCAAATGTACTGCAATCAGTGAAACGTAGGCCAGTGGGAACCTAACGCTGGTTGGCTGTGTTTGTATGTCCATGTGAACATGTTGTTTATATATCCTTATTTATTGTTAGTCCATGTAAACATAGCTGGCTAACAAGCTAACTTATGTATGTTGAGGTGTGTCACAACATATCCTACAGCTGCATGGGTCTCTATGTGAAAAGCTCATCTACCTCGATTCTCAGGGGCTGACACCAAAACTTCAGATATGTTCAGATGAGTTACAACACATATATACATTATATATATAGATTATTCATCTTTAACATTGTTTCATTAGCATGAGGTTTTATTTGTTGAAGAATTAGTCGGTGTCTTTTTTGATATTACCACTGGGAGGAGCCAAAGTTAGGAACAGACAGGAAGACACAAAACCCCCAAAATAAAGCTCCAGGATTAAAGAGAAGCTTTCCTGAGGCAGAGCAGATACCTCGTACTCCTCTGACTTGACAGTGAGCTGGGGAACCAGAGCCAGAAGTTCAGCTATGGCTTTAACAATCAGTGGACGGGAGTCACAGCTCAGCTCTGGCCCAAGACTTCTCCATGTTGAGATGATATCCACTACCTGCAAAACAAGCCTCATAAAAACTCTGTTGCTATGTTTACATTGGCTGTGTGTGTGCTTGTGTGTGTGTGTATATGTGTGACCTCTGTCCGGCACAGCTCCTGTAGTCCTTGCAAGGCGAGAGCAGCAGGGGTTGCCATGTCTGGTTTGGTGCACTGGTTCAGAGTGAGTGTAATGGCAGCCAACATGTCACCACCATGCTGGTAAGGCCTGAGACAGAAAGGCAAGTGTGTGATACATAATACATGACAATCCTCTTAATCACAACATGTGGACGGCTGAGGTGGAAAACAACCTTAAAATCAGGTAATCAAGTCGGTTGTTTTGATTTATTCACTACATAATGAGGTATTTTCACTTTTGTTGAATTTGAAATTTAAAGGAATATGAACACATACAACATTTACATGTGCAGTATTTCTATCAGATCACCCTACATCTGTACAGAGGCATTACCCTACCATTAAAGGGATGTAAGTTACAACCTAAGCTAATGCTGTATTGTCTACAAGGCATTTGTCACGTGCAGTAGGCTAACTTCTAAGTTTATCAAAGAAAAACCCTTGAACCAAACATAAATGTAATATAAATGACCACAGAAAAAACATCAGACTGCTGATTATTACTGTTCTTTGTCAGTCTCCATCATATTTAATCAATCAGAGCCTTGTGTCAAGCACCACTTGAGTCTAGCGTGTGGTGGTCTGACCTCTCTCTGCAGATGTCCCTGAGACAGGCGGCCCTGGCCAGGATGTGCTCCCACTGGGTGTCCCTCCCCAGCACCACCCTACTGTCCTGCTGGCCCAGCAGACGCTGCAGCTCCGGGTAGATTCGATCCTTACAGGAATGAACAAAGTCATTTATGAGCAAACAAGAGGACAACATAGGAAACATTTTAAAATATAAAGAAGGTCTGCATACATTTCTATGAGGAGAGTAATTATTATTTATTATCACAGACCTGTTTCTTCCAAAGAGCAGTCATGAGACGCATTGCCACTGCTCTCAGCTTGGGCGCACTGGCCAGCATGTGGAGAGTCTGCAGCACCATGGGCACACAGAGCTGGAACATTAAAGCACATGGTGTGTGTTAATGGTTAAAATTATCTGTAAAGAGCTTCATGCATATTCTCACAGATGTGAAAGAGTCCTCTGCATATAGACACAGTTTTGCATATTCAGATTATGAATTCTGCTTTAATAAGAACAATCCTTAGAGATGATGATTTAAAAAAATAAAAGGTATACACAACAGCAAGGTGAGGCGCAGTGGTTTATATTTCATGTCATAAGATCTTCATTTGTAAAGTAGGACAGTGGAGGCCAGAGGTGCTCAGTACCTTGTGAGTCCCGAGGTTTGGCAGGCAGTTCAACACAGCATGAGCCTGGCCTGGATTCTTTTCTCTCCCCAGTTTGAACAACAGAACAGGAATCAGGGAGGGGACCTGCAGACACACATGTGAGTTTCGATAAAGGAAACACCCAAGTAAAGTGAGGGGCCGCATTTATCAAGTTGCTCAGAGGAGGAAATGAGTCGGAATTGGCCCAAAATTCTCAGAGTGAGGCATTTTCGAGTAAAACTGTTTCTTAGGAAATCATTCCTATCTGTGCTAACATTTAGGAGAGCTCCTGAGTTTTTCTCAGCTGTTGGGTGTCACCAGGAGATGGTGTTCTGGCAGAGATATTCCACAAGAGGGGAGATCAATGACGACAAGTTTATTCAAAAATCTCACAACAATTATGCACGGAAAATGCAGCTGTGCAGCAGTGATGACTGTCGGAACAGTTTCATCAGTCCTACATTTAACTTTAACGCTGCTCTTCTAGAGCTTCATAAAGACAATGTGGATGACTCAAAGGTCCTCAGTGAGCTTTTATTTTGAACATGATATCCCCTGGTGTGTCATGAAGGACATCTCAACCTAATTACAACATCAGCAGCTTTAATATTTGAGAGATGTGTTCATACATTTTCCCACCTGTGGGAGACCAATAGAGGTTTCAGCATTATTGTTACATGCAGCTGGTTCAAATTTCCTGTGCTACTATTTAAATTCGCCTATATCTTTACTTATAGTACATGGGTAAATGGACAATATCATGAGATTAAAGTGTTTATTTTCTCATCTTTTGAAATCATATTTAAGTATATATTATTTTGGTAACTAGTTACCCCAGTTACTTGCCTATTTTCTGCATTTCGATGTTTCCCCTCAACTAACTATGATTTGCCTTACAGGGTTTTGGATTGACTTGGATTTAAAGTGATTAAAGTGTTTCTGTTCCTATCCTGACACAAACCTGCGTTGAAACTAATCTTTGTAATGTTAATAACAAATGACCAGAGTCCGATGTTACTTTCTATTCTTGTATCCACTATCATCAGAGACAGAACTCTACATTACACTCTTAAAATCTAAAACTTGAAGTTCAGTGAACTGGTACTGAATAGTATATACAATTTCTTAATTTTAAATGTAATCATGGTGAGTAAACTGAACTACAAAAAATGGTAAATACATTTTTTCAGTCTACTAACCGCCCAAAGCGCTTTACAACACCTGTCACATTCACTCATCCACACACACATTCATACACTGATGGCAGAGGCTGCCATGCAAGTGCCGACCTGCTCATCAGGAGCAGTTTGGGGTTCAAAATCTTGCTTAAGGATACTTTGATGTGCAGCCGGGGGAGCTGGGGAATCGAGTCTGGTGTCTATTCTGGGCTGAGACCTATCCTCCATCAAACATGCAAATCTGTTTGCTAGTTTTTGTGTAATCGTGCTGAGAAATCCACCAACCAACAAAGAAACGTACACAGGCAAAGGTAATAAGTCCAAGATAAGCTTGACTTCCAGTAACACTCTTGTTTGTTTTTACTACTAAAGCAGTGCAGTGTAATTTTAGCCATTGTGCTATTATAATGTTCATGCTAATCATTGACAGATGCTTGTTTTAGTTCATAGTTTTGGTTTTACAGCCCGAAAACTTTACTTTTTTGTTTCAGTCTCATCAGAGTCATTTCCAGCAGCAGCTGTTTTCAGTCAAAAACCTCTAAAAACCCACTTTACACTAACTACTCAGCACCAAACAGCAAACAGACACAGTTAGAGACTAGCGGGATAACATAGTGGAACATTTAGCAGCTACAGAGACCGATATTTCCCTCAGGAGCTAAAAGGACAGTCAATATTGGATTGTCTTCATCAGGGGATATAAACACGACTCTAAATGAATATCAATGTGTCTCTGTGTCTGATGGATGTGTAATTAGACACAGTTTGTATTTTCTACCATAAGGGGTGTCTCAATCAAAACAATGACAACAAAAGATGTATTTAAGTTTTATGTTACGTTCAGTCAAGTTCACTGACTACCTTCCTCACTCTCAGTCATATCAGCTGGCATTAACCCCGGAGGTTACAGCGACAGGGGACCAAATGAAACGCACTGTTACCTTGAATAAAATGATTTGATGAATGATTTCTCTGGTTTGAACATTGTTGGAAACATTTGGTACAATGTAAGAACACAACATCACAAAATATGCAATCAAAGGTCTGATCGATTTTTAGATATTTCATCGCATTAATGTTAAGTATAATATCTTTAAGCATCTGTTCTCTTACAGGTTTGCAGTACCAACTTATTAAGGTGCTAATTTATCAGATTTGTGTTAGCTTGCCTCTGCTTTTCCCATATGGACAAAAAAGTTATAGTACGTTTAGATTATTTGACTACTGCGTCATTATAAAAATATTAGTTTGGTATTCTTCAAGCCTCAGGGACCAGTTTCTTCTGCTGAACATATCCATATTTACTGATGCATAGCCAAACCTGTGTATATGCACAAACCCCAGCAGGGAGAGCTGTGGTGACTGTATCACAACACACAGATTAATCTCTCCAGGTGGACTGTCCCATCTCCCAGTCCCCTTGTGGTCTGACCCATGGTCATGGATGTCTGAGCCCCTGTGCTGATCAATTAAACCTTCATGGATACAAGTTAGAGAGCGGAATGAAGGACAATGCAGGGTTAACCGTTTATCATTCCCTTTAGCGCTGAGGTCAAAAATAGGATCTAGTCAGGGTCCTTGGACACACGTAGTCAACAGCTCTGCAGTGTAGCAGCCTTTAATTAACATAAAGCACTTACGGCTGCCCTGCACCATGGCCGTTGCATAGCAACCATTTTACCTGAGAGGAAGAGAAGGGACAAGGAAATGGAGGTTTTTCTTCAAGTCAAATCCCTGAAAGGTCTGTTGCTGGTCCTTAACAACACATTGGAAATCATAGGAGTATTACTCCAATAAATAATAATAAATAAATATGGATAAATCATGTTCCTCCCCACTACATTGCATTTACACACAATGCTTAGTTTTGGTATTACTTTCGTATCTCGTGAGAAAGAGACACTGCAAACCTACAAGGTGTTTCCAGTGATTGTTCATGTAAGCAGGCAGATGTGAGATGATGTGAAATGATACTGCGGGGACGGAAATCCAATGGATTCAAATATGCCAATAACCTTCTACCAACGCATCAAACGGCCGGCCCAAGTGGCACTCTGGGAGCAATTAGGCCAGCAGGGGAATACGCTGAGGCATCTAACGAGCCCGAGTAATGAGGAGCATATAGCACCATGTGATATTTCACATCATCTTCTGCAGCTAGTGACTCTATTTACAGTCCCAGAGGGTCAGAGGCAAGTCTGTCACATTCAATCGCTCTCTTTATACAGCTGCAGCAAACCCAGCTGCTAAAGGCAGGTTGGGTTTTTAAGAATGTGTTTTTTAAAAGTGAATTTCAAAGCCAATGTCAACGACACATAATGCCCAGAAGATGTCAAATATCAACACATTGACGAATTATACATTCAATGAGAAAACACATGCAGATTGCCAGAGATTTGCCATATTCAGCCTGACAAGTCATTGTTATTTCACCACTGTTAAAGCCAGTTCCAAACTTTCAGCAGATTCTGAAAATCACAACATTCGGTCTGATGTTGTGCTCATTGACATCCGTTTCCCCTGGTTGAACAAACAGTTGATCAATGACAGAAATGTAGGCGGGTCTTTAACTTCTTGCACAGATATTTTACATACTTCCAGAAAAAAGACAAGACTAGCATCACTTTTTTGCCTTGAGGTAAAATGTGCATATTTTAGTTTTTAACAAGCACCTCACTGAAACATTCAGGTTATTTATTCAAAGCTTCAGAGAAAGTGCTTTAACTGAGAGTCTGTCTGTGTTGTTAAGCCTTGTGGATTATCTACCTGGCAGGGGTCAGCAGCAGCGATGGCCTGGCTCACGTCCAGAGCCAGCTGGCAGACATCCTCCTGACCCGTGATGATGAGATAGGTCACGATGAGGGTGAGAGAGCAGAGCTGGCGCTGGCTTGATGACAGGGCCGAGCTGACAGACAGAAGCCAATCAGCTGCTGCTGCTGGATCATTTGCCAATTTACGCAGTATGGATAGAGCCACGCTGATCTCATTGTACCAGGTACTGAGAGGAAGTGCCAGTGGTGGACCAGACTGATGAGAAGGAGAGACATAAAGAAATACAATCGGCAAATGTGTATCTGTTCCATAGTAAAATCGATGGTTAACACACAAATAGTTAAAGTAATCGTAAGCTCTAGACCTGGTTCAGACCTGGTAACAACATGCGTACCAACATACCACTTGTGACCACTTGTCATCCGATCTCACTTGCCACTCTAGAAAGAAATGTCTTCATGTAGAACATTTGCCGAATTTGCAAAAAGACCCAAACATTAAGAATTTGTCAAAGACAGTGTTTTACAATGTTAATAAAGTTTCTCCCAACTCTGCAACTCACAAAATTGAGCGATTTTTATCGGGAGTCAGGGGATTTTTTCCAAGGGTGACCAAGACGTAGACTATTTTGGTTATTTGTAAATGTGACATGTTTAGCAACATAAATGTTGTCTTCCTTCATAAATTGAGTGTAAATGGTGAAATCAGTGGAAACAGTGTGTTCAAACAGCTGCTAAATGTTGGCAGGTAAGACTTCAGCACTTTAGACACAGAAGCAGACAGGCTGGTACAGCCATGCTGCCACAAACTGACACTTTTTACAAGGAAACAAACAACTTCATGTTTTCATTTAATGCTGAATTTACAAGAAGGCACCAATGATTTAGAATTTGTCGTAGCTGTTTCACAAAGTTTGTTAAGTTTCTCCTCATGAAGCAAAATCAGACCATTTCTTAAGGAAGTCTGGTGATACTGTAGTTAGTAATTAACAGTTGGATCAGTTGAAACAGACAGTGTGGTCACAAACATCTGCTGTTTCCTTGGCAGGTTAAGAGAGCCACACGTCATGTCCGTGAACCACACGAATCAGACTGTGTGTAATCCATTCTGCCTGTTTTTGTGACTTGGTCTCACAGAGGACATCAGTTGAGGTAGCCTTTAAAACCTTCTTCCACACTAACTTACTGTATGTTGGACCGTAAATAAATTGCATATGTGATTTTAACCAGTGCTGGTTTGTGAAGGCCAACAAGGATATCTCCAAAATCTTTTAATTCGAACATATCATTAAAAAAATCTGTTTGTTTTTGACAGGAAAGGTTTGAGTAGCAGCCTCAGTGTTACCTGTCTGGGTTTATCTGTCTCTCTGCTGATGCTGCGGAGCAGTCTGTGGGCCAGCTCTTGGATGAGGCTGTGAGTCCGCCGCTCAGCCAGCGGCTCTGTGAGGCTGGAGCAGGACAGGAGCTGCAGCACGGGAAGAACCAGGACCGGACTCAACCAGGGCGACACTTCAGCCTGCTCACGGACTAAATTCAGTGCTGTAAGAGACAGAGAGAGGGAGACCCCAAGAAGGTTAAAGGATCCATGTGGACAAATTAGGTTGTAAAGGAGGAGAAAGGAGGAGAGAAAAAGAATAAAATTAACAACAGAGCAACTGTGGGAGATTTAAAGCTGCCACCATGGGAAATTATGTAGCAAGGAAGGATTATAGTAGCCTTAATTATAATTTATCATGTATCAATAAATCACATTAAATGCAGTGTTCATTAAAAACTTTAGTTGTGATTAATGATTTCCCACAATATAAAATAAACTACGTGTTCTGGCAATGAGATTTTAAGAAGGATCCAGGAAATAATTACGTAGGGCTGGGCAATACATCGATATTACATCACTATCATGCTATGAGACTATATATATTGGATATGGTTATTGTCATATGTCATAACTGTTGTCTTGTCCTGGTTTTAAGGGCTGCATTACAGTAAAGTGATGTCATTTTCAGAACTTACAAGACTGTTACTACTTGTTCTCATACGTGTCTTCAGCCCTTATGATGATGATTATTGATCAAAAATCTCATTGTTCTGATATTTTTCAAGTACCAAGAGCCATTACTTTAACACTTCACAATACGGATATTAAGGTATTTGGTAAAAAAAATAGTAATATTTGATTTTTCTGCCCAGTCCGAGCATTTATGAAGTGATTTCAAGGAGATTCAAGTTATCAAGATATAAATTGTGTACAGTGATAGAACCGAAAAATGCGATAGAAAAGCATCACAGATCAGTTAAGATGTGTTACTCCACCAGCTAGTCTCCGACTGAGTCTGTCCTGCTGGCCAAGTAGTGTACTGTGGGTTTATCAGAGCTCCTTCACTGAAAACAGCTGCTGGAAACAAAGTTGATGGGAGCAGAGTTTGTGGACCAGAAAATCTAAACAATGAGTCTGAACACTCAATAGACAGACTGAAGGTTTTGTGAAAATTCTCTGATTGTCACTATGAGCAACATCTTTCACATTACATATAGTAATTTGAGACACATTCAATATAACAAGTTTGATTAGTGCAACTTTAAGTATCTAATATTTCATTTCCAAGGTAGACAGGTTGGACTGAAGTATGAGACTATTTACTTTGCAGAACTGATCAATCTCGACCAAATCAACAAAAACTGTATGTTATAAAGTATTCATGGTGTGTGTTTATTATACTGTATATCAGGTCTATTCACCTTTTTGGAAAGAAATACTGTATAAATCAAAAGACCAACACCTGGCAGCTTGCTAATGGTGTGTTAAATTAAAATTTTTCATGATGATCTGCTGTATTAAAAAATGCATGTGGTGCAGCCATAACAACAGTGATATAATAACCTATAATGAGTTTCATCTCATGTCTGGTTATGCACGAGTACGATAGTCTATCATCAAGCAATTACAAATAAAATACTATAAATGAGAGGATCTGTAGGTGGATTTCTTTGTTTCCTGGAATCATTTCATTTGGGTGTCAGGATTTACCAACTCGTAATTTTGTATTTGTAAAGCTGGGCTCTATTTTTACATATTTTGATGTCTGAAGGACGAATAGGTACTAAACGTTTTGGATTTGTTCCAGTAGATTGCCTCAGCCCTCAGACGCAAAACAGCTGAAACGTAATCCTTTAAAGGCAACTGCGGCGATCAAAGTACCGGAGCGTCCACTAAAAGGATTTATTTTTGCCGCTGACAAGCTCAGATTGATATTTTAAGTATCTGACAACATTATGGAAAGGATCCCTACAATGTTAGACCTTTCTGTAAAAGAGTTTAACCAGAAACAAACACTATATAGCTCTCCTCAGAACCACCAGACTCCATTAACAAAAACAGTAATTTCACCTCGCAGATCATCATAAAATACACTCAATTTAAACTTGCCAGAAACTATATAAAACTCACCAAAATCATCTTGATTAGTCTTTCCACTGTTCCAGCAATCACCAATATGGTTGAAACAAACTCTTAATTCAGCAAATAAGATGTGAAATTATTCTGGCTCTCTCTCTTGAATTTAGCCTAATAAAACTAGCGCTCAAAATACATACAGTAAATATGTTGAAATCTCATGAAGTATAGATAACTAGCCCTGATACATGTTTGTACTGTAGTGAAAAAGGCACCAGTGATGACTAGTTAACTCATTAGACGTTGGCCACAGTATTTACCCAGAGAGAGCAGGCCACTCTGCTGAGCTGCAGGGGCCTCTAGCAGGAGCAGGGCCACACCCATCAACAGCTCATCCAATGGCAGCTCCTACAAAAGAAAAATCAAGGTCAGACACAGCACAGATAACGATGATACACACAATTTTCTGTAGTGTGTGTTGGTGTAATATGACAAAAATAAAATAATAATGATCAAAAATGTTACTGGATCATAAATGTTGCTGTGTCACCTGTTGGCAGACAGGCAGGAGCTTCTGTAATAAGTTGAGAAGAGGTCGACAGTCTCCGTTTAAGCTAAGGCAGCGCTGACAGGCACAGAGCAGCTGCAGAAGCAGCCCGACTCTCTCAGTCCTCCAGTGCTCCTCAGAGGCCGAGACGAGACCCTGAAGAAGAGCGCTGATGAATCCACACAGCTCCAGCACCGCCTCCACGCTGTCCACCTGTCATCACACAGGACAACACAACAGTGCCTTAATGCTTTGTTTTTTTTCCTCCACCGAGAAGTAGATCACTCGTTCCCTCACAACATATTGTTCAAAGATAAATTCAACCCAATGCTGCTACTCCAGTGCTCCAAAAATATTTGAATTCAATGTATCACTCCCTTTGGGCAGAGAAGTCCCATTGCAAAACACGATGTGAAGCTATGTTGGACATTATTTTGTTAAAATTTCTTTATAATAACCTCAAATCAAATAATTTGAGTCAGTTATTGATGTTCGCCTCTCATGGATTGTTGCCTTAATGAACACCAGACATCAGTGTGTCACCTGCATGTGTGGCACCAGCTGACAGAGGCAGTGCAGCAGGCTGTCAGACACTGGGGAAGTCTTATCCTGGTCCTTGTTCTGGAGTACTGATCCAGCTCCTGGATGTACAGGCAGCAGCACCCCGAGGAGACTGTGTCGCAGGAGGGTGTGCTGAGGTTGTCTCTGAGGTTCACAGTAAAGGTATCGCAGGAAGGGGACCAGCATGGTGATGTAGGCTGGTTCATTTCTGCAGAACATATACATACAAGTGTGTTAATAAGCAGCTCCAGCTCTCATCAAAAATACAATCCAGTGTCATCACATAATGTTACCTAATATCAAGCTGCCTTCAAAGGTCAATACCACTTGACACGCGTGAACCTGAAACTTTCTCAGGCCTCAGCCTTGTAAGGCACCTCATCCATACTGTATTTGCAAAGGAGTGTATATGTTTTTGTCCGTACTGCATAATAACAGCTGACATTGGTGTGATGAGTTATTTGGCATGGGGTGCTCTTCACAGATGGCTTTGAAATTCATGTGGTGAAGGAGCGACTGATTGTATGGAGGGTGCAAGGCCTCTGTTGCAGCCATGCTAACCTGTCAGCAGCCTGCTGAATGAAGTCATCAATCTCCAGCAGCAGAGCCGACCAGCAGTCCACTCGGTTTTCCAGGGCAGTGATGTATGGGTGAGGACTGCTCCTGCAAAAACAACGGGACAGAGCAAAGGCCATGTTCACATCACAGTCTCCCAATTCTGATTTTAATCTCATGCATGTGACGCAGATGTTACTGGATTTGTTAGATGAAAACAAATCACAAATCATCTCGGTGATGATGATAATGAAAAATATATGCAGACATGTCACTAAAGTCCAAAAATTCACATGGTGGCACTCGAGGGATGGCAGCCAGATTAATTGGGACACATTGTATGGAGACCTTTATTCACTCCACAAACCACATGACCACAGTTGAGTCTTGACCAAAGTCACCACAATTCATCCTCCGGTGACAATGAACATCTACTGTATATAAAATATCATGGCAATCCATGCAAAAGTTGTTGAGATATTTCAGTCTTGAACAAAATAGTGGACCAACTGATCAAGTTTGCTAGCATGGCCAAAAGATTTTGATGCCGTACCCTGTACTTTTTTTTTTTTAAATTGCAAAATTTGAAATTACCTTTTGAAGTTGTCAGATTGCTGTGCTGTTCACACTACACAACGTTCTGTATTGTAATCAGGAGTCTTGCAGTCGTTGTGGTTTGCACACTACATGACTGACAAGTGACAGCTGATCACACTTTAGAAGATCACACATGCTAGAAGTGAAACAGGAATGACGTCATCCAAGCAGACCAAGTTGTTTGTACTGATTTACTGGTTGACGCCTTGAGCTCTTTGTCATGATCCTCTGGCCATTCCTGAGCAGTTTTTGTGGTATGGCAGGTTGCGTTGTCCTGCTGGGGGGTGGGGGCACTGCCATCTGGGGGAGCTGGTGCCATGAGGGCAGGGTACTTGGTCTGCAATGGTGTTTGGCTCGGTGGTGCATGTGGGGTATCTACATGAATGCCAGGAACTATGGTTTCTCCTGAAGAACATTTAATTGTAACAAGTTGATCACTGTTTTTGTCTTTACTTCACCTGTCAGTGGTTGTAATGCTGTGTCTGACTGGTGTATATACCAAAGGTCTAGTTGTTTTGAGATGTTTCAAAGCAGAAATGTTCCATATTATATCTTTAAAGTATTAATATAATAAGAATGAAAGATTAACTGCAGAATGTGAATTCATGACATTGACTTATCACTTACAGCGGGAGAGAAGAGGTCTCACTGTGTTTGAGTTGTTCAAACTCTATTTTCAGATTACATCTTCACACTATTCATGTTTGCTTATTATTTTTAATTAAATACAGTCATTTAAAATCTTAGGGTCTCCATAACACCATTGCCAAGTTTTCCCCTCCTCCACCTGTCCTGTCCTGTGTGTGCAAACAAGCCTCCATTACTCTTGGATTTACTAAAACCCATTAAGTCCAGACAAAACACTGAGGTCAAATCCAAGGTGAAGTCTCTGTGTATTGTCAAGATTCCAGCCCACAGACAGGCCAGAGGTTAACACAACAAGGTGAGGGTGAACACCTCCATCAGGTCCACTTAACCAATGCGTTCCATCAATCAGCACATATCTAATGTAGGAAGGAAGTTCAGAGGCTGGATGTCTGTGCCTGTGACAGCCTGCCGTGTGGCCCAGACATGGACTACTCAGAGGCTGAACACCCCCCCCTCCTCCAAACCTTTCTTCCCACTCTTCACATGGTGTAATCTGTCTGACCATCTCCGTCCCCCCTCCTCAGGTTCCCTGCAGCCATCTACAAACCCTCAGCTTCAATACAGCGCCCATCCATCAGCCTCTAACAACGTCCCCTTCTTTTCAGCTGCCACACAAAGGAGGAGGCAGGAAGTCAAGGCTGGATCCTTCCTCCTTTGAGTTCAACTCCAAGTTCACAGCTAAATCAGAGTGCTGGCAGACAAATGGGCCAGGTAAGAGCAGTCTGCTGTAACGCCCAGCTTCCCACTCAGGTGAAGCAGGTTCACTGCCATCTGGGAGTGCTGTTGCCATGAGGGGGTGTATTTGGTCCATAACGGTGTTTGGATGGACGGTGAGTGTCAAATGGTGTCCACATGAATGCCACTACATAAGGTTTCCCAGCAGAACATTGCATTGTAACGAGATGATCAATGTTCACATGACCTGTCAGTGGTTTAAATGTTGTGTCTGATCGGTGTAAATCAGCAGATTAATCAATAATGAAATTAATCATTAGTTAATCATTAGTCTTAAATGTCTCACAAACAAGCACAGACTTGTAGAAAGTTTAGCCCTGTATTTCATGTCAATAATGAGCAGAACTGAAGCCGAGGAAGCAAAACATGTTACTTTTCCATAAGCTTTAGATTTGTTCATGCATGACAAGAACCATGCATGTACATGAAAGGCTAGCTCATTGACTAGGGCTGGTTATAACCTTGGTGAGCTTATTAGTTTCAACTAGTACAGTCTACCTCCGTCCAAAAAGTTATGTTATCACCCATGTCCACTGGTTTGTTGGTTTGACAGCAGAATTACACAAAAACTACTGAATGGATTTCAACAAAACTTAGATGGAGGATGGGTCTCGGCCCACTACAGACCCCATTAACTTCTGGTGTGGATCCAGGTAAAGGGAGGGATGCGGGAATTTTTTATCACTTTCTTTAACATTGGGAGATTTGATGGATTTGAGGACAATTTGATGTAGATAAAGGGGAGGGGAGTATGCGCTCTACTGAGTGCCATTCAAGTTGTAAAATGTCTCACTCAGAGCATGACTTGGCTTGAAATCTTTAATAACCAAATTTAAGGGGTACTTAAACGAGAGTAAACTCTGGTGCTTGCTAAGTTTAGTGAGAGGTTGACCTGAATTGAAATACACACCCTCGGTGCATGCCATTGCTCACTAGCTTACGGCTAATGTACAGTAAATCTAGCTGTGATGAAATGAAACGCACCATTACCTTCAGTAAACTTGTGGATTTCTCTGGTTTGAACATTGTTGGATACATTTGTGATAATGTCAGTAAAAAATTCAACAACATATATAACAAAGGCCTCGTCATTTTAAGACATTTTGATGCAGATATCTTACACATTTAATCTTTTTGTCCTTATTTGAACCCAAACCATGATCTGTGCCTACACCTCACAAGGTATTTTTCTTACGTAAGCCTAATTAAACTGTGACTGTACAACGAAGATACAGATACACTGCACTGTCATGTTGTTATGGGAACGCTGATATAGGTCGTTTTTTGAATTGCTGCCAATCGGCCTATTCAGTCCTTTAGGTATAAGGACGTGTTGCAAACACATGTGGTTGGACATGAGTTCAATAAAATGGTTATTGATTGAATATCTATTTATTCAGCATTATCAATGCACATCATTGTAACATTGACACATATTTCAATATAAATGTGTGGATTACATTTCCTTGTACCTGAGCAGGCAGGCCATATACATTGAGTATGTGGGAAAGCCTGCAGGGGACAGTCAGGGCAGACTACACTACTCCAGCCAGACTAACAGCACATGAGTAATGAGCTGGTGTGGCGGACTGAACCTTCCCTGATCCTGCTGGGGGCTGAAGTGGCTCGGAGTCTCGGTGGCAGCTTGCACAGGGCAGCGGCGAGCAGACGGTCAACAATGGGCACCAGTATGCATCCTCCATTAATCCCGCAGCATTTACAGTTACCCAGCAGTGCCAGGCCCAACGACCAATGAAGGGCCAGACTTCCAGGCCAACGGCGCCACCCTGCTGCCATCAACACATTCATCTTCCCACCAGGGAGGTTCAGGCCGCCAGACAGAAGCAGACAGCAGAGACAGCGATGAAGACAGAATGAGAAAGAAAAGGACAATGGCAAGAAGGGGAAGACTGTAGGAGAGAGAGAATGAAGGGTTAGAGATGTGGGGAAAGAGAGGTCAAGAGGGAGCCAGGGAAAAAAAGGTGGAAAGGGTGTCAGAGGTGGAGGGAGAAACATGGAGAGCAGGAGGGAGGAAGGGAAACATGAAGGAAAAAGGAAAAGAAAAAAGACAAAGCAGCACAGTCTTTTTATCACCCGCTGTAACTGATTAAGGAGGCCCCAGGATCTTGGCAGAGGTGCAGATCTAAGACTGGAGGGGGGAGGAGGAAGAGGGGGCTCCATCCAGGCTCCAGCAGGAGCACAACACTATACTAGACACTATCTGCCTGGGGATATTCAACCAGTTACACTGACCTGTACCACAAAGAAACAAGCTCTTATAGTAACAGTATCATCTACATTATCAAATCAAGACTGTTCTCTTAACAAAAGCATCTAATCAATGTCTGTCTGGAATGAAAAAGATATGTTCTGATGGTGCACAATATGATTGTTGAGGCTCATTCCCCTAGTCAGTCAAATACTGACGTCTGGGATGGGTGGTCAGTCCGAATCTCAACCCAAAGCGTCGGTATTTGACTACCTGTGAATGAGACTCAACCATCTTTCGACAGAGCCACTTTGTGCCCCTTTTAGTTAAAGCATCATTCTGTTGCATTACATTTAGGTAAGTCTGACTTAATTTCCAATACTTCAAATATTTCTCAAAGTAACTGCTCTTACTGTTTTAATAACAAGATGTGCAGGAATCGTATTTTTCCCAGGAAGGGAGGTTTGTGTATCCCCTGGGATTTATGGGCAGTGAGCAGTAAGTTAAATGGAGTTCAACCATTGTTCATTTAATTATCTACACCTGTGTATTTCCTAATGTAACGTGTCAAAATGTCACCAGCTAGACTGGTTCCGTCCAAAGTTCAAACATACATCCACCACCACTCACTGATTTACATGATGCATTTTTTATTTTTTACCTACATGGATAAGGTAAAGTTGGAGTTGGAATGGAGTTAAATCTTTTTATACAACTCTGCTGCAAACTAAATAAGCAGCATGAGACCACTTTAAAAAAAGCCGGGACTCGGTCTCCTGATGTGGTTTGTTTGTGTGAAAGCAAGCAGACCAACCATAACACTGTGTGACAGTGAATAAAGTGTTTGCACCTTCATCTTGGTGTGAGCTACAGAGACACCAAGATGACACCAAGAGAGAGAAAGAAACTTGATTATTGTATTATTTATGGAAGATTATAAAAGAGGATTAAGGACTATTTGACCGCTGAATGCACAGGTCCTGTTACTGAACAACACTAATTGATTATTTGATGTAATTCGCTGCTTGTTTAAAGTCTGTTGCTTGTTTCTTTTTGGTGAAAATGTTATGTTGGTTGTTTTAAGTTTGAGGTTTGTTGAATAGTCTACAGGTATTATGTGAAGCGGGTCTGTTTTGATGAAGTGGAGTTCACACATTAAGGGCCTCCGCCCACCAATTTTTCACTGATGGTACATATTAAGTTACCAGTTATGGTTAGTAGCACTCAGCCTGTGAAAACAGTTCTCTGCAGAGCTCTGAAGAAGTCGGAGAAAATGATGTCTTCACACCTACATGTGTGATAATGATGGATTAAACAACACAACAGTCAAAGATAAAGGAAATAGATATGTATTATACCAGACACTACACAAGCTAACGTACTGAGTATATGACAAAGACTGACCTGATAGAGTATGGACAGGTGAAGTGTGTTTCTCTGTCTCTCTGGTCTGCCTGCATCTGTAGCAGCCGTCCAATGACCTTTATCAGCCCCTGGACATTTCTGTTCACAGTTCAGGTCAAAAACAGAACACAGAGAATGTTAGGAAACAAAACAACACAATGGAAGAGGAAAGGTTATTTTCTTTGGGAAATTAGCTTTTTTGCTCAGTCGCTCAGAGAAGATCAGTTGGTCTGTGCTGAGTACAAAGTTGGAGTCAGGATGTAGTTAGCCTAGCTTAAAATTAATACCAGAAGCAAGGGCAAACTGCTAGCCTGTCTACCAGTCTGTCTACCTACCTACATCTTTAAAGCTCACTGATTAACATGATCAACATCTTTGGGTTTCTTTACAACTAAACAAATGTGAATGTAAAAATGACCATTTCTGAAGTTTTAACTACAACTATGAAAAATAACTGATCAGGTTGACTGATGTGTATAACCACTGATTAAAAACTGAATGCTGTCCAGTCAGTGTCATCCATCTCATTGACTGATGATTTTTAACCACTTGGGAGCAGCGCAACAACCTGGTTTATTATCATAAAAAGTTGTTATTGTGAACTTGATAGCTGACTTTAGTTTATTTACAGTTACAGGGCAACATTAACATTCACTTGGAGTCGCTGTCCTTCTTGTCCTCTTTTAGCTTTGGTTTGGTCTCCATCTGAGTGATATATGTGGCTCTTTAGCTGCTGAATGGTCCATTATGTTCACCAGCTAGTCTCTAACTATGTCTGCTGAGCAGGTAGTCTACAAAGGGTTTATGAGCCTTTCACTGGAAACAGCTGCCTTGCTGATGGAAACCAGGTAGATGAGAGAGAGGTGAATCAAAACCACTACAGAGCTGAGGGGAAGTTTGTGATATGTCAATATAAAAACATTGGCAAGTATTTTTTGTCCCAACAGCCATAGGAAATCATGCAAGATGCCGATTCAACATTTTCTATATAAGATCAGTCTATGTAAGTTATATATGTTGTATAGAAAAGGTCACTTTGCAGTTGGACTTGATCCTCCTGCTCTGATGGTCAGGATATACAGTAAGAGGAATTAATGGATGCAAGTCAGCAGAGGTGGCAAGGACAATGTGACAGTGTCCTATTACTAAAAGCTTAGTTATGCTTCTGCATAGAGGTGCTTTGTTACCTGCAGTACATGCGCCATGTAAGTACAAGTACACTAGTAACTGTAACTGTAAGCTGCTTTGCCTGCCTTTGTTTTTGTGTGTTTGTTTAATTTAGCCTTAGTCCTCAACTCAAGTCCATGGGAAGTTGTCATATTTAGTCATCTTTGTCCCTATTATTTTTAATCAACAAAAACTTAAATAATAGAAGTGAAAGATTTTACTTCCAAATTCCAAATAGAGCTCTATTGAAGAACCCATTACACTGCGTTTACAGGGACGATGCCGTCACTCAGACAAGATGTGACTTGACTGTGTTTCATGTACCTGGCAGAGGGAAGGAGGTTGAGGACACTGTTGAGGACGTAGTTCAGGTCTGCGTGGCCTTGATCCACCAGCAGCACCAGGGCATCGCAGCAGGCTGATCGCACCAGAGCATAGTCACTGCAGCACTGCTGCCACAGAGCTTCCAACGCTGGACCCTGATACACAATAACAACACACACACACACACACACACACACACACACACACACACTTCAAGGTTTAAATCCAGATCTAGCTCAAAGGTACCATTCAAAATGACTTTGACTAATCTATGAGGAGTTATTCAGTTGTTGATGAAGATGGTAGCACTTGAGAATGGACCCTTACTGTTTAGGGTTATGCCCAAACATCAGGTTACAATAGGAATTACTTTACACTTCAGAGTAAAGAAGCCATGTCATGGAGCCTTTATGCCACAAAAAAAACATTATTTTGATACGCAACTCACCTGGATGGAGGACTGTGTAATTTGCCCATTTGGTCCTTTCTCCTTTAGCACGGCAGCAACAAGATTTCTCACCGTCTGGAAAACAAAAAACATGCCATCATGTACAGTTCATTCTTGATTAAATCAGGCACTGTTTTTTGAGAGATTTTTTTTATTGCTTTATTAGCCATTTAAACACACAATATATCATTTCTGCAACTGGGAGCCTCTCAATAAAAACAAAACAGAAGAAATAACTTAAGTAGTGTCATCATGCAAGTTGTTTTTGCTCTCACTGAAAACTCTCTCACGGAAGTCATACCTACAGGCAACCAAATGAAAAACACCTTAAGCTTGAGTAAATTTGTGGATTTTTCTGGGTTTGAACATAGTTGGAAACATTTGTGACAATGTGAGCGCACAAAGCAACAAAATAAACAACAAAGGTCGAGTGGATTTTACCCTTTTTTATGCTGAAATGTTACATATTGTATCTTTACGTGACGCACCACTAAAAATATGTCTTTTTCCTATCAAACATTCACCTTCTGTAGGTTTGAAAGGTGAACACCATTTTTAGAAGTGCTATCCCAGCTCACTCATTGGCTAACATGACAAAACTGTTTCTGGCTCCTTCTACACACAAATAACCAGACAGGCACTTTTCCTGACCTGATGTTTGATATGTTTTTTGTCATGAAAACTGGTCACTCTTAATCCATGCTGACCAGAAACTACAGCCTAACCCTGACTACAGGCAACTTCAAGTCACAGAGACATCTGACACACAAAATGATGGTGGGTGGAAGAAGCTCAAGTGATAAGAGCATAGGTACTGAGGTGGGGTTTAGTTTCATCACAGTACAACAACAAACTGTTGTGTTACATTTCTGTTTGTGTATAGAAAGCAAGATACAAGATGTTCATTAGTGAGCTTTACAGACTGTGTTGGAAGGTGTGTTTTTGATCTTTGGACAGAGATAGGCCCTGATTTCAGTCTTAATGCTAAGCTAGGCTTAAAAGCCCCCCAACTCCTTAAACAAACACAAAACAAATGAATGAATGAACGAATTAATGAATGAATTTAAAGCAGCTATAAGGAACTTTCATTTCATGTTGATTCTGGCGACCCCTGTGTACAAAAGCAGTATGAGCACCATCACCTCCTGTCATAAAGATGTTGATCTGCAAGCAAGTTCATTTCTGAAGAAAGATGCCACACATTTCTAATACTATCTTCAAAAACAACACAGCTGTTTGCAGGCTGCATGAATATGAAGCAATGTATCTATTTATGGCTATGTATGATTACTAACAAATATGATGATGGTGATTGGTGAATAAAATAAAACAAGGATTATTAATAGGGATTAAGAATAACTACTGTATAAAAACTATACAAAAACAACCAATTTTCTGGTCATAGAGGCATCAGTATTAAATTGAGTTTCAAAACCAATTTAAAACTCCTTGTTGTGCATTTATATTATTCTTAACAGAAAATGATACAAAGACTAACAAAAAAAATCAATTTTGCCAGATTGTATATTTGCTATTTGTTAAAGGGGGAAATTGGGGGAGAGGAAAGACTTAGTGTGGATCACAGAAGACGGGGTGAAAACTTCACTCCCACATCTTACCATGAGTCAGTAGCTTACCTGGGCTTGTATGACGGGGCTGGGAAAATCAAAACGTATCTTCAAACCCTCCATCGTATCTGCTGGTCATGCCTGAGAGCACAAGGAAACTGCATTAGGAGTTAACAAAACTTCATGACAGTAACGAGTGCTGGGGTTACCATTTCTGTTATTTCACTTCCAAGAATTCCACGATTTTTCAGACAACACTATTAAAGGAAACCTTTTTAGGACAAATTGTGGTTCTACCCTTCTTTTAAACTCAAGAATATCACATGTCAGTGGTGTGGAAGTCAGCCTTTGAAACAAAAGCTAAGTGACGTCGCCGCCTGTTGCTTCACAGCATTAAGGGAGCAAACATTCGAGGGAGAAGCACTGCTTGGAGGTGTTCAGAGGGTGACCCTTTGAAAGCTGATCCCTGCCTTGTGTTATCAAATTATTGGCCTGCAGCCATGATATAATTTTGCATTAAATTATTCACAAGTCATCAGTATACCACCCCACTCACTAACTCACAGGTTGCTAAGCAGACAAGTTTCCCATCTCAGGTTGTCTCATTAGGAATGACAATATGCTGTACAGGTGCTGACCACCAGCTGTCTGAGGCCTGTACACCACAGCTGCTGCTTAAAATGGGAACATCTGACAGGTTTTCAACAGGACTGGGTATAGAATTCATACAATTGTTTTGTTACTTAAATGTGTGAGTATCAAAAGACAGCCAAAAAGACAACAGCCACCCAGCCACAGTCTGTCACCCTGCTGCCATCTGACAACAGATACAGAAGTATCTGCTGCTGTACCACCAGACTACAGAGCAGCTTCACTCCTCAGACTGTGACACTCTAATGAATAAACAAATGAACCTTGAAATGGAAATGTTACCTGATATTTGCATTGAATATAATTCATCAGGTTTACTTATTTATTCAGATTTAAATTCAAATCGAAATTCAAATGTTCAGACAACTATTAAACCTTTGAGAATGTTGTCTTATTTGTTAACTGAAAAAGACAGTCTTATAGAACATGGTTGTATTTCTCAAAGTAAGGTATAAAAAAGAATTAACCATTTTTGAAGGTCAATAATATTTTGTTCTTTTTGTGCTCTGAAATTTTTTGAAACACACGTATTCACTTTCTTAGCCGAGCTTAGCATTGTATGGGACACTGAAGGACAACCTAAAACCCCAAACAATAGTTTTAACATTTCTGTTTCTGTACAATAACGGTTATCGTTTCTCCTTGATTGCCGTCTTTGTGCTAAGTAAATCTAAGATAATCGCCTACTAAATACACAAACATGAGATTGATATTTTTCTTCTCATCTCACTATGAGAAAGAAAGGAAAATTTCCCAAAATGTGGAACAATTTCCTAAATGTTTCTCCGGTGGTTGTTTTCATTTCGGGGTGAGGATGCCTCTGAAACTGGTATTTTGACCATCATGGACAGGACATGCTTTAAGTTAAAGCTGCAACTACAACTTCTTTTCATTTCTGATTAATCTGCCAATTTCTGGGTTGACTTTGGTTTGGTTGGGTTAGAAAATAAGTCAAAAAAGTTACTAGAAACATGAAAGACAGCCGTTACAATTTCCCTGAGCCCAAGTTGACATGTTGAATTAGCTTGTTTTGTTGAACCAACAGCCCTCAATACAAAAAATGTATTCCTATTATCGTAGGAGACAAAATAAACAAACACTGAATCTTGGGGGATTTGCTTAACACAAAATGCCTTCAAACCCACAAATAAAAACATTGCTCCATATCACCACTTGTAGTCACACGTCCAGCATATTTAAATCGACAACTACTTTGATAATCAATGAGTCATTTAAAACACACATTATGTAATTTCTGCTGCCAGGGGTCTGTTAATCACAACAACAAAACAGACATTTGTGGAGTGTTGTGGGGGCTGGGCCAGGCCGAGCAGGAGGGTATGACTGCTGCTCAGCTGCTCAGAGCAGGGCAGCTCTTGACGAGAGAGTGGGAGATGCAGATCCAGACCTTCTGGAGGAATAAACGCACTCAGTCACATCAGATTCTGCTCTGATCCAGATCCGTTTATTGATGGAAGGAGAGCTCAGAGATCAATAGGCTTTACACGATCAGGATTTTTGGGGCCGATCACCGATTAGTGAGTTTAAATATACCGATCACCGATCCGATCACGTGAGGGAGCAATATGTGTATTTAAATAACTTGTTAATTTACTGTATATACTTATTTACTGTTTACTGAGTATCAACAAAAGTATTCTCAAGCATTTTTGCCAATGTTTAACAATCTTTGCCATGCCCCAAACTGACAGAGATGCAAGGGTAAAACATCAATGACCTCTAGAGGGCATTCAAGGACTGGCCAGACGTAAGTTCAAAGTTCAGTCAGGTCAAACCAAAATAACTTGAGACAGAAATAATGGGTGCAACAACTTACTGCGTGGATCAAAGTACGCCAGCAAACGTTGAAATGCGGGGTTCTCCACAATATTAAATGGCAGGTCGGCCAGCACGATAAACTCCGTAAGTTTCCTTGTGCCACCCCTTGCCTTCTCACTGTCACGGCTATACGGACAGGTACTGTCTAAAGTAGTTTGCTTTAGCATCCGTTTTGGTGTTTGTTTTTCTTTTTCCACACTCCGTTTCTTGAATCCAGGTGCCTGATTAAATTTGTCGTGTTGTCGATCTCACAAATTGCATAAAATGCAAAATATCGGCCGATCCGATATAGCCGATCAGATTGGTGGAAAGCCTAGAGATTATTTTTTTACTTTTGGGATTAAAAAGTGGATTTATCTTCACTCCTGTTTATCAGCCTGACTGCAGCAGTGATCAGTAGAGGTGACCTCCATTGTCGGGTGTTTATGTTCTGTAATGTTAACTGCTGACTGGATCTGGAGGGGAAATGTACTTTACCTCATGAACGTAACGTTACAGAGAGGAGAGGGGGAAAGAAGAGAGAGAACCAGAGTCTCTGCTGAGTGCTGACTTCACTCAGAGGTTGACCTGGATTCAGACACACAGACTGCTGGCTTTAGAGTAATGCAAAGCAAATTAAACAACTACCACTGCTGATGAAAACATATCTGATGTGACTCTACATTTTCTAGTTTCTAGTTTAATCACATTACATTTAGTCTCTTTCACTGACTTCCTTCCTCCCTCTCTGCCTCTTTCCCAGAAGTTATAGCAACAGGTAAGCAAATAAAACACACCGTTAGCTTGAATAAACTTGTGGATTTCTCTTCATTTGAACATTGTTGGAAAGAGTTGAGAAAATGTTACTACACAACTCAACAAAATATATAACAAAAGTCTAGTCATTTTTAGACATTTTCATGCAGCAATTATACATATTATCTCCTTAAGTCATTTCACAAAGAACTGCCCTATAATTACTGCCAACAGCTTTACAATATGAGGATATTGTCTCTGTTTGATATCATAAACTGTATATGTTTGGGTCCTACTCTGCTCGTTTAATAATTTTATATGGACACTGGATACATTTTGAAAAAACCTAGGGACATCATCTTGGGCCTTGGGAAATTGTGATGAGTGTTATTTACTATCTTCAGACATTTTACAGACAGAAAAATGGCACTGACAAATCAATAATGAATTATTAATAACTAACGAAAAGAAAAAAAACACATTTAGTTGCTTAAATGCAGCGAAAGAATAACAAATGAATTGACATTATTGGCCATTATCTAAAAAGACAGAGTTATCAGTCCTCACTGATAACTCTTTAGTCCGTTTTAATCCAACATTTTCCGGTGAACATCTGTAAACCTCAATTTCCCAGCTTGGGATCAATAAAGTATATCTATTCTATTCTATTCTAAACCGATATATTGGTTTAACATTACTATAAACACAGGGAATACGAGCCTCATGTAGCCTAAACCAAGCCACCCCCTCCCCAAACACAGACACCCAACCCAACCCCCCTGCTGTTATCTAACAGATAAGCCAGGCTGCTTTGCTGTACTCTCCAGCACTGAGCTCCTACACACTCTACACTGGTTCCCACTGCTATTCAGCTCCATGGCCACATGAACAGGTAAGTCAGCAGCACCTGCTACTCTACAACTATACTCCAAACTGACACTCAACTTGCCAAGAGCTTATTTATTGATGTTTGTAGACACTGAAATATCTCCATGTCACTACTTGTTTATCTTAGCTTCATACTCTTTAAAATGAGTTATCAGTTTGAAGAGTGTGATGGGTGGAAGAAGCTTATTTTTCAGTGAAACTAATAAGAACAACTCAGTCATGTGTGAGAGTGATACCTATCATTAAGAGTTAACTGGCCTCTTGTCTATTTTAAAAACTGTTGGTAAGCCAGAGCTAAATAGAAAGTTTGTACAGCAAACTGTTCCAGTGGTTTCTACAGCATATTTACCTTACAGCAAAACAATATAGGCTGGCCTGTACTGCTAGGTCTGCATTAGCAATAGAAGAGAGGACAATGCACCAACAGTGTTGAGCCAACAGTGCTTTAGAAATGACACCGCTGAGGCTTTACTGTGTGACACTCAATGCTGCAAACTGCACACGCCGGCCAGGCACATGGGCTTTTTGATGGCCTTTCAGGTGGCCCAACACACACGCACACCCTGTCACGGCCATGTTGGAAGGTCTGATAAAACTGGATGCTGGTTTTGGTTAATAAATGGTCATTTCTTATCACGTTTTAGTCATTCGACAAAAAGGAATTAATCAATCGGAAGAAGATCAATCAACAGCAATCATGGTTATCTATTTATTGTTGTAGTCGTTTCAGTTGAGCAAAGATGACTCTTAGATGTGATGATTTGCTGATTTTCTCCATTTTATTTCAAAATAAATGGATTATTTAAAACAACCGATTTAAGGTCACAACAGTGAACATGCTTGACTATTTTTGACCATTTAGATAAGTTATTTATAAGTTTTATTTTACTACTTGGCAACACATCCTGATTTACTGATATAGAGGAATATAGATACAGCAACCGATAAATACATAATAAGATGCCTAAATCTTTGTCAATTATTCAATTACAACAAGAAACATACCAGATGACCCACCTAAAGGATGAGGGGATTAAAAGATGCTGCCGTTCCAACACAGAGTTCAAAATAACAGCACACAATCAATGGTAGATAAACAGCAAAAATAGACATATGCCATAACAACACAAAGACAAAAAATTTATTGCCAGCTGTTTTGATTGTCTATTAATTGTTTCAGTCATTTGTCAAGCATAAATGACAAACACTGCCTGAGTTCCAGCTTCTTAAATGTGAGGATTTGCTGCTTTTCTTTGTCAGTTATGACAAATGAAAGCCATCTGAAGATGTCACTTTGGGCTCTAGGAAACTGTGATGGGCATCTTTTTAAAACAGAATTTATTTAATCCTATCAGAACAAACAAAACTGAGAGGGACTTCAACAGTTCAAATGAAATTTTTTTTAAACGTGACGAATTAAAGGTACCCTGTGGAGCTTTTGACCACTAGTAGTGCTGTGGGGCAATGCTTTTATGAACAGGCCTGTTTTTTGTAAATCCCACACAAGAACATGGATGCACAGGCTTGAGCACACAGGTGACCTGTTACCATATACCATTTTCACGCCAAAAACATTCTGGATTAGATTAATCATTTTTTATCACACCTTTCATCACACCTGCCACTATGTCAACATGTCAACATTCCTACCCATGACTACTCAGTAGTCATTACTACATTACTACATGAGTACTGAGCCGTGTTTTCCGCACATAGACTTCACTAGCAGCAGGTGTATCAAAGGCCACACAATTATATTTGGTGATCCATTTTAGCATGTTTTATTATTTTTCTTAATCTGTCCAAGAGAACAACACACTCCACGATCCATCAACTAGTGACCAGTCTGCCCTCACTCTGTTTATGGTCGAAAGTTATTTTATGAAGGGTTTTGTTTCACCACTCCACAAACTATCTGACGTTGTACTGCATATGGACGAATCAAAGAAAGACTGACACTGACCCAGGACCTCTAACATGGCCCCATGAGCATGTAAGGTACAGTGCTACCACAACAGCCTTGACAGCTAAACATAAACTATGCAAAACCTTAAAGGACATTTGGACTTGTCGTGGAAGAGCATCACTCGAGGTCACTATCATGACTGCTTTATGCTACTTAAACAACATACAACATGAAGCATTACTCAGTATACAGCTGGTTAACCTACGTCATTTCATCCAGCAGGTGTTATATTAACAGAATGATGCTGCTGTCGCCCACCATGCCGCATCTTGACAGCAAATTGTTGTCATTCTTGTTTTTAAACCATTTTTATAATCTTTATCTTTTGGTACATTATATTTATGCCGTATTCAAGAATACTTTCTGCTCCATTAGACAATACTTTCCGTAGCGTCCTGTGGATTACATATTCTTACTAATAAGAAAACGAAGATTAAGTTGACAGATTTTTCAATGGGGTTCGCTTGTGGCGCGTTCTCCTAGCTTGGCGTGGTCCTGATGCTGTCTACGTGTCGCACATACCAAACCAGTCCCTTAAAAACTTTAGCCCAAACCTTTGGTGGACAAAGAGCTACTACACTCGGAACCACTTAGTAATTATAATAAAAATTAAATATAACAAACAAGCTAGCAAGTGAAGTTAGCTGAACCGGCTAGTAAAAGCTACACAGGAGTTATCAACACAAAAGCTAACGCTGTTCAACAGGAGGTGCACTCGTAGTAAAAAGGAAAGTCTGGACTGCCCACTGCAGTAAGATGAAAAATGTAACAGACTCTCAGTTAAAAGTTCATAAAAGTTAAACATGTTGTTGGCCAAACTTTACCTCATTCATCCAGCCTCCTGCAAACCAGCATGTAACTACGGCGAGTATCGAGGTTCAAGAGTGATAGAGACCGACTTGTCTCAAACACCATACATTTTGACCGCAAATAATGCTGAAGCGATCTTAGTATGAGAATCAAGACGTTCATTACAACTCAGTAATGAAGCTTTAAATATCACGTTTGCATACATACATATATACTCTAGAGTCTGACTACACGTGAAGAGCTGGGTTAATAATTCACTCGTATGGACTGTTACACGAGTGAAACATGGGGATGTATGGCAGTCTATCAGTGGCCTCATTAAAATGAACAGTGAGACTGAAATCATATTCTCCAGAGAGACTCACTGAAAACTGAGGAGCAATAATGCACATTAATACACAAAGTGTTCAAAGCAGCATGTGATAATTACGACTTGGAAAATATTAGTCAATTGAGTTTTATTTTTGGTGAAAATAATAAGTTTTCATACATGAAAAAAAAACTTCGGATTTTAAGTTTTAATCTTCTTTCACTGATGTATATTTTTGTGTGCAACTGAAAACTGAAGCTTCCATTTGATTAAATACATTCATTTAAATATGTATAATAACATATGGACTTTCATACAAAGGTAACATGCAGATTTCAGATTATGTTTTTCTCAACGGTATTATTTCATCATTCATGTTGCTGTATACCCAACCTGTGGAGGTCCATTTACTATTACTATAAGCCGACATGCAAGCAACAAATATAAAGTATCCAGACCAGAAACCAATGGGAAAACTGAAGAGTGGACTTATTTATTTATTTACAGTAATCTGCACATTATCAATCATTTCGCGTGATATCCGTGGGAAACACCGTTTTTACTTGAAAATAGCTCCTAAAACGTTGTCTTTCAGATTGTTCTATGGAAAGTCAGAGGTGAATTATCTATGTAAAAGCAATTTCAATCAATGTAGTCGCACATGCAAGTTGGCTTTTCATGCAAACTGTTACAACATGCTTCATTCGCCGGTTTTCCCCTGGGACCTGAAGGCAACATAATTACAGGACGGTTGCGGCCACCTGATTGGAGGTCCGTATGTCTGCTCTTCTCACATTGGCTCTTTCAGTCTCGTGCTGTGTCTGCAGCCCCAGCGGGTACACCAGGCTGCGCGTGCGCTTCACCTCTCAGCGTCGTTAATGTAGCAGAATTGAGCGGAAGACGTTGCGGAAATAGGAGATTTTTACGTTCAAAATAAAAGAAAGGACAATAATAGATTAGAAAAGAATACTGTTTGATCATTGAGGGGTTTGTCTGGTAATGAAGCCTTACTTCATTTTCTCACTAATTTGGCAATAGTTCAACCAAACTTAGAGTCAGTGCCAGTCAAGAATATACACATTTCATTATTTTTAGCAGCATACCATATGTGACAATTTTAGTGGCAAAGAGATATAACCAACTGCTGCAGGTACACACGGCAAACCAGCAGTACAAGCATCTCATATACAATTGTATTCAATGACTGGTAGTTAAATAACAACTGTGTAAAAAGAAATATGAATGATATTGCTTGCACTACAAAGAGCAGCTGTTACAGTTGCTTTACACAGGAACAAGGTCAGTTTGGTGCGCTCTGTGTCATGAATAAGAATGTAAAGAAACACACACCTGGACTCCAGCTTGCAACAATGTGATATGGTGGATTTTTAAATGATGATTTGAGTATTTTTAGACTAAATTTATTTCCATTCGACCACTTTTTGGCAAGTATGGAATAAATAAATATAATCACTAGAATATGATTCCTGGCAGAGCATTTAGAGGTTGGGAAATACAATTAGGCAACTGAATAGTTCACTGAATAAATAAACAATTCAAGAGTTAATTTGTACTGCTTGGTTAAATCTTTCTTGGAAGAAAGACTTGGACTCTTGGACTATTTCTATAATACTGGCTATGGGGGCCAGGCCATGCAAGTGCCATAAATTATTAACACATATGAGTTGATAATCTTAGTGGCAGAAACAGCTTTAACAGTATCCTGCAGTCCAGTAAAGTACACTGTGAAGGGTCGCACAGCAGTGGTTTTATTTTGAAAGTCCGCAGCGGAATTACTCTACGTTAATACGCGTCATTGACAGCCGGCAAGCCTTTGAAAGTCTTGAGTCTGACTTCAGTCCGGGAGAGACCATGTCCGCCGTCATAGGCACACAGTACTCACCTCTACTCTCATTCAAAACTAATTCTCCATGAAATAACAGTAACGCGGGGCCTCAAGGATGGCCAACTCGGTGAGTATCCAGTTGGAGGATCTGCTGCCAGTCCGGTCTTATCAAGTCTCTGTTTGGACATTTAGCTGTTTTGTGACACCGGAGGAGTCGCTGGTTTTTTACTCCGTAACGAGGATTTTCAAGCGACACAGCTAGCTAAAGCCGATACGTGCCGCTATCTCCTGAATGAACAGTGTGCTGCAAAATTCAACCAAAAAACCGGACAGTTTTAATTTTTTTTCTGCTCACCTACAGTGAACACATTTGCTAATGCGTAAATTAAAGCTATTTCAGAATGGTTACAGTCCATCGTGCAATTCGGCATAATGTTACACGCAATGTACAAAGTAGCACTTAAATCAGGTGAAAATAAAACTTTAACAAGGCGTTTCCTTCTTATTATCTTTACATTGTCTTGTCACAGCCATGTGGTGTTAACCACTGGTAGAAAGCAAAGTGGGAGAATGTTCAAATAGTGCAAAGTTAGTGGAAATGTTGGCTGTTTCATGAGTGATATTTATTCTAAATTAACCTGTAGACTTTAGTTAATAGTCAGAGTCGTAAATCAGGTTCTGCAGGTGTGTAAAATTGCCCAAAATCAGTGTTTCATAAAATGAGCAAATTTTTTAATGGAGTTTTACATGATGTTCTCCGTGCAGCAGACAAGGGAATATAGTTCAGGTTTTTAATTGTTCAGTAGAGAAATGTTGGGTTAGAGATTATTTGTATACAGTCTAACATTATCTGTTGGTCTTAATTTAAATTCTTTTTCAAAAGCTTTTTCTTGAAATTGGGCAGTAACCCAACATCATTTCATTTTACAGGGTGCTGTTCAGGTGAAACTGGAACTTGGTCATCGTGCCCAGGTCAGAAAGAAACCCACTGTGGAAGGCTTCACCCATGACTGGATGGTGTTTGTCCGAGGACCGGAGCACAGCAACATTCAGCACTTTGTGGAGAAAGTAGTCTTTCACCTGCACGAAAGCTTCCCTAAACCAAAAAGAGGTAAGAGACCTGTTATTTCTGCTCTATGTTGTCTCTTTGTTTCATGTTTTCTTTGGCACTCTTCCTTCAAAGTGGCTGGGTTTCCCATGTGGTGAGAGGGAGAGTAGGGTTTAAAGCCTCAGATCAGCCAGCATCGACAACGATCATGTGTGCTTTGGTCCCTGTAGCTGACTCTGACCTCTGACATATGAAGAGGGTGGCAGAAAAAGTCCATTTCCTTGTATTTAATGCGTGTTGAGGAGAAAATGTAGTGTTTTTTGGTTCTGTGAGCAGAAGCAGTTTCCCCTCTCTGTAATTCTCAGAAGACAGAAAGGAAAGGTTGGAAATAATGATGCAAAGTGCCAATTTATGGTGTGTTCATGCCTGTTTGGAGCATTTTAGTGTTTCTTTTAAATGTCACACTGTATAGATGTGTTGTCTTGAAACCCTGCCAAGCAGAATTATACCTGATGTTGCTTTTGGATATGAAACAGACAAACCTTTTATGATAGAGCTGCTTGGTTCTGGGGCTCTAAGTGTTAAGGTAAAGCAGTGACAGGTAGGACCTGTGTTGTTTGCAGCTCTGCAGGCGCTGGGCTGAAACACAAGTACTGCACAATAGGAAGTCTTTAAAATCGTGGCTAGACTGATAATTGTTATTCATCATGAACTTGGCTGTGCGGACTCCCAACCACAATTGGACGTAGACACATAGACTGCACATGCACACATGTGCTCTGTGCAATAACAGCAATCTTGTAGGTTCATTACATGTCAAACTGTGCAAGACTATAAACTCAGTTATAGTTTAGAGTGAAAAATGACCATTATAAGGATAGAGGCTAGGATGATGTTTTGTTTGACCAACAGTCTGAAACCTTGCAATGTCCAGTTTATAATCATTTATGACAGACACGCATCAAATCCTGACGTTTGTGAAGCTGGAATCAGCAAAGGATTAATTTGGCTTGAAAAATTATGACAACACTTGATAAATTTAATCAAAATGCTTGCAGATCAATTTTCTTTCGATCAAGTAGTTCAATAATCAACCAATCATTGAAGCTCTAGATGGGTCTGCTAAAATCTTGGTTGCGCTCTGGGTCTGGAGCTCTGGGTATGGAGCAGTTAGTGTATTATATGTAATCTCATGCTGTATTCTGTTTGGTTGGTTAGCAGATATGTGTCTTAGCAGTAGTCACATTGTGTGAATTTGGTCTCACATTTCAAACATGGTCCGAATTTTGACTCAGGCCCTCTGCTCACCAAACTCTAAATTGGCCATCGTTAGTCGTACCTCATGGTGTGATCTAGGACCAGACTTGCCAACCTTGAGACCTCAAAAGAGGATTTCAATTCAGAAGCAGGGTTTCATCCCCCAGAAAAAAACGAGTTTGTGGAAATAACCAGAAGAACACTGCAACAGCAATTTTATGTTTTAATTTTATAGGAGGGGAATGCAGAATACTTTGACCGTGTTTGCATGAATCTCTGGTATAAACCAATATTAATCAGTTTTCCTTCATTTTACGCCCCTTCCCTTTAGAGACTCTATGTTTGTCAGCCTGTCGAGGGAAACTGATGTCGGTGCAACCCTCATGCTCGACAGAAAAATCAACTCGGCAGATTTTACAAAATGCACGCCCCTTTCCCTTAAACCTTCTCCTAAGAAACAGGATTTTTTTTTCAGGACATCCTTAATTTGCTTAAATACTTCTTTCTCTTCTCTGTTTCTCTTACTGCTTCACTCATTGAGCAGGACGAGGTGCTATACAACAGTAGACTACACGCTGTATAGTGGCAGACACAGGTTGTGATAACTAAAAGGGGGGAAAGTGTGAACATTAGTCATAAATTGGGAGACATCCAGGAGAATTATGAGCCTCCCAGAAAAACATTGAGGGTTGGTATGTATGTCTAGGTCCACTGTTTTGAATTGATGAACAAAGGTTTGTCACCACGTTTCTCTCATTATTGTCAGCTTTCTTCTTGGACAGCCCAAAGACAAACAGTGTATTGAGGCCTTAGTCTTTGTAGTCTAACATGCTTGGATGTGTGAAGTAAAAGTAAAGGAGCATCTGGCAAGGAAGGGATCAATTTAAATGCCTCCTAGGTCTGAGATTTTTTGACTCCACGTCAGCCTTTTGTGAGTTTAGGCCTGTCTTCAGTTCAGTGTTCCTCTTGTTGCTCCTCATGTAATTACATCAGACTCGGGCGACACAGCAGCTTTGATTTATCTACTCGCCTTCCTGTACAGGCATTCATTTTATGGCAATGTTTTTTTCTTGTTGAATTACATTAATAATGAATATGTCAGTTTGTCTATCCAAGTAACTGCTGACTGCCCACAGTGGGTTTGATGGTTCTAAACTGGTCACAACTGCATGCAGGCTGTCTGTAGTACCTGCAATCAAATCAGACCTTTAACGTGAATGTATCTAGGGCTGCAACTAACTTTACTTTATACTCTAATTTTTAATATTTTTGGTCAAGAAAATGTCCAAAAATGGTGAAAAATGTCCATCACATTTTCTGTCAATTAACTTACAGATTAATCAACCAATTGTTTTCAGCTCTAAATGTATCCCTGACTTTCTTCCATCATTTTGTCTCCTGGTTTTAATGCTGTTTCATAGGCTTTTTTTTCCCAAACATTAACATAATACTTTTGATTGATAATGTATGGTCTGACATCAGACAAAAAAATGTTTTTATAGCCCTATAAAAATACAGCTCAGCATCAGCTTTTTATTATCAGCTTGCCATTTTGATCCTCACACCATCCCCTGTAAGTATTTTTTAGTTATGAAGCTGTTCAGGATGGTGTCAGTACTGATTCTTTGACAGTAAACCTCTTTTAATATGCCTCCAATAGCTATTGTCAATCAATAGTTTGATTTAAGTATGGAGCTACAATGATTAGTTGATAAATTAATCAGTCACTCGACAGATAAATTGAATGGCAACTACTTAGAAAAGCGTTTTGTGAGTCATTTTTCATAGAAAAAATATGAAAAATTCTCTGCTTGTTGCAGAAATTAAAATATTTGAAGATGTCACCTTGGACTCATTACCAATTTTATTAACTGTAACCTTGTTCCCCCTTATAGAAGCAAAAGCAGGCCTTTGTGGGTCTTTAAGATCTTCAGGGCACTAAAATTAAACCAGGTCTTTGTTACCCATCAAATTTCATTTTATTGGAAAATATTGAAGCTCTGCTCTAAAGTACAAAAGTACAAGGATAACAGAACAACACCTTTTGCTAGAACTACTCACTGGAGTCCTCTCTTTTCCTTTGCCTGAACTGTTTTTTATACTTACAAAAAGGAAATTTGTAGATGAAGTACTCTCCATGGTGCTTGTTCAGCTGGAGGCACCACAATCTCCTACACTTTATGAAATACATTTCAAATTGTCTTCCTGTGTACGGTACTATGAAATCAGATTGGACTAAACTGGATAAATGTCCACTTTACATGCCAAGGCAATGAAGCTCAGCCATGTCTTGGCTAGAGGCATGAATGAGTTTGTAAAACTGTGCTTTCTCATGTGGGTCAAGAGATGCATTTTAATCAGTATTGTGAACAATAAGTTCCACCACTAGAACTTTTTCTGGGTTCCAGGATCCTTGTAAAATAACACCAGATCTTTTACCGGAAATCAGGGACCTTTTTTGAAACTGGGGAACCTTTTTAAGAAGTTAGGAATGTATTTAGGGGCTAGGAAACCTATTTGGGAACTCAGGAACATAAATGGGGGCTCAGGAACTTATTTAGGGGCCCTCGGAACCTATTTGGGAACTCAGGAACATATTTTAGGGCTCAGGAATCTTGAGGGAGCAAATTAACATATTCATCAGTTTGGGAACCTTTTTGGGTACTCGGGGAACGTATTTAGGGGCTTGGGAACCTATTTCGGGGCTAAGGAACTTTTTTTTTTTAAACTCAGGACTGTGGTAAACTCTTTAGGCGCACCTGCGTTTTGAACAGATGGTCTAAATGTAGTTCCTGTTGTATCATTCCTGCCTTTAAACAGGTTCAGACACAGTAGAAACTCGGAAAAATGGCCTTTACTTCAAGCTGTGGCCTCCAAGTCTGTGTTTGGCTGAAACATTCAAAGTAACTTTCTTCAACATGTGAAGATGATCATTCTTAGCAGCTAGGAACACCTGAATGCTCTGAAAGACTAATGTGGCGGGTGCATATATATCACTGTGATATAACCATCCTTGAAACTGATGGACTTCAAACCTGTCATATGTTCTGACAAAAGATGTGTTTTGAGACAGGCCCAGTCCACACAGCATGTTGGAAATCCTATACTGGATCATTTCCTCCAGTGCCTCCAAGCTAACTATAAATCAAATTCCTATCTGCTGATATGGAACCCTTTAAAGCTTAAGTTTCTCCTAAAAGGCCTTTGATTACAAGTTACCAAATGAGATTTGGCTTCTGCACACCGAATCCTTCTCCCTGTTCTATTCGTGCTCCAGCCCAATCTTGATAAATGTGATATGTGGCTGGAAGAACGAGTGGGAGAGCCTTCAGTAAATCTCACGCGATGACACATGCCATGGGGTCTTTCCAGTGTCTGTGAAGTCTTTGGGGCCTGTGTGTTTTTACATGGTGACAAATTGTGAGCCAGAGTGCTTCCTGGTCTGTTGGGTCTTCAGATGCTCTTGAGTGTTTCTCATTGAAACACAGCCCAAGTGTAATAAATCAGAGAGCGCTCTAGTGCTCTAGTGTTTCAGGCCTGCTCAGGTGAATGTAACAGTTTGTTACAATTAGACTAATATTTTAAAATGTTATGTTCACCAACTAGTAACATGATACAAGTGCTGATTTGGATGTTGGATGGATCATCTCTTTGTTGCACATAAATTATCTTGAAGGGAAAATTTACCTTATACTCTGACATTGTGAGATATAAAAATACTATACATTGGACCCCGTTTTTTTGGGACAAATACCGATTTCAGAGGGGAAACATCCATCGATTGCCAATATAGCAGCGAATATACTGAATGTTTGAGCTAAAGTGAAAATAGACCTAGTGGATTGTACAATCGATTTTGAAAAATGTAGAGTTCATTTTAACTGATCATGAATAAGTATAAAATATTGATCTGAAAAGTAACTATAGCTGTAAAATAATAAATGAAGTGGAGCAGAGTGGAAAAAGTATTGTTGCTTTGTCAGCAGGATTTCACAAAAACTACTGAATGTATTTCCACTAAACTTGGATGGAGGATGGGTCTCCGCCAAGAATATACCACATTAACTTTTGATGCAGTAAAGGGACGGATCCAGGAATTCTTTCTCACTTTAGTTAACATTGTGAGATAGGGTGTTTTTCCACATTTTTAATGAAATTCTCAGGGAATAATGCATGGATCTTGATGAAAATCATCAGTTCCATTTAGGTGGCTGGTATCTGGTACCAACCAACTTTGTTTTTCAAATACACGTGGCAGATTGACTTTAGGTGGCAAGTTAAAATCAGCATAATTCATGATATCTCATAAATCTGAAAATTATTTTCAGTTAAATTTTGGGTCTATAAATTGTCAGAGGATGGTGAAAAATTCTCATTACATTTTCAGAGAACCCAAGGTGACCTCTTCTGATCGATTGTTTTGTTCAACCAGCAAAACCCAAAAATATTGATTTTACAAATGCATAAATTAAACTTGAGAAGTTGCAATCAGAGACTTTTTGGCATTTTTGCTTGATAAATGACTCAAATGATTACTCGTTTATCTTGCTGTTGTGTATTAATATTAATTTTGGTTTGATTGATCAACTTATTGTTTCTGCACTGATGGAGTTGTTGATCAGCCTTCAGGAGATGGTGCTAGATACATGGCTGTTTCCAGCCATCCCGGTTTAAGGATGGTGGTCTGGAGTAGTCAGAACAGTTTAAGTGGTCCAGTAGGGCCACAGCTGGCTACACACATGCAGGAAGTTTGGGTCAGCGCCAGCGATTCCCACTCTTTCCTTTCTTTTTTCTCTTTCTTGCCAAAGTGTTTGATTTAGTGCAGTTTGCAGCTGTTGGAGATGAATCTTTTTACTCACCTGCATGCCTCACATGGTGCTTGCCCTCCACTAAAATAAAATGGGAGGCATTTAAACAAGTCGTAAGCACAAAGTAAACCTGTCGACAAGAATTGACTGCCACCGTTTTGCTTACAGAAACCTACAATCTAGTCTGTGTGCTGTGTTTGGAGTTTATGGATAACACTTAGTTTTGTTTTTGTTTTTTGTTTACTTTTATGGACAGCAGGAATATGTGTGCAATGTTAGGAGAGAAGCTTTCATTGGTTACATAGTGTGTAGCCTTGGAAACTTGATATTTAATGTGAGGAATTGGATGGTACTGGGAGGAAAGAACCCATCTCATACTAAATGGAGTGGAACATCATTTTAACTTCTCCCTGTTTCACCAGGTTGTCGAATGCTGTTTTGTCAGCACAATGCCTGAATGTATTTTTTCACGACTGATTGATTGTTTTAAAGTTAAGAAACGAGAAACCAAAAATTGAATTCTTAAAATATTTGACCAGATGCACTTTGAATGCAAGCCCTGTGTGCTGAGATACCTCCACCTGGATCTTCCTTACATAACTGACAGCAGTGTTTGATAAATGGAGTTTACGAGTGTGAACTCTGTGAGAAGGATGGCAGCAGGAAAGCGTTTGTTATGTGGACCAGGGATTCCCAGCGGCCTGTCAGGATTTCAAAGACTCCTGCACAGATGAAATCTATCATTGCCACTTGGCTCACTAGCAGCTTTCATTTAAGAGGTGTGTATTATTTAGATTTGTGTCAGCCTTGCTTCATTTGCTCTTGTAAAGATGCTGATGACAGGTAGGCTCATATGACACGCAGATAGGATTTCAAACAGCTTTTCCACATCAGTTGTTTCTTTATTGCTTGTCTTATCAACATGTCATCACTTTGAATTTCCACACACACACACAAGGTATAGCAGTCAAAACATAGAAAGCAGTTAGAGAGAGAAAGTGATAAGAGACGGTGAGCGTAACTTCCTACCGCTCGTCCTCCCACACTCTCAGTGATTTGTTGTGCAGCTCAGAGAAGCTGCCAGACACACATTTAGATTAATGATGAATCAGTCAGTAAAGCTGCCACTGCGCTTCATTATTGCCATGCGGTTAACGGGCCAGCGTTGAGGTGTTGCCATGGAGACGGCCTAATGGCAATGCCATCTGAACAAATGGAGGTAAAGAAGCTCTTTGGAACCAGTGAAGGGGGTGCTATTTTGGCAATAGGCAGCAGCGGCTCATGCTGCTTAAGCACCTCATTTGGAGCCTCGGCTGCCATTTAATCTACTCTGGAGATGGCATCTCTTCAAAGGTGTTTGTGATATTTCAGAGGATTGTCACTTTTATGGAAAGATGTAAGACGGTGTAATGGGAAAGAAATGGGCGAGCTCGGTGAAAAGAGTTTGAGATTTGTGGTCTGTGCAGTGCAGGGAAGATGCACAAGAGCTGAGGTTCTTTTTGTCGAGACTGAGGAGCTTTTTGTTACATGAAAAAACACTTGAAACCAAGATTTTTCCTGGGTGAAAGACAAAGTATGGTGGTGCCTAAGCTCGGCTGTACTGGCTCTGTAATCAATTAACCAAACCAAACCTCTGTTGTTTGAATGGTGTGCTTTACACAGCACCAGCCTCGACATACTTTATTGTAGGGGTGGGTAAAAAAATCAATCGTATAAGAATCTCAATTCCTATCTCTACAATTCAGAATCAATTCATTAATGTAAAAAAAACTGGCATGATGTTGACGGAACGAAAAAAGCAGAACTGAACGGTGAGGGAAGTGCAGCACCCAAGATTACCTATCTTCAAAAAAGGCAGCGGCTGCAAGCATGTCTTTTATTTAATGAGTGGATAATCACCTTTGCAACACAAACTTTAAGCAGGCCACATGTTTTCATGCTATTGCAAGACATTATGACAGAACATGAACGGAACAGAGCAGCGGTCAGCAGTAGCAAAGAAGACCAGCTGAAAACAGCTAACAAACACGCCACAGCATTCAACACGTTTCTGTTATCCACATACAAACATGCATGCCTACAGATAAATGAATGAATGAATTAATGCCGTTAACTTTTTAAAATTAAAAGGCTGCAGATCATTTATCTTAATTTTCAGTTGTGTCTCATATTGTATTTCAGCAGATTAAGGACCCCAATGAATGGTTTAGTGCACAGTATACTGAAATTAGTGGACCCTTTTGTATTCATGAAAGCGATAATCAATTTCGAATCAAGAATGAATTCTGAATCGAGTCAGACACCCAAGAATCGGAATCGAATTGAATTGTGAGTTTGCAAAAGCCTCACACTCCTTATTTATAGTATTATACATTTGAGGTGTTATGGTACACAAAATCCACAGTTTGGTATGAACCTCAGCTCTGGGATTTACTGTATATGTTTTAAGTACAGCAAAAAGAGCAACCAAAGGCAAAAAATAACATCTTTGTCATTTATTTTGAGATATGATAACATGAATCCACCAGTGTGAGAGCTGCTGCTGGGGCAATGGATAAATCCTGGATGACTGCACATTTTGCACATTCATACAAGGCAGTGGATAATTTCTGGATGAACTCAGCTCATTATAATGCATACAAGGCAACGTATGATTCCTGGACGACTGCAGAAATTTCTACTATGCAGACAAAGAATATGAGAGCGAGGTTCAAACACTGCAGTAGATGCATTTGAGTGATGCTGTCTCAAATGGTTTCGACACCAGTCACACAAAGACTACTTCCACTTCAAAAATGTCTTAGAAAAGCATATTTTGGGCAAAACAGTGTGGTGCGCCTGTTGAGAGGGGCTGTCTGCACAATACCATCATATGTAATTAACAGCAAAAGCATTGCAGCTGCATCTCGCGCCAAAACGTTGAAAATATTTAAATTTCTAAAAACTGCTGGAAAATAACGATGCCCAGTACAAGCGGATCACAGCCAGGCACACCATACAATTGTTTAGTGTCACTCAAACCTACTGGAAAACTATAACATCCCCCAAATGATAGAGGCTCTTCCAGCTTGTGTTTTAGACCTGGTTATATGAGCTGTAAATCCAGGGGCTAACCCAACATGGTTTGGCTTACAGATCACAACTGCCCCACTGCCAGAGCTGCCCCAGTGGAGCTCTTTAGGATGTATGATCCACCAGTGCCAGGATACCTAATTAGAGTTTATGAGGCTAATTCTACAGTAAATATTTGATTTACAGGGCATACAAATCTGGAGATAATTGCAAACCGAACTGAACCGTGTACCAAACAGTTCAGGACGAACACACATGCTGTTACCCACACATTAGAAATTCAGTTACTCATTCCTACCTTGTTCTACTCCCCTGTTTTGAGGATGAGCACTACCACATCTTTTTAACAGCAGTATGCATTACCTCATCTGTTCCCATTATGACAGATTGTGTGGCTGTGGTCTATTTATGTGAACCCATGAAAATTACTGTATGTTTTCCCTTATTTTATGACATTTCATGACAACCGATCCTGTATGCTTTCTATCGAACAAACTAGATCAAAACCTTCAATTCAAGTAAAGAAAAACTCCCCCCAAAAACTATTTATAGCATGAAAAACATTGGAAGAAAACCCACAAAGAGCACAAAGGGGGTTCCCCTCTCCCAGAACAGACACACAGTCAATAAACAGAAATCTTTTTGCTTGAAAAAGTGAAACCTGTTTTCTGAAAATAATGTATGAGATGAAATAATATTCTGAGTGTGAAGCTTGTCCAACTGTGTAACTAAGTGTGTCGTTTTATTTGCCACAAAACTGTAATGGGCTCATTACTACTCCTGTAACTTGAATCGTCTGTAACTGAGATTCATCAACGTTTACACTTGAAGCTAACTGAGGCTTCAGTTTTACACTTCCTGTATTGAACTTTCCAAAAGACGTAGAACATCGCCTACTGAAGTCAAACTACACGACAAAAGTTGAGTGTGGAAGAGTATCTCCTTTCCTGAAAGAACGTTCTGTTTTGTTCTGTTAGCCAAATTGGCGACAGTACAAGCCCCTTACAGTGTATACACACACTCTCTCTCACACACACACACACACACACACACACACACACACACACACACACACACAGATTGATGCATTAATGATTGGGCCAATATGTTAGCCTCTGGCCATCTCCTGGGCTCTGTGGAACACTCGCATGAAACCTTTTAACTCCCCTCATCCTCCGCTCAGGCTTAATTTGTGGCTTGTGTGCACATACCACATAAGTCAAGTCACTGCAGTGACCTACACATAAGATACAGATCCTCAGGCTGAAAAATGGCTCAGAAGCGGCGGTACATTCCTTTCCTCTTTGCTGTGGCTTTACTAATGTGATCTCTGAGCTGTGATGATACCAGTATTAATATCCTCACAGGAGATGAAGGATGCTTTCCTGTACATGTGTGCATGTGTGGTTTCTTTTGTCTTCTGTCTGTCTGAATAAAGTTTCACAAAGCAAACAGTAGTGACATCATTATACAGTGACTTTTTTCCAGCAAAGGATACAACGTTGCATGCAGGTTAAAGCTGCACTCCTCTTGTGTTGTTCAGTCCACTGTTCATTTTTTGTGATACTTTATTTTTTCAAAAGAACATACAGAAATACAGTTGAAAAAACTGCAGAACCTACAAACAGTTGGTCACCTTTTGTATTTATACGAGCAATTGCATTGATGGATATACAAGTCAGTTCATATGGTAAATATTCAGTGATCGTCTTGTGAGGTCACATACACAATCCATTTTTCCCAGTACCGCAGTAATTTATCAGTCCGTAAATTTAATAAAAAAGTTTTTTGTTTCCATCCCTTGAATAGTAGTAACAATATCTATCCAGTTAGTCTTTGTTGGAGGTTCAGCCTGTAACCATTTTCGTGTTATAGCTTTCTTGCTGGCAGCTAATAATATCCTTAGTAGGTATTTATCTTGGGCCATAAGATGAGCTGCAATGTTGCCCAAATAAATTGTAGTAAAAGAGCAGTCAATGCCATCACCAAATATGTTTTAGGACTTATATTTCAAGAGTTCATCCATTTTCTTGAATGTTGGGGGAGGAAAAATTGGTTTCCCTCGAAGGCAAATCTTCCTTGTACGTTGCTATGAACAAAATGGGTTGTTTCTCTACCTCTGCATCATTAATTCACTCTTATCACTTGATGATTGTCTCACTTGTAGGGAGAGAGGACAGTAACAGTCTGGAACAGGGAGTATTTCACGTGCTGATAAAGGATCTGCAGAAATTCTGCAACATCTACTTTAGGATGTCAGGAGTCCAGTTTGACAAATAAATGCTAAAAAAGAGCCCGCAGAACCCACATCATAGAGAACCAGACCAATTACTGTGATCCAGCAGCTCGAAATTTGTCTACAGCTGACACAAGCTGGAAGCAGCAGTTTCTGAGTCGGTGTATACATCGGGAACTTAAGGTGAGGTCGTCTGTGCAGCGTTTAGGATGGAAATACCCAACCTTGTGTGTAAAGGGTCCTGAGACCCCCTCCTCGCCCCCCCTCTCCCAGTGTCTGGCAGAAATCAAAGAGCTGCAGGAATTTGCCAGTAATTGTTTTACGATTCCTCAGAAATCATACCTACTTGTATAGGTGAACACAAAGAAAGCAAGAGCCATGAAAGCTGCAGGCTGGCTGCTGCTGTTGCTGGTATGAAAGGATGGGGAAGGGGAGGAGGTGCAGAAAGACGGGCAGCCACCACCAAATAACAGGAACTGAGCTGTAAATGCCGGCTCTCCCTGGGTTCAGTCAATGAAAGGAGGTTGCAGGAAGTGGTTTATTGAAGCATGGTTTATATGGGCTGTCTGTTGGCAGCTCTTTCACTCCTTTCTCACTCGCCCCTGCCATAAAACATTTGTCTTTTATTTACAGCACCTCCACACACCAAAGCTGGAAGATCTGACTTAGGAATCACTAAAGGAGCCATGGTCTCCCTTTTCATCAATGAAATAAATGAAGCTGAAAGGGTAAATTATTTACCACAACTATAACATGAGCTATTACTGTACCATTTTGTTACAGTGGTTTAAATTAGGCTATTAGTCCAGTCGACAGAAAATAAATAAAAAATAAGTCATTTTTCTGTAATTTATTGATTCACAAAAGAAAATGATTGACAGATCAATAATTCTTTCTTTATTTCCTTGTTTGGGAAACCCTGGGAGCAGCTTAGCCAAATGTCACTGACTAACAAGTCTTAAAGAAACCATATTGACTGTACTTCATCACAAAAACAACACAACACTGATTTAAGGTGGCCAAAAAAGTAAAACATTCTTTCGCACTTTATTTTAAAATGCAAGTTTTAAGGTTTTAAATTAGAATGCATTGCCAAAAATATGTTTAAGGTAGTTTAGAAACTGGTTGCTATGACATGACATGACATAACCAAAATTCGACTTTTCTTTTTTTGAGCTTGTCAGTGTTAAACTTGTCCATACATATCTCCGTTGCAATACTGTAAAATACAATACAAAAATACAATACAAAATAAAATACAAACAAAAGGAATCTTTTTCTATGTTAAACATATTTTAACACCTAGTTTAACACATTTTCCCCTTTTGTGTCACTTGAGTGCTGTTACGTTCACCGTCTGACAGTATCATCTATATTCTGTATCGGCTTGTTCAGCTTCTCATTGAATTACATTTTCACTCAATTAAATCTTAAAACAAAGCATGTTGGTGGCACTATTTAATGAAACTGAAATATAAACATTTGTGCATCATCCAGTCTGATGTATTTGGGATCAATTGAAACGTTTAGATGTCTGGTAGAATTTTAAGTTCTGTGGCTTTGAACAATGTTTTACTGCACAGCATGAGTGAGACTGGCTCATACAGCATGCAGCCGCATGTTTTAGCCTTTCAAAGCAGTATCAGCCAGGTTGTAGTATTTAATTTGCTGGATTAGGCAAAAACTGATATTCCTGTTTGTTAATTTTGTTGATTGACAATTTTCTTGAAATGTATTTTGTCTCTGCATACAGTGTATAAATATTGCCAATACCATGACTAAGGGATTTAACCATATCACCCACCCATATTTTCCAAGCAGCATCAGCATGGTAGTTTCTGTCTGCGTCTATAGAACGAGCAAGAAGGCTGAGGTCATGAGATGGAGTTGGAGCAGAGTAAAGTTGTTGGAAGCCAGCGGTAGATGGATGCTGGCTGGTCAGCGGAAAGGTGCTATAGATGAGATATGAAATTTCTAATTGCAGTAGTGATATACAGCAGTGGTGCACAGTTGCATCTTATAAGCGGGGTGAGCCCTTGAGAAGATGTAGCATCAAATGTCAGAACACCGCACATAATGGTTCTCAAGGGAGGTTTGGGAGTCTGTTGGCAGCACCTCGTCCCCACTGTGAGTCTTGTTTGTCTGGGATCTGCTATCAGGAGCATCCCATTGATTTTGACCCCAACCCCCACCCCTCACTTCAATCCTCCAGTTCTCCTTTCAGTCTGTGTTTGGTCCCTTGAGGTGGGTGGGGCTTCACACCTTTGTGGTTTTAGTCAAGCATGTGCATATGGTGTTGTTTATGTTTAATTTCTTGTCATCCAGCCTCTTTTAACAAGCATGCTTCTGTCTGTCTTTTGCCATGCTTTACATACTGCTGGTTTGGGTGCTGCGTGGGTGGAAAGAGGATCCTGTCCATAACCTGGTTTACCATGTTAAATCAGCTCTAGTTTAACCAAATGAAGATGCTGTGCATGATGAGAAGTGAGTGGTGTATGCAATGGTCGAACCCTGTTCAGTCTTTAACTGCCCCACCTGTTGGGTCACTTATCCAGTGAGTTGGCTTATAACACACACTCGGATGTTTCTAGCATTCTGGTTTTAAGTCTTGGCAGACTAATCTTGAACTCGTTTGTGTTCTAGGCTCTTGTTGATTGGTGTGAGGTCATTTGGGTCAGCAGAGAAAACTATAGTGTGAGGTTGTTTTTAAGGGAATGTGCCTAGCCGACCAGAGACGCCATCCGTACTGAGCTGCTAATCCCCACCCACCATTGTTAGAGCAGCTCATATCACGGCTACTAATTGTTTTTTCGATTGCTATACCGTCATATGATTGTGGATTGTTTTCCAAAATGTGTAGGACTGTGTTTATTCATATTTCGAGGATTGTTTCATCAGATTTGAAGTTGGCTTGGTCTGTCAGGTCCAGGATTGGGTTTAGAACCCTTAGTCCTTTATGGGACCAACCAAATTATGTCAATAGCATTGTCCTGAGTATTAAAGGCCAGCATTGGCATTGAATGTCTGGTTAGCTTCATAATCTTGTTAATCCGATATTTACTCAGTTAAATCACAAATTCTGGGGCTTTTTTTTATAAAAGGTCTTGTTTGTGTGGTATTTTGTTCTGTCAAATGAAAAAAAGTATATTTAAAATAATTTTAAGTTATTCTAAATTGAGTATATTAAAAAGTTTTTTCTATGTAAAAGATGTTTTTGCTCTTTCCTGACTGGCTTTGGGTTATTAAAATCATGATTAATTTTCTGTTCATGGACTAATAAGTTAGTTAGTCTTTGCAAATCTGACATAAAAATGCAAATAAATTCAGCACTCATCAGTTTTTTAGCCGCTTGGGGCTGAACTCTACAGCACGAGGAACCGTAGACACAACATCTGATATTTTATTTTTATAAAGTCGTTGTGGAGGACGTGTTAAATAGTTGCCTATTTACACATCCAGCAAACAGTTGTCTGTACTGGAGTATAAACTTGTCTGTGTTCTCTCCTTGATCTAAATAACCAATGCCTATCTCTCTCTACGCTGCACATGTGGACACCTGCCGCTCAAAAGCCTGGCATTTATTGCACACTTGATGCTGAGATGAATGGCTCCATTAGGAAGAAGAGGGATTAACAGTAAATTAGCAAGCGGAAGGAGCTCATATTTGAAGCCACAAGCCTCACTAAAGAATTTCTTATTTCCAGTCTTGTCTTTTGTTTTACGGTCAGGTCTGTCGTCTAGCTCGGCCTCATTACAAACCAGTCTGTGTAGAAAGGGCAAATACATAGTGACTGGCATTGTTCTGTGATTGGCATCTGGGTTTAAATCAGGGCCATGTTAATAAACGGCACAGCCCTGTCCCTCTGTGAAAGCTTCTGTGACCACTGGCAAGTTTTCTGTTACAGGTCAGTGGTTGCATTGTGCATCTTTGCCTCTCAGACGCTCCTTCAGATAATATTAACCTTTTTAACCTGAACTACTGAACCCCAGCCAAGATGCTCCACTGACTTCACCTTCACATTTCTTGGGCTTATCTTGAATCCTCAGGGTTTTACTCTCATTTTAACCATAACTTGACCTGTTAGTTGAATCCTGCGGAGAGGGGAAGATTAAGTTTTTATTTACAATACCACTAGTATTTTCTCGACAAAGAATGCGGACAGGACTCACAGACAGTGTTCATTGATATATAATAGTTTTTGCTGAAATGTGTTTATTTTTTAGAATAAGTAATAAAAGGCAGGGCAGGGAGCTGCTACCATTTAAAACATGATAAACATGCCAGGACATTTTCTATTGATGGTGCTGAGCAGCATCTCCACAAGATCAATTTATTTTGATATCTAGTAATGCTAGGATATATATGAGGATATATATTGTGTAACAATAGAAAAACGTCTCCCGTTATATATTACCTCTACTGTTAATTTTGTTAATTCGCAAATCACACTCTTTATGACAATATTTGTCATTTGGATGGATGCATTCTTCCATGTGGCCAGGATACATTCTCGTTTCTATGAAATGTCAGAAAATAGTGATGATGTAATAACAGCCATAACAGAGGCAAATCTACGTCTGTGTGAAAGTGTAAGCCAGAGGGGCAGGACATGGGTGTGATGTTCTGATGGCGTTCACAGTCTGACAACTAAACGAATCCTTCACTCATCAAATAAAAAGAGAAATGTCCCACACTTCAACCCACAAAGCACAGTTACAAGACCAAACAACAGTGTCTTTGGCATCTTAGATGAGGAAGAAAAATGCTGAGTTTATACGTGGAAAAGATACTGTCATACTATCTGTCCTACTGACTATTAGTCACTCTTTCGCTTGGAAAACAGTGCCTGTCCCCAGCAGAAAGAGCCAGGCAGCTCCCGCTACTGGCGGTGATTATGTGATGTGCTTTTGAGCAAAAAATAAGGCTGCTCCAATCAGGATTTTTGAGGCCAATCACTGGAAGCAGTATTGGCTGATACCAATCACCGATCAGAAATTTAGAACATTTATTAGAAAATGTCTCAGTCTCAATGTCTCAGTCTTTGTACTGACGTCTTTGGTGTCCTGAAGCCCCAACTCCACCACCTGCTTACTGCTGGTTACTTCAGATTGATAAAATGTACACTAATGTGAAGTGTCTGTAACTCCAAACTCAAACTACTTTTACCTACGAACTGTACTTAGCTGAAGTACTTGAGAACATGTATTTAGTGTAAAAATGTTGTGTTGTCACATTAAACTGCATTTCAGTTTCACACTTCATGTTCCTCTGAACAGTTCTGCTGTGTTATGTCATTTTGAGCACGATAAAACATCCATATGATTATAAACAGTTTGCTGAGACATTTGTAGATTTACAGGTGGAAACTGAAAAAAACACACAGATCTCAATGTTATGATGTGTACTGTCAAGCCTCTTTTGGCTCCACAACACCATCATGCTGTATGAAATGACACACTGAGGTGGCATTATGCCAGTGAACAAAGGCAGTGTATATACAAGCCATCGTTGCAGTGCTGTTGCAGAATCTTTGTCTGAAAAAGTCTCCTTTACAGTTCGTGTCATCAGCTGTATAAATAGTGGACAGAGCTCACATGACTGAAAAGTGAAGCCATTGCGGAAATGCCTTAAAGCTGCAGCATTTTAAATAGACTAAAGGGGGTGACTCCACTGGTTGCAAAATGATGTCAGATTGTATTTAAGCTTATGAGAAAATTACCCTACTTCCCACTTGATTTCTTCCCTCAGTAAACAGTTTCCTCATGATTTTATGGTCTCAATTGCTAGTTTCACGTCTTCTTCAATACAGCATGATGTTCATTTAGCAAATCATGGTCCCATTTAGAGTAAAATAGACAATAAGAAGGGTATGTATTGTAAAAAAAACAAGATGGCGATGACTAATGCCAAATTGAGGTTTCAAAACAGTCGTCAACAACCACTGATGTGATGTGAGGTGATGTCAAAGTGGGTTCACACTTGATTTGTCCATCAGGGAGTGATTACAAGATGATTTAACTCAGTACATATCTTGGTTACCATCATGAGTCTAAAAAATATATTGATGTGTGTTTTTGTTTGTTTGTTTACTTTTAATTACTGATATCAGTATCAGCCTCAAAACTCTGGTATTGGTCTGGCTCTAATTGCACGTCATTCACTGTAGCTGAACTGAAAATATCTCAGCATGACATCACGTCTACCCAGCTATCCATGCAAATAAAAATATACCAAAACATGTACAGAGCATATGTGCTTGAGTGTGAACTTTTCTTTCCATTTTGGGGCAGTTCATCTCATCTCCTTCTCCACCTCGGGTTGTGTAAAGGTGTGGTGGTGAATAGGCTCTTTTAGCAGGGTGTAATTGAACCTGACCCACATGCACAATTAACCCTAACCCATAATATTTGCTCAGTGGTATTGGGTTTTGGATGGCTCGGCCCCAGCGGTGAGGTCGACCTCGGCGTAGTCAGCCGAGCCATCAATCACTGCTGCTCCCTGAAGGGGCGGGGCTCCTAAAAGAAACAAGAGAGCACAGTGATGATGTGATTGGTGCCAAAGCCAAGTCAGTACTGACGATGACTCAAAGTATTTCCAAGGTCTACTGCATCACTAAAAAGCAAAGCTGTCATTTGTATGCTCAGAAAAGCCGTAACGTTTTTCCAGCAGTCTGCGGTGTCCACTTTGGGGACAGATGAGGGACCAAATACTTTTTAAGCGGCTGTCAAGAACTGATGTTCGACACCAAAAGTCAGATTCTTAGTCTGTTGTTAGTCTCATGATCAACTATATCTGGAATTTTAGATAACATATGTAATACTTTTATATAGTTATGAACTTCTTCTGCAGCTGATAATGTACACTGTAATAACACTGATTCTTTTGATAAAAATGACATGTTGTAACCCAAGACACAGGGCTCTACTTTAGCTGGCATATGAAACATTTATTCAAACTGTTTGTGGGACATTACATTGATGTGTACAAACTGATAATAACATTACAGTAGTGTGAGTCATTATTATAATATTATGGCCCAATATTATGTTTTATGCAATATCATTTGTTAGATAATATATTGTTGATATTGTCATAGTATCACAGCACTATAATATCATAACAATGGCAATAATTGCAATGAATGATAATTTTCCATCATAAGTAGTGGTGATAATTTAACAAAACAAAACGTCAATCAAGGTTCATTTATTAGCGTCAAAGCAAATTGAGTGATTTCAATTTAATGAGGAAACTAACTGTGGAGGATGACACTCAGATATAGATGAAAACTCCAGACAAAGCCAGTCAGTGGAACATGAATAAAGTTTATTTGTCAAGAATGAATTGTCAACATCAGTAGTTGTGTATTGCCACTAGAGCTGATGTGGTTAGTAGGGATGCACTAATATGACAGTAGAAAATCACTAACAGCCCAAATTCACCTTGTTGACTGCTATCATCCTATCAGCAAATAACATGACATTCACCCAGCAGTGGCAGATATTATAGTGATAGTATGATAGTATATCTGTTGACTCACGAGTTTTCATTCATGAGCTACTGTCTAATCTTGTTATCCCTGACATCGGTTGTAAGGCTATGTAAGTACTGAAAAATTCTAATCATTCAGTTGATTGCTGGATAGCGGCGAAAATGCTTTAAAGCAGTTGCTTTTTAAAAAAAGAATCATTCTCATGTGAAAGAAGGTTATATTTAAGGTTGTTTCAGAAGCCTGTACGATGGAATTTGTACTCTTTGAAAGAAAACGTAATAAAGGGCTAAATTTCTTTTAAAACAGTTGAGTTATTTTTTTATAATGAAGGTTTCTTTATTTAATTTCAATTAATCAGCTAAACAATTGACTAGATTATCCATCACACAATTAAGAGATAAATTGCTAATAAAATAATCTGAATATAAAATTGCATATGAAATTATTGTGTTTAGCCCAGGGATCAACTAATGAAGATCCTACAGAGTAACAATAGTACAGTAGTGATGGACTGATGGTGCCAGAGTATATTTTCAGTGTCATTGTTCCATTCATAAAGAAAACCCTGACTCTTAATATAAAAAGTCCAAAGAATGTCAAAGCTTTTTCTATTTTTTTTGTAAGCTGGAAAGGATTTCACCTTGGCATGAATCATTTTCACATTTCACTCTGGTTGTTATACACTTATGTCATCTTAGATATCCTCCATTCATGCCTTTGCACCAGAGTGACATTCTCTGAACCAAAGATAAGACCTGCTTTTAAGTGTGCCTTCAGTAAACACACTCAGGTCACACATAGATGGACTTAATTGGTAGTTTTTCTCTGGGAGTCCATTGGGAGAGAGGCTGACAAACACACACCTCCAGGGAAGAACACCTGAGCTCTAGTGCTGTGTGTTTGTTTTGAAAGGCCCATGGGATGAGGAGTCTTCACCTTGTAGTGAACTGGGTGGATTCACAAGCTTTAAAGGCCCTGGTTCTAATTTAAACCACAGTTTTTGTGTCAGTGCAGGCAATGGAAGTGGGAGTTAATGAGATCTCATGAGAATGGAGCTGCAGGTTTAGTGGCTCAGTACATGCAGTGACACACTGAAAGACTTTCAGAGCAAAGGCAATACTTGCATATGTTTTCATACTCATCTTCCCCTGATCTTTGTGCCAAAATGGTGAGAGAATGTGAAATATATAATAATGGTTTAGACTGTCGGTGTTCAGCAGAGCACCCTTCAACAGGGATTAGATGAGGGTAGTTATGTTGCATTTTATAGAGCTAAATGAATTTGAATGAAATCTTTCAGATTTGTTAGTCACCTTGTGTTGAAGGTCAGTGGTCTCTCTTAAATTGCAAATGTATTCTTCATTTCAGTGTGCAAGGATCCCCCATACAAAGTGGAGGAGTCTGGATACGCAGGTTTCATCTTGCCTATTGAAGTTTACTTCAAAAACAAGGTACATTTAATACTGTTACTCCACAGCAAACTGAACGTAATGTTGGTCAAGTCCTGATAGACTGATCATGACTGTTCTCCTCTTTTCCCTCTCTGGGTGGATCACCACTTTCCCTCAGGAAGAACCGAAGAAGGTTCGCTTTGATTACGACCTGTTCCTCCACTTGGAGGGCCACCCGCCTGTTAATCATCTCCGCTGTGAGAAGCTCACCTTCAACAACCCAACAGAAGAGTTCCGTAGGAAGCTATTGAAAGCCGGAGGGGTAGGAGTCCGAGAAAGTATTGTTTCTTAACTGCCTAGCAGGAAAAACTTTGTATTTTTCAGTGCAGTTTTTCCCAGAAGCACTCACACAGACAGTCATACAGTGTCACACATACTTACACAATCATTCAACATCTGTTTCACCACAGGAAACTGGCCAGTAGATCTGCAGAGGGTCAAGTGCCCTGCTAAGGATACCTTAAAATTAAGTGTTCGAGACAAGCCACTCATACAGCAGATTCCTGTATCGTATGAGTAATTCTGTATATTGTTAAAGAATAAGGCTGATGATACTTCTTATTGTCAACACTTCCCATGTAAAAACAAAGAACAATGTAGGACTGCCCACCTAACAGTGGGTGATTCCAGTTATAGAAGAGATGACCCTTGATCATCTCAGATGTCATCAGTCTAAACACTGCATTCTTTTTAGTTGTCATTATAAACAGAGAAATGCAGGAACAAAAGAATGGCAGGTAAACTTTACCAAAAACCAGCTGTGATGGAAGTAGAGTAGGACAATGGAAACGGAGGTAATTGCGTTTTTGAGCTCTCAGCTTAGTGAAGTCGACTACTTTCGATCCAGATGCTGGTACAACCTGCTCTACTGTTCTTCCGTCTGTGTGTGTGTTCATGGTGATGAAGGAATATGTCACCCAGTGTGAAAGTGTGTTTTTAAAAGTTGTTGACAACAATAGAGCTCTATGGCACAGGGGAAGAGCATACATCAGGCTGTGATACACATAATACTAGTTAGCCAGATCAGTTCGTTGTTGGCTTGGCTCTGCACATGAGATTTATGTGAGACTTATCCTTTAATTAATCTGTTTCTGTCAGTGTACTCCAGTTTCCAGCTTTATGGCTCTAGTGTTGGTGGAGTGAAAGCTGACAATTGATGCCAGGGCCTTCCAGCATGACATTTGTCAGTGAAGATGGTCAGGTGACAGTCTAACAAATTACACATGACCTTTGCAGTGTGAAATAGCACCTCTGCCCTTTCTTCTTCATTTCATGTAACAGTCTGTTAATTTTACACTCATATTTTTTCTTTAAGGAGTAAAAATGTTTCCAGACCTATGGAATTGCTCTTTTTTTCACTCGTAGGCCCCGCAGCTGTCATTCACAAGAGAAATGTGACTGTGGACGCCAAATGTCCTTCTATTCTGTACGAGTTGTAACCTAACCTCCCCTGTAGGGTTGTGCATCTCTCCTTTATAAGATGATCCGATACGTATCTAGATACATGGGCTACGATACAATTCAGGGACAATACTCTTTATTATGGAAAGATTGGGTACGATTTGATTTGATCCGGTTTCGGTTTATAATTCTTTGTTTCATGTGGACATTTATTTTCTAATATAAATTAGAATAAGCCAATTCTATAAAAGTGGCATTGCTTAACTTCAAATAGATATTTCATAAAAGACCTGAGAATCCTAAATATTTTTCTTACTATTATGTATATCTTCATCTCTAAAAAAAACAACTATTCTGTTGTCTGGATCTCCATGAGCAGGGTCTGTCTGAGCTGGATCTGTCTGCATTGTCTCTCCAATCATTTGCCAATGCTTACTCGCAATAGTATGTTAATATTTACCTAAATGTGGATTACATATGTATCCAACACATTGAAAAAAACAGTTGTAGCTTCTAAATTTCACAAGCTATTGATTCAAATGCTAGAGGTCCTGGTTCAAATCCATAAAGTTGATAAGTTCACATTGTTTATGATATGGATAAAAGTTCAAATGGGTCAGTCTGCACTGGCTAAAAATGAAAAGCTGCTAGCTGAGGGTTGTGTCAATTGCTCCTTGCTAATAATAGAGGAGAGATAGCAGCTTAGTTACTGTCTGAGCTTAGAAAGTCTGCTTTTGCCAACTCAGATATCAGAAAAGAGTCAATAAGCAGTGCAACCAAACAATATTTCACATTCACACACTTATTTTCACAAATGGAGCAAAATGCTTGCAGTGTAAAGGCCAGCTGTCATTAAGGAGAGCAGTGCTCCAACATTAGCAGGCTGATGTGGACAAAACACAGCAGAGTTCAGTGAACACGGCATCAGGTTTGGATCGGCTTTATTTTAGCCGATACAGAGCCATGAAAACATGCCAGGATCAGCTCAGGACATCCCTAGTTGCTTCCTCAGTGTCAGGTGCAGTCAGTCTGTTGGCCCCAGGCCAGAGGACCCCTGTAGTCTGGAGGTTTTATGACTGGAGCTAAGTGCTCTGTATTTACTTTGCCCTGCACCCCCTTCCTAGCCTCAGAAAGGGCTCAAGTGCTGACATAGACCATGTCCAAACTCACATTCTCTATTGTCAGGAAATTCTTATTACTAAAGGGTCTTCAGTGTTATTACAGTTTCACTCAGTTCAAAGTTACTTTACCATACTCTGTTCCACAGATTTAGACAATAACAATAATAATGTTTCAGCTTAAATTGTTTGTATTTTATAGGATTAAGCTGTAGATGATAATTATCTGTCTCTTTCATTGTCCCTCTCTTTAACAGCAACGGGATCCTAACAAACGAAGTACAGAAGACTCAAAAGTAAGATTTCCAACATGTCATTGATGATACAGATGTGTTTAATGGTGATTTGCATACCTCTCTAAAGTGGTTTAAAATTGTTTTTGTTGTAATGATACAAGTAGTCCTGGCTGGGTGATTTACCATTGTGTAGCTCTCTAGTATAGCACACTGAAGCAGCTATGTTGTCTTTACTTGCATATTCTGGCCATCTTTCTAGCCCTGTAATGACTACGAGATATTCCAGCAAAAACAGACATATTTGGATGTCTGAATGTGTGCTCTGTAGACATTTGAGGCATTGAAGATTCATTACTATAAAGTCTCCCCAAAAGCCTTCTCATAGTTCATACTGGACAACTTAACCAAACCAAAACCAAAGTTACTTGGAAAGAGCCAGGCTAGCAGTTTCTCCTTGCTTTCCGGTCTTAAGCTAAGCTAGGCTGTCCACACCCTGGCTCCAGCTCTGAGCATGCAGACATGAGTTTGATATGAAACATCTCAGCCACTCCCGGAAATGAGGCATATTACCCCAATTTTAAATTATTCATTTAAGATTTGAATTGTAATGCCAAATAACAGAAATGTCATGGATGTGTCTCTTTTGAATAAAGCTGGGTATTCTTTGAAATTTTAAGTGCCAAAAATAACACCTAAAAAATGACTTTATATGCAGATGATATGTTGCGTTTCATAAATAAGGTACTCACAACACTTTCAGCTATTCTTAACATGAAAGGTTTAGTCAATATCAGCTGGTGTAAGGAATCCCAATAATGCATATTTTTGGACTTCTTGGAATAAATATATCCCCTTAATGTAATTTAAATTGGGGAGATCTGATAAAAGAATAAATACATAAGACTAAGAATCTGGTCAGGCATTCAGTGCTAGCTCCCAGATCTTTTGATACTGCATGTCTGTAGTACCCAGAAGGACTTAACGTCCAGGCCCAGCCCTACTTTTCAACTTTATAACTGTGGCCCAAAGCAACATCTTTCAAAGCAAGGCCTCTAAACATTTTGGTTTGTTGCTGTTACTCTGGCAGGTGATGGTAATGCAGGAGGGCTCCACCTCCCTGTTCGGCCAGCACCTGAAGCTGCCTACACTTACCAACAGCTCGCTGACATCCACCTTCTCTGAGCCAAAGAAGGGCAAAAGCTTCCATGGGTCAAAGGTCAGTGTTGTATCCAGCCACAGCCTGGAGCTAAACAACCTTCTCCTCTACCTCCGCTCTCAGCCTCACCCAGCTTCAAGACATTTTACGTCTTCAGTCTCCAGACCCTAATCCCCACATATTTGGCAGCTTCAAGACGTCAAATATATTTAAACTCTGGGATTTCAAAGACATCCACCTTTGGCTTAAGCAAACTATATCTTGGCTGCTGCTCAGCCATAGAAATTAGTTCACTGACCCGGAGACATGCTGTGAATCTTTGTGGGTTTGAAGATGCACACATTTTGCACTTATGTACTTTTATAACTTCCTATGCATAGAATTTTCAGACAATAATGTACAATATCAGTGAGGAGAACTGAAGAGGGAGATGGAGGAATGACTACATGATGGCCCTAGAAGCATGTGAGATTTGAGACATTATCGTGCAGCAGTAAATCATGAATGTCAATAAGCTGGCATGTTGTTTCCATTACGTGTTATTTTTAGTCCCTTTAACTAGTGTCATTTAAGAGCCAGGTTAGGAGAGGCCCGTTTCACATGGAAACAGTTTCCAGTCTAAACACAGAGTGTGTGATGAATTACTGGTGGAGCAGGAGCGCTCTCTCTCTCTCACACACACTCTCTCTCTCTCTCTCTCTTCCCACCCTTCCCACCCCCACCCCCGCCCCTCCCCCCCTCTGACCCACCTCTCCGACCTAAATACGTAAATTTGCCAAAATTATTTATTTAAGCTCTACTACAGCCCCTGATATATTTAATACAAAAACAAACCGTTTAAGACTTGGTTGAGTAAAATGTACATGTTCCAGCAGCATAAACGATGGGCTAAGACAAGGTTAAAAAACAAACCAATAAACAAGTGTATGAATGAAATACAATTTAAAAAAAAAAAAAAAAGGAAAAATTACATTCAGAATTATATACATTACAATACCATTTGTGCAATTATTTGTGTGAATTAAGTTGTAGAAAAATAGTTCAGGAGAGCAATTCCAAAACCAAAAGTGTTAATAATAAGTAAAATACATAAAAAAAAAGTCTATGTATATAGTTGTGGAATATGATTAATGTAATATCCACACTATCCAATATTTATATACTATTATAGATGGCATAGAATACTATGTTAAGGTATCAAGGTATAAAATATAACATACAAAAAAAGTGATAAATTATATAATGCAGGTTTTAAGAAGCATTACATTTAGTTTTCTTTACAAAAAAGGCAATAGATTCCTACATTTAATTCAATGTAATTTTTAAGACATTTTGGTCTTGAATATTTTCCCTTGCTTGCTGTAGACAGTAATGTTTGTTTGAAAATGATTTTGGATGTGGTTGCGGACGGGCATCGGACCAGCAACCACTGTCACTAATGCTAGCTACAGTAGCTAGGAAGCTTATCAACTCGTAATTGATTAATTGTATTAATTTTGTCATCAGGAATTAAGTACTGCTGGGAGGTACTGACAAAATGTGAAGCAATAAGAAATACTTCTACGTCCCCTAGCTTTTCTTTATACTTTAATTCTTTTGCTGGTATGATCATGAAAAGAGGTATTAAACTGTATTCTGTGGCACAGTAAAAGAGTCCCAAAATTTCTTCAATTTAACTTGCTCCAAAAATATATTAAATTCCTTGAAAGTAAAAATGTATTCCATATCAGTTTGTAATTATGATGTGCTATTAGTCCCTCTCTGACAATATGATTGCTATAGGACCTTCAGTGATTTACACCAACTTGGGTCACCTGCTAACCTGCCAATGTCACGGTGCTGAAAGGTTTGTTAAAAAGTGCCACTTTAGTGATCTCTTCAATGTTGATGGCAGTGGAGGCATTGTGTGTCCCCTCCAGAGCACTAAACCAGTTTTTATGTCGTGCCGCCCTGGGAGGGAAATGGGTTCACTGCATGCTGGAGTTTAGAATGAGCCGGCAGCTTTACATCCTGAGGTCCCGAGGTCACCAGCAGATCGACAAAATGAAAGGTTTTAGAGGTGATTGGGCAGAGTTGTAACACACCCCGTCGTCTAGACTGCTTTAATGGGTTTACTGCATTGATGAAATATTGACAAGGGGGCTGGAGGTGAGACCCAGGGACAAATGGCCCCCGTCGTTAGAAGGAATGCATTTCCTCCTTTCTCCACATTGCTCTTCACTCCACTTTTAAAGTTGCACATGTGTGGCTGTTGAAAAGGCCCCTTTACCCTGCTGAACAGCACTGTTCAAAAGAGGTTCTGAGTTTGCTCTTTAAGCCTATAGATGGGGACTAAGAAGACCCTTTTGATTTTCTTTTTTGGAATAGACCTCTTTTCACTGATGGCAATGCCAAACTGCAGGGTGGCATGCATGTTTTCTCTTGTGCAAAAGGCAGAGGATTAATCTTCATTTGACCTAGCTGCCTGGTTTTTGCTCACTTTGTTGTTCAGAGCTATGCATTGTAGAAGTTCTACATGTAGTCTAAAGAACAGTCCAAAGTTGACACAATACAAACAGCAAGAAGACAACATAATCACAGGAGGCATTTTTTTCTGCTGCAAAGAATGGTTTGATCATTGCTCAGACAAGATGGGACTTTAAATAAAGGCCCCAGTTTTTTATATTCAGGGTTATTGAATTATTTTCATTTGCAGTTATTTTAGTTATTTTCACAGAAATACAGCCCAATACCAGACAACAGTATTTCTTAGTCACTAAATATGCCCTTGCTCTATTATGTTTACCCACTGACCTAAAGTGGGATTTCTCTTTACCATACTCCATAATCCTTTGAGCTGAAGTTTTTTTCTATGGTAGCTTAGATGATTCTGTGTAATATTGCTCTAACACTGTCGGATAGAATTTCTTGGTGTTTTTTCTTACATGACTTAAAGTATTTAGCACCTGGAAAGATGGCCCTTGCATAAAACAGGGTTGTCTGTGCAGTAGAAAGACACTAACAACAACCAGAATACACTGCGCAGCACCAAGTCAATAAACACTCTGCTGACCGGTGAGGTACTGCGAGTACAACAGTACACTAGAATATGTTTCTGAAAACTTTTTAGGCCAGAAATAGGCAGTGTAGAAACAGAATCTTGGTTTATAGTTTATCAGCACTGCCTAGTTTAGACAGGTTGATCAGAGTTCGGTAAGACAACTCTTACTTGATCCAATAGAAAGAAAGGAGCAGCTCGCTGTCTTGATCTGACTATACTGTGTCCACGGATGCATGTGTACGAAAATGCAGAAGTACAATGTGTAGTTCATACTACAGCCCTAAAGTCTTCAAGCAAAAGAGTGGGGAGTTTTGGGTACAGGCAACATTGAGAAGTTTACCATTGTTGATTTTTCTTTTTTTTATACTACCAAGATTGTATTGATACAAAGCTGGCCAAAAGTGGGCAAAGCTTCCCTTTAACTTGCAATCATGCAGTTGGTACATCATGATTTAGACCAGCAACCAATAAATCTAAACCTATTGTGTAATCATTATGTTTACAATGTAGGATGTTTCTCATTTGTTGGCTTATTCCACAGGATGGCTCCAAAGGGAGTGGTACAACCCTTCTCACCACCGCCACAACCACCAGCACTAACAGCAGCAGCTTCTCCAAACTTCACAAACCCTCCAAGGACCACAAAGACAAGCTTCCAAAAGACTTGAAAGAGCCCAAAAGTGCCTTCAGAGACTCTGGCTGGGAATCCAGCAAAGCCCCCAAAGAACCTTCCAGGAAACCCAAAGAGAACCAGCCCCTTCGAGATATCAATCCTAAAATGGGCTTCAAGGAACCCAAGTCTTTGTCTAAGGAGCATCGGACTGAGTTAGTGAACCACGGAGCAGGGCTAAACAAGCGTCTCTCCACCCCCGAAGGTGACGATCACCTTACCAAAAAGCGTAAAAAGGGATTTGTGGATTCATTAGGGAAGCAGACGTCCGGATTAGACGTTCATCATTCGGATAAGAAACTCTTGAAGGATAGATCGCAGATGCGATCAAGTAAATTGCGACCAGAAGGTGACGAGGCGGAGCGCAGGAAGATGTCCACACTTCCACCATTCCAGGAACTGGTGGACCCAAATGACTCTGATATGGAGGACCAGTCAACCAAATCAGATGTAAGTAGAACATCCTTTTGGAATCTTTTTTGACTTTTAAATGTTATCCAAACCAAGGTATAATTTCTTGATCAGTCCTAAGAGTGAAGGATCAGATTTAATAGATGTGTACACCTACAGCAAGCGAGACATGTCTCCACTTTATCATCATGGAGATGCAGCTGTCTGGCCCTTGTACGAGTCCAGCACATTGTACTTACTGATTTGAGCTTTCAGGCCACTTTTTTGGATAAAGTGAGTAAGGGGTTGTGAATGGTATCCAATTCTAAGGGGGAGGAATTGTTGGTGGTCAGTCCTTCCTCTGCATGGAAGGGCTGTAAAATCAAATGACCAACAGAGAGAGAATCTTCTTTAGTGGTGGTCTGTTGGACTTCAGGGGGTTGGGCAGAGGAATTGGAAGAAGGGGTGGGCACCAATAAACCTAGTGGGAGTTCAGCTGCATTCGTCTGGGTGGCCCAACAGGAAGTGGACAAAACTGAAGATAGTCACAAGATGCAGTTTTGATGTTTAATGGATTGCAATTGCCTGATTTTGTACACTGTAAATATGTTTGTATTGGAAGAAATGTAATATGAATGTAGAATGGGCACACTTACAAACCTAAAGTATTCCTCTGTACCTCCACCTCAAGAGCAGGATTAGAAAAACTTAATGTCTACAGTGGCTCCTTTCATGAATAGGCATTTGACTGGGTTGCCTGGTCCACGCACATTTGTTGGAGAACCTCCCCATAAAGAAGGGCTGTTTTAAAGCCAAATAGTAGACAAGAAAGATTTATGGTTTTACAACACCTGAGGAGAAAGGGGGGACGCGACAGTGAATAGCATAGAGTTCCCCTTTAATCCTTTTAGCTTTTGAAAGAAAAAGGGTGAGCGTTTGTGGAAGAAAGGTCTAAATCCCTGTGCTTTGAGCAGTTTTCTTTTATGTGACAGTGTTTTCATTTCTATTCTCAAATGCTTGTACAAAGCGTGGGTCTTTATGAATCTTTCTCTGTAGAGCAGCTTGTTTAGCCAGGGGAGTTATTACTTAGCACTAGCAGAACCTGTGTTTTTGTCTGTGCTGTATGTAAATGCCTTTTTAAGTTCTCCTACAGGGATTGGGGGTCGGGTCGGTTGTAAAGGGGATGTGGGGTGACAAATGCCAGGTGTTTGATTCTCCCCAGGCTAGCAACCCCGGTGGCCGAGTGCCGGGCGGACACAGAACGCCGCTCTAATTTCTCATGTGACCACTTGTTTGATCTCAGTCTTTTCCACTGAGCACTGGGCCAGAAACAGCAGAGAGGAGGAAATGTGGAGTAGGTGATGACATGAAGGGAAAGCAGGCTGGTGTGTTAGCATGAGAACCTTGTTTTTAGCATGCTGGATGTGGGCACAGGCTGAGTGATTTGTCACCTGCACAACTCTGTGTAAAGCTCACATCATCACAGACATTTACTGTAACAGCCTTCTGTTAAAATGTTCTCATGTGCCTTATGTTTTGTGATATTACAAGGATGATTGGTTAATATTGTGCCAACATTATAACAAAACTTTGGTTAAAGAAAAATCAGACTAGTTTAATATCTGGCACTTTGTCTGAGAACACTACTTAACCCTTTAATGCTCTAACCCAGCTTGTTTTTTGTTCCTTTCTTAGCACCTTTGGACAGTACCAACAAATACTTTTTTAATTGATTACAGTTTTTCACAGTTAAAATGACTGTTAATTCTACAAGTAAATCTGTACATATAACATTGTGCATATATATTTTTCTCCTTTTAAAGTGAAAAAGACTTGATTTGCAGCTCGATAGATTACCGTTGTTTTTTCCAGGTTTTATCAAAAGGATCGATATTTCGAGACTTTTTTTTTTAATACTTTTTCGATACTCAGTGTTTTACATGATATGATATCTGCATTCAATAGTGTCAAAACTACTGCAAGATATAAAAATCCCAACTCAGATTTTCAGTCAATTCAGTGACTTTTCCTGCAGCAACATTGTGCACATTGTAAATTCTTTGTGTGCTTGGGACTTTTTTTAATCGAGCATAATTTTTTGAATCCTAGTATTGAATCAAAATTCTAAATTCTGGTGTTGCGACAACCTTAGTGGCCGTTGCTCATTTTTGAGCCCTGCAAGGATCATTAATGTTGTAGGCAACGAGGCAAAAAGTTTGGTTATTAACAGAGTTCAGATGACGACAACTTAACTTAAACCCACTAAGATCAGGCTTTTGTGTGCAATGGGAATGTGTAAACTCGCTTTGATCTAAACGTAAGACCCCGGTGAACACGCTAAATTCCACCGTGCGAAGTGATGACACGTTATCAACATCCGCTGGTGGCACGTAAGTAAGGAAGGAATTTGGGATGTGATCTATTAAGGACGTTTTATTACTGGACACAGTGTTGGAGACAGAGCCCCGTTCATTCCTTAAGATCTGCCAAGTGATGTTTTGAAGCCTAAAACGCCTCAAATTATGACAGTGAAACGAGTCATTTCATGGGGGTTGTGACTCTCAAAATGATTTATCCACCGTTTTACAGACACTAATTTCACAATGGGTCTATTGTTGTTTTCTCTTCTGTTACAACTGTTCCCAGTGCATTTGTGACATGAAACATGATGTCAGTGACGTACAACGTAATGCTTCAGATAAAAATCACAGATGGGCTGCCTTGTCTGCGGGAAGTGGGGAATGGGGTCAATAGGCGATTTTTAGCGGGTTGACCCGCGTTTAAAAAGAAAAACGTGTAGACACGCTAATTTTGGTGGAAAAGCGGTATTAAAGATCAGGGATTTTATACTAAAGTATCTTTTCTCCACCAAACAGTTGAGCAAATGTACATACAACATTTGAACTTTAACATGGACATAAAACAATATTAAAGATAGATATGATTTAAAAAAGTTGAGTTTAGGTTAGATGACCTCGACTTTGACACATCAGAGCATGTTTATAGGTCTTGTAGGTCTGAACAAATCCTTTGCACCAAGGTTGCACTGTCCCCATTAGCAGTAGTACTCTGAATTGAATTAATTTAAAGAAAACTGTATCTGTGAAAATATTTAATTTTAGTTAAAGTAGTAGATCCTTTACCATAATTTAGACATTTCAACTGATATCTGTTCTGTTCCTCTGACACCAAATCTTTGAACACCACTCCTAAACATGCCACATATGAACAGTGGATTTTGCCACAGACAGACACAGACCACCTGTCTGGATTGATACACCCAGGGGTTTAGGGGCACTACTTTCAGATTGCTCAGTAGATGTTAAGGAAATCATAAATTTTTTACAGCCACCAAAAAGTTAAGAAAACCATGAACAGGTTAACAGCAGCATGAGTGGAAAAAAAAAAGCTAATACGTTTTGTGTTGCAAACCACAACATTTTAGCATAAATGATTTGGCTCTGAATGAATCCACAGTGTCATACTAAAAGGCTTCTTAATTCACATTGAAATAGTTTTGTTTGGACAGCCCCTGCTGAATTAGACAAGCAAACCAAATAGTCTTGGTCAGTTTGGTCTTGTTTGCTGGCATTTCTTTACAGCTGTCCTAACTGTGCCAAGAGTTAAGAGAAAACGCCAGATTGATGCCAGCAAACTCCAACTAAAGACTATTTATTTTCATTGAAGAGGGCAGCTTTGGTGGCTTTGAGTAAAGCAGGACAAAGGCTTTAAAAAAGGAGTGGTGGTAAGATTTATGGCACTGTGAAGAAGCTGTCCCATAAACCAACAGACCAGCTGTGTGCTGTTTGTAGGAGGTGACAACCATTGAAGTTGCTCTGCCTTTTGTCCTCACGTCTCTCTTTTTCTCTCATGTTTCTCCTGAAGGTTACTTCTCACCACTTTGTTTTCTTGGGCAGCGTTGGTTTGCAGTAGCAGCTTCCTCTTTTTTAATTTGGGTTTGTATACTGACATCCAAATGTATTTTAAGCTCCCTTAAGACTGACACATTTTAAACCCACATCACCAGTTAACACCAAGGAAACATTTTGTCTGATAAACAGTCCAAAACCCAAAGATATTGAGCTTTCCATCATAGAAGAATGAACCTTGAGAAGCTGAAACCACAGAATAAACCAAATAATTTTGTCTTCAATCAGTTATCAAAATAGTTAAATGTTAAGTTCATAGTAAATGAAAATCCAGTCATTATCCCCCAGTCATGGTAAGTGTTGGTTGTCTTGGTCAACACAGATGCAGTAGAAAAATGTTGGTTATTGTTGTTGTGTTTGTTAAAGTCTTCCTTGTTTCGATGTGACATCACATGCTTGACTAATCACATTGGACAGCCTCTGAAAGTACCTTGAACTTGCTTTAAGCACCAGTGCAGCAGCAGGGCCCAGATTTCCTCCCCACAGTGGGCAGAGAGCAGTGGAAATAAAAGCACGACCTAACCCATGACGGTGTTTATGTTTCATTAAGTTCCTGCAGTGATTTGATGGCAAATTAATGAGCATGACTGTATAGTGGCAACACTGTTTGTATTTGATTTTTGCATCAGTGGGATGAAGATCCTTGATTTATTCTTATTTCATTCAATGCACTGAAGTCTCAGAAAGCCCAACATACTGCAGCTTTAGAAAACTTGCCTTTGAATAAAACAACACACGTGTAGCATTTTAATAAAGGCTGCAGTTAAATAAAACACAGCCAACTTGAGAAACACATTTTACATTTTTTCACATACACAGCAAAAAGAAACACAGTGCAAGCACAGAAAACACAAGCAGACGCAGAAAAACTGCACTTGATTAGTTGATTGACCTCCCAGTGATTCCAGGCTTTTTTGCTGGCTGTTATCACAAACGTCAAAACGTAAAGCAGGGAATAACATTCAGTTTGATTCAACAAATCACATCTGACTGTGGATGTGCTTATTTCATCTGCAGCCAAGTCTGTTAGTGTGTCACACTTGCCCTGAGCACTCACACTGCATCCTTGTTCAAATTTATGAGCTGTCCACACCTCTAAAAGCACTGTTTGAAGAGGTTGGAGAGCAACAGATGACTGTATCACAGTGATTAGAGCTGGCCAGTCTCGACCAGACTACACAAGCACTCACTTTAAAGCTAACTTCATCTCCTGAGCTAGAACAGGTTCTGTTTTTTATCATAAATATTTTTTCTAGATAAAAGACATAGACATCATTTTGTGCAATAAAGCTCTCAGTGGAACTGATCGAACAAACTGACAGCTGTCTTGTGTGCACAGAATCATAGTGTTATTTTTAAAAAAAAACTTCCATTCGCATGAAGAATGACATGCAGAGGTTTTATTCTGAGCTGAGGGTGGCTTGATGCTGTGTATCATTATGACTTTGAAAGACACATTCAGTTTCATTCTATATTGTATTTAAAAGTATTACGTTTAATTTGGCAAAGCCTGCAGAAATCCTGACTCTATTTGATGGCATTTATTTACCCAATAGTCTTGAATTTGTTTTTTACAAGACATACTTGGCCTCTTTGGTGAGAGAACATTTCTCACTGGCCTCATAAACATCACTGCTTTGACCCAGCCTAACTCTTCTGGCAGTCATTTTCAATAGGTCACATTTGAATTCCTTAAAAAGGAACCTAAGCTTATTATTATTAACTGAAATTGCTACTTTAAATCTCCAAATGGAATAAACTAAATGTCTGGGAAGCCGAAATTTAACACTGAAGGCTGAAGTCAAACTGGATCCAGTGGGCACAAATGAAATGTTAGATCACTTGTTACAGTCATCAGAGGAAATATTTTATCATGAGCCATGATTGTCCTCTGATGTCAACTAAAGAGTCCATGTGGTTTGCTGGAATGATGACAAAAGGAAGACTGCCCACAGAAATCTCAAGATTTTTGATAACTATGAACCATATTGGCACAGATATTTTCTTGGCTGTTGTTCAGAACGTATTCCCTCTTTCATTAGCGTTCTCCCATCTCATCTCCCATCACAGCCAACAGGCAGTTCCTGCAACTCAGCAATGAAGTCTAACAGAAGTAGAAATGTCAGTAATGTAGGGAAAAGAATCCTTGCAGTTCTTGGAGCTCTGTCCATTCTCTCACCTGTGCATACCTGGAATCACTGCAGAGAGCAGCTGTGGCTGATTGATTGGCTTTAAATGTTTAAATGTTCAAAAAACTGGTAGCATTGACTCCCCTGTTGCAACATCTGAGAGCAGCTTTTCACTGCCTTCTGAAGGAGCATATTAGCTTTCAGACAATTAATTTAAATTGTCAGCTCATTCTGAGTGATTCGAGTTCTACTTTATGCTGATTCGGTTTACTCTAATTTCTTGGTTCTTTTAGCAGTGAAATGTATACCTTGTTACCAGTTTGTTTAGTCTGAGACAATTACACAGCCCTGAAATAACTCAGTCTTGCCAAGCTTATAGAGTTGGACAGTATGACAATATATTATAAAAATAATCCACATCACAAGGTATTTTTCATATATTATTGTGCTAATGTCCAAAAGAGGAGTGATATACGGTCATTAATCTTTGTTAAATATGAGAACCAAACAATTCCTGAGAGATAAAATGTGTAACATTGCTGCATTAAAATGTCTGAAAACAACTAAACTTTTGTTATAGATTTTGTTGAGCTGTTTTTACACATTATCACAACTGTTTTCAACAAAGTTCAAACCAGAGAAATCCACAAGGTTACTCAAGGTAACGGTCCGTTCATTTGGTCACCTGTTGCTATAACTTCCAGATAGTCAGAGAGTGAGGAAGTGTGTGTTTGAATCCAGGTCAACCTCCCACTAAACTCAGCACTCAGCAGAGACTCTGGTTCTCTCTCTTCTTTCCCCCTCTCCTCTCTGTAACGTTACGTTCATGAAGTAAAGTACATTTCCCCTCCAGCTCCAGTCAGCAGTTAACATTACAGAACATAAACACCTGACAATGTAGGTCACCTCCACTGATCACTGCTGCAGTCAGGTTATATACAGGAGTGAAGATAAATCCACTTTTTAATCCCAAAAATTACAAAGCAATCTCTGAGCTCTGCACCAGTCTGTAAACCGCTCCTGAACAAAGCAGAATCTGATGTGACTCTGGGTGTTTATTCCTCCAGAAGGTCTGGATCTATAACCGTCTCTCTCCTCCAGAGCTGGCCGGCTCCGAGCAGCTGAGCAGCAGCTCTGTCCCCGCTCCACCAAGCCATCTCCACACCACACTCAGCTAACTTCTTTTTGTTTTATTTTGATTGAGGAAGAAATTACATATTTTGCATTTCAGTGGAACCAGAAAAGATCAAGATGCAACAAGCAAGTCTTGTGTTTGAACATTAAACCAGGCCACAGGAAGACACTTAAGGTCTCTACGTTTGTGGACACCCTGGCACACACTCATAATTAACTTGTGGTTGACTGATGTGGTGATTCTTTTACAGCAGTCCTATACATGATGATTTGGGATTCCAAACTAATGTAGTTAGCAGTCTTATGTTTCACTACTGTATGTTGGTGCAGTTATGTGGCACATCATTAAACTCAGTGATTTATGAAGCTAAATGTAGACCTGAGGCCCGAGCAGTAAAGATAGCCTGGCACTTGTCAGATGAAGCCTGCAGTAGAGCCACTCTGTGTGGATTTGTTGGATGGACATTGGCTTAGGGCCCTGACACACCAGGATGACTTCAAAGAATTAGTGCTGACAGAGACGCACTAATGTGCCACCTCACAGCTTGTTAAAAGCAGCACTTAACCTCACCTCAAAGACTCGAGTCAATGGCCAGCTGGCTGCTGACATGCAGTATTCTTCATTTTGTCCCAGTAATATGATCAGGGTTGGCATTCACAAAACCAAATTGTCTCCAGCAAGTTGAGTCCTCTGAGAAAATGTTTTCTCTGAGCTGGAGGAGTTACAAATCACATTCTTCCAGCAGAATTGTCTCCACAGGTGGCTGTTTGACAATGGATTTTGCATACAGTCTCCTATACTATCTCTGACAATGTTGAAATATATGTTCCCGTTTTCTTTCACATATGTTGTGGGGATTGTTTTCTGCTTCAGAAAAATACTTTCACGGGGCCTTTCTTTTGTGTTTCTTCTGTACGTTCACTTTTAATGACTTGATAGAAATGATGAAATATATGTCCACTAAAAAACTTAATTATTTTAGTTTCCATTTCAGATTATATGAATTTCTGATTTGTATGGATGAAAAAATATTAAATGAAAGAATTTGAAAAGAGTTTTTGTTATATTCCATTTATACCCAGTGTAGTGTCCATATGTTTCCAGTAAGTCCATTAGGTTTGGGACACATAAATCTGGTTGTTTAAGATAAATAATGCTTCATCTGCAAAAAGCTAAATAATATGTCCCTTTCCACATATATGGACCCACTGCAGGCCTTCATTAATTTCTTGCTCTAAGTGTTCAACATATAAAGCCAAGAGAAGAGGAGACAGACAACAATACAAATACAAAACAATCTTGGTGTTGTGTTTGTGTTGTTATTTGTTGTGTTCTGTCCAAATGTTTGGACATATGCTTTGGCAAAATTGTTGTTGAACTTTCATTCCAATAAAGCCCCTTTTGAATTTGAATTGAATTTGAATTTGAATTGAATTTGAATTTGACAACAAACCTGCCTTGAACCTCTCTTCAAGTGAATCCTATTAAACAGGTTTACATTTACCTTAATCCTTGCTCTAAGCTCATGATAAATACTTTTAATTCACCAAATTGCATTTTTATTGAGTCCAAATTTCTTTAGTAACTTATATAAAATACCCAACTAACACTTTAAAACACTTATCCTGTATCCAAACTAACCAGAGCCATACTTGTACCCTTTTTTGAGTATTGTCTATAATATGGAGGGTCCTTCTAATACTATCCAGTGTTTGGCACCTTCTGATAAATTTAGTTTGATATTCATTGATGTTGTCTGGTAAGAAAGTCTCATACCTTTTGCAACTGATTGAGGTAAATAGCATGTAGTCTACATTCAAAAGTGAGATTGATAAAAAATTGTTTGGGTAAAATGGTGATAATGTTTCCTTGTAGATGAGGGAGCCCTGCCCTCTCAAAGGTTCCAGTTAAGATGGAACAAAAGCAGAGGTGTTGGCTAACTTTAAAGGCCTTATACCAGAACCCATCAGTGCCTGGTGATTTACTGGCCGTTTTATTTTATATTAATCAATCCCACACTAAATAATGCATTGCAGATGTACCGTTACTTACTGTACTGTACTGTACTGTACTGTTACATTTCATTTACTTTCAATAACTCTTAATGTAGCACCATAAGCACCATAAGCACCTTCTTATCTTGCACTACTTACCACTTCTACCTCCGCCATCTTGTGCAATTACCCTGTGCAATAATACCATTTTTTTTATTATTTTTTTTACATATTTATATTTTGTCTTTTCTTTCTCCTATTTAAATCTTTTTTTAGTATTTTTAAGTCTTCTTGTTTAATGTCCCTTGTACTTATTGTATGTCTGTCTACCTGCTACTGTAACAAGTAAATTTCCCCAATGTGGGATGAATAAAAGTCTAAAGTCTTAATGTGATTGTGGCCAGAACAAAATAGGAGAGGGAATGCTAAATATATTATGGCATGAATGTGGCTAGATGTCAACATAGCAAGTATCTGCCCATATTGGATGGTGTTGCTTTTTTAAATAACTGACTTGTATTGATCAAACCTGAGTCTGTGTCATGTGTGTTTTATTTATCACTTTGTTTGTTTGTTTTGTCTTCTCCTTCCCAGTCCGAACAGCCCAGTCCAGCCAGTTCCAGCTCCAGTTCAGGATTCGCTCCCACACACCACAAACGACAAGGTAATTATCTGCATCAAGAACATAAGTCACAGCTGATCTCATGTTAATTGACTTTTTCTGTCGGTCACATGGAGCATGTAGTTGTTTGGTGTAACTTTCAGTTGTTTGGTAGTTTGGTCAGTGTTAGCGACAGAATTTTCATTTTGTTATCTTACCTGTTGGCTCTGAGTTCAACCATAACATAGAGCAGGGGTCTCAAGCTGCCGCCCCCTCCCCCTCCCCCTCCATCGGGCCTGCGACCTGATGTCAAAATCTAGACTAGTCACAGGAAATGTAATATGTTCAGTTACCACCGCTGACGTTCAGCAAAAATGTGTCTATAGAGCAAAACGACAGTCTCTTTCGGCACTTGTAGACAGCGGATTCATTTTAAATATGTCTGGGGGCAGTTTTATTCAGTCCGTGGGAGTAATGAACAAGAAGGAATTGTTTGATGAAGAGCTGCAGGTAACAGGCTGCACACCACCAACAACTCTCTTTCCCTCATTAACATTATCAGGTTGGCTGATATGAGTTTAAATCTGACATATTGCCAGACAGGTGCGTTTGCTGTTCGCTTTGGCAACAAATCCTCCGCCATCGTCTTGTCAGTCAGCTCTCTCCATGCTAAAAGTTAAATGTGACTCCTGTTGTGCTGCAGTTCTGTTGCTGGCCCGGCTGCTGCGTGGAGTAGACACCTCCAGTCGTATCGTCTGTCGTCAAACTATTGATTTATTAAAAAGCAAAATGACTGTGGGCCGGTGGTCAAGTAAAATAATAAGGGTGGGAAATTAACACCGGCCACTGGCCAAATGCAGTAGATTTATGAAGTGGCTGAATGGTGTGGTGAATTTGATGAAGCCACATTGGTGGGTTAGCAATTTGGACAGGAGATTGTAAGACAGAGAGCATTCAATTGAGTTATACAACTGACCTGTCAGGGCAGCAATACGTCTGTGTTGCTGCTAGTCTGTCCAGGGCTTAAAGTACACCTGCATGGTGCCGGATTTCCTGCATATGACTATTTTAGGAAAAATAAAATAAAATAAATCTGCATGGGATTTGTTTTTGACGTGGTTTAACCAACCATCTTCAGTGCAGCAAAGGGATATCTCCACCTACCAATGGTATGAGGCCGATCGACAAGCGCTAGCCAATCAGAGGCAGAGTAGGTTGGGTCTTGCCAAGAAATGTGATTGCGGTTTGGTATCCCTGTAAAAATGGAAGATACAGCCTTAATTGAGAGAGGAGTTAAGATGGTACTGGGCATGGATAGAGGAAAATGGTGTAGATGGGAAGCCATTCAGCACTTGGTGCCACAAATTGGGAGAGCTGGGTGCTTGCTTCTGCAGCGTGTGTTCGAAGAGGCTACAGTACGACAGCAGCCTTGGGAAAGTGTTTGATTGTCATGAATTAGGTGCCAGTCACAAAGCTTCAGTCCATGCACTCTGTCATACAAGTACGTTACCAGGGACGATGGCTACAGCTGCCACTGTGGCACACTCATAGCAGAACAGGATTTGTCATTCACAATGGCTCAGCCACTGGTCAATCTGTGTAAAAAGCTTTCTTAAGACAAAACTGCCTTGACAAAGCTGTCTGTTTCAAATCAGCATGCCAGCTATTTAAACACACATGGCCTTCACCCAGAGTTTAGACAACGTCTATCTGAAAAGCTGAAAGTTTTCAACGAAAATTGATGAAGCTACTAATCTCAGCATGGACAAAATCATGAACGTCCTTGTTAAGTCTTTTTTGACGATGACCTGGCCAAAGCAACAACACATCTGTAAATAAGTGATGGTGGCCATAGTGGCCATCATCAGTTTAGCAGTTCTTAAAGGACATACATTTTGCTGTAATTTATTTTTTCCATGATTTCATTCAGTTTTAGAAAGAAGCGCTTTATATGTTTCAAATTGTCAAGTCGTCACTTTGAAGTTACTGCAGTACAGTTGACATTCACATGCATACTGCAGTGCACATACAGAGACATTATACTGTGCAATTCTTCATACAGAGAATTAAAAATGGATAACCATGAGTAAGAATTAAATGAATTAATTAAGTAAACATTGTTATGTGATTGTATCGTTGATTTTTTTTTTTTTTTTTCCGAACCAAGACAAATGTTACACAAAAGTATGATTTTAGAATCCACCAGCCTCTGTAGCTGATGGAATAAAAGTGTCATTTCCAATACTGAATTTAATCTCTGTAAGCCCGACCACAGTGTGACACGGGGATAACTGGCTACCACAGCAAGCCTAGTGCAAGGTTTAAATAAGTTATTTATTAGGAAAAAAGATTTGCACTGTCAAAAGCTAATGTGCATACAGATGTTTACTTCTGTTTGCATTTTTTTTTAAAATATGAAGAAAATATGAGTGCACGTGTTGCCAGGTGTCTGGTAAGAGAACAAATGAATTCAATATGTTAGTTCAGTACAAGGTTTCAATACGTTATTTAAGAGTAGGAAAAAAGATTTGCACTAACTGTTAAAAACTAATCATATAAAAATGTATACAAACTGCTGTTTTGCATTTTTGTGTTTTTATGTTAATAATGGGAAAAAAAGTACATTTTCAGAAATATTTCGCCTCCTACGAGATGACAGTACCAGCAGTGGACCCAAGCTAATTTGAGTTTGAGACCCTTGAGTATTATTGCCACTTTTAGGGAAAAGAAAATCAAGAAGGAAGAAAAAGACAATATTATGAGATAAGGCTGTCGGTAAAAAGTTGTAATATTTGTACATTACAGGGTAGCTTTAGGAGAAAAAGTTGAATGTTGTTAGTTATCAACGTCACACACCACTGTGACCTCACACTTAGTTTTCTGCTAAAACACGTTTCTGTAATTATACATCACCATAACTCAGGAACGGAAAAGGAATGTGACCATGTTTCAAGTGTGGTAAAATATCTCCTGCGCTGCCAGGTTGATCAAATTGTGTCGAGCATCAATGTTTTACAATTTGTAGATTATTTGCAGCAACATCCAACATTGGTTTTACTGATGTCCAGGTGCTTCCTGTTGCACCATGTGTTCTCTACTCTATCAGCCCTCTGTACTAAACTGTAAAAATCACTGGAATCATACAAGTCAATAGAAGTGATAATTTCCATTTCGCAAAGAAATAGACGTAACAGCCTACTCTACAGTCTACTCTACATGTATTGTATGAGTCATGGACAGACATGGATATAAACTGCAACTTGACTGGTTGGCAGAGGCATGCAACGATTGCTAGTAATTCTAGTATTCTTAAAGATTTTCTGGGTGATTTTTGGCTAATATTTAATAGTGACAGGTGAAGAGGCAGGCCAGAAATGGAGAGAGAGGATTATGACATTCTCAAAATTCTGACTTGATTTTTAAGATATTTGGATTTCATTCTGATAAATTTTTTTCTCTAACCGTTGCTAAAATATTTTTTCAGCTTAACCCACTTATCTAAATCACTTATTTGAAAATGAAAACAAAGGCACTGGCAGTCAGTGGTACTAACCCTAACTACATATTGCAGAGCACCATCCTCATTCAACTTTTTTTTACTTCCAAAACCAGTGAAGGGGTAGAATAATAACCTGCTGTATGTTAGAAACCTGTTTAACTGTTTATGTTGGTTCCCTTTTGGAATCTGTCGCCACTACAACTCTCAGATTCGAGCAGTGAAAATATAGACTGAATGTTATCATAACTGCTAAAAATGATGTCCCAAACTATAAAAACAGTGAAAGAAAAAGTTGTTTTAAAAGCTCTAGAAGTCCTGAAGTACTGAAAATAGTCCAGAATGTATTGTTTGGTCCAAAGCTTGGGACAGTTTTTGCTTTTTTGTAGCATCTTGTCTTGAGGGTGACCTCTGCTTGTGTGTTTGTAATTTTCTCTGGATGCAGTGGTGGACTTCATCATCAGGAAAAGGGTGGCTATTCCTGCCACCACCCACACAGGTAACAGTTCCTCTGAGACCTGTGAGGCCCCCACACCCTTTTCACATATGCATGGAGAATATCTTTTAAACTTGTCTATATGCATGAAAACCCATGCATCTCTCTGCAATTATGTGGTATCAATGATATGATGCCACTCTCCAGAGCACCCATCACTGCTGATCCAGCAACATGTGTATATATGTCTTCTTGCACCCCATGATGTCTTGGTAAGGGAACGCACAATTATATCTTTATTATACCCCCATTGTTGTCCAAAAACTATTAAAAACACAGTGTGACTCAGTGAGTCACACTGTTGCACTGGGTGACATATTCCTAGATTACCATGAACACACACACACAGTAGTTTATTTTGTCTCAATCCCACAGGACAGTGTATGTGGGAGCGTGCAAGTAATGTGGAATAATCCACCACTGAAAATAGTCCCCAACAAATGCAGTTTCCTCAAAACTGCAGTGAGCAGTTGTTTTATGAAACTATATATTTTTGACTGATACATGTATTTATTTTGTTACGACTTACCTCATCAGTAGGAACATGTTGGTTCAGAGCTGAGAGCTGCAGGCCAGTTAGGAAGGTGATAGACGGACTAACACATTGCTGGCTTCGGTCTTTCTGTGGAATTTGTGGGCAAAAAGAAAAATATAGAATAACTGCATCCTTGTCCTTTAAAACCAAACCAGCAGCAGTTCTGCAGCCACAAGCTCCACTGGACCATCCCATCATCCCTCCACCTCACATCATGATTTGCTGCCTTGTTGTTGTTGATTTTGTGTGTGTGTGTGTGTGTGTGTGTATATATATATATATATATATATATATATATATATATATATATATATATATATATATATATATATATATATATATATATATATATATATATATATATATATATATATATATATATATATACACACACACACACACACACAGAAAGTATTCAAACCCCTAATTTTGTTATGTTGCAGCCTTATACTAAAATTATTATATACTTAAATTATTTTTTCCCCTCATCAGTCTAAAAACTTTAATATCACATTGACATAAGTATTCAGACCCTTCACTCAGTACTTAGTTGAAGCACATTTGGCAGCAATTACAGCAGCAAGTCTTCTTGGGTATGACGCCACAAGCAGGTCCTCTCAAGCTCTGTCAGGTTGGATGGGGATCGTCGGTGGACAGCCATTTTCAGGTCTCTCTAGAGATGTCCGATTGGGTTCAAGTCAGGGCTCTGGCTGGGCCACTCAAGGACATTCACAGAGTGGCAGAGCCACTCCTGCGTTGTCTTGGCTGTGTGCTGATGGTCATTGTCTTGTTGGAAGGTGAACCTTCGGCCAAGACTGAGGTACTGAGTGCTCGGGACCAGGTTTTCTTTAAGGATATCGCTGTACTTTGCTCCATTCAGCTTTCCCTCAACCCTGACCAGTCGCCCAGTCCCTGCAGAAAAACACCCCCAAAGCATGATGCTGCCACCACCATGCTTCACCTTTGGGATGGTACTGGGCAGGTGATGAGTGGTGCCTGGTTTCCTCCTGACATGATGCTTAGAATTGTGGTCAAACAGTTCAATCTGAGTGTCCTTTAGGGGCTTTTTTGCAAACTTTCACTGAGGAGAGGCTTCCATCTGGCCACTCTGCCATAAAGCCCAGATCGGTGGAGTGTAATGATGGTTGTCCTTCTGGAAGTTTCTCCAGTCTCCACACAGGATCTCTGGAGCTCAGCCTCAGCCAGAGTGACCATTTGGTTCTTGGTCACCTCTCTTACCAAGGCCCTTCTCCCCCAATTGCTCGGTTTCGCCGAGTGGCCAGCTCTAGGAAGAGTCCTGGTTGTTCCAGACTTCTTCCATTTAAGAATTATGGTGGTCACTGTGTTGTTGGGGACCTTCAATTCAGCAGAAATGTTTTTGTAGCCTTCCCCAGATCTGTGCCTCGACACAATCCTGTCTCTGGGCTCTGCAGGCAGTTCCTTCGACCTCATGGCTTGGTTTTTGCTCTGATATGCATTGTCAGCTGTGAGACCTTATAAAGACAGGTGTGTGCCTTTCCAAATTATGTCCAATCACTTAAACTTACCACAGGTGGGCCCCAGTCAAGGTGGAGAAACATCTCAAAGATGATCAAGAGAAAGGGGAGCCACCTGAGCTAAATTTCAAGTGCCAAAGCAAACAGTCTGAATACTTATGTCAATGTGATATGTCAGTTTTTCTTTTTTAATACATTTGCAAAAATTTCTAAAATTCTGTTTCTGTGTTTTCATTATGGTGTACTGAGTGTAGATTGATGAGGGGAAAAAAATTATTTAAATGATTTTAGCATAAAGCTGCAACATAAAATGTGAAAAAAGGGAAGGGGTCTGAATACTTTCTGAATGAAACTCAATTCTACTCTGGTCTCATGTGTTCTGTCACACTGACTCACAGTGCTGGGCCCGTTGCAGTCAGTCATGCAGGACTTGCACTCAGACGACAATGATGAAGATTCAGAGGACGACGATGACAATGACATGGATTCCGACATGGAGCGACCAGCACACACACATCTCACACACCATCAACGCAGGTTAGTAATTTGTCACAACAGGCCAGGTTGTTGATTGACCTGTTTGAAACTGTACTCACAGACACAGACTCAGTTGAGTGGATCTTGGCTTGTTCTCACAAGCAGAATGGTGAGCTTGCAGTCAAAAGCAAGTCTGGGTCTGGCGCAGGGCTCTGATTAGCCCATTGTGTGCAAGGCTCCAGTTAGAACTTGTCTGAATTTCCACTTTACCCTCAGTTTACTTCATTGTACCCCCGACTGAGTGCCTGTAAATATGCTTTCAGGTTGGCTATACCCCTGCAGTAAAGGCAGCATTATTAATTATAGTATAGACATGTCAATCAGTTGGCATTGTGTAGACTGATATGATGGTTTAAACCACTGTGCTGCACTGTAATCTGGCACTTTCAAAGCTGCACAAGTTTATATTGCTATACTCACAATGGATGAACTGACTATGTAATGTGAAAGATGTTGTTTTCAGTGATGAACCCACAGAGAATTTTCACCAAATGTCCCGCAGCGAATGGAGCTTTTCAGCCTCTTGTAGCCAATTTTATGGTTTCAAACTGACATTTGAAACATTAAGCAGCTAAAGAGGCAGATATTTTTTCTCAGGAGGTGTGTGGAGACCAAAACAGAACTAAAAGAAGAGTGAATATTTGATTTACATTCATTAGGTGAACACAACTCCAAATAAATGCCAATGTCGCTCTGTGTCTGCAGGGTGCGTTTGCTAACTGATATTAGCCATATCAGCATTACAACGATAAAATATGTCAGATGTTGTGTTTACAGCTTGTTCTTCTGCCCTCACGTGGTAAAACAAGAACGAATTCAACTTTAATTACTGGGATAACCAAAAAACTAACCTTAACTGAAGAGTTTGTTCTTTTCTCCTGTTACTACCCAGGGTCAGTTTAAGTGATGGCAGTGAAAGTGACAGCTCCTCACCCTCACCCCCATCCCGCAACGAAGCCCCACCCTTATTAAAGACTACTAATAACCAGGTAAGATTATTATATTATATCAGATATCAGGTATTTTGTCTGTGCAATTTAATGTACCACAAGAACCGAGGTGTGAATTTAGCTCCAAGTCATGCAGAGTGACCGTGACTCGATGTGTTTCCCCTGCCCTCTGTCAGATACTGGAAGTGAAGAGTCCAACCAAGCAGGCCAAGCAGAGCAAACAGGACAAGAACAAAAGCCTAGACTGTGACAAGGTACAGGCTGCTTTTTTGTTTTTAAAAAAAGTATAATAGAACATGTCTCTGATGCTGTTTGGCTTTTGAAATACCAAAATACTTATTTACATGTTTGTTTTAGTTCACATTTCTGTTCTGGAAATGTATGCAAATTAGTGCATTTTTAACTAGATAATGCCTCATATGTATATGTAAGCATATGATTTCAGAAAACTTGTAATACAAAAAATACTTGTCTAAATTTAAGTAATCGACTGGGGAAGTTTCAAGGTGATATCTATCAGTTAAACTGTTTACCCTGTTTACCTGTAGTGTTTCCCTGTCAGGAGAAATGTGAGGGAAACTGGCTCGTAATAGTTTAAAATTTGACTTAATTGACAAAATCCATCACTTGGAAGGCGTAGTGGAATATCAGTGTAATTATTGGAGCCGTTGGCTGCTCTGTTCGCCAAATGCAACTTTACAAGATGTAGACTAATGAAAGCTATCATAACTTAAGTGGTTAAATTCATAATCTTATTGACTTCTTTTCTGATCATATAAATCCTGATTTAAATAAAAAATATTCTAGGTTTAGACGGTAGTGTTTGGGCAAAGTTGTTGTACAGCTGCTCGTGTTTAGATAAAAGCTGAGATTTAAGAACTTTGGCTTCTTGTGCTACATAGAATTGCATGCAAATTTCCCTGTTGTGGGAGTAATAAAGGATTATCTTATCTTATATAAAAAGGTGTTTTGTAGATAAATGATAATTTAATAATGTAAGGTGTCTAAAAACATTGTGGTACCAAAACTGAGGCATCTCTCAGCATCAGTACTGAAGAATTCCAAACATACGTGTGTATGTGTGTGTGTGTGCGCACGTGTGTATGTGAGACTGCAGTTGCAAATATGGCTCTTGTGTCAAATGCTGCAGCCTTGGACAAGTCTGGTATGAATGGGTTTTAAGTGGAATTGAGCGTGTGTTCATTATCCTGCACATTACTGTATGAAAGTGGCCTGTGAAAGCCATAAAGCTAACAACATGTTGCTGTGTTTCCCAGGCTTACCTGGACGAGCTGGTGGAACTGCACAAAAGACTGATGACACTAAGAGAAGGTCATATACTGCAGCAGGTATGTCTGATACACTGTGATGTATCGTCACTGTGATCTGAAGGTATTATGTGGTGATTACTGTCACGTCCTTTCTGATGTAGCTTTCTTACTGAACCTGCCTCCTCTAATTCAGCATTAACATCTCCCACAATTCATCTCACATGGCACACACTTCAGATGAAGGTGAGCTTATGGATGCTTAAATACTCACATGCCACCAAGCTATAAGGGAACACTGTAGATTCAGATTCAGTGTGCTGCACTGCAGTCATCTGGTGGTTGAAGCTGCTCCCTCAGCCTCCGCTATACTTGATGTCTCCCTGTATTACTGTTAAAAAGTCTCTACGTCTATGGTCTCTCTAGTAAATGATGAGGTCCATAGGGAGAAACTTGGTCTGAATGCTGAGGACATCATTTTTGAGATGAGCTGAAAATATTTCTCCTATCATCTGTCTACATAATGCATTTGAAGTGAATAACTCAGGCTATGTGGGTGGATGGGTTTTTTTTCCGAGGATTGTGCCACTGCTATGATTTTTTTTTACTTTTTTACACTTGAACATCTTAATAAAAAACTGAACAATATATTTTCTTTCTATTCCTATCACACAGTGCTACAGAATGCCACATGGTAAAATAATAAAGATGCCTTCAACTTCCCAGCTACTTCATAGACAGATAATGTCCTGTGACACAAGAGCCTTGCCCCAAGTGTCTGTATGCTCGGCCATCACTCGCTATCGGTCTGATATTTAAAAATTTTGCAAGCAGTTTGGGTGTTTTTCCCATTCAAAAATAGTCACAGCGATGAGTGTGTTGGTCGGTAAAAGGTCTAGTGTGGGCTTAAAATGATCTGCGCAGTCAGCTAACGAAAGTCAAAAACATTCAGTTAGTATTTATTTTCATCACCTTAAGCAGGATCTCTGGAGCATCCTGTATCAGAAACTCTTGGCTAATGTAACATAGGGGTGTAAAGATCCATCGACCCGGATTGATAGATCGATTCAGTGATCGATTCAAACGTAACTGTCACATTGCAGTGTGCAAAACCTTATCTGAACAATCAGTCTTCTCTGTTAATAGAGGAACTGTTTACCCACTGAGCTGAAAATGTACTAATGTTTTCAGTCGAGTTGTTGTGGCTGAAAGTCAAACAGCAGGTTTCTCACGGCCAGTCCCCCTGTATAGACACACCTGCACCTGCTTTTGTTTTAAGCTTCCCGTGGACACATGTTGCTAATTAGTGTTTCGCTACAAACACTAAATACAATGCATGTGGTGGTTGCGCATAATTTTATGTTACAGCTCCAATGCTACGCCTGTGTCAAATAAATAAAGCTAACTTCATTAGGAGAGCAAAGCATACTGGTGTGATTTAGAGGACCAAAATCATTTGGTCACAAGCTTCACATATATTACTTTGTACTGGAACACATTTCTAATCAGCCTCTGCAGTACAGACATACAGTCTGACTTCTTATAACCTCAAGGATAAATCCAGAAACTAAAACTAAAATTAAAAACAGATGAAATACACATCTAATTCAGGAGACCAACTAGGGAGTCTACCATATAACTACAACAAAACAAAAAAACATAACTAGATAAAGATTTGATGGATTGTTTGTTTGTTTGTTTTAAATCTATGTTTTCCAAAAATCCAATTAATGTTGATAAGCAGGCTAATGTGTAATAAATGACCAAATCATCCCAGATGCAGTATGATAATCCGTGTACCCTTCGTTCTTTCGTTTTTTCGTTTCAAAACCAAATTAAAAAAACGGAAAAACAACTTTGTTTTTCTGTTATTCTCTTTTAAACCCAGAACGAAAAAACAGGAAAAACAGAATAACACAAAACCACATTTTGTGCCTGTTATTCTGTTTTAAAACAAAAACAGAATATCGTGAAAATTAACTATTTGATTTTTATTGTTTTGTTATTTTGATATTCTGGAAAATTCGGGGAATGCTGGGAGATTTTTGTGGAGTCAGAGGCGCACGAAGTGAGCGGGAAAGTTGAAATCGCAGACTCTCCAAGTAGAATGGCCGCACTTCAGCCTTATGCAGATCTAATCTGCGAACTTTTTGAGAGTGGGAAGACACACTCGGAGATCAGAGATGTCCTGCAGCGCGAAGGTGCCTCACAATGCTCCGTAATGAGTATTAGGAGGTTTTGCATGGACCTGGCGATGATGTAGCGTACACACCACAGACCCGTTATTACCGGACTGGACAGCAGCCGAGAGATTTATTAGGTTAGGCTACCCTATTATATCCAATACAATCATGATCTAGTCTGTCCTGAGCCTACAAAATAACGTTTGAGAAATGTCTGCATGGTGTAGGCTACACCTGCTTACAGTGCAGCTGACAGATGTGCAGCCATATATATTTTCCTCATCGCTACCTGAGCCACCATCTGATCCTTCCTCCCTCACGTCCTGAGGAGTCTCCTGGACATATTCTGTATTCTGTGATTTCCCTCTTTTCATTTCTAACCGTTCAGTTTTTGCTGGTAAACGCCCGGTGTCTCCTTTCTTTCTCTCTTTCTGTCGCTCGCTTGCACGAACACGCGCGATCGCGCCCGATTCGCATACCGGTAGGCCTATACAGGTAAAAATAAATGTGATAGTATGAAAACATTAGCCTACATATTGTTGTAAATATTTTTCTCTGACAGTAGATTAATAATTATAGTAAAAGGTACAATAACCAATGCTTTTATTTTGAAATAGAAATGTGTTGTGTTGTCTTCCGTTAGTGTAGCAGACGTTAAGTTGCTACAAAGAATCTTCTGGTTGCTAGGTAACGAATCGGACCTTTCCTCCTCGTCTTTTTTATTTTGCCTCTGTTGTTTTCCTCCTTGTAACTGTTCAGTATTACGTGTTTTAATCAGTAAATGTGATCGGCATGAATGAGAAGCTGTGGTGATCGCCGTTTTTTAGAAGCTCCAATATGTTTTACAACACATAGACTATTTTGGAAAAGTCATGGACTGAGAGACCTGTAGTTTTAATGTAAACAAAGTTATTTACAAAAGAAAAACCCAAACTGTCTGTGAGACTGTCTTGGCCATTCTAGTTACTCTGACAAAAGTGCATATTTAAGCCTAGAACAAGCTTTAGTTGCCAGATCTATTTTTATTAATGAGAGTTTTAAACCAAATTCTACAACCTGTTGTACAAATGACCCACCCTCTCCAGGAGTGAAGTCCATATTAGGAAATGTGCGTCACCCACCAAAGGTGAAGGTGATCTCTCTCATTATGGAGCATTGCGAGGCACCTTCGCGCTGCAGGACATCTCTGATCTCCGAGTGTGTCTTCCCACTCTCAAAAAGTTTGCAGATTAGATCTGCTTAAGGCTGAAGTGCGGCCATTCTGTGATTTCAACTTTCCCGCTCACTTCGTGCGCCTCTGACTCCGCAAAAATCTCCCAGCATTCCCCGAATTTTCAGAATATCAAAATAACAAAACAATAAAAATCAAATAGTTAATTTTCACGTTATTCTGTTTTTGTTTTAAAACAGAATAACAGGCACAAAATGTGGTTTTGTGTTATTCTGTTTTTTCGTTCTGGGTTTAAAAGAGAATAACAGAAAAACAAAGCTGTTTTTCCGTTTTTTTAATTTGGTTTTGAAACGAAAGAACGAAGGCTACACGGATTTATGATGCAGTAAGTAAAACTTGTGATTATGTTGACACAGATCAGGCAGTGATCTTTCTATTTAGATCTTTTAAAATAAATACATTTATTGGAAATGTGTTGACGCAAGATCATTGAGTTTATGTTTGGCCACCATTGGAGACTTATTGGGTATAAATTAAAACCAATAAAATGACTACATTTCAAGACACTGTTTTAGGGTTATTATTTATGTATTAATAGTTTATTTGATACAATATACAGAGAAGGCTAAAACACTTGTGTGATGCGAGTATCGTAGTGTTTATAGCAGAAGCTAAAATTCAATACCTGTCCCGAGACAGCTTCATGACAGGTTTGTTGCCTAATTAACCAGGTTTTGGTAGCTTCTAAAATTTGATTTGGAAGTTTGCAGGAAGTTTAAAATGATCATGTAGATAGCTCCAGGACTTTGTTCCTCTCACAGAAATGGACATTTTGCAGAATGGAACTTGAAGCTGCATGCCTGTAATCTCTTGTTGTATTTGCAGTGCGGCTTAGGAGCAAGTGTGTGTGCTAAACTTAAAATCTTGTTTTTACATAAAATGCAGAAGTTATGGTACTTTAGTTGCTTTTTGTCCAAGATTTTCAAGACCTGATGGAAAAGACAGATTCATAGGAACAGTTCACCCAACAATGAAAATTCAGTCATTAATTACTATCTGCTGAACTGTTCCTTTAACTACAGACTGGTGGCCCAGGGACCAGGTAGTTAAATCATAGGACAGATGTGAAAGTATTGTTGAATTTACAAACAGCAATGCACAGTCGAATGTCAAGCAATTCCTCATCATCTTAAAACAGCTAAGATGAGCCTTAACTTTTAGTAGTGTTGATGTTTCCTTTAGTGAATGTCATGTTTAGACTGTGTTAGTTGTTCAAATACCACTGCCAATCAGAAAACATTGAATGTAGTTGCGGTTATGGCTTTGTTATTATCTCTTACATTCCTACATTATTATCTTCTATGCAGAAGTTTGCCTGAACTGCCAAGCTCCAGATAAAAAAATGAAAAATGCTTTTGGTTCTCTTCAGTTTTCCCCTGATCTCAGCATAATATCACTACATGCCAGTGCTATTGGTCAGCTTTATTGTTGCATTGGATTAGAAGAGGAGCTGTGATCTGTTACAGATCCTCTGCAATCTGCAGCTTCATCTGGAAGCAATGAATTATTTGGTTAACCTCTCTCCTCTCTCTTAAGAGATTGCATGTTTCTTGCTTATATTCTCGAGGCCTCTCATATGACCGTATTAGTGGATCTTCCCAGCTGCGGCTGCCAAGTTCTGCCTCGCTCTCCTAACAAGACGTCTGGCTCTAAAGAAAGAAAGAAATCCCATCCAAAACAGCATCACCCGCGCACAGCTTTAACTTGCACAGTAATCAGGCTAATCTAGCCGAGTTCACCAACTGGCTCCACTTCCTGTTACAAGAGATGGGAATGATTAACTCACAGCCTCTCCTGCACGCTGGTGGGGACCACAGAGAGCGCTGTGATGCACATGGTCTTGACAGTGGACCCCAACATGAGTTTGGTAGCTGTTTCCAGTTGAAGTGGATCTTAAACAGCACTGAAAATGAGACCTGACTATCAAAAGGTGGAATGAGAGGTAACGCCTGAGCATCTGACTTAAATCTGCCCCGTCATGAAAACGGGCTGTAATTTTCCCCACATTTTTGTGAACTCTACCTACACCAAGCTATATTGGATGGTATTCCTTATACTCCCCCAGGACTCCCAACCTCAAGCCTCATTTTCACTTCTGGTCTGAAGTCTGAAACCAATAATACACAGGAAAAGGTACAAGAGGGAGGAGGCCGCGCTCATTTTCATTAACATTTCTACCCTATGTCTGACCACATCACACGTGTCCACACACATTCTTTTCCTCTTTTTGCTCGTAAACCAAACTTCTCCGCTGAACTACATAGCTGTGGGCTTTTCTGACATGCTAGCCTTTGACATGTTAAGTCGAAGATGTTTTACTGATCCAATTAAACCACTGAATGTTTCGAACAGTCCTCGCAACAGGAAGCTCTGACAAATGTCATTTCTGTTATGTCTTTTAAAAAGAGCTCATTTTTACCCTCAAGTTTTGTTTACTAGAAAGTGTTTAAATTATTTAATGTTCAAAAACCTGCATTATTTTTCAATTTGTGTCCATAGCTATAGCACCTCTATTCACCCTCAGTCTGAAAGCTGCGTTTTAGATCCTGTCTCTTTCCAAAAGTCCAGTCTGCTCTGATTGGTCAGCCCTCACGGGTCTGAGCAGGCAGCACTCACCGTGTTTCCACCTCAGCTGAGTGGTGACTAAGTTTACCACTAACTAATAACGATAACAAACTAATAACAGCAGTTAAACCCGGTACACTGACTTTTTTTTTTTTTTTTTTTTACTTATTAAGTTATTAAGTTTTATCGCAGTTTCAGCACTTAAACAATCATATTCACAATTTTGCCTGCTGTGGTTTTTGTTGTTGTTGTTGTTTTTGTTTTGTTTTTTTTACCAGGAAATAAATAATGAAAAAAAACATAAAACAAGAGAAAAACAAAATAAAACAAACAAAAATTTCAGTAGGAAATATTAATTGAAGTGGCTGGAATACAATTAAAAAAATACAATATTGTACATTAGAGGGTCGGGTTGTACACCAGCTTTTTACAAGAGAAGACACACATCAGTTTCATGTATGGGTCATTCCATGCTAACTCACCTCAGGCCTCCCCGTTCATGTCCTGGATTTTAAATTCCTTGGACCTTATAAAATCCTATAGCTGTACTACAAATACTTTTTAAGTTATGAATGTTTGAAGTTTGGCACTCTGAGCTAAATTTAGTGATTTGTTGTGTGTGTATGTTAAATCTCACCAGTCACTCATTGTTCCCTGGATTTGGTTGAAATTTGTCCTGAACATCCAAGAGAACCTGAGGAAACTTGGCAACATGTATTCATATAAATAGTTGTTCTGAAAGGTTAAAATAATCAAATTAATAACAGGAAGTCATTTTTGTACCAGAAAGAAGAATCTATCATTTTCAAAAATTCATCTTTGCATCTGTTAAATATAGCTTTGGAGCTGAAAAACCCACTTTTTGGGTTTTTCTGACTGTAGATTTTCCTAAGAATGAAGTTTCCCACTGTGTAACACCAGGAACACCAACTACAGCAGCAAGCCTACTCAGCTTTGGCAACCACATATTTTCACACTATTTTTCTGCTTCATAATCAAAAAAGAGATGTGGAATCTCACTTTCTACAATATGGGACCTTTAAGATAAACTTATCTAACAGTACCCACGTGGTTAAAGCTTCACATGGTAGTTGTTCATAAAAGCCCACTACCACATGCATGTGTCAGTATAATCTAGGGGTAGACTGATTATTGAGGCCAATATTCAGCATTTTTCCGATTGTCTGCATCTGTGTTTTTTCTGTCTGATTGCCGATAAAATAAATGCATTTAAAAATGCAGTAACTTCAGCTCTGATGGCAGCAGCTTGATGAGCAGTTACACCCACATGTAGTACAAAATATTTGATGTTCCTTTTCTATATGCAGTATAGTAATAATGCTGCTGAAATGAAGACTGACACTGTGATGTGCATTGTTTTTGGAAATATGACTCGTGATATTAACTTTTTCCCAAACCAAAAAACACAATAAATTGTAATATCAAATTGGTAGCCATGTATCACCATCATATGGATCAGGATGGAGATGTCCCAGTACACCATGACTTGTTCTGGGTTTTTTGTAGTGAAAGAGGCTGTTTACTGATGGTGTTTCATTTTCTGACATTTGCTGGCTTTAGTCTCATATTTAATTACAAACTGTATCTAGAGAAAACATGAATTGTTTGTGCAGATATTTTACTGGCATTGGCAGGTTAAAAGTTCTCACCACTAAGCCCTGTATATACAAATAAATCTAGTGCTTACCCATCATCCTCTCTGTTTTTCCAGATCGTGAACCTCATTGAAGAGACTGGACACTTCCACATCACAAACACTACTTTTGACTTCGACCTTTGCTCCTTGGACAGAAGTACAGTGAGGAAACTTCAGAGTTACCTGGAAACCTCTGGACTGTCCTGAGGCTCTGAGCAGCTGGCTGCTGGATCTCTGTCTCCACATAGACCTTTGATTTTTCTTGGAATAAAACTCCAACTTTGGATGCAATGCGAAAGCCCCACTGTGGCTGGGTCCAGTTGCTGCGTGTCCGGCCTGCTGGTTGGACTGGGCTCTCTGAATAAAGAGGTGGTCCTGCTACAGAAACCAGAGCCAGGTGTGGTGGGGATGAGCCCTGTCGATCAGGAGATCACCCTGAAAGCCTTGAAAACTTGATTTATTGGAAAAAGAAAAGAAAAAAAAGTGGGGATTGGCGACCTTGTTGCTCTTAATGAATGTGCATATTGTTACCATGTATGTTTCTTGATTTGTTGTTCATTGTGACAAATGCATGGTCAGCATTGCCTTACAACATTGTAAGTCTTATTTATTGAATTTAATTTGCAGGTGTGTGTGTGTGTGTGTGGCTGTGTGTGTGTGTGTGGCTGTGTGTGTGTATATGAAATGGCAAAAAAAAAGAAAAACGGCAGAATGAGACTTTGTTGAAGCACTTCACAACAGGCATATCTTTGAATCTGTGTGACAGTTGATCATTACTACAACACTCAATATGTCACTGACTTGAACTGAAGATGAATGTCATACTGAATCATTTCAATGGGAACAAAACGCTGCCATTGCACGTATGAAGGGGAAACTGACAGATTCAGATTACAGTCCATAACAAACACATAACGTGTGCGACACTGCTGGAAATATTTGTTTTTGTTTTATGAATCATATCTAAGTGTGCAACTTGCATTGTGCAAAAAACTACTTTCAGCAGCCTTGCATAAACTCTTAAATCGTGCAAGGTCAGGTTTGTGTTTTTTTTAGAGTCCAGTGGAGGCCTTGCCAGTCAATGAACCGATCGAATGGCTTGACTCAGTCCAAACGCCGGCTTTTGAAAAGAAAAATGATGCTTTTTTGATTCTGATACGTTGAACAGTAGGGTGCTTCGATCAGGATTGTGGGGGCTGATCACAGATTGCTGGAAGCAGTATTGTCTGATGCCGATCACCGATCAAAGTGTTGTTTCTTAACTTTATTATCATCTATAGCTAATAGTTATTATTGGCAAATTAAAAATACCATTAAAGGTAATTAAGGAAAGGAAATACATGACAAGACACGATGCATGCCATCAGTCTTGATGGCATTTTTAGCGGCACGATGGCTGATCAATCGGAGCACCCTTACTTTCCAGTCGCTTACAAACAAGTTTTAGTGCACTGACCTGAGCAAATACCACAAGAAGAAGGCTGTTTGTGTTTCCTTTGTGAGAAAATGGAACAGTGTATACACACATAATAACACGTTCTCATACAGCAAATACAGCAGCTTGGTCAGTGGCCTTAAGCTTCAAACTAAGACGATCTACCTACACCTCTAGTGCTTCTCTCTGACTGTTCTGGCTCTTTATGCTACTGTAGTAGAGGGGCACTTCAAGAAGTGACGCTACGCTAGAGGGGTAACCACAACGTCAAACTTGGAAGTGTAGGGCTACTGACCAGGCTGCTATATTTGACGCGGTGGAGTGAGACCAGGATGCAAATAACCGGTGTAGTGCTGTTGGGGAAGCTGCGCCTACAAACCACAAATGTATTGTAAGAGCCAAAATCCAGTTGGAATCTCAAAGCATTACAACTCAAACTGGTAAATGAGCCTGGCCTGGGGATAATGGTACACATTTCAAACATCTCCTCAAAAAACTCAGTTGTATACCTGCTATTCATTTTCACACCTCTGCACACCGGGCCAAAGACTGCATCTGATTTTGTGCTAAAAAATATTGCCGTTTGTCCAGCTTTCAGAATTTTTCGGATCATAACACTACATCATTTCATACAAGTGCAACATCATTTGGCAGTTTTTTATTCCCATGTTTTGACACTGTACAAAGTAAGACACGAGTGGCACTGATCACTAAGGTGAACGTTCTCATGATGGAACCGAAGATACATTTTTTTACCAAATCCAGGAACAATGTGCTGCAACTCAAAGAAAGCTTTGTTGTGTCTGCTCATTTTCTGCCACAGGGCCAATGGATCATGCCAAAAGCATAGTTAATAGATTCAGCTGGTATAGGACACTACTAATGTTTGTCTACAGAATATGATTTAGAGGAGGCACGATCTCTTTGCCGTCAATGGAAAAGGATTTGTAGAACAGACCAAGCCCTGTAAGAGGAAAAGGAGAACAAACTCCCTTCATGAAGTCAGAGACGAGAGATTAGACAGCTCCTGTGTTCTGCATTTCTGGAACGTGTGAAATGTTTCTGGGTAAATTTAACACAAAAAACAAAGCCAATGGGAGTTTTGGCTGACAGGTACTGTTACGGGTGTAAGAAAAAAAGATTTTATTTATTTTGTGGGAATTTGAGTTTTTAAATCAAAGCTCGGCATTCGTTTTCTAAGGAGAGGACCTGTGTTGGATCTTTTTGCCAGTCTGACAAACTGAAGCTCAGCCTGGTGTTCATGGTGTTCCTTTCCAAATGACCTTAAAGGGTTTTTCTCGCCCTCTGTTCTGTCTTATGGTTTCTTGTGTATTTTGAGGACATACAATAAATATTCTGTATGATGTACAGATGAGTTGTTAACTAACCTTGTGAATGACCATTATTTTCAATTGTTTCTTTAGCTGTTAACTGGCTGTATATACAGTATGTCATCCTGGTAATCAAACTTATTACCATACCATTTTGTACCTGCAGCATATACTTTTAAATCATCTTATACACAGCACCTTCTAGACTCAAAAATACCAAAATGCTATGTATCTATGGTGTTTATGAAACTTTAAACAGCTGTAAATGGGTAAAGGGTCAGTAATCTCTCAGTTGTTGGTTCTGGGATCAACATGTTGATCTCCCTCCTCTGGTTCATGACAAAAACTGTGCCGTGCATGTTCTTTTTATGTCGGTCTAAGTGGGTGGTCTGATAGAAGAAAAGTTGGAAGTCATCCAGTTTCCCCATTTATTGTGGGCGAGGAAGACTCTCGCATGCTTTCATCAGTCTCCATGTCACACATCTTAGCAGGCCTGCGCTGGAACAACCTGTTCCTGCTGACTGCAGGCTGAATGTTAAAAATGCCTCTGTGGAGGAGTTGGTAGGTGTTCTCCTATATTTAGTTGTAGAGTAAATCTGTGCTCCTCCAGTCCATTTACATTCTGTGGATTTGATGCATGAGTTGTGTGTTTGTACCACCAGCAATTGAGTCCAACTGTACACAGCAGATATCAATAAGGACATTTCCTGAGAAGGTTCATGTTCCTACCTCATGGCCTTTCTTCCAGAATCATTCTCCGGACAAGTGTCATATTTTAAGCTCCTCTGTGTGAAGGCTGCAGCGTGCTTGTCGACTCCTCGACCTCATCTAGCACTGGAAGCTGGGATGAGAGGTCAGCCATGACCCCTCTGCCTCCCTCATCCCTCTCCAGGAACTAGAGCTCCGGATTTGTTGTGTCCTTGTCATCTCAAAAAGAGTAATTTTACAAATTGTTATAAATCACATTTTTTTTCTCCTTAAAAGCATTCATGGTGTTGCACTCCCTCACCTTCACACGTGACCAGTCTCTGCATGAAGTGGGCATAAATGTTTGACTGTCTGTTTGTCATTTTGATAATTGTGCAAATGACCCAAAAAGGTCTACAGGTTTACAATGATTTACACTGGGTGAACAAAACAACGCTTTGACTGATGGGTTTTCAGACATTATATCCTGATGATCTAGTTGTTGGGAGATCAGCCCTTTAAATGATGAATTTACAGAAAGACTGCGCTGTAGTGTTTCAGCAGGCCTTCATCAGAAGTCCTCTGACCTCTGACTCATCTGGTGCCATCATCAGGTCAGGGTTGGTCCAGTACTTTGTCTGGTGTTTTGGACATATTTTAACTGATTTACACGCGTTGTTGCTGTACTTTGTGTTCAGGGCTAATTACCAAATGTAAGCATGCTGGCACGCCCATCTACTCCTGAAACAGCACGGCTGGGCTCTTCTCTGCCAGAATTGCACAGAACCACCCAACAACATGGAGGGAAATCCAGTCCTCCCCGTCTCTGGGTAGCACGGCCCTTACTGATGTGATCATGAGCTGCAAAGCAGAGATGGATCTATGACCCAGTGGATCCACAGCCACAAGGAATTACCAGTCTGTTACTGTGTTACAAAAAATCATATATATATATATATATATATATATATGTATATATATATATATATATATATATATATATATATATATATATATATATATATATATATATATATATATATATATATATATATATATATATATATACATATATATATATATATATATATATATATATATATATATATATATATATATATATATATATATATATATATGTACATATATATATATATATATATATATATATATATATGTACATATATATATATATATATACAACTATTGTTGAGGAACTGTCAAGGAGCAGGAGGAGAATATTTGTACCGAGCACGAGTGCTGGTGGCGATTTTACGCAGCACTGCTGAGGCGTCCGCAGCACCTGCTCTGCACTCTTGTGTTACTTGCAACGCATTGCTGCCCACACTGACACTGACAGTGGATGTGCATGCAGTATCACAGACAGAGATGTTAGCATAGCTCAGGTGTCAGCAACCTTTACTATCAAAAGAGCCATTTTTGCCCCGTCCCTCGCCAAAATCTGTCTGGAGCGGTGAAACATATTTATGTCTTATAATGAGGGTAACGCAGCCTAGAAAGCCTAAATTAGCCTATCAAGATTATCAATAGGCCTAAATGAGCATTCATTTGTATTTTCACATCATGTAGAAACTGCAGTGGGATACTCATGCTTACAGTATGAGGTACTTGAACTTTGCATTTCCATTCCAATGATGCCATGTTTTGGTGCATTTATGAAACAAAGAACTAGCCTACAATAAATAGAAATAGAGTAGCAATACAGAACTATATATGCAGACCTACTTAAGTCCTCCCTGTGTTTGTGAAAATGTACAAAATAAAAAGTATCCCTTTTGATAATAAATAAAACACATAGCAGCAGGCTAGATTTAAAAACTGTGAAAGTGAAAAACAAAGCAAAGAAAACACAGTACAGTTTAAATTTTATTTTAGTCCATTTCAGCATGAGTTAATCCTTCTTCTTTTTATCCTCGGCCACATACAGCGACCAACCCTCGGGCTTGAGCATAAAACACAATGTGTTAACTCAGGATCATTCAATTAATCACAGCTTGATAGAACAGATACAATTCTGTGTGAGGAATACGCATTTTTACCTTCGGAGAATGTAAGAAACACTGTGGGCCTAAAACAGTGATGATGATGAAAAAATATATTATTATTCATTTTCATGTAAAATGTCAAAGCCACAGGGAGCCACTGCAGAGGGGCCAAAGAGCCGCCTGCATGCTGCTCCAGAGCCACAGGTTGCAGACCCCTGGCATAGCTCTACACTCGGATCAGGTTTGCTGTTTTCTAGACGTCCATTCCGTTAGAGCTGGAGCACACTGGCTGTAATAATATAGAACTGACCGACATGCAGATGTTTGTGAGTCAGACAGGTGAAACATAATTTATCATGCTCTAAAGGCACAAAGTCATTTCTGCCTCTATACTTCTCTTAGTGAGAACAAGACATGGGCAGCATGGGATCATGGGAGTCTTAATTGTTAAACAACCACCACTGCTGATGAAAATCTATCTACGTTACTCAGACAGAAGCGTCCACAGACGAGGTTGCGTTTTAAAGTTTTTATTCACTTTATTCAAGATCACCGACTTCCCTCCTCTCTCTCTGACCGGTCATCTGGTTTCTTCCTGGAAGTCGGTGACAGGCGACTGAATGAAACACACATTACTTTGAATAAAATCACAGGTTACTCTGGTTTGAATGCTGATAATGTAAGTACACAACAAAATGTACGGTCTTTTCAGACATTTTGATGCAGAAATTTTACATGTAATATCATACTTCCACCTCCTCATGACTTTATGAACCGTCCTCCTTTCAAACAGCACCAGCACATGAAGCCTGAGCTATTAAAGTCCTGCAGCTCCGCTCCAGCTGGCTTTTGTCCACATGCCACAGCTCTGGGTTCAGACCTTTTTGATTGTTTTCATATCTTTTTTTTTTTCTCTCTACAGTGTTTGGATGATCCACAGCACAATCCTAACACACTCCCACTCCTCTGATGTTTTACTGAGCCAAAGTAGCCTCGTTAAAGGTCATAAGGTCAGTGCTAATAGCAAAGGAGGCCGAGCATGAACCCCACACATGCCATTAACTGCTAATAATTGTGCTGCGACTCAAAAACTCTTAAGATGGATCAAATATTTATATTGGACCAAAGGTCAGAATTGTGTTCTGTTATCAAAAGGCTAGGGCTTGTGTTTTAAGCTCCTGACATTAGCCAGAGCGGGAACGTTTCAGAGTTCATCCACACAGAACAGAAGGTTATAGACGAGATGTGATGAAGGCTTCACCCATTGTTCCTTTTCAGTCAGGTGAGCAAGACAAACGCAAAAACAATGAAAACATCTTTCCGACAACAGCACACACTGTAACTGTCTCTGTGCCTACATGACGGGTCCAAACTTGGGGGTTTTGGTATATTTTTGTTTTTATTGCGTTAATTAGACGTCTTTATAGTTGTCTTATTAAGGCAAAACCATTAAACAATCGTCTATTTCCAACATTAACATTTATTTTGTCGGGTTTATGACGGCTGATGAATGTTCAGTCCAACATTCACTCTCCTTTCAGCTCTGTTTTTGGTTTCCACCAACTCTTGAAATATCTGGTTAGCTGTTAAGAGCTCTACTATGTTCACCAGCCAGCCGTTAAGGCACGTTCATCTGGTCCACATACTACATACTGATTGAAATGAATAGGAATGGTAAGGAAATCGGGATTAAACGGCCCTGGGTCTTAGTTATGTGATATCGTAGTATTGATAAACTGGCAGAGCATTTTAGCTGGAAACAGCTGCCTGCTGCTGCTGCCGGAGACGAGGTTGATGAGAGTGGAGTTTGCATGCTAGAGAACCAAAACTATAACTAGAAGAGGTTATAAACACAATATGTCATTCCTGCTGCTATGTGTCTCTATCAAAATAAAACAAAAAATGTTGTAAAGGGAGGGCCAGGCAGAGCCGAGTGCCTGCCAGCTCTGCCTGGCAGAGAGAGTCGGTGCAGAGCCAGACCTTCTGGAGGAAAAAACACCCGGAGTGGTATCGGATTCTGACTTTCAACTTCCTTCCTCGCTCTCTGACTCTCTCCTGGAGGTTATGGTGACAGGCGACCAAATGAAACGCACTGTTACCTTGAAATCCCTGTGGATTCTCTGGTTTGAACATTGTTGGAAACATTTGGGAAAATATCAGTAAAAATATGACAGAGTCTTGTTGTTTTTAGACATTTTAATGCAGAAATGTCACACATTATATCTTAAAAACATAATAACCTCAGAGTGGGTGATCATTTCTGTGGGTTCACAACACAGCATATGAAACCTTTCATATTACACATTCAATTAAATATCAATATATAAAATAGTGATTAGTGCAGCTTTAAAAGTCCGGTGTGTGGGATTTGATATATCAGCAAAAATTGAACACAATATTCATAATTGTGCATAATCACCTGAATCTATGAATCATTGTGTTTTTGTCACCTTATAATGAGCCTTTATACCTCCAGAGGGGGCAGGTCCTCTTCCAGGGACACTGCGGCTCAAGCGAGTGAGGTGAGGGGTGTTCAGTTGGTTTCAATCTGCAGCCTCACTGCTAGATGCCACTATATGGACCTTTAAAACAAGACTGCTTAATTGTTGAGAGAATAAGTAAAAATCACTTCACAATGATTGTTCAGCAAAGGCTGTACCTCCCTCAGTGTTCTGGCCATGCAAGCATTTCTGGCTCGTTTTCTCAGCGATAATTATGAACAATACAACACAGAACAATTGTAAATTCTTCAATGTCATTTTCTTCCTCCGTTTTCAGAAATATATGTTTTTTGCTAACATGAACAAATCTGGACAGTGTCCTGGAAATGTGTGGTATGGGACAGTGAAACTCTATCTGCACCTCTAAATGGAACCATACTGAATGAATTTGTTAACATAGCACCATCTCCAGCAGGCAGCAGACCCACCAAAGGCTTCAGTGCAAGCAGGAAAGTTTCATTTGTGAATGATTTCGCTGCCTTTCCGAATGGAGACAAGAAAAAGAGAAGTGGCTGCTTAGACTCCTGGATTAATTTAAGCTATTTTCCTCTGAGAGAATGGAGCTGAGGGAGGGGGTGTGTGGAGGAAGAATGGAGCCCGGGGGGGTGAGGGAATGGTTCAGAGTCCAGGCCAGTCAGCAGGACATCCTGTTTGAGCCTCCAAATACCATTTCCTCCAATAAAAAGGGGGAGACCTTCGAAATAATCTCCCACAGAAGAGACACAGAGACATTGATTGTCACCCTGGCACGAGGCCAAGGCTGAGGAGGAAGGCTCCCCTCCCACCGAGCCTCTGGACAGCAGTCAAAAAGCACCTCGAGGAAGTCATTAAAGCTCAAGGTTGATGAAAAGTCTCTCCTTCCTCCCTCATCTCACCTCCCTGTGCTGTCTGAAGGCGTGTTGCTCCAAGAAAAAGTGCTTTTTACACTTAAGAATTATTTGCACAGAGGCAGGTGTAGCTTCCAGGGCCGCATGATGGAGATATAATCTGACAAATCACAGTCTGATGAAATACCTTCTACAATAACTCACACTCTCAGAGTGCTTTCTTCTGTCGTTGCTAAATGTGAGGTGATAAAGTGAATGTTGGTTTAATTTGTCCAAATAAAAAATCCCAACATTCCTTAAAATACAACCTTAAATCCTGAGTTTCAAAAGCTACAAATAAGACAGTGATGTAGTTCCACAAGTACTTTGATGCACAGCAGCACAGTGTTTAGTGTACATGTCACATTAAAGGTGCAATGAGCCACTATGGAGAGAGAGAGTTGATTGTTGAGTCTCAATACTTCACCAAAACACATATAAATGCCAACACTAACTAAAAGTTGGCCATGTCAGAGTTGTCGGGCACACTAAATAAATCTGCCACAGTTCACCTGTTTCACCAAACTCACCTCCCTCAGGTCATGTGTTCCACTGCATCACACACACGATTTAGTGCCGTGGTTGGTGCGATCCTATTGCAAGATGGTCTCTAGGTAATACTTGGCTTTTATTGTCTTAACTCTGGCCATGAGTCCTGTGTGGGAGTGTGGCAACCTGTGGAAACACGAGCCATTAATGATCATATGTTCTGTAAATAATGTTACGACTGTATTTGAAGGTGAAATCAAAAGGTTAACTCCAACAGTTTGACACATTAAAGTGTGTTTACAGGAGTTCATCTGCAGGTGTGAAAAGTAGTATAAAGCCTTCTGTGGCTCCAGAGAAAGCTAGATGGAATCTGATAAATTGCCTCCAGTGGTGTCACTCAGAGACTAAGTTGCATTGTGGGTAATGTAGGCAGCCAAGTTTTCAAAAGGAAGAAGAATGTGTGGAATAAAAAAGGGGATATCTCTTCTGCTGTATCAGTTTAGATCATGTGTTTTTATGTGTTAGAAGACCAGTGGACAGCTTTTCAACACCTGGAGCCTACATTACCCACAATGCAATTTAGCCACTGTGTGACATCACTCAGATTCCATGCAGCTTCCTTTGGAGCCACAAAAGACTTTATACTAGCTTTATCACATATTCAGTCATACTCCCCAACACCTGTAAACACACTTTATTGTGTAGAAAATGGTGGAGTTACCCTTTAAAGAAGACATTCAACTCATCATAAACACGTTTTCTTTACTAGGATTACATCCTCTTGTTGTCCACTAACTCATTTTAAATCAGATGAAGTTTGTGTATTGTGTGTAGCTGAATAATGACTGTAAGTTTATACACATAGGGCTGCGGCTCATGTAAATCAGTCGTATCAGAGCTTCTTTGAAGTGTTTATTCATATTTGCCTTCGCAGCCTATTGCTGTCTCATCCGGTGGGGAAGCTGACAGCAAAATGAAGACCACCAAAGCATGCACGCTCTGTTTGCAAAGGGATTTCAGCCCCCTGACCACTTGGCCATTGTCATCAAATTTGCACAGAGCTGCAATAATTCAAAGACACTTATCATATGCTTTTGGCTTGCTTGTGTCCCCCGTTTCCCCCTGTGGCCAATCGTGTTGACCTTCCTGTCAGCTCCCCCTGTGGAATTCTGGGTGGCGGTGCCTTCCTCCCTCCACCCCCTGCTCACAGAATGCATACAAATTAGCCTTTCAAATATCAGATCAAGTTATGTAAAGAACAAAAGCAAGCAGACTTCAAAGGGGAGGAACGAGGAGGGATGCTGCACGCAGAGGCTTCAGCCAGCGCTCTCAACCGGCCCCGTCCTCAGACGCCGTGGTGGATTTGATTATTGTTTTTAACTCCTCTCCTCCTCCTCCCTCTAGCTCCCAGAGACCCCCTGCACCACCAAAATGGGTCCAGCCTTTTGGAGCGAATCCCAATCCCAAACCTGGTCTTTGATTTCAGAGGGCTTGGCACTGCTCCTTCTCCCCCTGCTTTGTTCCTCTTGATGGATCTAGGCGGGCCGGCGAACCGTGACCCCTGCCAGCCCACCCCGTCTGTGTGAGTGCACACACTCACACACACACACACCAACAGACAATGCCAAGCCACCACAGAGCCCAACAGGAAAGGAGGGGAAAATGGAGAAAGAAAAAAAAATGTCGACAAATGTGCTGAAAGCGTCTGTGAATCAAAGTCTCATCCCGGACAGAGATTACAGGCGCGGTGAGTGTCGTTGCTGCTTTCATTGTGTCTGTTCTGATAAGTTAGCCATGTGTGATAGGCGAGGAGGAGAGTCTGGGCCGCTGCCTATTCAGCTGCTCTGAACCACCTGCCACCAGATGGACCCGAGTGTGAACTCGAACAAGGAAGAGGGGAAAAAAAAAACACTTCAATTCCCAGCCCTCCCGGCAGCCGCCTCATTTTCTCCCTAACTGTGTTATCAAACCCAGCATTATATCTGCTTTGTAGTGTGCTCGGCGCTGAGTTGACAAAGCTTTTACAGTCGCTCGCTGCGGAACATTTCATGCTGGGAACTTTTTTGTGTACTGAGGCCAAAAACAAAGCAGCTGCTCATCAAACAGCTTACGAGAGGCTACAGGAAATCACTGAGATGTCTTTCACCCACCATCATGTGGACGATCCTTCATACTGATGCACAGGTCACCTCAACCTTCACGAAACATCGTCAACTCTGTCCCAGTCTATATGAGAGGCCATATTGTAGAATGTATTTTTTGATTATCTAGGTGCTATATGAATACTGTGAGAGTATCAAAACACTGAGAAATACACACAGTCTGCACTCAGAAACTGTGCCTTTAAACCAGCTGTCAGGACTTCTGTGACGTTGTGATGTCACCACTACCAGTCGGCTCCCTGCATGACTGTGGCTGCAAAAACGCTGACAGAGCTGAAGCAGAAACACAGTGGGCGGTGCCTGCTCAGGCCGTAGACAGCTGACCAATCAGAGCAGACTGAGCTTTCCTGGAAGGGGGGCCTTAAAGAGACAGGTACCAAAACAGAGCGTTTAAACAGAGGGTGAATAGAGGTGCTGCAGGACTGGACAACAAGAGTTCAATGATATGTTCTCTGAACATTAAAGCATGTAAAAATGTCCTAGTAGTGGTGGCTTTAACTCTAAACCTTTAATTTTTTTTAACTTGGGTCCATCATTTCTATTTGTTATGGTAACATTACTCTCACCAGTCATCGCAGAGATCTGTTGGTCTGTAAACTGTGATGGATGTTTACTGGTCACCTTTGTTTACATCTCTAAATAAGTTTGGCTAACTGGGTACCAACCTGTCTGACTGTGTGACTGCTACTGACTGATCATGTCTGTTGCCTCATCATCTTCCCAGAGCACAGCTGTTAACTAGGTGAATGTAGTTTATTACTTAATGACGGACTTTACTACAAAAATAAGATACTTACTGTAATAACTTACCTTTTAGCCACTAGAGGGCAGCAAAACACAATAAAATATTATCATTATCGTGTTCACAATCAGTTTCTTATTTACATGTCCAGCAGCAGACACGGAGCTATTCATTTGGAGTCATGTTTACTAAGGGTAGACTGATTATCAGCCTGCCGATTATTTGTATCTGTGTTTTTTGTGTCCAATTGCTGATAAAATAAACTGATTTGAAATGCAGTAGTACTCTGGTTCTGATGCAGCGTCCTCTGTCTGTCTGTAGTCACCACCCTGTGGTCTCACTCAATGTCCCGCCCACAGCACCATCTGATTGCTTACACGTCACAAGTAATAGCCTTTCAGCACTGAATAATCTGAATCTGCAAAGTATCTAAAGTTATCGAATGAATTTAGTGTAATGGAAGTATAAAGTAGCAGAAAAAGACACAAATAAAGTACAACAAAATTGTTCATAAGTTCAGTACTTGAGTCAATTGTAGTTAGTTACATTCCATCAGTGGTCATTCTCAACTTTGAGAATAAGATTTTTATTTTTACTGCAAATGTGTATCAGTTCCAATTATTGGTTATCAGTCTCCTTGATTACTAGTAATCAAAAAAAAATCATATCAGTCGACCTCTGTTCTGTACACCTGATGAGTCTAAGTCCTCTGCCACTCTCCTCTCAGCTCTGTTTCGGTCTCGACCGACTCCTGAGAAAAACATCTGTCTCTTTAGTTGTAAATGCTGCACTGTGTTCAGTAGTTAGTCTCTAACTGTGTCTGTCTGCTGTTTGCTGAGCAGGTAGTGTTGCTCAGAGCTTTATTCTCTGAAAACAGCTGCTGCTGATGTTGGAAACAGATGTGTTAGTCAAACAGAGGCCGAATACATTTTCAGGCCATAAAACCAAAACAATGTGCTTAAAGATGTTAAAAAGCTCCGTAGATTATCGTCTAAAGAGCTGGTGATTTTCTGTGTTTGTCAACGTCATCATGTGATCCAGTGTAATCAGATCTGAATTAAACAATCAATCGATTAGAGCAGCTTTAAATATTTAAACTTAGTTTCTTGTATTTTAAATTTGTGTTCAGGACATGAAATACAAGCAGAGAATGAATGATAGTTAAGTTGCCACACATGCTGTGAGTCAAGTGTTTATATGGATATTTATAATCTCATCTGTGCAATACAGGCAGGGAGTGCTCTCCTGGTCAGTAGAATAAATCAAAGCCTGCGAGCTGGTTCAGTCGGTAAACTCCGTCCACTTCCACACGATCATGGCGGTGTACTTAAACCTCTGCCCACTCTCCTGCTGCATGCCTGCTGTCACATTATTCACCTGAGAGCTGTGCTGTCGCTACTGCTCTTCATAGCGTTTCATAAGCATCACCTCCACCCGCAGCATCATCAGCCTCCTGAGGTGGAGGTGGTATAGTCACTCCAAACTCCCTGCTGTGCTGAGCTCTGTGTTTCCACCACACCACACCAAATATGAACTCTGTATATACTCTGCATTCACATGTGAGCTGGTGGAATTAACTGTACAGTATGTGATTTCCGTCATTTTATTTATAGACTGATGAGAGGAATCTTCTCAACGACTCACATCTGACTAGTTAACCAGATGTTTTGTTCTGTGACTTTTTGTGCTTATGACATGATAATTGAGATATTGAGATATCAGCCGTAGAGATGTCTGTCTTCTCTTCAGTATTATGGAACTAGATTCCACTCAGCTTGTGGTGTCAAAGCACCAAAAAAAAAACCCACATGAAAAACTCCACAACAATGACTCTCTCCAGAAATCATGACCTAGATACTGAAGATAATCCACAGACCTTGTTGTGAGCAGTTTCATGTGGGAACTATTTTCTTCCTGTATCACTGTGCAGAATGAAGTGTGCATATGAGCTCATTCAAACATGAGACTGACGTGAAATTCAAAGACATTTTTCAAAAATACATACAAAATACATGGTTTTTATGTGTATGCTCCTTTAAAGTCAGAGTCAAGGTTTTAGTGTACATACGGTACAATATGGGACATTTGTTTCTTACATGTCTGTCAGTAATGTCACTGACTCAGCAATAGTACAGTTTGTACTTCAGAGTATAAAATGCTGAGTCTTTTCAGAGACAGTGAAAGTGAAGAGCGGCCTTCTTCACAGACAGTAAATTCTTGGTCTAACTTGCTGACATGCTGTTATGAGCTCTGTAAACCCGATAAATGTTAAAATCCATCCAGTGAGGCCAGATGTGCTAATGGCTTCCAGAGAGCAGCAGCGACTCGCTCCAGCCTGAAGGTAGGTAGGTGAACGCCGCTGTTTCACTTCCTGCACTTTAATTAGAACCAAATTAAAAGGAGCCCCCCCTCCCCCTCCTGCCCCCCATCTACTCTAAATTGACTTAATGGTTGAGTGGTGCCCTGGTTGGCTGGAGTGGGGGGGAAGCCTCATTAGCACTTCGCTTTTCACCAGGCCTACTAAACAAATCATCAATGGCCGAGCGGACAGATGTGCTTGTTAAAGACTCCAAAGGTTAATTATGGATCAGACAACCACATTTTGAAGTTTCTTTGCACCATTTAGACTTTTGGAGAGGCTTTTGATCCATGTTCATCCAGATACTAACACTTTGAGTCCTCAACAGTTAGGGTGAAGACATTAGTGCAGGTTTGTAGCTCTGCAAAGGTGCATGACTCCAGAAGTAACCAGAGCCAAAGAGCCACAGCAGAACATTTGGATTTGAAGGTTCAGTCAGATGAATATAAGGGGCAGCATAGCACCAGAGCAACAGCTAACTGCTGCTGACTGTAGCTGCTGTTAGTTAGCTCAGTTAGCTGTACAGCTAGAGGTTCAGACTGGGATCTCACAGTGGTATTACACAACAGGACAGGCCAGGACTAGCTGGTTAGCATGCTAACTTCAGTAGATAGGCTATCTCTGCAACACAGTACATAGATCTGTCTTTAACATAATGTCAAAATTGTTCTTTCTTCACACTCTGTTGACAATTTTACCTAATTAAAAAAAAAATTTCATTGCACCTTTAAGATACAATCCTTGATTAGTTTAAGTACCCTCACACTTCCTCCCAGCTGCTGGTTGATCATACACTATACCCTATTTTTCTAAAGGGAATTATGTACTTGAACTACTTCCTGTAGAACACGAGCTTTTGCACAGCACTACTGGGTTTTAAAGTCACAGTGAGGTTGCCAGATTTGTTAGCATTGCAGTTGTACAGAGACCAGAACCAAAAGCAGTGGTCACAGACCATATCTGGCAGCCCACACTGTAGTTAAAGGTGCTGCATAGAAGTACTACACAAAGGGATAAACTGTTGTCAAGAAATGTTCCATCACATACAGCAACCCCTCCTGAGAACACACACTCAAGACACAATTCATTTTTACATTTCTGTTTGTGAACAGACAAAATAAATGCTATGCAAGGCTAACTACGCTCAGCTCAGTACTTAATGCAACATATGAGACATGATTGAGACTGATCTCTCTTGGCAACAAAGCCATTAAGCTAATTTTACCGAGATGTTAAAGGTGCAATATGTAGAAATGGCCACCTTGCAAGTAGGCTACATTGTCCAAACCAATAGGGGGCAGCGCATGACCAGAGTAAGCACTAACTTCTGCTAACTGCAGCTAACGTTAGCTAGTTAGCTCAGTTAGCCATGCAGCTAGCGGTCTGGACTGGGAGCTCAGAGCAGCGCTGGCGTTTACACTGCTAGCACAGGAGGTTTTGACTGTGAAGGTATAGGGCTAGTTGGTTAGCATGCTGTCTTAGTTAGGTAATTTTTTAGTCAACAAATTCTTCCTAATGCATCTTCAAACTACTTCAGACAGAAGTATAGACTGTGAAAAAAAGCCAGATTGGTCTTTATGAAAAATAGTTCACAGTGTCTCCCTCAGAGCGTGCTGCTCATGTAAGAGCTCTACCCCCATGGAACCCTGAACAAAACAAAGAGGTCACACTCCGCCTCTGAAAATGAAAAAGTAGACCGAGTTGACCCCTTCTCATGATTGAACCGACTTCAACCATTGTGAGATTTGCTGCTGTGGCTTATGGGATCAGTTTACTAATTATTCCTCTCATTATTTCCTTATAAACGAGTCACAGTGAGGAGTGCACCCAGGTAGTGTTTGGACTCATTTGTCCAGTTAAGGACCTCAGTCTCTCCTGCATGTTTGATTAGTTTGGACAAGCCAGCAAGACCAGCTCCGGTGCTGCGTGCAAGCCAAGACTGTGTCACACACACGAGAGTTTTCTTAATTATTTTTAAATGTCACATCTGATTTCACTTACACAAAGGGTGAAAAGAAGACACTTTATTTTGCTAAATTCTTAGGCCAGTGCACCAACACATCATTAACAAGGAATTTGTGTGATTTTCTCCCTATTTGTCTTTATAAAATACAATGTGCAGAGTCATGATTTCAGTAAAAGTAAGTAAAAATAAATGGACCCATGAAACTCCAGAATGTTAAAGGAATAGTTCAACATTTTGGGAAAAATGTTAATTTCGTTTCTATTTGAGAGTGAAATGAGACAAGCAATATCAATCTCATGTCAGGGGGAAACAGCTAGCTAAAACACCTACCTGAGCAGTAAGTTGTTGTTTGAGAGCTGCATCCTGGAACTATATTGAACTCTTCCACGAGGAACATCTCCTCCCTGTCAACTAAAACACCATAGATCTACTCATTTGCTGTCTGCCCGAAAGTCGACTGTTTATTGGCTTCTAAATCTAAATGTGCAGCAGCTCGATCCACCACCACTGAACTGACACATGTTAAGAAGAAGACGATACGCTCACTGACACCTTACAAAAGAATTATGGACAGTATGGATGTAAGATTGACATATTAATAATTACAAATAGAAAATCTGTGACAATCAGTTGCCTCTTGCTGCCTCTAAAAAGGGCTGTTCAAGTGCAGTTTTTCTTAAAGTGGCACTGAGTGTACACATCAGCCTTATGTTTCCAGATGTTGGGGAGGGTATTACTGCATAAGTGAGAAAAGGTCTTTAGTGACCTCAGAGGGAACTGTGCAAAGTCTCATAGATATCTTCAAGTAGTATCACTTGAGTCAGTGGTCTGAGGACAACAAATCTGAAAATGAAACAAATGGAGTTATGGGTCTTTGGGTCTAGAGTATGGCATAGTTAGGTATGGCAGCACCAATTGGACAAACCACACACAGAACTGCAGTAAAATTTGTTTAGTAAGTTTATGATTATGATCACATTTGCTAATTATTATCGCATATAGCAGTGCGTGGCCTATCCTAACAAAGCTTTTTTTTTTCATTAATTCACTTCAATTCAAAGGGGCTTTATTGACATGGAAATAATAAGAACAATATTGTCAAAGCATGAAAGACAATTTCTCATAATTATTGGACAGTAGGGCTACACAATAACAGCAGTATGCTGTAGCTCATCCTCAACACTCCATCTCCAAAAAAAAAAAAAAGATGGCGGACATGCTCACGCATGCACACCTCAGATCGCTTAGTGACATACCGGAAAATCTAATCACACTGTCGGTGATTAAGTAGCATTGTGGGTAATGAAGGCTTTGACAAGAATGAAGAGGCTTTATAACATTTTCCCCCTACGTTCTTCCCAAGTTTGTGTGTACCTATGAGTTTCAATAACATTAACTCTGTTCATGTCATTTGTGCTTTTGTTTGAGTGGCTCAATGTAGATGTAACTTCCAAATGAGGTTAATGATGGCCACACATTGTTTATGTCTAGTAAAGCTCCTGATAGTGGGGCTACGACAGAACAGCATCTCACCAATCTATGGTAACTTACTGATATTACAAAGGATTTCTGGGTAATGAAGTCCTATAAAAAAAAAAAATCAATTATCTCTTGCTTTAGCTGAGCCTTACTCAAATGCAAAATTGGTTAATTCAGCTTTTAATTTAACTCAAAGATGAGTCAGCGGCTGTTTCAAGAGCAGCTTCCAGTTTGCCACAAAATCCCATTCAAAGTCATCCAGGTCGATAAGTTGGAGATGGTTTTGTCCCCATAAATCTGCCTGGACACACACACACACACACACACACACACACACACACACACACACACACCTCAGATCTGCATCCCATTTGTAGTACAAAACTCTACTGTCTGGGATCAAGCTCAACATTTACCAGTGAATCAACCATTGTTGAGAATGTGATTAATGTCACTCTCTGAATGTGGGAATGGTATAGCTCTGCCTGTCAGTATTTCAGTTGGTTAAATCCAAATGATTTCTTTTACAGCTTGTGAGTGTCTAAATCACTGATGCCATTTATCCTCAGTGGGGACCCTGACTCTAATCATATGGGCCCATATATCAGAATAACTGAGGCCATGGCTGGTACCTCATACAGTAGGAGGTGTTACAGTGTCATCTAGTGGTCGTCTCATGCTATGATTGCAAGACGGCTGAGGAGGAAGTTGACCTGGAGACCTCTTCTGTCTAGAGCCAAGGGTGCTCAAGCGTTATGTCCTTTATATGGTGTTCTTTGGTCCACGAGTGCTTCGTAAAATAATGTTTAAAATGAGGATGAATAAAATATATGCTCTAAGTTGCCACAAAAAGGAACCTCCCTGTCAAATAGTTACTCAAATATTTAGTTATATTTAATCTATAAAATGTCCTAAAAAACACTGGATGACATCCTTGAGTTTTATATTTAAAGGGCAATTCCACCAATTTTACACATTAAAGTGTGCTAACAGGTGTTGGGGATACTACTGCATCTGTGAAAACGTAGTATAAAGCCTTTTGTGGCTCCAGAGGAAGCTGCATGTTATCTGATAAACTGCCTCCAGTGATGCCACTCAGTGGCTAAGTTGCATTATGGGTAAGGTAGGCACTAGGTATTGAAAGCAGTCAACTGGTCTTTAACTCAGAAACTCTTTAACCTAGAAAGTCTTATTTCTTTTACTTAACTATATTTTCTGCCTTTCATTAAAGGAGTTCAGTTTTTTTACATTTCATGTTTCAAAAACAAATATTCACTGCTTTGTTTGATAATGTTGAACATGTAATCTATACAATACTATTCATGCTACAGATCTCTTAAAGGAACAGTTCTCCCAAACAAAGATTCAGTCATCTCCTCTCCCCATGCTGATGGAAAATCAGGTGAAGTTTCGTATCCCACAACACATTTCTGGAGCTTCACAGCAATACAGCGTTCTAAACAACTCAAGAAGGACTTGTTAGAAATTTTTAAAAAAAAACTAGCTCCATACAGCTTGTCCAGTCTAATTTAAGTATCTGGAAGCCCAGAGATTCAAAATTAATTTGAAGTGCCAATGCTCTTCACTTAGCAGCTACAATGAAGATTTTGGCTTTAAAAAGGGTCTAACATCTTTTCATTTGGGATCTCTGGGCGTCCTGAGACATGGATTATGCCAGACAAGCTGCATGGTGCCATTTTATGTTTTACATTTTAAAACAAGTCTCCAGCCACTTCAGTTTAGGAGAATGCTGCAACGCTGTGTTGCTATGAAGCGACAAATGTTTAGTGGACAACGAAACTTCAACTGACTTTCTATGAACATGGGGGGCCTTTCATCAAACCATCTCATCTCAAACCTGGGAATGCAGTCAAACTGCCTTCATGCAATAAGCCAGTCATACACAATGTGCAAAAATGTTCTGACAGTACCAGTTCAGTTTTTATTCAGGAATCCAAAAATGACTACAGGGTCTTTCCCCAGTGTCAGTCCAGTAAAACTCAAAACATGCTTTGCAAGTCATGCAACTACACGAGGCTGAAACTGATGGTTTACTGAAGCTGCTTCCAAGCATGCCACGACTCTTTCCACATGCAGACTGTGGTTGTCCTTGGCTTTTTAGTGACCGGCGTGGAGTATTTCAAACTAGGACAATATTGACCACAAAATCCAAAACACATTTGCATCACCTACACTGGAGGAATCAACTGAATATCTAGTGCGGAACAACAGAAACAAGCCCATGAAAATGCAAGAACTGAAAGAAGAAACTGCAAATGCCCAGTAAGAGCTTTATTAAAACACCACTTTGAACATGGGAACGCCACAAAAGCAAGTTTCAACACAAAAACTGCAGCACCAGAAAAACAAAGAAAACACAAGAAATGAGCTTCTCTGAAGCCACTTTTAAAAAATACCCCAGGTGAGTAAATGCAAGCTCAATACAAAGGTGTTCTAATCTAAGACATTTAACCACTTGATGCAGACTTCCAGAGCACTTCAGGTTATACAGTCTTCTGCTGGCCCTTCTTTCCAATCAGAGACTTGTGGATGTGAGGGATCACACCTGGGAAACAAAAACAACAATGGATGAGCCGTTAACAGTGTCGAAGTCAAGCAGACACAGAACACTTTCCATTGTGTTGATTGTCTGAGCAATGGAGAATTGAGGGAGCGACTGAGACTACAGAGTAATGATTTATTGTAAAATGTAATTAAAGTGTTGTCAACTTGGGAATCTGTCACCATTCGTCTTTTTTGTGTTAATTTATAAAGAATAAACGTGTACACATTTGCCGTTTTACATGTTAAGCTTATTAAAGATTAACAACATTCACTTCTACATGCTAACAGGGTGAAAAGCGTCCTTACCTCCTCCAGCAATAGTGGCTTTGATAAGTGAATCCAGCTCTTCATCTCCTCTAATGGCCAGCTGCAAGTGGCGTGGGGTTATACGTTTCACTTTAAGATCCTTAGATGCATTTCCTGCCAACTCCAGAACCTGCGAGAAAAGCCCAGCTTTAGATAGTTACATACCAAGATAACAGCAGCTCTGCAGGGCCGATGTGTGTGGATAAGGTGCGAGATAAAAAGGACGTTACCTCGGCCGTGAGGTATTCAAGAATAGCCGCGCTGTACACCGCTGCAGTGGCTCCAACTCTGCCGTGGCTGGTGGTTCTGGACTTAAGGTGTCTGTGGATACGACCCACTGGGAACTGCAGCGATAAACACAGCGGGCATTAGCGCATATACATGACTGGCTCAGTGGCCTGTCAGTGAGAGACGGCCACCAGCTGGGTAACCTCTGCGACGTCTGATTGTTAACGTTAGCTTGTGTTAGCACGGTCGAGGAAATGAATGAATTTCAGTGGACAAACCTGCAGTCCAGCTCTCTGCGAGCGCGAAATAGCTTTCGTCTTGGTCTTCCCGGAGTCTTTACCTGCCTTACCACCAGCCTGCAAAACGCGGAAAGTGTTCAGTTTACAGCCACCAAATCTTGTATTACTGTGTGATAACAATGACTAGGGGTGGCCAGTTTTACCGCCCTCTTAGCAGTCTGGCCACCCTATTGCTTCCTCAATGCAGCCAATAACGGCAACTTAGCTTGCCTGCTAAGCTACTACAACAGCTAACGCTAGCGGCTACCAGTTAGCTATCCACCGAAATACACTGGCGGCTATTAAACATGTATTGCCAGAAAAACACCAGCAAAGACAGCTTATCGTTCAGATAGGTCGCTAAGATGACTTAAAATACTTACCATATTTAAAATCTACAAATAATTTCTGACGCTGTGGCCCAATATCTAGCTTCTTGTTATCGAGTACCGACTGTTGGTTTGAACTACAACCCCCCGCCTTCGATTGTATCTTATATATAGCCAAACTTTATCCGGGTAACTAAAGGGAGACCGCCAGCCAATCATATTTCGTTATGCGTTTCCTGCCGTGGCGTTCAGCCAATGAACAAGAACATACCTCACTTTGCGGGAAAGATGGCACATTTCCGTTCAAAGTAGTGATGGGTAATGTAGTTCTGACATTTAGACGGTCTATTCCCATTGTCTGTGTCATTTTAAAAGGACAAGTTAGTATTAATTCGGAAAACATTTTTTCTTTCAAAGGTTGTCTACTCAGTCTTGAGACCAAATAAAATACATTGAGTCTGAAGTTGTTGCCTCATCAAGTCAAGTTAATATGTTGACCGAAAATATGTGTAAAATTTGTTTGGACAAGCTTTATCGTTATATGAACGAAGACAGGAAAAACGCTCACTGACATTATATTTATGACAGTCGGCCCTAAACATGTGCTCCATTTCATACACAACATTATGTCCAATAATGAAATAACAATTTAAAAAAGCTACACAGCGGGAAAGCAGTAAATCTGCAGAGTCAGCAGCAGGCTAACTCTTGTGCAAAAGTAACCATCTTTTTATATAATGAAAATCAAGCTTCTTTGCGCAATGCACTTGACAAAAACTTGTTTTTTAATCAAAATGTAACATCATAATTTGCTGCTGTCAGCATTGTTGTGTTGTAGTTTCTCACAATGGCCACATGAGGGCAGTGAATGCTCATGGTTCAACATGCAGATGCAGAGATATACATTCAGAACAGCCATCAACTCCTGCCCTCTTCACTGTACTAACTATATTATAACCACAACATTATAGAGACAGATGTCATGTCAAGCTGTAGATTCAGAAAATGTCAAACATCTGGTTTAATTAAAGATGCAGCTTGTGGGATTTAATATGAAGAGTCTGTAGTGCTTACCATAAAGGCTCTTTATTGGGGTCCATGGCCAGTCATTGCAATTTTGCACCTGAATAAAAAAGTCAAATGGATAATGATCCTCATGTTGTAAAGCCAAACAGTCATGTTCTTATTTCCAGAGTTGCAGGGCTAGACTAAGCACTTCCTGGGACCCTATGTTGTTTGGGGGTCGCTCCAACTCCAATGCTGCAAACAGCTGCTTAGTTTACAGTCGGAAACTCTGCACTTTCTTCATCTATTGCTTCCTCTACAACAGGATTATTTTGTTTTTATATTATTTTTATCATCAGTATGAATGGAAATCTAATTATGCTGATTTTGATATGGGAGCCATCACATGGAAATGCCTGGTATTTGTTTTCCAGCCTACCAGGGCCCCCATTATTTGAGCCATAGTTTGATCTATTATTTGAATGTCAGTTTTTAATTGAGGACTGATGTTATATGAGAGCAACAAGCAAAGAAGTGGCTGTAGTGCTTTGGTGTGAAAGTTTTAAACAGATAACTCTGTGAAAATACAGTTGATGTTGGTTGATAATGATGTTTACCCAACTCATTATTGGTTCACAGTAAAGTGCTTTGCATTCTGTAACAGGCCACAAATGTGCATTAGCACAAATACACACATAATCATCCACCTAATGCACCATCTTACTTTGCTTTTTTTCACTGGAAATTAGTTTGACCACAGGGAAATGAGATATAAGGACTGTCTGTCTTTTTTTTATCACTCCGCTGCCTCAGATATTCTGGAAGGAAAAAGGAATAAATATCTGAACTTCCCACCTCTCAAGTCTGACACTGCACTTTCCAAATATCCAATTTTGCTAATAGTTGGCTGGAATGTATCCAGACACACAGTACTACAGATGACAGATATTGTAACTGGCACAATTTTTCCATGAAATTTGAGCCATTATGTTTCATTACTGTCTACTGCTGTGCACCATTGACATCGAGTCAAGTCAAACTTATTTTAAAGCACATTTAAGAACAACTCACATTATGCTTTACAGATAAGCCAGTAGCTAAAACAATACAAGAAGCACAGCCATAAACATCAGAGAGAGAGAGACTAGTGAATGGAGTAAAGAAAATGTTTATAACAGCAGATGATATGTGTCTTGTCAGGAAGTCTTTGGCGCTTAGACTCTAAAGGGAGATTTTGTGAGTGAAGGCTGTCTGTCCAGAGCAGCAGCAGCAAGAGGAATCCCCCCATGGAGTCCACAGACTGGTGGTGGTGGTTGATGACTCCTCTGTGATTGATAGACAGATGAAACAATGAAGCTGATGAAGCTGGTGAATCTGAAAACGGCAGCATGAATGAACTAGAGGCAGGAGACAATGGTATTTAAAAAGACAGCAGTAAGATGATAGGCTAACAGTGAAGGTGTGTCGCTGTACTATTGGATGGATGTGTCCGGCTGATATCAACTGACAGCACCAGATGATGACAGGCAGTTATGAGTGAGCATGAGTGAGAGGAGTGAATTAATGGATGATAAGAGAAATCAACTAAAGACTGCGTATGCAAAAGAGTAGTCCTCCTGTCTGAACTTTCACCAGAGCTTCAATGTGTCCAACAGCAGACACATCTGGAAGATTCAAACACCTGTCAGTAAAGTAAGTCTAGAGCCTGCACTGAAAAGAGTCAAAGCATGGGGGAGATCTGACTGGGAGGGGAATGCTGTTCCACAGTCTAGGGGCTGATGCAGCAAAGGCGTGGTTAAGTTTAGACAACGACAGCCAGGAGCCTCCGCTGACCTGAGGGACCTGAGGGTAGAAGACGGGGTCAGGAGGTGACTATTTTCAGATAATATCCAACATGTTTAGGGTTAAAATGAAGATCTGTCCTGTCATTGTCGTCCATGAGGACCAGAACTTATTGACTTCTAATAGTTTGACATCTTAGCCTTTACATTTTAATAGCCATGGAAATCCACCCATGCCATTACTAATTCTAACACTCTTAAGCCCCCACCCCACTCTGTGTGTCTTAACTTGTGTCACTTCTTATGTTTTATGTTTTTTATATGGCACCAGTTTGAAAAAAAAAAACTTACTTAAAGTCCACTTACTAGCTTTTAACTGCATTTCACTTTGTTGGAAGTAAAGAAGACTATGAAATACAGCTGAAAGCTGAAAATATCAGACAGTGGACCTTGAGATACAATTAAAAAAACCTCCAACCTTTCTCCACACAAGTTACTCTACTTGTGTTGTGTTGTGTTGTGTTGTGTTGTGTTGTGTTGTGTTGTGTTGTGTTGTGTAGGGGATATGACACTTATGTCTCTTGTGGGTAGGTGGTAGGAGGGATTCCTGAAAAAATATTTTACTATGCTTGGTATGATTTTTATATAAAAAAAACATGTACAAATGAAACATGATATTTCCTTTCCTTTCCTTTCCTTTCCTTTCCTTTCCTTTCCTTTCCTTTCCTTTCCTTTCCTTTCCAAAACTTGTTTTTAACCATTTACACTCTTGTACACTCAAGTTTTATACACATTGTTTTAAAGGTAGTGAGAGAGGCCTCAATGAGTGTACTCCACAACATGCTGTTTCTGAATATGGTTCTTTGTCTTATGATGGTCACATACTAACAGTAACAGTTCAGAGTGGTACCAGCAGCAGTTGGAGGATCAGTGTGCAGTAGAGAGCCATGAAACCAGAGAGATTTCAGTCTCCTTTTCATCCTGTTTTACTGCAGTGTTAATGTGTAACAGGCTCCAGTCAGGGGGTGTGTAGTGTGTCGGGACTTGATAAGACAATCTGTGTGTGTGTGTGTGTGTGTGTGTGTGTGTGTGTGTGTGTGTGTGTCTGAAACAACATGCACAGCTGGTGGTGGGCTGGTCGTCTAAAGCTCATACCATTCATTCCCAGGCGTACTCCCCTTTCAGCAGTCACTCACTCACTCACTCACTCTCTCCACTGACCTCTACCTCGTTCACTCATTCTCCTCTCTTCCTCAGTCGCTGTCAGTCACCTCCCAGTCTCTCCTACCTCTGTCACTGAACGGCCTGTTTCTGAAGGTTTTGGAGTCTCTTTCCTCCATCTCCATGTGTCCTTCACCATCTCTCCATCCGTCCAGGTTTTCACCCTGGGTTCCTCCTCACGTGGCCTTTCTTCCTTTAGGTCACTGTGTCAGTCTCCTGTAAGGTCAGAGACAAGTGAGCAGTGTCCACAGGATGTTGGTCATTAGTTGAAAATTTTACTTTGCAAGAAAAAAACCCCAAAGGTGCCAGTGAACACGATGGGAAAAGAAATTAAATATCCACTGGTTTTCTGAAACTAAACTGAACTGGAAGGAAAACTCTTGATGGTTTCTGGTTATTCAGAACAACAGTACATATGGTATGGTATGATGTGTAATGGTTCTTCTTGACCTCAGTGCTACATTTGATACAGTGGATCCCAAAATGTTGTTGGATAGAAACTGAATGGGGCTTTATCTAAATCTGACCGCCCTTTAAAGCAGCTTAAAACCCTGTTATCTAATGTTGTGTTCAACACCTGTTTTTGCTTTTATGTGTTTAAGTTTTTCAGTATTCAGCTCCAACCCTTGAGTCTTTACAGTCTTTTATTCAGCTTCCATTTGTTTCCTTCTTCTTCTCTGGTTCCCCACCAGCCACAGTGGTAGCTGATGCTTGAAGCTTCTCTAGTGTTGCTGTGAATAGCTTTCTTGTGTTGTTATTGCGAGCTAACTGTTATCTCTTTTCTCAGGATCATCCCTCGTCTGCCTGCCTGTTCACCAGCCTACTATCACCCTGCTGCCTTCAGCCTGCTCACACCACACTCCCACGTTCATCCGCCCTGTCCAGCCGGTCCCTGCATTCATCATCATCTATCTCCCCATTCATTCTATCTTTTCCTTTCCAGTGGATCCCCTTTAAGCGTCGTACCCGTGCTTGTCTTCGGCTCCTCGTTCCGAAACTGTCAAGTCTTTAAAAGCTTGTTTACCTATCATATGTAATATTATGAAAAACTTGTCATCATTATATCAATTCTATATATTTACATTACATATTAACATTGTACTTATTTATTTCATATCAAAGGAATAATTCTATCATATCATACTACAAGGGCTAAACTAGTTATAAATGCATCTCAATTTATTGATGATCCCTCTATATGACCTACATAAACAAACAAGACAGGTGATTTCTGTCTAATTATTATGGTTCTTCTTAATGTCTGTCACCAGGTCAGACTCCCACTTATCCAGGTTGGACCAGTCATAACATTAAAACTATTTTTCTGAATCCAGGAGGTCCAGGTGTTAAACTGAGTATTCATTTAAGCACAGAGCAGGCAAATGTGAAATCAACCAATTATTTCTCAAGATTTCAGGGTGGCCAGGAAGTACACTTCAGTTTAGGATATTCTATTATGAATTCAATATGTTAATGACATCCCATAATGCAATCAGTGTTTATGAAGCTGAGAGAAGATTAGTGAATCTATAGAGAAGTGACAGGAAACCAACAACATCTCTATAACCCTCTTGGGAGGACAGGAGAGGAAGAGGGGGAGCGCTCAGAGGAAGAAGGGATGGACAGAGAGCGTGAGAACCTGTGATGTCACACCGCCTGCTGGGACTCAAAAAAAATAAATGGTGGGAAAAATCTGCTGCTCAACTGGAGACTAGATTACTGGGTCACCTCAAAAACAAGTAGAGACATCAGCTCTTTAATAGTTACATTGTGTGATCTGTCGTAATGGTTGAGGTAGGCAGTGAACTAATTTATCACTCTAATCCAAATCTATATGAACACCAACCCATACAGGACATTCAGCTCTACTGATTGGTCATAGTGTGGACTGATGAACACATTCCAGAAGCATGTGGGTCAACAAAAGCATGAATATTCACACTCATTAGCAGCAGGCTTTAGTTTATGTCGCTGCTTCTTTTGTCGTCAGCTCATGTTGTCTCACTCCCAGAGACAGGATCACCGTGTGTGTAAAAGTGTGTGTTTCAGTCATCTCCCGACCTCTCGTCTCGTGTGGCTGTATTAAAACGAGATGATCCACAGGGGGACGTTAGGTCACCGATGCTAAAAAGGACACATGATTCATCACAGAGAACAGCTCACAGTGTAAAGAGGCTCATAGAGGCTGTTATGTTCATTAATTCCTCACAGTGTAAAAGTGTTGGAGGCAACGAACTGCTGAGTCAGGCTTTAGCCATCCTAACGTTTGACCAGAAGTAGGTTGATAGTCACACAGTGAAATTGTTCGGCAAGAAATAGTTCCAGCATAAAAATCAAATCAAATCAAATCAGTTTTATTTATATTGCCCAAAATCACAATCACATTGCCCTAATGGGCTTTACAGTCTGTACAGTGAATGACATCCTCTGTCCTTAGACCCTCGAATCAAGTGAGGAAAAACTTGCCATGTTGAGAAAAAAAACCTTTTAACAGAGGGGAAAAAAAGATGGAAGAAACCTCAAGAAGAGCAACAGAGGAGGGATCCCTCTCCCAGGATGGACAGACGTGCAATAGATGTCGCATGTACAGAAAAGAATGACAAAATCACAGTTTACAAGTTGCATTGACAGAATATCTCTTACAAATTATAATATATGTAAAGTGTGTGGATCCAGGAGTCGACTGAGCAGGACGAGGCTTTGCCAAGTGCTGCCCGATCCACACGACCTCCTCTCCACCATGGTGACCTGGAGGAGGGCAGGCCACACAAGATAATAAGCAGAAAAACAGAAGATCAGAGTGAAGAGGCATTACATTTTACAGATATACAGACTAAGGAGATATATTGTGTTAATCAGTCAGCTTTAGAAGTGTTGTCACAGTAGGTGTAGGTGTAGGTGAACTTTAGACAGGCTAGCTGTTTCTTGCAGCTCCCAGTCTTCATGCTAAGCTAGGCTCGCCATATCCTGACTCTGGCTGTGTACTTCACATACAGGCATGAGATTCATTAATCGAAGATGATGCTTTTCTCTGATATACGTTCTGTCATTGCTTGAGAACAACAAGCTTTCCTTCTAACTATCTTTCATGACCTGATGATACAGTGGGCCTGTTGCTGTCTGAACTGTTAAGTTAAGCAATGCTGCTAACATCGCTGACTTAAAGCTAGATATTTGTGCTTTTAGGTACTCCCACCCTGTGCCACCCTTGCTCAGTTCTCATGCTCACTGGTCACTTCTTTAGAAATGACAGATAATGTCCATGAAATAGTTTTTTTGTATTTATTTGTATTGTTTTTATTTTTACAGGGACAGCACACAATTAAAAGAAAGCCACTGTGCAATGGCAGACATGCTTCCTCTGTGCTGTAATTTGAACCTATTTTTTCTGGGAAAAAATCAGCCTGGTGGCAGACTGAAAAGCATAGTGAAGAGAGGTTTATATCTATACATGCTGGTGTCATTTTTCCACAGCCATTACACTTTGACATCAGTATTTACTTCAGAATGATTAAATTGTGTAGGGCAAAACATTAGTTTAAAGCCCCCATGTGAGGGACTGACTCTGGTGACTTCTGATGGCAGTATCAAAAGACACTGCCAGGCAGCAATGCACTGGAGTCAAGCTACTTCCTAGTAACCACGTCCTCATAATTATATTACATCTAATCTTGTGTCTTGGGGTCAAAGAAATCAAAGGAGTGACACCAAGATTGCAAAGTGGCTGACTGCATGCCACTCCTGTTGTAGGAGCATGTGTCAGCTTGTGACATTCATAAATATATCTAGCTGATGGCTATTGGCATCTGCTGGTGGAGGCAACAGTGACACACTGTTTTCATACAACATGCCGCTAGTCAAAGGGACATACCACTAACAATCCACATATGATTATAAAATGAGAGTGGCACACCCCCAGTATGCCAGTACACAGTGGTGCCTGCCACTAAAGTTGGCAAATAGAAATGGTGTATGCTGATACAAAGTGGTATAGGCCATAAACTGGCAGAGCTGCTTCTACACCTGTCAACAAGAGTGGCATGCCATCAGCCACTTTTCAATATCTGCTGTGGCCATAAAGATGAGAACAATTAGGATGACCTAATGCACCCAAAATTCAGAACAGTCCCGAACCACAAGCAGTTGATCTGAATCCTGAACCCTGTCCTGTTTGTCCTGAAAATTAGACTAAACCCAAGTGATGAGTTATAACCTAAAAGAACATACACAGATGAACACTTTTCTGGCTCTCCATTGGCTACAGCTGTTATATCCACAAAATAAGATGTGTGCTTGCTCTTTTCCCCTTTTTGTTTTCTGGTGTCGATGAAACTCGGGGAAGTTGCAGTCAAACAGGACAGGGAAAGTGTAGCTGTAGGCGTCAGTTGACTTCATTAACAAAAATAATCAATTTTAGCATCAAGTTTGAACTTCCATGTTTTAATGTTCATTGACACTGAATGCACTGTCCAATAGGCCACGGCCACAGTGGCAACGTGACCTAACCCACCCTCAACCCCCACATTGCACCCATTCTTATCTGGTTACCCTAACTACAAAGCACGTCTTTACACCCTCCAACCCCCACCATGGACCAAAAGTTGTGTAGACTATCTTTTTTTTTTTTAACTAGAATTGTCAAATGTTTCTACAAAACCTATTTATTCATTCATTAGAATGATTTAAAGGATGCTATAATCATGTAAAAGTTCTACATAGAAAGGCCTTTGAATCAGCGGTTTTGTACCACTGGTTCAAGCAGCTCATTTAAAGGAACATTTCACCCAAAAAGTAAAAATCAGTCATCATCTCCTGCCTCCATGCTGATGGAAAGTCAGGTGAAGTTTCATAGTCCACAAAACATTTCTGGAGCTTCACAGCAAAACAGTGTTGCAGCATTCTCCTAAACAAGTGAAGAAACTGGAGACTTCTTTTAAAATGGAAAAAAAAACAACAACCAAAAAATGGCTCAATACTTGATCTAAGTCTCCGGAAGGCCCGTCACCCTAAATTGATTTGAAAATGTACACCCTTTTCTAACTCTACTTCTAAATCATCACTGTGCCTGCTAAGCTAAAAGCGTTAGCATGCACTCTGTCTGAAGTGGGTGCATGAGCGCAACCCTGCGTCAAGGGTGTAAATAATGTCTTTTCAAATGGGAAACTTGGATTACGCTGGGCTGTGGATTTTTTTCCCCAGATGTTTTTATGTTTTTAAGTTTTAAAACAAGTCCCAAGCTACTAGAGGTATTTAGGAGAATGCTACAACGCTGTTGTAAAGCTCCAGAAATGTTTGTGGATGACAAAACTTTAGCCTTATTGCATCAGCATTGGGTTGAGGAGATAATGACTGAATTTTCGTTTTTACATGAACTCTTCCTTTTTCCTCTCTTTTGCATGACAATTTTTATAATGCCTATGGAGAGCAGTCGCTTTGCTGCAAATTGATTTTCTTCAGGGTTTTTTTCACAGTATTACCACGTATGGCAAAAATATAAGCACTGATTGATTGGTTAATTATTTATGTAATTAATATGCATGTTGGTTAACACAGCATAAAGCACGGAGCACTTCATTCAGTGGCCCTGTATTGTTCCTCCCTACACTAGTCCATAAGAAAAAAACTGAAAACAGCAGACCAAGCAATATCACAACATCCCCATGGGTGGGGGAGGTATTATGCTTTCATTATAATCTCATAGAAATACAGTGGGCAGAATGAGTTAACCAGTGACTGTTAATGGATTTTGCAAGTGCATGAAGTGAAAGTTACCCCCACACACCCAACACACAAACACACACACACACTAGCCCTGGTCGCAGCTGGGCGACTAGTCCGACAGGACTTTGACAGATGGTCCAATGGGACGCTGGAGAGGGAGGGAGGGAGGACACAAGAGCTAAAGAGAAGGATGGATGCAGGATAAGGGGGGGGGGCATGCTAATGGATGCGGAAGTGTGTATGTGTGTGTGTGTGTATGTGTGTGTGTGTGTGTGTAGTAGGGGAGTCATCTGTTCCTGAAAGAATGGAAGAATAAGAATAAGGGTTATAAACCTCACGGGCGACAAGGAGGGAGCATGCAGCCCTGCTGACTGGGCATTTGCACTTCTATGGATGTTGAGACACGTGTGTGTATCCAAACACACAAGCACACAGGAACACACCAGTGTAGTACTTGTGTAGTACTAGTGTGGAACAGCATGCTGTATTTTGGGTAGTTTATCTTGCAGTTATTATTACTATAATGAAGAATAAACATCAACAACAATTAAACAAATTAAATGAACATGACATGATAAATGGGATATTGATTGGATCACCTGGCTCCTCATTAAGCACACAGCTTTAAGATTGGTTACTGATTTAATTATGTCACAAAGAAACGTGTCTGTAATACTTATTCTGATTGGTCCATATCATCATCAGTTTAACATTGTTTCTGCCGATTGTCAAGCTACATTCAATAAGCAGACGCCCCGCCCCCAAGAGTGTCAATCACAAATACTCGCGTTGTGACCACGCCCATTCCTCCTCGCTCCCTCCTCGCGCTGGCTGCACCCTTCCGAAACCTCCCCGTGAAAGCCAGGTAGAACGAAAAGTTGTTTCGGTCGACTTCCGGTTGCAACTATCAAAATAAATTTCAAATTAAGCCACAGATTGCTCCGAGAAGAAACTAGGCTACTGCTCACACAGTATATATACATTCTGGGAGGATTATGTGTTCTTGAAAATACATATTCTCTGTTTTCACAAAGCTACTTCCGGCAAACATGTGAGTGTCTTTCTAAAATATAAACCTATCACAACGAAACAGGACTGATACCTTTCTCCCTTGTCAGTACATCCACTCATACGTTGATCCTACGGCTACTTTGCTCCATTGGACGTTGTTGTTGTCATGTAAAGGATCATCTACACCAGGGGTAGCCAACATGGTGCCCGCAAGCTCCTGGTATCCTGCTGTGAGCATATGAGTCGCCCGCAGGGCACCTTAAACCTAGACTGTCTCCTAAAACATGTAGCCTATTAAAGACATAATATTCATCATTTAACGGTAAACTGAGCAAACATGTAGCCCTCCATATTACTCCATATCACTGAGGTAGCTCACAGTCTCCAAAAGGTTGGTGACCCATGATCGACACTATGTGGATTTGCATGTTTTGGTCCATCAAAGGAAAAGTTACCGTTTTTTATGGCCTTTCCTCAACATTCACCAAACCCATATGACCACATGGTTGTTGTTATTCAGAGTGTCCGCTGTGTACAAACCTTTAATGCTAAAGTAAACTTTATTTATCTGCTCTGCCTGAAAGTGAGACCTTTAAGTTTAGGTGCTTTTATTTTGAAGGAAATGTACACGCTTCCGGTAATCTTGTTGCGAAATGTGCCAGCTTGATGCAACTTCCTGAAAGATTGACAGCTTGTGCCGCTCTCCTTTAGTAGTGGAAACGATAGCTCCCGTTGTGTGAGGGACGCAATCACAACTCCCGCTGTCAGCTGTCTTTCCGCGGATTTATTTCCATACTTTGAAAGAAGTTTTCAAGACGGGCACACAGTCTGGAGTTTGGAGGAATCTACCGGGGTATGAAAGTGGAGCGGACGCCTCAAACAAAGTAAAAGAGGAGGTAGACCTGTACGTTTGATGGCTGCTGGGGATGGAGCCCAGCTGCCGGCCACAGTAGCGGCCAGCCGGAGCGTGGAGAAGGCGCTCGAGGAGGCTGCCGCGAGCGGGGCTCTTAACTTGTCCAACCGAAAACTGAAGGAGTTTCCTCGGAGCGCCAAGAACTACGACCTGTCCGACATTACACATGCAGGTCGGTTTGCTTTTTCACAGTTTTTGTGCTTTAACTTACAAAGCAGCACGGGCAAGCTAGCTGTTATCACGAGAACCGCCTATTGTTTTATCGCCACCTGCTTCTTTCTTCTAACGGGGGAAGGCACATCTTTCCGCTGCCCCGACACGCTTCACAAGACTCCCTCAAATAACTCCGCAGTTTGTGCTCCCGATGACTGTCACAACCGTATCTCTCCTAAAAAAATATCAAATTAGACTTGTTTCAGATCAGCAGGACTTACCTCTGACTTCGGCTGATGTATACTCCACCAAACTGCGGTTGTACATTTTTAAAACAGCCTCATAGTCGTCCACCAAACTGCAGTGTGAGCTCAGTGTTAGCATGCAGCGTGCTCAAGAATCTTGTGTTTTTGAAAATAAAGTTCCTGCTAGGTGGACTAGCTATAAGACAGCCTAAGCTTATTGTATGGGCTATTCGCCAGTGTCTTTAAGAGAAGCCATTTGAAGTCGTAGCTTTTTCAAAGAAGCTTGACGTTTTGTTCTCTTAAAGTGGACTTGAAGAAAAAAAAAAAGAATACGTCAGACAGGCGAGTTCCTCTTCCTCAATACATCCTCTTATAAGCGGCTGACAACCTTCTACATTGTCACTTCCCTTGTGTGCTCGACTTAGAGTCGTTTTACTAAACGTTGGAGCTTCATTCACTGGGTTTTGTTCTTAGCTTCACTGCTTTGGCTTTAGTGTGCTTTGCAGTGGTTTTGGTAGTCTTGAGTTTTTTCACTTTTTGAGTGATGAGTGTAACAATATGGCAACCCTTTACTCACAAACCTCCTGGACTCTCTCTGAATGTGTGTCACTTGATCTCATATGAGCTTAGTTGCACCAGACATTGTAGAAGTGCCGCTGATGACAGAGAGTAAAACTTAACGTTGAGTAGGTGTGGTTGACGCTGTGGATTAAAGGGAACTACCTTGGCCTCGCCTTGCTGAAAAGAGGATTACCCCATCCAGGTTGCTGAAATCAATCTGGCTACGCAGCAACTTAAAGCAACACCCCCTATCCTCTGCTGCTGCTTTCTGTGCTTTGGCAATTATGACCATCTGCTCATAACAACCCAGGTCTAGGCCCTGTGGGATGAGTTGGCCTTGAACACACATAAACACACACACACAGGCACCTGCCACTGGAGCAACCCAACCCTAATGACTATGGAAGTGATGAATGTATCCCATACCTACAGTAATGTCACTTGATTAGGATGTGTTTATCCAAGCGCAGGTTCTTGGTTAAACAAATCATCCAGCTTGGCTAGTTAGTAAAGGATCAGCTGTCAAAGTTAAGTTTAAAGGGGCAGTCCACTGATTATACATTTCAATGTACAGTATTTAGTCACTCTGTTGAGTCTGACAAAATAAACCTGATGATGTCATGGTGATATCATCGGAGTTCTCATTGTTGGCCTGGAGACTAAACAGAAAACCTGTGTTAGACACTGGTGGCATTATTAGATCAATTCCTTAGAGAACAATACAATATGTGTCTATCATAAAGTGTGGCACGATGCGATTTTAATTTGATTTATTTCAGGGGTCTGCGATCTATATAAGACAATATCATCTGCCCTTTTAACACAATCAGTCACAGCAGAGGCTGCCACCTCTTTCTTTTTGCGTTTGGCCTTAAAAACGCAACACATAAATAATTGTAACCATGAATTAGCTTAGCAGCTAGTGGACTTTGACTCTACTCTTAGCTTAACATTACATGTATTATTTATAGTTTTTCTTTACTCACCATCATTAGTTTAAGTCACTGCGACCTCTATGAAAAGATATGCAAAGCTGTAGACGGTGAATTGGCTAAAAACACAGACCCTTGCACTCACCATGGATAGTTGAAATGAATGAAATGAAAGTACAGGAATAGATAGATAACTGATATAGCACTTAACATCCTGAATATAGGGTATTATGTTTACTTAAAATAGGCTGAGCATTAGCTATTTTTTAATTTATGTTTTCTCTCAGATTATATATGGGCTACCAGCTGTGAGCTGTGTAATTATTTTTCCTTTTATTATACCAGTAGTCAAGGCCAAGAGGCACTTTTCACATTTGAAAATGTTTTTATTTTTATATAAGTTTATATATTTGACATTATACAATACAACATAAATGTAAAACACTTTTTGTTTTAGCTAATAAGCAAAATGAAGAGAATTTTGTATAGTACTGTTTTAGCTTTCTTTTTTTCCCTCACTCAAAAAATGCATACTGAATCGAAACCGTGATCCAAAAACCAAGGTACATACCGAACCATGGGCTAACTGCACCGTTGCATTGCTAGCACTCATGATATCACACTGCAGAAGCTGGGTAGAGCCACGCAGTGTAGACTTGAGAGCCAAACATGTTGTCACTGGTGTGGGCGTCAGCAGGTGGCAAGTAGGGATAAGTTAGAGCCCTGCATTGTTAAGTTGAAATAGACCTTTGGCACAGTTGACATTTTGTTTTGTCAAACACAGGTACCACTAGAGCTGTGCGATATTACGATATATATCGTAGTGCGATATAAAAATGTCTACCATAGGATATAACCCTCTGTTGTTTATATCGTAATTTTAACGTGTAGGCTACTTGTTTAGCACTGTTGCTACACTAACTAATTTGTTGTGACAGTCCTTCAAAAAGTCACAAATAAAAGGAGAAAGTGCCATTCATTTGCCTTTCATTCACATGGTTATCAAAAATAGTGCTGAGATGTGATTGATTTGAATATATATGTATAATTCTAAGAAAAAATACTAAATCGGGATATATATATATATATATATATATATCGTTATCGGGATATAAAATTAGCTATATCAAGATATAAACTTTTGTCCATATCGCACAGCACTAGGTACCACTAATATTAACCAATAATGGCTGCATTCCATACAGGTGTGCCAGCATTAGGGCGATGGTGGCGTTCATACTGGCACTTAATGTTCTACTTCAATGGAACGGAGCCATCATTAACCTTATCAGTTCCACCTGTGATTTTTCCCCAGGCTGGTAGAGATGAATCAACATATTGACATGTCATAAGAGGAACAGCACAGAAGTTCATTTTCTTTTCAAAATAAAAGCCTGAATATGCTATATAACAGCTGTTTGATATTTGATATTTGATATTGCGAAAAATGTTGTATATAACGGCGGACATCTCGATATTCAATAATATCTGGCCCAAGCGTATGTAGGTATTAGTATTAAAACATTTCAAACAATACCCAGAGCTAGAGTTTTCTCTCATGTTAGGTAAACATGTCTGCTGTCAGGACATGTGATAAGTTCCAGAGGGATGTCAGGAAATATCATCAATACATTTCCAAATGGGATGTGTTCATCAATGTTTCAATCTGCATTGGCTTCACCTTCACATTGAACAAGGCAGCTGCTGACATAACTCGTCATTCCTAGTGGCTCATGGTGACTCATTTGTTATTCATTTGCTTTAATTCTAGGGTCATGCTCTCTATAGGCACAATTGTAGACATTTAGTCTTGAATACATGTTTGTGTAGACGATCTTTGTGGTAATGTCTAGGATTTGAGTAATGAGGTTCTCTCAGTTTCACTGAGATACCTGGTAGTTATGCCTACTCACACAGACATTATTTCACCTGTGAAATACAGCAGACCTGGCAGAGAGTCCTGCCCCTGCATGTCCTGTTTCTCTGTGTGTGTGTGTGTGGTGACAGTCCTTGCTGATTCACCAAGCTGTCATGATGGTTGTCAGGTATGGTAGATCTAAACTAATCCGCATGTTAAGTGAAGGAGGGAAGGTATCAAAGGGGATCAAACCAAGAGAACATTAGCATTCACTATAGTTTTTGTTAAAATGATAGATGTGTGGTCTGTGGTATGTTTCATCCTCTTACAACTCACCAGCCAGACATAAATCAGTGTTTAATGAAGAGCTTCACATATATAGCGTTGTTAGATGGTTTGCTTTTACATTGGTAGATTCTGTAGTTGCAGTTCCCTGAAGCCCAAGGAGAAATCTCCAACTCTGATGTTCTGTCTGACAAACTGTACAGAACCCATCGGTCTGACATTTGAGGAGTGTTAATAAGGCAGGGCTCCAGGGTGCGACTATTTTGGTCACAGATGCTCCCAAAAATCTGTCAAGTGCCACAAAACATTTTCAGTGGTTGCACTGGTGCACCTGATATTTAGCAGGCTTGATGTTTTTAAAAATATTTTTGTTACTGAAAGTTCTTGTTGTGTGAGCTTTAAATGAATAAAACATTTATCCGCACCTTTAATCATGTTAACAGCTATTCACGTAGTATTTTTAAGTATTTCATTTACTGGATTAGCCAAAAACAGACATTCTTCAGTTCAGTTTATTAGCAGATTTTCCAGAAAATGAACTAAATTAAGATATATATCAACTGATATTGCATTATTAAGTACACACAGTATACCACAGTAGAGGATTTTATCTATATTACCTGCTCCTAATGCCTTTGATTCTAATATACCATTGTTGTTGCCACATTTGCACATCCTGTAGACAAAGAGCAACATGAGCAATCCCTTTGAAGTCATTCTTCTGGCCACCTGACCAGTGTTAAAGTCCTCTATTCCCACCTTGTACTGCCCTGTTTTGGTCTCCACCAACTCTGAAGACAAGTATCTGACTCTATAGCTACTAAATGTTCCACTTTTTCCAGAAGTCACTTGTTTCTGTTGCCTCTCTGGTGTGTGGTGCCGGACAGGTATACAGACGGCCTCTGAGCTTGATTGCTGATATTGGACGTCCATGGGAAGGGTTAGTGATGATGTTGACGCTCTGTATCATCTATGTGCAGGCTGGAGAACTCAAACACTAAGCTGAAAGTTGTGTAGAGCTGAGGTACTGGTTGGTTAATTCTTTGTGAGACTGATTCTACTATTGTGGGACTGGACAATAAACTAAATTCATCAAAATATCAATATTATTATTCCCTCACAAAAACTTAAACTTTGAACTGAGAGTAGCAACAATAACCACTGTCAGTTGACTAGAAGTTGAACGAGTCAGTCATCCCAAAGCCCACTCCAGATATAAATAATATTGAACTGGTCATTCAGTCAACAGTTAGGATTCATATTTTAGTTTCAGCTAAGCATTTTCACAATTAAAGATGCAGCCTATCTAATCGAGAGTGACTTGTGTGTTTAGAAGATGTTGTCATAGAAAGAGATGATCATAGTGGTTGAACTGGGATAAGACTGGGCTGTGTAGGCCCAGCAGTGTTTATGATAACATCAGCCCCCCTTCTTCCCCACTGGAGCAGCTTCCCTCAGGAAGGTCAAAGGTTCACACACACACACACACACACACACACACACACACACACACACACACACACACACACACACACACACACACACACACACAAAGAAGGAGACTTGGCTTGCCTCCCCCAGAGTGTTTCCCGGTAGCTCAGAGCGGTTGAGCAGAACAAAGCCCAGCCATTGTATGTTGTGTGCACCTTGTGGACCCACAAGTCTGTGTGTTGTTGCAGAGTGAATATACACAGGCCACCCTCGGGTAAATGCTTTTCTAATTAGGCTTTACCTAGTATGGGTTTAGAAATGATAATATTTGTTTTCAGTGCCTCTATTCTGCTTTTTTAAATATGATCACTTTAAAGTCAAATATGAATGAATAACAAGGGAAAGTGTGAATTTTTTGTTCTGTGTCCTACCTTAGTGTGAAAAATAAAATGAAGATTTTATAATATATGAGGTTAGGCTGCAACTAATGATTATTTTCATTATCGATTAAACTGCTGATTATGTTAACGATTAATTGATCTTTTCTGTCCATCAACTTGACAGTTGTGCGATTTCAAGGGTTTTCAGGTATTTTCCTAGTATTATCACATTAGTCCTACGTATCAGAGATTTCAGAATAATCCCTAGTTTCCCAATCGTAATTACTTGGATGTTGACATGAACACCATTTACAAGTTGAAAATTGGTAATAACAATGAATCTGATATGTCATGAACGAGGCATTAGGGGTATTATCTGGGGATCTCATGTGATTTGTAATAATGGCAGATGTGTCTGTAATTTTATTCCAGTCAGCTGTATTTGGAATCTGAAAGAGGCTGTTTTCCTATTTTCCTTGGTGATGAATGTGCAGATTTTCAGTAATTGTTTTGTCTATAAAAAGTCATAAAACGGTGAAATATGCCCTTTATTTCCCTTTGTTTCCCGAAGCCCAACATGATGTATTTACCTTGGAAAAGCATCATGTGAGAAACTGGATGTTGTGGGCATCTTTCCTTGTCAAATAATTGAAGCTTCTAATTGACTCTAATAGCTTATATACTTGATTGATTGGTTAAACTAGTCCGCTCTAAATCTGAAAATATATTCAACTGCAAATTACCCACAATAAAACATTTTCCAGTTTTCTGTGCTTTGTTCTCATGTTCTCAAAATAAGCAGGTCTACACTGTTTTTTTAAACGTGGGTACAGTACAGTAAAGTGCTTGTCAGATCATCTAAAAGATTTTAACTGTTATAATGATAGCTTAAAGCAGGAAAAAGCAGATGGACTGACCAGTTATGGCCATTGCAATTAACTGCTCACAATATTCTAACAACCATGCTTGCTGGCAAAACAGAGACAGCAGTTATTTTCAGTCTAATACCACACACCAGCCATCTTATCATGGTCACAATTTACATTTTTAAAGCTGTCTTACATAAAGTTACTTTCAGGCAAGTATAAATTATTGTAATCAAAATGGTTACGTACATCCCTGTATGACTGCTGCACAACGATCGGTCCAGCTAATAACGATATTTTCTAAAATATCTTATCCGTGCCAATTAATCCTATTTATTGGTTGATCTCTATCATCTTAAAGTATCTGAAACCCACTTTCTGATGGCAGAACTTGGGATGGCTCTGTGTGGCCTTACTGAATAGGTAGAAACACAACCTTCATTTGCCTCGGATGACATGTTATACAGCGTAGTTTCTATGAGGCATGCTGAGGCTGTCAAGAACTGGTGTATATAAAGCCCATTTCAGTGTTCTGTAAATGTGCCCCATTGCCTTTCATTAAAACAGTGAGCCACAGAGCATTGTGAGAGAAGTATACAGAAAATAACACAGAAGAGAGCCAGCGGGCCTGCAAGTAATACAAGCAGAGATTGGGTTAAAAAGCAATAAAAGAAGCATCCTTTTGCTTGTATTCAGTAACATTTTGCTGGTGCATTGCATCTTGTATTTGCTGCTAGATGAAAACTGCATTTGAACTTAAGCATTGTGCTCATGCACAGCACGTCCACACTGTCTCCTCCCGATGGATTTGAAATGTTTCTGTTTTTAATTTAGACCCAATGTAGAAAATAACGACCACAAATTACAGATACTCAATATTAAAGGAATCTTAATAGGATTGGGACATCCTTCTCAGTAATAAAGTATTTATTGAGTCCTTACTTTATTAAAAAAGGAATGTTGGGACCAACAAAGGCTCATGTAGTGCAATTTTAATTTGTTCCGAAGCAGAAGCAACGGAAATGTTGTTGCATGGGCACAAAGTTAATAAATTGACCTCCAGTCTCATATGACCTCTGGGGATGTGAGAGACAAGAGCCTGTTGTTGAGAGTAGGAGGGGAGCAGGCCAGCTAGCACACACTCCATACCATGACTGAGAAGGCCAGTAGCTGACTTAGAGAAATAATGAATGAGGGAAGGAGGCATGTGTGTGTCCGTGTGTCTGTATCTGTGTGTCTTTACCTGTTCGTCTGTATGATCTTGGCCTCATCAGATATCTAACCCCTTCTCCTTTTCCACATTTTGCTATTTCATGGATTTAATTTAGATTAAGGCTGAATTATTTTCCTTTAGTGTGACACACCCAGGGGTTCCTGAGTATGTTTTTGTTGTTTAGGTTGAGCAGTTTTAAGGCTATGACAGTAGTTGTGTCGTCATTATCCTAACAGTAAAACCCAGTGTCTGTTTATGTCCTCCTGTTGCTTTTCAGGCTTACATACCTAGAGAAAGTCAAGCAGTTGCCTTAGCTGAGTCTGTGCAGGGACTCAACCAGTATAGGCTTAAAGGTGGCTCTGAAATGTTTGTAGTTTTCTCCTTTGTGATCACGACAGCCGTGGGTTAGCTTGGATTCACAACAGTTACACTGAGTTCAATCATTAACCAGTCTCATGGCAAAAGAATCCTGGCTCCAGTTTTGTAAGTTGGTGCTGAGACTAGAGTTTATTATGGTGCAAAGAAACCAGAACATGGTGGCAAATACAGCTTGGACAGCTTTGACAACTCTTAGAATGGCTGCACAGCATGGACAAGGCTGTCATCCCAGAACCTCATTACCAGGGCATCTGCATGAGATGATGGCAGATAACTATTAGCTAGCAAATGCTATTTCCTCTTTCCTACCATTTTGTGACTTAATAAGGTTGTGGTAAGTTATAGTAGTTATTATGAACCAAAATTGCGGCGACTATTTTCCTCTAACATCACGCTCAGGGTGGGGAGCTCTAGCATCATGCTGCGGTCATATGAATGTAGGAAATGTGAGAAATTATCATTTCACCGCTTCCTTATTGATCAGCAACTGAAGATGATGTACAGTGAAAATCATCCAGACGCAGCTCCAGACACAGAAATTCACAGAGGTGGGTGCCATGCGTTGGCGCCTATTTTGATTTGCGTTACTCGTGACGCAAATATTTTCTTCACTTTTGGTCTAAACGCATGGTTAGTCTTGTTTTCTGTCTTCCTGTCCTGAAATGTTTTAGTAATTTGTAATGTTTTGAAACCAAGTAAATCAGACTTCCTTCGCAACAGTGTGTTGAAGCAAATTAATGTTGGCATTACTTTATGTTATCCAAGCTCCAGACATAATCTTTCATTGCTTTTTGAATTTAATTATTTAATTTTAGTTGAGTCTGTCCAGTTTACACTAGATTTTGTGGTTACCTCTGCTGTGGGCGAGTTCAACCACAGTCCAGTTCTGTAGAAATCGGACATTGCTTGAGCAAGCCTACTTGTTATGTGGAGTGGGCAGAGACATAACAAGGCTGATGTGATTGGCTCCGGTGTTTTGAATTCACTGTGATGACAAACTGTTATGAAGAGTGATCCAGTAAAGCGCAGTACTCCACCCCCTTAAACAAATGGCCTGGTTTTAAGCATGTTGCTGAAAAGCTCTGTGGCTAAGCTGCTAGAAACTACAAAACTACAATGTCCGGTTGGTTTATGGTCGGGTTAGGCAGGCCCTGATTTCATCTGTGTGTGTGTGTGTGTGTGTGTGTGTGTGTGTGTGTGTGTGTGTGTGTGTGTGTGTGTGTGTGCATGCGCACGTGCAGTTTAAGCCCAACATATGTCTGTAGCCCTCTCTGTCAGTTGTTTACATCTGTTCTGTGTCATTTAATGAGACTGTAGCGTGCATGCATGTTGGTGCGGTGTGTGAGAGTGTGTTCACCCCCCTCGTGTTTTATTTCCTCTGTGCTGCGGATGTGGGCTGCCTGTTCACTCAGTCTTCACTTCTGCTTTGTCTGTCTTCTTCTGAGTCTACACTGCTTCGCCTCTGATTGCTCCACACCTTCTGTCAGCCAACATGTTTCCATCCAACCGTCAGGGTACTTCTGAAAGGACTTTTATTGTAAATGTCACAAAGAAGATATTCATGGGGAAACTGGAAGGACTCTTTCATGAATTGATAGATACTGGACAAGTTGTTGGCGTCAGCTAATGAATGGCATGACTTATTTTAGCACAGAGCAGCGTGCACATCTTCATGCATTATTGCATTAACAGAGACCAGAAGTCAGTTACTCATGCTTTACAGTAATTTACAGACAGTATTTTTAGTTTCATGTCGCAACGTTTCTCCCTCTCCCTGTCCTCTGTCTGAAACCTTCTGCTGCGTTTTCTCTCTCAGAGCACAGCAGCTGGTGGGGAGGGGGAATCCCTCCTCAGTCCCATGGGAGGTAACCAGAGTATAGGCAGAGACAGACAGGGAGGCAGTAGGACAACACTACCAGTCTGCCAACAAACATATACTATGCCTAACATAGATGCATAGTCTGGTCTGCAGTCTGATGTGTGTATATGTGTGTAGGAGGGAGCATGGGCCACAATTCCTCCATGGTTGCCATAGCCATTGTTCATTAGGCACTGAGTGATGAGGTGGATCCCATGTTGTCAGGCAACTGGATGTCGGCAGCATTTAGCTGCTTAAAGGTGTGAAGACTCTCTAGTGTACAAGAGACAGCCAAACAGGAAAAGCAGTGATCTGTATTTTGTTACTCCGTTTGAAGGACTGGTGGGAACTTGCACAAGTTGCATCATATTTGACACTTGAGAGTGAGATTGCATTTTCACAAGTTAACTTCTTAATAGGGAAGTCATTTTTTCCAGACTTGGTTGGTTGTTGTTGTTCTATATTGAACTGTGTTCAGTTTTAAAAAAATGTTTTCCAACTGGTGTTAGCTCCTCCTGTCCTTCTCTATTATGTCACAGTTTAATAAATCGGCTAACTTAAAGGATAAGTTCACCCAAAAATGAAATTTCATTATCTACTCAAATTTTGTAGTCCACAAGACATTTTTGGAGCTTCACAGCAAAACAGCGTTGAGGGATTGTCCTAAACAACTGAAGTAGGTAGGGAATGGGGAAAACATAAAACCATAAAATAACTCCCTACAGCTCTTCTTCCTTGAAGTTAGCCAGCTCGGTTGGCGGAGGTCTCTGGTGTCCACACTATATAGGCCCAACAATCCTGGTAATTTCCTAACCAGGAAGGCCAACTTTTTTGGCTGCGTGTCACACTGAGCAGCGTTCATAGAAATTAACGGGGCTCTGCCTCTCTGGCGCTGTATCTAGATTGCCCTTATTCCCCATGATTGGGAGACCCTGTTTAAAGAATAATACCAGCATTATTCTATGTATTCCTTACTGTCAACAAATCCCATGAAAAAAAGACCACAGCATATTGATCAAATTACAAATACATGGTTCCATTTAAACAAAGGCTCAGTAATTTGCTGGTCAGCTGTTCACTGTAGTTTTTATGGAAGAAGATATATCAGGCATACACACACAATACTTGTTAGTAGGATCAGTTAATTGTTATTTTGGCTCTTTTCAGTCATAAAACTATAGAATGTTGTTAGCCTTATCCTTTAACTATTTTTCAGGCAGGCTTTTGAAAGCAAAATAGCTAGTGGATCATTTGCTCTACCATTCTCCTGTGTCTCCCTTTGATCGCTCTACAATAACATTTCATCTATCTCATCAATCTCAAGGATAATGCAACTGGCACCTGTAAAGCTCGCACAGGGAACCCAACCAAATAATACACTCTTGGTTTAGACTTTTGATGATTCAAAGTGGACTGCCAGGATAGTAGAGTTGCAGGGGAACAGCTCACACCACACTGAAAGTCCTAGGCTGGAAGGATTTGAAAATAGGACATAATGGTTGCATGCAAGGGTCTCTACTTTGTTTATTTTCTCTATCTGTTGTGTTGTAGCCTCTGTCTCCTCCAGGCTCAACAGGCAGCCATTAGTTAATGGGCTTCAGTCCCATTCCTCCTGGCTTTGTGTTTGTCCCTCAACATAATGTAACACTATAAGAGTGTGTGTAAATAATCTAATGGTGTGGAGTGGACTGCTCGGTGAATAATGAAAGCCAAGGCCCTGTCTGTCTTATGTAACCCAGCAGATCCATTAACTCCCGCAGTGTGTGGTGTCCAGATGGCTGATTCACTGAGGGAATCGGAACACCATAGAGAGGGCAGGGGGCCATGGTGGGGTTGAGATGGCAAACTTTGTGTATGCATATACTAAGTATTGGATTACTGTGACATGATTATAGAGAGAAGCATGTTGCTGAAAGTTTTCATAAGGATATCAAATAAAGGAAGTCCAGAGACCATGTCTAATGAACTGAAAGACATGTATGACAGATTTATCCCATTTCAAGTTTTTTGCTCCTACCCCTGGCTTTTGTGTACCCATTGCCTCTCAGAACAGAGTTATAAGGGGTAGCGGTTGAAATCTCCACCTATGAAATGGGACAAATCTTCAAGACCCTCACACGTCATCAAGTTCTTGATGATTTCTATGTAAACAGACATTTCCAGCATGCTGTCTTCACCCTTCACCATTTCTTTAACTTTGGCAATCCTGGTATCATCACAATACCATTCACCATTTATCCGGTGGAGATAGAAAACCATGAATGCTCGCAATTTATTGTCAACTTGACACCTTCAATCGAGTCATCAATAAAACACTGCTTCATTACCTGGCAGCTAGCTATGCTATATAGGCTGACATTAACAACCTATGCTCCTACCCTGCCAGTCTGCACTGCTATAAGAGGAGCAGTACAACGTGCAGCAACTTCACTACTCGACTTAAAGTCCCAATCAGTGTTGATGGTAAATGTAGTTAATTGAGGCAATAAAAATCCTGTGGTTTCTTGAAAGAGAAGGTTGGGTTATTAGAGTTTTCCTGCCTGCACAGCCAGGATCTGTACCAGGATGCATTGCAACCACCTGATGCTCCACCCCCTAATACTTCGTAAACCTGCCCAGCACGTGAAGTTGGGCGTTTCAAATGGGGCTGTGTACTAAAAGGCATCTGAAAGAAGTTAGCTATATCATTGCCAATAAAGAGGAAGAAGAGAAAGCCGTCTTTGTGTTCCGTTCTTGACGTGCCCTCTCCAACTACTACACTTGTTCAGCTTTGGTCTCCTCATACTGACGACTAAGAAACTAAACTAATTTTCTAACTAATTTAATTAATTAATTACAGGCCTTGCTGGTCTTGTTTTTCTTCAGTTTATCTTTAGGATCCTGAAGAAGGTCTCTGGCTCACCTCTATGCAAACCAGAAGTGAACTTTCATGTAACGCACATGTGCTGCTTCAGGCTGGTTGTCGGTGACAGTATCCAACAAAAACTGCCCACGCCAAAATTCACTGCAGCAGAAATAATCCGTTTCTGTGGGCGTCAGTGTGCAATGTGTACAAACGCACCACCAGTCGCTGTCTTCTGTCGGCAGCTCTCGATAGTCACTGTTGACCATGTCCTCTCACACTAGATCAGTCGCGGCTCGGCCTCTCTCTGCTGGATTTCTTCAGTTGTTTACTCTTAAACGAATGAGTATCCTGCCTGAGTATCAGAGTCAGCCAAAACACTGTTAAAAGTCTCCCCCTCTATGATCTCCTCTGCCCTTATGATAAAATGACACTTTTGCTGTTGAACACATGGCTAATTTGCATACAAGCAGACAGGAAAGAAGTTTTGCATTTGAGTGCCAGCTGACACGCCCCCCATTTATGTATTTTTTTTTATCTATCATGCCCGCTGGATACCCAGAGGTGGAGACTATTAAATCCAAACTGAAATGGCCTGTAGTTCTTCATACGCCAGATTTAATGGCGGCCCCCAGCGTCAGAGAACACTGAGGGAGCTCACTAGTGTGTCCCCAAGCATGAACTAAATTCCAATTAAGGTTAACGTTGAAAATTGGCAAAGTTACCCTACGAGTTAAATCTTGAGCGTCATATAATATCAAGTGGGGTTACAGCACTGAAATGTGTCAAAATGTGGGACTGTCACGCACATATCAGCAATAACAATGTAACCTTAGTTAGTTAGCTAAGATCCGCAAACTAACAATTGTTTTATGTTTTTTGTAAAAAAGAAAAAAAAAGGACTATACTATATTGAAATTACATGTGCCTCTGAAAAACCTCTGTTTGGAGGTCCCGGAGCCCTAACACTTTGTCCTACCCATCTATCCCAACAAGAATCAGGACAGCCTGCCCCTAAAGGTAAATGTACAAAACTGAGGGCTATGGCTAGATGGTAGGGATAAGGGGTGTATTGGGATTGTGCCCAAGCATGTCATTGAGCAGTGATGTGTGTGGGAACTGTGATTAACCCATGACAGCAGCCTGGCTAAAATGGGTCAAATGAGACTTGAATGCATGTCCATAATCGTTTCCTCTTAAATGAATCTACTCGAGTTTGCTCAAAACTCTGCTGCCATACTACTAACAAACACCACAGGGCTCTCACACAGTACTCCAATTATAACTTTACACTATTAACATGGCAAAGCCATTAAACCAAACTATCAATCACAATATCTGAGGTCATCAAAGTGCCTCAAATCTAAAGGGGATAAAGCTTTTGTAAGATTGAACCCTAACATCTGGAATAGCTTGACAATGAATCATGATAGATTGATTCTGTTCATATTTTTGAATATGCTTCAAAGACTTTTGGGGTAGTTCGGCCTTTTGGTTTAATTTGTTTTAACTTCCTCCTTCTACTTTGTGTTCCTATCCTATCCTATTTTCCTGACCATCTTCAATCCAATGTAAGCATAAAAATAAAGCTGGACCATCATCCATTCAAGGCATTTTTTCTGTTTAGAAAGTCTTAAACTCTGCTCCAATAATTATATTCAATATAACTTTAGCTGATAATTTTTAAAAAACTTTTTTAACCTTATTTAACTATACTTGATTAATTTAAAATTCTGAATAGGTGCAGTATGTGTACATGCATGTGGGGGTGATTATATACGCTGACGTCTGTTTTACATCAGAAGGACATCTGGAAGGATAATTAATGCCATAGACTTCATATGCATCCCAGTATCCCTCTGATTCTTATAATAACCTTCAAACAACATCATTGGCTAACCTCACTGATCTGTAACTGAACATAACTGTAACCATTTCAGAGTTGTAGTTTTTAAAAAAATAATCCGTTGTTTTATTCTTAATCTAATCTGATGTCTAATACCAGCCTTCAGGTTTGATGGCCCATACTGTAATTGCGTAAATACTTACTGTCTTTTCTTTTCTGTGGTGTAACTCGTTTTGACACTCCTGCAGTGTGCAAGCCGTTGCCATGACGACAGGAACATTTTTACACTTGTACCGTCTGTTTAATTTGTTTTCCCGTTTAATCTGTTGCACTCAGTTTCACCTACAGACATGATCCATTTGTCTTCACTACATTTTAAAAACGGCTATATGTTGCTAACTGTTAGCCTACAGTTATACTAAAACTTATTCCATTTTATTTGGGGCCTGTTGCACTGCTTAAACGACCAGTAATTCTTGTCATTTTCATTTAGTCTCCATGTAAGTTGTTTTCTGTGTACATGTTTGGTGTTGTCAGGAGTCCTGAGTGTGGTCATATTTAATTCCCCTTTTGCATGAAGCTTTGAGCTTTGCATACGAGAGCCAGAGCAAACTCTGCAGTCTGTAGGAGGGAGAGTAGAGAGAGGAGGAGGTGGAGAGAAGTAAAACTGAAAGATGGAAGGGAAGGCGAATGGAGCTGGTGTAGGAGTCAGTGTAGGAGGAAAGAGCCAGGCCGAGGGGAGGGCAAGTGAATCAGGTCTGACTTGATTTCCCACAAACGATTCATCAGAAAAGAAGAGTTACTCCCCATTAGGAGTGGGCGATATGGGCAAAAAATAATATCTCGATATTTTGGGGGATTTTGGCGATAACGATAATCAGTCGATATCCTTTAAAATTCAAGAATATTTGTGTCCAGACCGATCCACTGAAAACGACTGAAAACGCTGTAGTTCATATTCCAGGCCTATAGGTGGCGCTTGAAATTCACCAAAAACGGAGAAGAAGAGACGGCGCGAGCACAAAAAGCTTGCGCGCTGTAAACAAACAGACAGTAGACGGAGAAACCGAACCCAACAAGAAGAAGACGAAAATGGCTAGTGCAAGGAAACCAGAATCATTTGTGTGGACCGATAATGAGGTCGAACTGATGCTGCGACTCACACTCGACTACAAGGCGAGTAAGTTGCAAGAAACACGAACACAAGCGCGTAGTCCGCCATTGTTGTTGTTGTTATGAGACGTCGCGGGATTCAGAGGTCGAAGGCAAGAGGTCGAGGGGTGGGGCGAATCCTGCCATGCTGTAGAGAGCGCTGCTGCACCCTGTATTAAGTGGATGTGAGGAGTTTATCGAGTACTTGATAATGGAAATTTGCACATCGTCAAAAAAAAAAATGACGATATTATCGCCAACGATATATATCGCCCATCCCTACTCCCCATCATCTGTTGTTGAGTAGAAATGAGTCTCATGAAATGCCTAACAACACCACTTGACACCCTTGTTCTGTTCTGTAGCCTGTTTTATCCTGAACTACAATCCAGGTATGGGGGAAACCTGAGGCAATGCAAACAAAGGTGTCCAAGATAAAACAATAACTCGAACAACATAGCTGGACTATAGCTGGCCTAAAGCTTTTAAAGGAACATGTCTGTATTTTGGAAAATTAGTGTGTTTGCCATTAAAACCCCATTCAACCAGTCTTGGATTCAGTTAACTTAGCTGAGCACAAAGACTGGAAGGAGGTGGAATCTGCTAATGTAGCACCATGAAAACTGAAGGAAATGCCTTCGTACAAGTCCCAAACTTATTATTTATCTTATTTACTTGTAATATCTTGTTATCCAGCTAAATTAAACAGCTGTTGAACTATTGCAAGGTGATTTTTCTGTGCTCTTAGTGGTAAGTGCTGAGTTCAGATGTCGAGCCACGTAAGGTACTGGCTTGTTTAATTAGCAGTGTGTATTTCTTGTCGTCAGTCAGTGAATTCAGACAAAAAGAGCTAGGAAGTGAACTTTGACTTAAGAATTTTTTTTTTCACAGATGCAGAATATTTATTCAAGTTCATGAATGAATCTATGTTCAGATCAAATTTATATTTAACAAAATATCAGACCCTCATTTGAATGTTAAAAGTGTAATTTGTAAGGCATGGTCAGAATTTGAAAGTAGCTCCAAAACAATAGGTGGCAGCATAACTGCTAAACTGTTGCCCACTATACTCCTTGGCTGTAGCAACTAGCTGTTGTTAGCAAGTAGCTCAGGTAGCCATGGAGCTAAGCGGCCCCAAAGTGGTATTACAAGACATGAAGGGCCAGGGCTAGCTGGTAAGCATGCTAACTTTCAGCTGACATCCCTGGAACACAGTGCATTGATGACTTTTACATAATGTCAACACTGTTGTTTCCTCACACCTTTAGCTGACTTAACTGATTTAGTGCCAGCATCTTAATCACTTTCTCATCTCAGAACAAAGTGAAAAGTGCTGTCTCAGTTATCACTCAGGTCTAGTCATGCAACCGTCTCACCCACAGGCACATGTACACACAGAGTTGTGGTGTTCAGCTGCTGGCTATGGTGCTGCTCCTCTGCTCGCTGTAACTAACACTGTAACAGGAATCAACACTGCCACATCCTGTCTTACAGCAGACATCGAGTTGTGTTGCCATTGGCAACATTGTGAAATAAACCTAAACGGCAGAGCAAGAGGCGGCTGGTAAATCTAGGATGCTCATTTGACACAAAGTGTGAATGTTTTATATATATTAATTATTTTGTAATAGGGGAATCTGTTAAATCTTAGATTATTGAATACCACTGTGTGTTTCAGATCATTGTGTTGGGTTTAAACGAAGATGATGAGATTGAAACGCAGCCAATAGAATTATGGGCACTGTGACAATGGCATCTTACAAGCTGACTTTATTTAGGTAAAGACACCACATTTTAACAAATATCCCGCTAGTTCAGTTTTGTGCGTTATAGTCCAGCCTTATCTTGGTGGGAAATACTCATGACACATATTGTAACATTCAAAAACTCAGAGATACATTAAAAAGTAGTCAAATTTTTTATATGAAACGGTTGCATATTATTACAAAAAACCATTGAAACAGGCTTTGTAAATAACAGTATTTGAGGTCCAGCCACAGTGCTCTCACTATGAGTCAGTATTTCATGTTTTGTAGAGACAGCAGTCCCTTCAACACTGTGGATTTAAACCGGTGAAGAGCTCCCCTTTTCGTTGAGTCACTCCTCCAGGGGTTTTTTGTTGTTTTGGCAATCTCATGGTCGGCCTCTTTGTTTTTTTTTATCCCCTTTCTGGCTGCTCCTCAGATCCTTTGTCCATGCGCTCCTGCTGGTATTATATGCCTGTTACTCATGCACTCCACCCCTCCTCCTGTACCTTTTTTATGAACCTCACCTCCCTTCCTCAGAATGTGATATGAGTAGAGCCTCATTTTGTGAACACAGAAACACACCTCTGTACACATAGGGAGGCCAGGGGTCCCTTTTTTCTTTTGATTCTGAGGGCTGAATGGAGTGTGTGTGTGGGGGGGTGTGTGTGTGTGTTTCTTGGCTGAATGACACAGAATAAATTTTCAAGCTTGCTGCTATTGAAATTGGCTTTATTAATGCCTCATCAACACCACACAGCTTGTGAGATGAGATGAAGGAAACACTTGGATAAACATGCATTAATCAGAAAACCTTCAAATGTATATCAATAAAATCATAGTAATGAGTGAGTTACAGAAGCTGCAAGTGTGAACATGTTCCTCCTAACCAGCTTTAAGCAGGTACATGTGATCTGGGTTGTTTCAGAGGTTGTCTTTTTCTCTTTTTCTCCCCTTCTACCTTCAGACTAATGCCTGTTCATTCCTATTTTTTGCATAACTGGGTTGGGAAAGAAACTTTTTTTGTTTTTACCTTGTCTTTCTCCAGTTATGGTCAAATTTTCATTAGCTGTTAAATCATTTACTTTTTCTTCCTCTTTTTACTTTGTCTTTCATGGAAAAATACAGACTCTAAATGCCTTCATCGTACACCAGTCACCACCCTTAAGCAGGTGAGGCATTCAGAAACCTGATATCCTGTTATTTTTTAAGGTATTTCTTGGGTAAGTGTGACGAAACAGAGTTAAATTCAATAGCTCTGCAGTAAATACCACCTATTATAGGCTTACATTCTTTACTATTTTTTTATTTTGTTAATGAAGCTGATTAGAACCTGGGTTTTTTTGAAGCAGTATTGTAAGTTGTTAGTAGTATTTTGTCCATACTTAAAGGCCCTCTTTACTTGATCAGTGCCAGGCAGGAGGAAGGCACCATTGCTTCCTTGTTCACATACCTGGTCGCCCTGTCTGATTGTGGACATTCCGCAGTGCAAAGATCTTCATGCAAAGTATGGGCTTTCCGGTGGTCGCAGGTTGCTTTAAGGTTATGTCGTGGGTGCTCATCTAATTGGTTGTGCACTAAAAGGTCACAAAGAACAAGGTCAGAATTGAAACGGCTTGAAGGTAAACGATCTGAGCAGGTTCAGCCTCTTGGGTTCCTCCATAGGAAACCAGCAGCTCACGCAGCTGCAGAACAACTTCAAATCAAAATCAAATACATTTTATTTATATAGCCCAAAATCACAATCACATTGCCTCAGTGGGCTTTACAATAGGGATTTTTAGAAGTTATAGTATTCTCAGCTTTTCAACACAAGATGTGGAGTCGCACCACATTTTCCCTGCCTGCTTGCTCCACTCTACTGACGACCACGCTGTTTTTCCCAACAAGCTTTTCCAATAAGTTTTGAAGCAGCCATGCCTGCAGCGACAAGTCTGATCCATTCGCTGTATAAAGTGGATATGCTTGTTGGGTTACCGGTTTTCAGGTAGTTCGTCACTTCTACCAGTTACAACGACCCACTACGTTGACTGCAGGATTTATCAGCTGTCTTATGATTAATGTTAATACAGAGTGCAAATTGATAACAAATCAAAATGAAACTTAGCTGAGGTTGGGTTCAAGATTCTTTAGTCCCAGCAGCTCTCGTAGCATCTGTGTCATTTAGGTAAATATGCGACTGGCCTTGGTAGTGGCAGATACCCATTAATACAATATATAACTTGACGGAGGCATCCATAAAGCATACTGATGCCTTAAAGTTAATGAAAGCAGGGCCAAGCAGCGACCGATGAATTCAGATATTAGCTACTTGTCTCTGAATTGTACAGGTTTCTGAGCACAGAGCATCAGCCTGTCTCGACTAGCACCTAAATGTGTCACTGATGGAATTTGTGTCTCCTACTTGACTTTGTTGTCTATATTCTGCTGGTGAGCTATTGATGCACCAAGCCACACCCAATCACAAACCACACCTAGTTTTCACCATAACAACAAGACCTGTATTCGTTAATGTCTGTATCAGCCTTCAGAAGTACATAACAGTCAGGTATGTGAAGACTTTGTCTTCTCATGGTACTGACAGTTTACTGGAACACCTTCGTGACTTGAAAAGGGAACAAGATTTATGAATAGATTAGTGTGTTAATTCACTTCGACAGTGCCCAACAGTTTGTGCAGGTGTGGAAGTTCTGGTGCCTTATAATAAAGACTTGTTTTAACACCTCCTTTTTAGAATGGAAACTATGATCTCTGTGTTATCGTTGGAAACAGTTATCAAGTGAAACAAGTGCTGAACAAATACAAAGAATCCACAAACCTTTGAAGACTTGTGAAACTGGACTGCATCAGTATAGTTTCAACCTTGTAAAATGAAGTGAGACGTTTGAAAAGCAGCACAAAGTATTGGCTGATTATGTCAGTGTGTTGAAGAGTGCCTGAATGAGGCCCCATGTTATGCAATACACTCTGGAATATGAGTAAATATGAGTGTATTTCCATTGTTTTTACAATGAATTTGCCATCCTGTTTTGATGTGTGTATGTATTGATGTGTGTGTGGAGTTCTCCCTCTGTGTTTGGACACTTTAAAACAGTCCTGCTCATCAGTGTGTCATAAGTTGTAGAGGTCATTGGGTCAGCAGTGATGTAAGCGTCTGAAGCTGATCCTCCTCCATCACATCCTGACCTGTAATTAGAAACAGTGCTCTGCTCTGACAGGCCAATCCTCCTTGTTCTGCTGATCCTTTGAAATCCTGTTTAGACATTGTTTCAGGATGTGTGATCAGATTTCATTGTTATTATACCTTTTCTTTGTTGAAAAGTTTGGAAACATTAAATAATTTAGGTTTAAAGTACCTCCACTGAGGCACCAGAGGTGTAAAAATAACAGGTTTCTATTTTATAACTCCAAGTCCATTCCATTTCTTTTTCTGGAGCTTTCATCTATATCACATGGTCTTCATCAGCAGATAGCGTTTGTTCAGTTGTCATGGAGATGGATATTTTGATATTCAAGCTCAGCAGCTGTTATTAAATCACCCATTTTTGTCAACAGATCCGATCTTCTTGACAACTGAACTGACCATACATAATTCACTGAAAAAGACAGTGTGACACACATTGGTCTTGTTTTGTCAAACCTTCTATTTCTAAGGTGAAGTTCAGTTTTGATTTGATTATGCTTTATTGTGACTTAATGGTGATAACAAATTCTTTTCACTTAGTAATAGAAGCGGCGAGTTGGAAACAATAAATTGTACTGTTTTATAAGCTTAAACAGAACTGTTTAGAGCTGGTTTGATCGTTACTGTGGACTGCCTTGAGCATGGCCTGCTTTGTTGATGGCAGTCAGAGAGAAATGAAAGTCAATTTCACAGCAATGATTTTGTATGTTGCACCTTGAAACTCAAGCATGTGCATCAGCAGGCTGCAGGAGACGGCTGCTGTACGGCTGTGTGTGTTGAAACTTTGTCAGCATGTTGCACTCCTGGCACCATCACCATCAGTGATTTCATAGCAGGTGTTTTCTATTAGCTGTCAAAGAGATCCAACCAGCTTCCACTGAAACTCGCTTAGGGTTGCAAACACTGATGACCACAGTGCGCTGTGGCTTCTCCACCAAAATTAGCGGGTCTACACAGGTTTTTTAAACGCGGGTCTACACAGGTTTTTTTAAATGTGGGTCAACCCACTAAAAATCGCCTATTGACCCCATTCCCACTTCCCACAGGCAAGGCCTGTGATTTGTATCTGAAGCGCTGACATCACGAATGCGCCGGAAACGGTTCAGAACAGTAACGGAAGAGAAAACGACAATAGACCCATTGTGAAAGAAGCGTCTGTAAAACGGTGGATACATTCTTTCTGAGTGTCACAAACCCCGTAAAATGACTCGTTTCACTGTCATTTTATCTCCCTTCAAGTTAGCCAGGTGCTAAACCAGAAGTTAGCCTGCTTGGTTGGCGATCCAGTTATTTTCATGCCCTGTAAGTCAAGCTGTTTTAGGCTTCAAAACACCACAGAGCAGCTTTCATAGGAATGAACGGGGCTCTGTCAAAAGCTCGATCTTAGTGGGTTTAAGTGGGAGTTTTGACTGGTGGAAAAGGGGGTAAAAGAGTAGTTTAGTGGTTCTAAAACCTGCAGGTGCTAAACAGGAAGTTGTTCCCATCATGAGCACATACACATGATCGTGCTTGTGTGCATCTGCTTTGGATGTTTTCTTTTTTTAACCAAGCTCGTTTCCCAGGCTAATGATAGGTGACCCTGTTCTTAAGCCTCTCACAAAATCTGCATGGTCACCATGGTAACTCGGACATGGGTCAATCCAGGTCAGCAGAGACCTTAAAGTGGCTAGTATGGATTAATCCTGTTAACTGAGGTGACACGTGACTTTCTCTGCTTTTTTTCCCACTTTTTTGTACAAAAAATGTATGTTGTGTTGATAAGTTTTCCTTTTCATCTGGAGTTAAAAGACATTTAAACAAATATTAGATACAAATACCTTACCAATTAATATGAGAAATATATATGTCACTCCCCTACCCAGTTAGTAACAGTTCAGCTCAACCTTCAGTCACTGTTTATGTACTTAAAACAAATAAAACCAGGCTTTAAATTGTGTACCTGAGGTGAGGTAACAAAAAGCCGCAAATGTTTCTGTAGCTGTTTACACTGGGCAGGGAAGCCAAATCATGGAGCATAGAAGGCATAACACAAAAGGTCTATCATGACACATTTGACACTCACTATAATGCCAGCTGTGAAGTGTCTCAGCTGGATCTGAACAATCCTGAAACAGATTGCAAGGGCCAGTGAGTCAGCTCTTTAACCGGAAGATCTCAGCTCTTGTCATGATGACATGTTGGCCCTCCTCCTCTTCATGCAGCTTTGTTGAACTGACAGAGTTGGCTCTGCACCACTGAAAAAATCTGTTTAAAGCCAGCGTCCTGCTGTCTGAACCATGGCAGGCCAGTGTGAGACTGGACATTTCACTGCCCATTCCACAGCACATACTTTTCCCATGATGCTCATAGTGAGGCAGTCTGGCTTTGTTTCAAGAGCTACCAGAACATTTGGGCAGAAATGCCTCCTGGGGAAAAAAAGGGCAGGGGAAGGGCTGCCTTGGACTTTTTAACTCTTAGGATGAGTGTATGTTTTCTTTTATTTTTGTAATTAATATATGGGTCTTTTCTTTATTAATGCATGGATTTAAGGTTAAACTATGTTGAGGATACAGGTTAAGGTTAGGAAATGAATGTAGCCAGTGCAGATACTTTTATTCTTGTCACAGAAATAAGCCAGCACATCCTTTTTAAACCAAACTGGAGCTCCCAGATATCTGGTTGTCTCTTGCAACAACGGATACAGAGACTAGACAACCTCTCCATCCCCCAGAGCTCACATACACACACATACACTCACTACACACACATACACACACTACACACACTACAAGCACTATTTCCACCCCCACCTATTGTTCAGACAGCTCCCCTCCAGCTATGGGACAGTGAAGATGGAGAGAGATCAGGCTGTAGAGCTACTGTACAGAGCCTAACCCTCTCACATGTACTATATGCATAGACAACACACACACGCACATACGCACACACACACGCACACACACACACACACACACACACACACACAAAAACACACAAACACACAAACACACATACACTGAACCACTCGGCTGTGTTTATTAAGGCCGTGTGAAATGGTCCTGATAATGAATCTCTGGTTTCTTTGTTCACTCTTACATTTATGTAGAACATGGCCCAGCAGTAAAGTATTTACATCCTTTCTGCTTTATTGAACACATAGTTAGACCTCATTTGCCTTAATTTGTCCATTTTATAATTACTAGCTGTTTTTAGAGATCACAAAGAGGTTTGGTTTGCCATCTTTTGTTTTTTGGTCTAAAACCCTAAAGTATTTAAAATCACATAAGACAAAGAAAAGCAGCAAATTCCCACCACTGAGTTGCTGGAACCAATGAATGTTTGGTAGTTGTAGTTAATTTTCTGTCAACAACCTAAACGATTTATATGATTAGCTGTTCCAGCTCTAAGGTTGATAAAGAAAACCTTGATGACTCTGTAGCCTCGTGTAAATCTTGATATAAAGAGTAACAATGAATAAAAAGATAGAACACTACAAAATGTAATGGCAAACTAAAACTTAAATAGTGATAATGTAAAAGATCATGTTTTCCTTTTTTTTTTTTTTTAGGTCAGTCATCCAAAATAAAAGTCCCCATCGAAGCTCTAACACAGAGAGCAACTGCCTTCTCCTCTTGCAGCCCTGCTGCTTCCAACAGCAATCAATAAAAAGCCATTGGGCTGTCTGCCATTGACAGACTTTTGTCTCATTCTGCTGCCAGTGAAAGCTAATGGTGCTGGTTGGGATACTACTGCTCTTTAGACAATCTATTGGTGCTTTAGTAGTGTTCACATTTTTTTTTATCCCTAAATGATACATATATTTGTGTAGAGGATATGTTGATGATAGGTTCAATACTGAGCACACCCAGCAATATCATCATTAGGGAAGGGGGAGGTTTGGGAAGTACAGGTGATGATTGGAAGGTAAAAAAGAATCTGAGGGAGTGAGGAAAGAAATCAAGGACACATAAATGATGGTCAGCGATGATGTTTAAAATCAGTGTATTATGGGGCATTAATTTCCCTCATAAATAGCAGTTGGAACCTTTTTATCTTCTGTAATGAATGAGTGAAATGGAAGATGTGGGTGGAGCATTATTTTCAAGAGGAATTTTGGCTCATAAATGGATCTAAACACTCAGAAGTGGGCATGGCTTTGGTGGAGTCTTCACAGCATATGGAATATTGTTGGATCAGAAAATGGAGGTCAACAACAAACTAATAAAACTACTAATTAGACCACAACTACACTACAATAAAGTTATCAACTGGTATCCCAAACATTCAACAATGATCCATGATATTACTGCTACCCACTCCATTTCGCTCAGTACATTTGTATAAACACGCCTTAGTGTAGATGGCATTAAAAATATTATCACTTTTTCATAGGAAAAATAGGGATTTTTAAGTAAAAATACTCACATGATTTTATTACATATATTTGGCATGTTCTGAGAGATAACAGAACAAATATTAGACGGACAAAGGGCGAGAACTTGAATATACTTTTATCAATCAATCATATACTGTACGTGTGTCAGAATTTCCCAGAGCCCTCGTTTGTCTCAAATTCTTTTGTAATTTACTGTTAATTGACAGTCAACCTCTACTTATTCACAATTATAATGTCTAATGTTTCTGAGAAATCTGAGAAAATTTCTCACAAACAAGGAAAATCATAGGGTGTGTGATGAAGTCTGTGGTGCTGTCATGGAATATTTCCAGGTGGTTAACAGGATGTATCGTTGTCTGATTTAAGGCTAACTTGAGTGGCAACACAACACACAAGGGAGAGCAAAAATAAATAAATATTCCCAATGAAGGACTTTAGGGTAAAAAGTGAAAACGTTGTGAAGTTGTACATCTAGGGCATGCTCAGATTTGGAAGGTTCACCTCTAACTGACATTAGAATTGGCTGGTATTCATGTATCCTTCGAGATGGATGAGAATGGCCTACATACTGTAACTCTGGAAACAGAAAGCTGGAAGTAGCCACTAGCAGCTATTTTTGGAAATACCCAGTTTGTTCAGAAGTGGACGATTGTTGGCCAAGTTTCTGTCACAGCAGTGTGGGTTCCCAGCTTGGAGCTGTTTGTTAATTTTAGGCTGGTGGTTTTGGAAAATGGTGTGTGTCCTCCTGTCATATGGCACAAGGATACATCAAATAAAACCAAAGTATGAATTTGACGCATGGCATCAGGGTTATGTTCTCTGTTGGGACTTAGAGACTGCAAAGTTAGTACAGAAAGCTTGCATTTAAAGCAGAGGGAAAGAGAGCTGTAACTAAAGATGCTATAAAGTGGCATCATGGGAATTGTAGGAGGTGCTTGACTGCTTGACCCATATTTGTCACTAAAAGTCTGAATATCGCGGCCTCTGCTGCTTCAGTTTTTACCTTTCTTGTTTAATCTGCCTTTTAATGGAAGTACAGTACTAAGTCACTTGAGTAATCCTTTAACTAAATTTTTCACTCTTGGTTGCTTCCCCAAGTTTGTTGATTTGGACACATTTATTTTTAAGTCCATCAACCTCCATTTATTGTCCCACAGTCTAAAATGACTTGAGAAAAGTAAAAAATGATTTATTTTGTATTATTTTGGTGAAAGCTCTCATTTTTGTCATGTTATTTTTAATGGCATATTGCCATTATTTGACAGTTGACAGTGACAGGAAACATGAGGGAAGAGAGAGGGGAATGACATGGAGCAACAGCTAAGTTGCATATGGTACATGGTGTCTGTTGTAGACCACTGGATCACAAGGATGCCCCAAAGCTCTTTTCTCAATGGATACAACTGAGATACAACCATGTTTTTCAGGATCTCTTTTGATAATTCCCATCTTCACTGAAACTCCATCCCTTAATTGAGTAATTACAAAAATGTCTGGTTTAGCTTGAACTGAAATCGTCATAAGTTTCTACTTGCAAATGTCCTGCTGTCCTTTCTATGATGGCAGTATGAATACTAGAGAAAAGAAATGGATCAGTCTAATTTTTGGTCATCTTCCTTGTGTTGCAGATCTGTCTAAGAACCGTCTGTGTGAGCTACCGGAGGAGCTCTGTCAGTTCATCTCCCTGGAGACGCTGAGCCTTTACCACAATGGGATGCGTTCACTGTCCTCCAGCCTGGGCAACCTCCAGGCCCTCACCTACCTCAACCTCAGGTAACTCAATAACATATTATACTACTATCTGAGCCAGTAACTGTAGCTAGTTCTCATTCTACTGCTGCTAATTTTGTCATATAACCAACCATTTGAGTGTTATTTTAGACATCTAGTTCAAGGCTGCCCATAGTGGGGCTTGTTCTAAACACAAGGCTTTGTAGGCTTGTGGTCCACCATCAAGTTTCAATTTGGCCCTCAAGGGAACAAGTTTTGGCACCCTTGATCTAGAGAAACCAAACTTTCGTGAACTTGTGACTTTCCCCAGCCGTCCGCACCAAATATCAAGCTTCCACGCTGTTGCTTCAACGGATGATCTCGTTTTCATGGAGACACACGTGGTGTGCACGGAGGGGAGGGGCTGTGTGTGTGAGACGCGTGATTGACAGAGCGTTAAAAAAAAAAAAATGTGGCGGTCGGTGTTGATTCTGTGGCGCACCGCCACGAATTAGTCAATGCGTGGGAAACACTGACATTGTTAGATGAAAGTATGGCATGTGGTCCCCCATTACCGGTTGCTCTCTTTTAGGCTTGATCTCTAAATGAACAGTCAGCAACAGCCAGGTGGTTTCCTTCCACAAACTGCATGCGCTGCCAAATGTTGAAAGGTGATGATGGGCTGGTTTTCTCGAATACTGACCCTACAGCACTTCAGTTCAAAATCTGCATGTTGTTCTTGAGAGTGAGACAGGGGGCGTTGAGGAGAATGCAACACAGGTTGCCAAGTTAAGGGTAATTAAGACAAATACTAAGTAAATACTGTTAGAGTAAGAGTTGAACCAAGAAAGTAGAGAGGCAAAGTCCCGCCCCTTCTGGTGGGCCACCGTGGACCTTATTTCAGAAACATTATGCGCAGTAGTGAATGGCGATAGACAAATAATTGTTTTATTCTGTTTGTATTGTTACATGAATTACACATGATGTTTGTCAATTTTAAAAGAAAATGTTTCACCTTGAGAATGTTACAGTTTGTCTGACACACTTGAAGGGCTGGGACTTTGCCTCTCTATGAACTGTAATTGAAAGTTGCATTTTAGCCCGCAGCAGTCATCACTTTGCATCCATTCCACAGTCAGCAGTTTACAGGTGCATGATGCCTTTAAAGCGCAGCTGTTGTTTGAAAACTGCATTTGAACTTCAGTGTTTGTTTATGCTGGAGATGAAGAGAGGCTGTCCAAATCCTGCCCAAACCTTCTTACAACAACAGAAGCACACTGACACCGCTCTCTCCTCCACACTGTAATTTTACTGTTGCTAGGAGACCAGAAAGCCCCTCCAGGTGGCTGCTAATACAGGCAGCAGAAGTGTAGGCTCAGAGCAAATATACTGTACAACAAAAAATAACATTTTTAGACACTAGCTAGTAAGCTACAACATTAAACTGTCTGTTCTAACTGTTATAACATATTTAGGCTTAATACTTCTATTAAGGAGGTTTAAAACTGAAGTTTATCTTTCCAGTTCAAATGGATATGAAATATGTGTGCTTGTCCCCACAGTCGGAATCTTCTGTCCAGTTTACCCCCGTCGGTGTTTCAGCTCCCCCTTCTGAGAGTGCTCATCGTCAGCAACAACAAGCTGTGTTCACTGCCTGCCTCCATATATTCCCTCACACACCTCCGACAGCTGGTAAGATATACACACTTACACCCACACACACATTGCTATATATACTGTATATCTCAGCGACACAATAGAGTTTTAACATTTCTATGGTGAGTGTCAAAAGTGTCAAACTCCACCAGTATCACTTACTACAGATATGTTATGTCCTTGTGGGTCATTTTGAAAAGTCCATGATATCTGTTTTAAAGTCAGTGGTAAAAACAACAGGGTCTCCAGATTATTTTCTGATGCAATAAATTATCAATTGTGTGCACTCGTCTTGGTTCACTGTATTCTTTCTGTGTCTTTCTTTCTCAGGACGTAAGCTGTAATGAGCTTCAGAGTTTGCCACCAGAGCTTGGCCAACTAGAGTGTCTGAGGGACTTAAACCTGAGGCGGAACCAGCTCGCCACTTTGCCTGAAGGTATAGACACACTTGATCTCATCCATTAACCTGAAACCTCATCTAGTTCTCCCTGATCACCTTGACTCATATTGCTCCATCCAGCATTTCTCACTGCTCTTTGATTAACCCAACCAACCCCAGAAACCTCAGGCTGTCTTGATGTGCTTTGGCACAGTGTATCAGTTGTCATCTGTTGCTGTTCAGTGCATCTATAACTGTAGAAGATGATAAAGATATCTTATCCACTAATAATAAGCAGCGTTAAGCCTGCAATTAAACAATTGGTTTTATTGTAGAGTCTCTACAAATTACATGGAGAGATAGATTGCATCATTATTGTGAGCCATTGATCATTTACATGTAGAAGTATTGGAATGACTGCAAGCCTAATGGATCTTACATCATTAGTGCCTCTTTCCTTAACTCATTAGGAGGGATTGTAAATGAATAGATGTTGATGAAGGTTCTCAGTCATCCAGGTCATGGCAATACTAAGTGCTGTATCGTAGGCAAGTTTCCTACAATACAGTTGCCTACGATATAGCACTTAGTGTAAATGAATAGACTTCCTACAAACAAGAGCAATCAAACTACCACTGGGCCTTACTTGTGTACTTGAGCTGGTTGCAGCAGCTTTTTCTAAATTCAAACTACAATGGCCAAGTTATGATCTAATTATTATAAAGTGGTGCTTAGCCATCTTTTAAATCAAACCAGCTTGCTAATATTTGCATTCTTTAAAGTGAAGAGTATAAGAAGTATTGACCTCAGACTTAATTGAAATACTAATGAACTTTTATACCATAAATACAAATAAAGGTGTGGTAAAACCTTAAGGGGGCTGGAAATATCTGTGCTATAACAGCTCAAATAGTAAAGCCGGTATAAAGTACAGTTTTACGGCACTAATTTAATCGATGCACAAATAACAGTCAATCATAATCAACACTCTGCTGCTTTCAAACACTCACTTATTACTTCCAATTGCCTCATCTTTGCTGTTTTGATTGAATAATTCAATGCAGCTGCCAGGAAATGACAGACTTTTAATGTAAACCATTAATGCAAGTATTGCAGAAAATTTGCAGCTTAAGTATTAGAAATTGTTGAAATGCTGATAGTGACAGTTACTGAAAGAAATAGGAAAGTTGATTGTTTCAACAGGTGGAGGTAACGCACAAGAAATAAAAAATGAAAGAAGACTGCAGCTAGTTAATATGGATGTGGCTATGCTGAATTAAAACAAACAAAGAAAAGAAGGAAACAGAAACCTTAAGGATGTACACAATGCATTTTGGTCAAAAACACTGAATGTAAACAGCACTTGTGTTTATTTTCAAGAAAACTCCTGAAAGAGCTGAAAGGAGTTGAAGATTCAGTTAAGGTTAAACACTGAGGGGAGTTTAAAGTGTATGAGATGAACTGAGCAAGTGTCAGTTAAAGTGGAAGTACTTGAATAAATAAATGCCGGTTCAAGTGTATAAAACATGTTAAAGCACTCAAAGCAGCAAGAGTAAATTGAGCCCGATAACAGTAGAAGTTATGGGAGTTAGATGTGATGAGTGTCAACTGTTATTTTAATTAATCAAGTCATCACTGATTTTAACTATTTATTTAGTGAAATACCAATAAAATGAGGCCCAAATGATGCTGTAACTAATATACCCCCCCTTCTTTTGTGTCATTCAGAAATATCTGAGCTCCCCCTTGTCCGGCTTGATGTGTCCTGCAACCGCATTTCCCACGTGCCCTTATGCTACCGCCACCTGCGACATCTTCAGAGCATCACACTGGACAACAACCCGCTGCAAATGCCACCTGCGCAGATCTGCTCCAAGGGCAAATACCACATCTTCAAGTACCTCAACATGGAGGCCTGCAAGAGGAGCCAGGAGGAGCTGGAGAGACACCTGAGGCCCACTGGATTCAACAGCTGGTGAGAAATAACGGGAAAAATAGCTGTCTCGCTTTACTTCGAGCAACGAGCACATTTCTGCTGGTCAAAATTTCTGGAAAAGATATATTTTTTATATTTTAGATACATTACAAATAATGAATACAAGGTAATACATTAGTATTTTGAGGGTCTTTTGGGTGAGCTTTAGAGGTGTTGGTTGGTGTATTTTTGAACTTTTGAACATTTCTAGTCTTTAGGCTTCCTAGGTAATAGGAAAGAGAGTTTCATGGAGGAATATTACATCAGGCCAAGGGTGGGTAGGTTTATAGGGACAGTGGAATCAGAAGGGAATGGATGGTGGAAATTGCCTTCAATGGCCACTTATAACAGGTATTACATTGCTGTGTCTCAGGTTTTACAGTATAGCAGATGATTCTAGAAAAGAATGACCAAATGTTGACAGGAGTTACATGGCTGTCATATTTAAGTGACAGTTGGACATAAGTACTGTTTACTGAAAGCAGCAGCTACTGCAGCTAGTCATCATAGGATAATGGTGTTACGGAAATATGGAAATATTTTTGCTACCACAATATGCACTGACAGACATGCTCTCATGCCAAAATATGAATGATGTGAAAATGAGGAGAGAGAATAAATAAACAGTAGAAGGTACAGTAAATGGTGAAAAAGGGAAATGGCTAATAAATGATGACAGTCAAATGGTATGAGTTGCTAAGAGGAAGCAGGGTTTATCAATTATTTATAAACTTGAATGGACCACTTTTAGCTGCCTAGTGAGCCATTTCCATGATATAGACAGGACCAAGGACAGAGATAAGAGAGAATATTTGGCAGAAGAGTGCTGAGTCTGAGTCACTGCCCTTTAGACTAATGAACCTCTATTTGAGGCTACAAGACTACTGTGTTTTTACTTCAGTGTGTGTTTAACTTATCCTGATGTGTGCTCTACATGTTTCCCTGCAGTCTGTCGGACCAGGAGCTGTTCACAGGTCAGTTCGGAGGCATGGACTCTGGTTTCAACAGTGTGGACAGCGGCAGCAAAAGATGGTCTGGGAATGAGGTACAACTATTGGACACACGCACAAACACACACATACACACACACAGTCTTTATACATCGGCACGTGTCTTTAGTGATTACACTATACATAGTGATTATAACACCATATTAATATATGTCGGATGAAAATAAAAACTCCGATAAGTACAACAATACAAATTCTGCTCAGCTGGTGTTACCAACAGACCACAGATCAATGACTCAATGACTATCTGTCTTTGTGTCCAGTCAGCAGATGACTTCTCAGAGCGTTCCCTTCGCATGGCTGAGGTCAGCAGAGATCAGAGGAACCTGGAGGAGGAGGAGGAGGAGGAGGGATCCCCTCTGGAAGCTAAAAAAGGTGAGGAAGGACACATCTGCTCTCTCTCCCCTGTTTCATGTAAAAAAGAAAACATGGGTGTATTAAGTAGTGTTCAGTAAAAAATATAAGTGTAAATTTCTGAAACAGTAGATTTGGATGCGCATTGTTTTCTTTGCAGTGAATGGGGAAGCTGAGCACGTGGACTTCATCGACAGCAGTGTGACGGAGGAAGAGGAGGAGATCAGGATGGATCCACCCACACCTCCTCTCACAGCTCCACCTCTGGTACCAGTCATTCACTGTCTGATTAGTAATATTGTCAGATCCTGTTGTTGCTCAAAAACTTATCTTGTATGTAATTCAGAACAGGGAAGTTATTGATTGTGTCATTGATTTCCAGGAGCAGCAGGAGAACTCCTCACCACCCCAAACCCAGGACTCAACAGTATGCAGGTATGCCCTTAAAAGATGCTGTCAAAGATACCCTTTTCATGGCACTGCTCGTTTTTAGCTAAATAAACAACACAAAATAGGAAAAGTGGTTCAAAAATACAACACTAATAGTTAAAAACACAACACAATGTTTGATTAAAGCACAACACAGTAGTATTGGTTTAAATGAGAAAACATAGCTGCGCTGCTCTCTTTGGGTTCACTGTATATGTCTGTTGAACCTTTCCCTACACACAACTGGCTGTGGTTTGTTGTAATTTTGACCACACCCAGCTGTGATGTAGCTTTGTTCTAAAACAGTGGTCTCAAACTCAAATTATCTTGGGGCCACTGCTGGTATTGTCATCTCGCAGGAGGGCCACTAGTCCTACAAGAAAGCGCAATATTTCTGAAAATTCCTTACTATTTCCAACATAATACTAACATAACGTATACAATTTTATATTCTTTCTCTGCCCTTAAATGACTAATTGAAACTTTGCACTAAACTAACAAATGAAATATATTTCTACTTTATTCATTGAAACAGAAGTAAACATCTGTATGCACATTAGTGTTTGTTTTTTTTAAAGGTGACATATTATGCTCATTTCTGCTTGTTGACATGGTTCCTTGATGTCTAAATGGAATGATAATAACATGCTTTGGTCGAAAAAACCGAAGGATTGAGCACAGCAGGGTTGTTTACACACCAGTTTCACAGCCCTGTTTTAAGCGGCTGGTTTGAGTGCCTTTCCCTTTTATGCTAATGAGCTACTGCGTGCGCCGCCCACCTCTTCCTGCCGGGCGGAAGACGTGAGGACGGCATTGCGTGACCATGGCAACGAGCTATACACATTTGCGAAGCAACTTTTCTGTGTCCATGCCTGCATATGACTGATAGTAGCACAACAGACATGTAGCAGCCAACCCCTGTCTCCGGCTCCAAAACAAAGTAGTGATTGCTTTACTGCAGGTAACGTGCAGGTCACTGTCCTTTAGCACAACATGCTAATGAATTAACGTAGCTCACCATCCGCGAACAACTGAGACATTTCACCCCGTCTCCTCTGCGTGTTCACGGAGGAACAGTACCTCACCGTCCGCTAACAACCGAGACATTTCACCCCGTCTCCTCTGCTTGTTCACGGAGGAACAGCAGCCCACCGTCCGCTAACAACCGAGACGATTTCATACAATCTCCTCTGCTTGTTTACGGCAGAGCAGTGGTTCACCGGCCGGTTAGAAGCGATAAAATCTCAATATCCTAATTCATTTTCTCAATTCACTGTCATGTTTTAAAAGAGTGCTGATATGACAAATCGTGAATCCTACGGCCAGTAAGCCCAACGTTGATAACTTCACGTTAGCCTCATATTTACATCGACGGTTAGCGTTAGCGTTAGCATTAGCGTTAGCGTTAGCTCATGTGCTAAACGGCCAAAGTAACACAAACTACACTGTTTTTTAAATACTTACAGTTCCATCATTGACAGTGGGTATGGATCCATCTTTTAGGGGACAATCTTGTCGCCAGTCCAGCGTCCAGTCCTGACCCTGGTTGCTGAAGCAGTCCGGCGTGAAGTGACTGGCACAGACGTAACGCTTTGCTCACTGAAGCTGGGACGTTTCCCTGATAAATAAAATGTAGCCACTTCGCTCTGATATCCTCTTTGGTAGGGAGGCCATGTAGCGAAACAGGAGGATCCGTGCATCCGACGACAGAGCAGCAGTGCTCGGCTTTCGGGTTGTACATGGTAGCGGTCAGGCTGTCCCGTACAAGTTAAGCGAGAACGAGAAAAATGGCGGATCCTCGTCCAGGTAGCTGGCCAAGTGTGGGAGGAGATAGCCAGCGCCAGGACTGGAGTATGCAAAAGACCGGATTGTGACGTCACAATCCGGTCGAAATCCAAACGGCTCGTTTAGAGACCCAATCCCTGACTCCAGTAATTTATGAAATATTGACTTAGTTGTCGAAAAATCATGCTTAAGGGGTGGGGAGGCACTCCGGATACGCAAATATACATACTAAAGCAAGGAAAAAGTGAGTTTTGCATAATATGTCCCCTTTAAGTATTGTTTTGGCCTTTTCATTGCTTTATGGACAGGACAGCTTGAGAGATGACAGGAAATGGGATTGGGGGGGATCATCTCTTCAGTTGTTGTCATATGATCCAATAAGCACAAGCCTAATTGATTCAAAGCAAATAGGAAAATTGTGTGTCAGAAAAAACTGGAAGAGGGCACTGGTCTGGGGGTGACTGGAAGAAAAAGGTGATTAAAAAAAAAGCACTGCCAATTTGTAAATCCTCATCAGGGAGGACAGAAGGAAAGCAAAAGGGTTTATTGGAAGTGTCTTTTCTTCCATAGCACCGTTTGTGTCTGAGGCTTGTAATGACCTCAACCAAGGTCTCGTTTGACTACAGTTCTTGTCCCAAGGTATTCCAGTAAATTTGAAAAGTATTAACATATTACCTTTACTTCTACTCTGCCTACTCTTCATCTATACTGAGCAGTGTGTTTGTTCCTCTGGTTGGAAACTCAATCTTTGGTGTACTCAGTCACTCCAAGTGACAAAGACAGACAAGGTCTTTCCACTTTTTCGCTCTCTTTTCCTTCCTTGTTTTACAAGGTCACTTTACAGGGTATTTAAAGAGCTGGGAAAAGTCAATAGACTGCAGTTCCCATTACTTACAGTGTTAGACACTCACTGCCCCTCAAACTGTGCATGCTGAGTGCTTGTGGCTGCTGTTATCTCGAAAAGTTAACAGTCTTGACTGGCTAACTCGCCCAGTCTTTACATTTATTACTCTGTGGCAACAGAACAGCATTTTCAATGTTCATGTATCTGTTGAAAGCAGATGTAAATCCAGGAATGTCAGAGGGCGTCTAAGAACAAAACAAGATACTAGTAGAGTCAAGATATTTCTGTATGTGGTGCTGCTGAGTCTGGTTTGAGGCTCTGATTGTGCTTTCCACTGTCAGTAACTCTAAGTTAACCCTTAAAAATTGGTATTTCTGTATGTGGTGCTGCTGAAACAATGAGTTGTTTACTAGCTTGAAAAGAACATTTATGTCAACATTTTTGAGAATCGATTAATTATTCAAATTAATTATCACATAAAGACATTCTCAGGTTCCTTCTTCTCAAAGTTAAGGGACAGCCACATAGTTTGAGTTCTGTACTGACATTATCACAAATGTTTCCAAAAAATGTTCAAACCAGAGAAATCCGTAAATTTACTCAAGGTAACGGTGTGTTTCATTAGGTCGCCTGTCGCTATAACTTCCAGAAGAGAGTCAGAGAGTGAGGAAGAAGTTGGCAAATTATATTAAACATAACGTGAATAAAACACTCATTTGTGCCTGTGCCACATCCGATATTTCAGCAGTGGTGGTTGTTTAATGGCGTGCTCACCACCAGCGAAGCAAATTTTTGCCTCACATTGTTTGTACGATTTTGACCATTGGGTCGTTTGTTTTTAAACACCCAAAACAGCCAGATTACTGTACATTAGCTGTAAGCTAGCGAGCAGCTGCACACACTGAGGGTCTGTGTGTCAGTGTCCCTATCAGAGCAGTATCCAGTGTGATTCGATGTGATGATTGGTGTTTATTCCTCCCGAAGATTTGGATCTGCACCAGACTCTTTCGTTCAGAGCTAGATGGCTCTAAGCTCTGTATAAATATTTGACACTTTTGCTTGAAAAATGGCGGAAAAGATTAATTGATTGTCAGAATATATTGATTAATTCATATAAATTTTCTTTTGATCGACTAATTGTTTAGTCAACTAATTGTTGATTAGCTCTAACCAACCGCATCATAAACAATACAGACTAATAAGATATCTCACACAGCTTGTTGTAGCTTAATCCCTTATGTAAAATGCACTGTAGTGCCTCTTCCAACATTTACAAGCTGTAGAAAGATTAAATTAAAGTTATAAACAGCTTCTCTGCCACCTGCTGTTGTCTGATTATCAGCTGAGAGAGATCCAGTGTCATACCTGGCTTTCCCACCCATGCTGCTACATAAAAAACAGCACAGCCAAATAGAGTACAGCCGTTGACCAGTGTTCCCCTAGTAGGAAAAACAATTGACCACTCAAAACTTTGTAGGCAGATTAAGAATATGGACATCTCTCTGTGGCACAACAGGACAAAAAACCTACATCCTTGAAGATTTGTGACAGAAATGATGTATGTATAACTGTACAGAATAACTGTTATAATATTGTTATAATTTAAACTGCTCCCAGGAACTGAGTTGCCTGAAAATGTTGGTATGTTAGCAACAGAGTAACCCCACTGCCAAACAGAAACTGGCTGTCATGAGCATGAAGTCAGTCTAAAGGAATGAAGTGGTCTGATTATCAGGCTCAAACACTGTAAGAATTTCTTTGATAAACATCCTGCTACATGTTCTCTGGTTAGCTTTTGACCCCTGTCACGTTGTGGTTTGGGTCACAGGCTCCTAGATTAAAACTTGTTTCTTAATAACCATATTTTCCTTTCCATGCAGTGTTGTCAGCAGCAGCCACATTCACGCCTTGTTTGTGCTGAAGCCCAGCAGGCAGCTTTTATCATGCTGCTCTGTTGTTCTGTAACCACATTGTTAAGATTTAGTGTCCCGCCAGTCCACTGGCTACATATTAATATGCGATGCAGGGCCATTGTTCTCGGCCTCTGGAGCAACGTGCAACATGCTTCATTGTTCTAAATCTTTGAGTTTTATTAACTGTACTCAGGCCAAATTCCTAACATCAATTCAGTGCTCCAACCATCATTAAGCCTCATATACTGTACATGATTAGAATCTGGTCACTGGACTGCCATTTTCCTGACTGAGGGAGATTTACTTGAACTGTTGCGCAATCCTGTTTCTCCTCCACACTTTACAATCATATTGTAGCTTGAACAAACGGATGTTCCACATCTTGGCTTCCAACACTTCCTTTGGGAGTACTAAAAATAGAATACAGAGACTAAAATGGAAACTCAACACAGTCTCTAAACAGCTTTTACATTTAAGTGATAAAACGATTGAATACAACCAGCCTTCAGAATAGAGGCGCAAGTCTGTCAAAGGACTACAAAAGACTTGAGTTCATAGGCTGTCTAAAGCATTAATCTGCTCTCATTTGTATTTGTAAAGCTGCTTGGAACCTGAATCCAGCCTGGGTACAATATTCACCCACTGCAGTACACAGTAGAGTTTAACTGGCCTGCATAAAACTTTAAATGCAAATCAAATGCATTGTTTGATATTTGTTACCACTTACACAATCTGTTTCAAACCAACAGTCATTGCAGCTAGGCTCACAGATAGCACAGTATCTGTTTATTTATGTCAGGCTCACACATCGGATGGACAAAACAATCTGGTTAATAGGGAAAACAAATAATTGGGCTGCTTTAATGATGAGTCTGGTTTGAGGCTCTGATTGTGCTTTCCACTGTCAGTAACTCTAAGTTAACCCTTAAAAATTGGTGTTTTTTTTAACTGGTTGAGTGCAACCAATTCAGAAAGTTTACAACTTCTTATATCACAACTCCTTCCTGGGGCCAAGTGCAGTCGGCAGTACTGGGGACTGCATTGCTTCTTTCCCCCTCCAGCTCCAGTCAGCTGTCAACATTACAGAACATAAACACCCGACAATGGAGGTCACCTCCACTGATCACTGCTGCAGTCAGGGTGTTAAACAGGAGTGGAGATAAATCCACCTTTTAATCCTAAAAGTTAAAAAATAAAATCTCTGAGCTCTCCTCTCGTTGGCAAACCGCTTTGGAACGCGCTATCTTTCAGAGCTGGATAGAGAAACCCAGAGCACCAGAAATTAGATATTATGTGTTTAAGAGATATTCAAATCAAAGTATTCAATTGTAATATGCCTCGTTGGCGTTCTCCTATTCTCCTCTCCAGGTCCAGCCTCCATGTAGAGGTAGGCCCCCCATCATCGACATCCTCCTCTCCCCTGTCCCCCTCGAGCCCCACCATGGAGGAGCGGAGAAGGCCGGGCACCCTGTTCATCTGGCAGGAGAGAGAGCGTCTGCAGCAGCAGCAGAGAGAAAAGGCCAAGTAAGTACTCAATTACATTCTGTATAAAGACATTTTAAAACCAAACTTGTGATGGTTTCAACTGTGCTGATTTGCTCAGAAAAAATGAGTTTACTGCTGGCAGAGGAAGAGGCATTTGATGCCATATTAGAAAAGTGTTGTAGTGTTTGAATGTGACTCTGTGTTGCCTCCTGTCACTGGAGCACTGTGTGAATATAAATGTGTATAGTTTGTATTGTAAGGAGCCACTCTCTGTCAGAGGCTACTCCCTTCAGTCTGTCTCAGATCTAATTATACGCTCTCCATGTCAAAACTCTAATTTTGCAGTTTGCTGAAGTCATCCACCAAAACAGGAAGTCATGTGGCCACTGCACCACAGACAGGAAGTAGCTCTGCGTAAGTAAGGCCTGTTGAACAGATAATACACAGTGGCAGAACAGCAGAGACTCATGACTGAGTGAATCTCCGAGTTATACTCACTTCCATTTATTCTTCAGTTTATGTTGAATTACAAACTGAGTGAAGCTTGAGGGTGTGGAAAGTGTTGGGTTTCTGTAGTGAACAAACTTTGGTGTCTGTCTCCCCCTAGTGGTACATCTCCAGAGAACAGCAACTCCCACTTTGGACTTCGGCAGCGATGTGCAGTGAGTAGTGCTCCTTATTCCTTCAGTGAACAGCTAATAACAGATAATGTGACTCCATTATTGAAAACATGAATTTTGTCCCTTTCTTTATTAGAGTGCTGATCAGATGAGCATAGTGTCTCCTGCATCACATCTACATCGCTCCAGCAGCGGAATAGGTACTGCCTACACACACACACACACACACACACACACACACACACACACACACACACCCACACACACAATGGTTGTGTTTTATAACACACACTCACAATTCACATCAGCAGGGTTCGCCAACAGCATCAGAGCAGCTGTCATTACATGCAGCCCTTACACACTGCTGTGGCTATTTATATCGCCCACACATACCTGTAAACCACCATTGGTGCTTCACAATTCAGGATCAAATTAAAAGATAACTTACAGAGAAGCATGATGTAAATTAAAAGAATTATAGAATTAATCACACATGAATAATTTCAAATTATGTTTATAAATGCACCTCTGAGTGACATGTTCCTGAACGCTGTGTACTGAAACATAATCCCTGAAACCTAAACAATGTTTTACTGTGAGGTTTCATTTCACCCACAGCTACCTCTATAAAAAAATAAATGTGTATGTGTGAGGTACACACATTCTCATTGCACGTTCTTCCTTTATAGATACCAGTATATGTGCTGGGAAAAGTTGTCTGCATGGTTTTTGTGCGTACACATCGTTTATGTATCCAGCCCCAGGTGTTTGTTGCTGTTCCTGACACCTCTACCTGTCTGAACTGTCCATTTTGGACTAACTCTACTCTCATACTTCCAATCAGCTGTTGAGGCAAAATTAAAATGTATGGGTTAAACTGACTGGACACACACTCAAAAGCAGAAAAAAAAAAAAAGATGAAAGGCCTTGGAAACAGCAGCAAAACAGTCTTAGCAGAAAGTCGCAGTAGCTGTCGATCATATCTAGCAGTATATATCCAATAGTAGATGGATTTTGCCCAGAAGTCCTGGAAAAGTTCACATTTTTCAGCATTTTTTCTGAACTTTTGTCAGTGGCCAAAATAATTAATAAAAAAAAAAAATTTAAAATCACTCAGCTCATCTATTCGTAGTCTAAACATTTTTTTTTTCAGGTGCAGCAACAGTCCCTCGCTTTTGTCTGTCACGTCCTCAGACAGTAAACACACACTGTGGTAGTAGCTAGCTAGGTAGTTAATGCAATCCTTTTTATGGTGGGTGACATCCAGTGTTAATATGCCTTGACCTCATCTACTATGAGAATGTGAGAAAGGAAAGGAAAAATGGAAATGACTTAAGAGGTGCTGGATAATTTACCCTGTGTTATCAGATGTTTTTTTATTAATAGGTATGAATATTTTTTTGATTTTAAAAATATTGTGGTTATAGTAGATATCGGTATAACACGACACTCTCAATTTAAACAGAACCTAGTTGTTATTGTGGGACTGAGATGATAAACTTTGGGGTAAAAACACCTTCACTGTCCTGCACCTTGCTGTTTTTGTTGAATGTTAAGGTAAAGTACTGTATAATCTGTATCAGTGTTAAGAGCTAGAAAGTCCATTCTTGACTTTGTAAACAGCAGTTTGAAAACAACCCATCTCTACTCAAGGTCTATGTAGACGTTCATCCCTGAGCTTTCAGTCCCATCTTGTGTCCTCCTAACACCCCACTGCTCTGAGCAAAGCTCATCCGCTGAGGAAGGCTCAAATAAAAACATTAAGTTAAGATTATATTGTCAAATTTCTGTCTGGTCATGCTTATGTATTTCATAAACATATCATAAATATTGAATGGTATAAAGATGTGCTTTGTGAGTGTATCTTTAGTAACTTAATACTTAGTACTTAACATGGATCTAAATGTTTGTGTCAGATGTCCCTTCCTCTCCGAAGACATCCCCTCCACCTGGCCAGGCCCAGAGACCCAACAGCTTCCTGTTTCGCACCTCCTCCCGCAGCAATGTCAAACCAACAGGTACACAACCAACACCACATAACACACACACACCCTTCACACTGTATTTAGTGCTTAGAAATGTTTTAACACTGTTTATTGTCTTTGTGTCAGGGTCAATGTTTACTCTTGGTGAGTCTGGCAGAAGTGAGTCTCGTACGATGCTGCGTTCTCCTAAAGAGGAGAGACCAGACATCACACAACTACGCAAGGTAACCCACAACACACAGACACTTTTAAGTTTTACACATTTTACTGTGTAGGAGCTGTGTTTTTCTTCTCTGCATGCCTTCAAATGCTCCTGAGCTGTACAAAGATCATTTCTCAATCCTTTAAGTCTTTTAATTAAATAACTTCTTGCACACTGTGACAGTATCACACATTTATTCTGTCAGTGTCTTCTCAGTTTGTTGACAATTTAAGATGCTTACAGTGGACATATGCTAAACATCATCATGATAATCTTGGCTTTTAATAGTTGGTGTCCCTTGGCAGTCTAAGAAGCTGTTTAATACGGATAAGAATGAAGATCTGACACATAACACTCTCTCTGTCTCTCTCCTCAGACTCTGGAGTCTCGGCTGAAGATCACTCTACCGGAGGATCTCGGAGAGGCCTTATCCAACGGCACCGTCCTCTGCCAGCTGGTCAATCAGATTCGAGCCCGCTCTGTGTCAATTATCCACATTCCCTCCCCAGCAGTGGTGAGTCTGAACTGCCAAATCCTGTCCTCTCCTCCTGTCACAAACTCGAACTGTAGTACACTGAGGGCATTTCCTGCTACAGCCTTACTTGTTCTCACCAGGAACTAATGTGATCTAACTTTGAATAGATATTACTGTGTTAGCAGTCTCTGGCACAAGGATTTGCTTCAGGTTGAATTTGTGATTCTTCTCCTCTCTTCTGCTACTGTCACGTTACGTTTTGACAGGTCTCTAAAACATCTTTAAAGGTTCATTGTGTAGGAATTAGGAGGCTCTATTGGCAGTAATGGAATATAATATTCATAATTATGTTTTCATTAGTGAATAATCACCTGAAACTAAGATCCATTGTGTTTTCATTGCCTTACAATGAGCCTTTAATATCTACAGAGGGGGCGAATCCTCTTCAGTGTTGCACTGCCATCTACAGGAGCCCAGAAGGGACAAACCAAACACAGTCTCATATACAGAGTGCTTGCATAGTAGTTCCAGGAAAGCACACACAGCATTCAGCCAGTCATCAGAGGGCATTAATATTAATCAATGGTGTTGTGCATTTACAAAACAATCCCTCAGCTCAGCCAGTTATCTTCATGCCAATCTGCATTTCATTCATAGGAGGTTCAGCATTTTCTCCCTCTTTCTTACAAAAAGATGAGTTCTCCCTCCGATATGGTATCTGAACTAAAGTAACAACATCTGTTTTAAGGGTTCACCACAGGAGAAGGTGTGAGGAGGTGTATTCAGTTGGTTGATAGCTACATCCTCACTGCTAGATGCCACTAAATCTTACACACTGGACCTTTAAGTGACTACCTCAGTACGATCTTGAGAAATTCAATGCGCCTTTATCCTGTTGCCATTGTTTAGTAAAATGTGCATAGTCTCTGTTAAATTACATTTTTTATGTAGTGTACATTCTTCAATTAAAGCTAGAATGGAGGGAAAATGGACTAATTTGTGCACACAAACTAATGAGTCATGTGCACAAATGATTCATTTGAGAGGAAACAGTTTTTAAGAGCCTAAGTCTAGAGAACATAACATTGCACTAATCAATACATTGCAAGATGATCATCTCACAATACGTCACAGTGTCCAACAGTAGAATGCAAAATACTGCCTAAAAATTCAGTGCAGGAATTAGGTATTTACTCACTGAATTGTGGTGTCAGTTTGACAGAGTTTGACAGAGTCTGACAGAATTTGACACCAACTGAGATGAAACAATGTCCACAAGAGTCAAGGTGTAGTGCCTCTTTATCTCACGCACTGACTGCAACTTGTTCATGTCCATGTGTGTCATCATTCCAGTGTAACTAAAACAGGAACTAAAACAGTTCTGGAGTTGAAACCTTTAAAGGATGGATACAACTGTGGCTCACAAAATCCTTTTCAGTCTGTGTAAATTACAGAAGTTAACACCACAAGGAGTCATGAAGTTAGTGACAATAAGTCAAACTGACAGGAAAGGGTTAGGGTTGTTTAGAGCGCCGGCATGTTTTAATACAAATGTCGGTATTCGATGTCAGTGTATCAATAATCGTATCACAGCATGAAGTGATACAATATATATTTTCATTTATGCAAATACTGTATTCATTCACTCTTTTATGTCACTGTACTGTTAACTTCAGCATATCTCAAACTTTCTACATACAGTTTGTTTCACATGAAACCAGCAAAATAAAGACAAACGGGTCAGGAAACAGGGAGACCTTTTACCAAAATTATCATCAAATACATTTCTCTCTGCAGTTGAGCCATGTGAGAATTCAAAGCATCCTTATCCCAACTAATGAAAAATGTCTATACACAGCAGTGTTTCACTCCAACATGATGTCACCTAAATGAGGTTGTCTGATATTATTTTCAGCCAAAGCTGAGCTCAGCAAAATGTCGACTCAACGTGGAGAACTTCATCGCTGCATGTCGGAAGCTGGGAGTCCCTGAGGTAAAGCCTGATTATGATTCTTACCGACTTCCTGTCCTTTCAGTACAACTTTGATACACTTGTTACTTAAAAGCCTCCCAACAATGCAATTTTTCTAAAGTAGTTAGTAAAAATAGACTTTTCAGTGTGCTTTAAGCTCAGTTGTGTTGCTACATCGTTCCTGTCAGGGTTGGACTGATGATGGCGTTCGAAGGCCTTTTGTCCTCAATTGACTTACATCTTAAATAAAATATCTGGTCCATACATCAGTCCAACCCTAACTCTGCTGTGTGTAATGCTACACTCTGTTTTGTCCTCTCTTGTCTCCTAGTTTTAACAATGTAACTACTTGTATTTTCCTCCTGTGTGTGTGGGTCCAGATGGATGTGTGTGTGTGCTCTGATGTGCTTCTGTGTAAGCTGCCCGCTGTGCTGCGCTGTGTGACGGCCCTGCTGGCCGTGGAGGTGGGGGAGACGGCAGAGGAGCCGTCCCCCCTCCACTCCTCACCTTCATCGCCATCGTCCTCCTCCTCGCTGCTGTCCACAGACTTCCTGCTCTTCTACTGTGCAGCCATGGCCCTGCTCTACGTCCTCTACTGCTACCTGCTCACCTAGAGGGAGAACACACAGTACCTATATTCACATGACTAACTGAACACACGCACACTCAGTCACAGCTGTAGAGTTTTTAGACCCAGTTTCAGTGTGTATATCCTCCATGGCTGTAGACATAAGTGTGTGTGTTGACTCTCCACAGCTGCACTGGTTGGATGTTAGAGCCATATAGAGCATACAGCCGAGCACCTTTAAGAAAACAAACAGAATACACTACAGCTCTTCATTTAGACACTTAGAACAATAGAAAGCACTACACTGAAGGACAGATACTGTATGAGAGCAGACAAACAGAGAATTGCCTTAGCCTAGTTTAGCCTTCACTCTGTAACGCACAGCATGTTTAACTTGTCAGAGGCAGAGCTGCTCCACACGCACAAACACTCTCATTAATTGAGACATGAATGGGCAGAGCAAAGGTACAACACCCTCAGTTGAGTGCCTGATGGAATACAATACCGTGTGTGTATACCTGTTTTCTACCTGCGTAGACAAACAGCTGTGATGCGAGCTTCATTGTAATTGTGTACACAAAAGATTCACATTGTAGCCACTAGAGAGCAGATCAGGGCCCAAACATTACTGGCTCAGTCCTGAATATCTTCCTTGAGAATGTCTCACTTAGCCTATTGTAAATTGAGCTCAACTGTGAGGTTCTGGAGGTGAAATCCTGCACATATTCAGACTCTAGGATGTTGACCAAAGGCCATAATGTCCTAACCACCCAAGATGGACGACGATGGTGTAATGTCTGTATAAAAGTCAGTATGATATCAACCTTGTATAAAGAGAAAACATTTTTTATTGGTGATGTCGTTGAGAGGTACTACACTACCTACAACTGTAAAGTGTAACAGCGACATCTCCGGTTCGGGGAGCTTGCTGTTACAAAGGAAATGTTTACAGCACCTGCAGAAGTGTTGTTGGTTTTTGAGTTACTGCTACCACGAGCGGGTCGTTTACGTTACATTCACCACAGGGCGACCGTGATTTGTTTTTCTGACGTGCTGCGTTGGTTCTTCTAGAGGACAAGTGTTCAAAAGGGTGAGAATGACTATAAGTCAGACTGTTTACTAATGTTTTACACAGTCTTGTACCTTTGCCCTTTTTTACATTCCTGAAAATTTTGTTTTTTGATTTGAATCAAATATTTTATGGTCAAGTTTCATCTTGTTGTTGGTTGGCTTGGTTCACGGCTAAAAACTCTATAGAAACATCAGTGGAGTAATGAATGGGGAAAATCGCTTCCAGAACCAGAGCCATTCAAAAAGTGGCCGATCACTGTTGAGCTCTGTGTAAGTAAACGTGGTGACACTGTGCTGTTGTTGTAGAGACCACCGAGACTAAACTCTGAACAGACAACATTGGAGAAAAGCTCACAGAGTCTGCTGGTGACCTGACTTACCAACTGGATCCTCCATGTGTAGTTGTTGATGCCTGAGGATGTGCACAGCAGATGCCCTAAATGCAGAATATGCAGGGTAGCCATCATGTGCACTTGAAGGCATAGTTAAACTTAAGGCTGACTTATCTGTCAGGGTTTTTTTTTTTGTTGGAATGACTTTTGGGCCACTGAGAAGGGCAGTACAACAAGCAGTAAACACAGCATTTGGCAGATTCAGTCATCATTCATTTGGACGTGTGTTTGTGTCCACCTGATGATTTGAGTTTGTCCAATGTATCTGGAGGAGAAAAGAAAGTGAACAGCAAAATTATTACTCAGACTCACTTCCCTAACATTAGTGTGAAGTATAAGCTTCTGAGTGTATTTTATGGAACTGGGAAACAGTGATACATGTCAGGTCAGCAGTCAGGTTCAGTAGCTTTTCTAAATGGTGATGTTCCTATTTATTATGAAGCACTGTTGGCTAATTAGATATCGTAGAAACCTTAATCGAGCTGGTTTGGCTTATTTCTCAGCATCACTCAGCCAGAGACACTGTAGTGCTTTAGCTCTGCTCACCGAGTTTTAACTTGAGATTATTTGTGCGTTCAGATCAGCTCAACCTCTGAGCAATATTCAAACTCCAGTCTGTTTGTTTGTTTGTTGAGAGAGAAGCTGTTCAAGTAACCTGAGACTGAACTGTGAATGTGATTTTTAGCCTTGAGACAGATGCAAGTTAGTGAAAGTGGAAGCTGGATGTTATGTGATGTTACGTCTGACGCTACAATGTGACAGTGAGACAAATGATACAGTGCCTCTTACTGATTATTGACTAAGACCAGACCATTTAAGTCTGCTATGTTAACTGTGAGCAGCAGGGGGCGATGTCGCTGCATTAATCCCACTCCAAACTGACGGTACAAACCCCTCCAGGAGGTTGTGTGTGTAAAGTCTTTTCGTCGTTGACACTGGTCCCTTTGACCAGCTGTCTTCATGTTTGTATAAATGTAAACAGGTTATTAAATTATTGCTTTTTTATTTATTTTAAATCTGTTTTGTTTTTTGTTTTATTGTTTTCGAGGTGAGACAGCAGAGGCTTCACCAGTTTAGTTCATCCTGGTATAAAGCTTTGTGAAATCAGCGTGTGTGCTTTAAATCACACACACAGGTAAAATAGATTAAATCAATACTCAATTATTCGCAGTTAAAATAACATTGATTCTTTTAAAAGTTTTCCCTTTCATTGGATTGGTAAATAATTGATTCCCTCAAGGCTACACATTGAACCGAGCATCAGACGGCCTCTGCTGTTTCTACCACACGCTGTGTCTGGCTCATTGCTCATGGAAGGTCAATGTCTGCAACTAAACACAGATTGGAATCCGATTGTAATGCCTTTTTCACTGATGTTGGGTTTCAAAACTAACATCAAGGGGAAGATTTTTGGGATTCTGCTGCTAAAGCCCTTGAAACTCTCTTATCAAGGCCCCTGAATCAACATTTAAATTGTAATGGCACCCGAAAACATTCTTCTGAGACTGTAATTAATGAATTAAAAGCCTCAAGTTAATGTCAGGGGAAACATTAAATGAAGAACATTTTTAGCCTTTTGTTATCCCCCCATGTGATTGTGGTAAGAGAGGAACATCATAATATCAGAGATGAATAGTACTGACACTGTTTGTTGGTCTAACCCTCCTCTAATGTAGTTGAGCAGGACAGATTCTCTTAAAATATGCAGACAAATAGTTCAATATTAAATAAACAACAATGAAAGAAATCGTATGAATACATTGTGTAGGAAATAAATCCATAATTTAATACATTCTTAAAACTATACATTGTTATGAAATGTTACTTTGAATTAATTTTTTGTTATGGAAACTTTTACTTCAAAATTCCATCTTTTTTATTTCATGATATTTATAATGACACTTTTTCCATGTCACAGTTTATCTCCTGATGCTTTTATAATATTAGAACAGGGGTGTTATCTCCAGTTAGCATGTCCAAGGTTGAGCTCAGTGACTGCTCCCAAATTTAGCCAGTTGTTAGCTTGAGCAACAACAATGCTAAAGTATTTCTGAATCAACCATCCAGCTGCTGCAGCAAATAAATGCAGTACATGGACACAGTAACTTACTGCTCCTTTTATTTATACTACACATGCTGCCTATTCAGCAAGCTAACCAGCAGCCTGGCATGGCTGGGTTGTGATCTTGGATCATACATTTTAATTACAACTAGATAATGAACCCAAGATTGATGCCCATTCAGTCCAATGAGAATTGCTAACCTGGGAAATGCACCAAAAAGTTTTCTAGCTTCCTGGTTTACTTCCTGGTTGTGTGGCCTAAAAAATATACACAGTAGAGTTTCTCCCGCTTAGCCCACAGCTAATAAAAGCTAAGGCAGTGACGACACCACTGTCATTAAAGTGACATGAAATAAATAAATAATTGAAATACATTTCTACAATGTAGTAAAAATCAACTCAAGTAAATCTGTTGATATGAAAAGAAGAAATTTAGTTAGAATATTTCATTATTTGTTCAGGTTTATTTTAAACAATGTATTCATGATTATTTCATAACATCTTTTACTATTTATTGAACCATGAGCTCTTTGGGTTCTAAATAAAATCAAGCTGTTCTGTTGGTGTACAACACACTGTTCATCTGCGTCCACCGTCCATTTCATGTCCACGTCTCTGCTGTTGTCTGGAGCTCAGATTGTCCGCTGTACAAACCTCCCCCTCCCACGGCTGATATTTTTTATTAGCCTGCTGTTAAAATGAAATTTATACTGTTTCAATTCAAATGTATATTTTATAAATGAAACTGGATAAGCAACACACAGTAATTGATTCACTGGCTTAGACCAAGCTATATTCTTAAATATGTTAGCGGAACAGAAAAACTGTTGTATTTTATATTTATATGATACCCTTGTATTATTAAGAATCCGTTTTGAGTTTATATAAATCTATATGTAAAGTTCTTTTTCCTCCCGCTGTAAAGAAATTATTAAAAACAAACTTTGACCATGTGCTGTTTGTCTGCTCGCTTGCTGTCGTGCTTTTGCTTCATCAGCCAAGAACTCTGACTGTAATCAGGATATCTGCAGCTGCTGTGGTCTTATTTTGACCAGAAAAAGAAAAAAAAAAAAGAACTCTAGGTTCACTTGCTTGTCTTTTATGGGGATTTTTAACAACATCTCATGGTCTTCGTAGGATGAGGTGTGCTCAGTTGTCAAAATGTGACCTAAGTATGAAAGTACACATTTTTAAACTATTTTCAAATCTTACTGCTTGACCATGTTCAGACAAGTCAGATTTTAATTGGGTTAGTGTGGTGATATTCTATTTTTCTTATTAATAAATCCCATGTGCAGAGCCAAACAACATTGAATGTATCCTATTAAAAAGTGTCGTCCTGCTGCCAGAAATACTCACTTTGATTAATCCACCGCTGAAAATGGTCCCCGGTAATTGCAACTGCTGCAGTGTCCAGCTGTTTTTAGGAAATTAGACCCTTTTTCAAGAAATCAAACGATATTTGTGAGGCGTTTTCAATGATTCATGTCTTTAGGATCCGATGGCTGTTTGGCACTGTCTCAACTCCTTTGTGGAGACCTAACATCCATCTGCCACATCAACAAATCAAACCCTCATCATTGAAACCTTTTCTGCTCTAATGCTGAAAAATATCATTTAATCTCTGATGAATGATGTCACCTAACTGGAGCTTTTTCTCTTCCTCACCTCATTCTGGTGAATTAAGCCACAATTTGCTCATTACTGCCCCCTGTAGACTCCCTTCAAGATTTCTGCTTTGACATTGAGTCATTCCATACCAACTAACCTCGGTCCTCCCAGTTCATGTCGTGGATTTTCTTAAAAATAAAATCAGTTAAAACGTCTTAAGTTCATGGGACCCTGCAAAATCCTCTAGCTGTACTTTTTACGTATGGAGTCATTTTTGGTTAGTTTGGCCCTCAGAGCTAAATTCTATCATATTTTTGATTCTTTGGACGTGAATTCTGAGCCTCAATTTTTCTGGATTGTGTTAAAATTTGTCCTGAACATCCAAGAAACCCTGAGGATACTTATATTACCATATGAATTCATTTAAATAGTTTGTGCAGAATGTTAACATCAAATAATAATAACAATTGATCATTTTATAACTATAGCATTTTGCAGGTTCCCATGAATTTAATTAGTTTTGACATGGAAATTCATGACATGAGCTGCGAAAAGTTCTGAAATCAGGGTGAGTTGGCATTAAATGACCCAAAGGTAAGTTTCAGGCCCCAGTAGATGCATTGTTGGGTACAAAAGTTTAAATGGATCCCACATGGCTGAAAACAAAAAACAAAAATCTCTTTATAAAACTTATCTAGCTTAAATGTGTCTGTTCATCAGGTATACAGGAATCAAAACAGTGTCCTTGGCAGGCAGAAATCTCAGTTATGTTTTGTTTTTTTGACTCTGCACATGGACATGAAATATTGTGGTTTGAAGACTGGAGACTTGTTTTAAAACGTAAAAAAAAAACATCAAATGTCTCCATACAGCTCGTCTGCTTTAATCCAAGTCTCCAGAAGCCCCGAGATCCCAAACTGATTTCAAAAGTCGTTATTTATGCCCTCGACTTGCTTGTGCATCCAATCTTGGGGCTTCTGGGGACTTGGAATTTAATTTTTTTGGGTAAACTTTTCCTTTAAGATAATGGGATTTGTTGACAATAAGAAAAATAACGCTTATAAATCTCAGTAATTCTTTAAAAACTCAACATTTAGCAGTAACTGAGTGCACCTCTGCTGGACTGGGCGATTTTTACCAGCTTGGCTCCATCATGTTTGTTCTGAAATGGGTTTTTTTAAGTGACTTTCACAAAACATTCAAACTGAAGAAATGTGTTAAAGTTGTGAGCAGACGTGCAGATATCCTGATGAGAATCACTCTGCCCTGTGCTTTAACCTCCTCAAAAGCTCCCGTGTGCTCTCCAAACAGCAGGTGTACCGTCATAAATTCCAGCTGGCCCGTGCAGGAGCAGGTGAGTGTGTTGAGCCAAGGTCAGAGAAGAGGCAGGAATCAGCCTGTAGGTTTATTCTGCACCATCCACCAGGAGGAGACTATAAACAGTGCTGTCGCCTTTCTGATTTCCCCTCTCTGCATCACTTCAGTCTGCCTGCTGCTCACACACACCACAGGAGCTGTGAGTGTGGATTGTCTGCATTTCATGTGTATAGACCGACTCTGAGGTTCACCAATGAATCAAGTAATCACTGGAGAGTCAGCAGCACTGATTATGTAGATTAAATCATTTCTCAGACGGACCAGGAAATGTCAGTTTTTGTGGATGAGTGAGTTCCTCTGGTAGTCCTTTGATGGGTCACTGATGAGGGGTCATCCAGGGGCCTCATCTGACTGTGTGAAATGAACACGCTTGATGTGGGGGGCTGCAAATCCATCCAGCGTTTTAAGTCTGAGATTTGATGCAACAACTACCAGGATAGACATTCAAGAACATGCAGTCATAGCTGATCAGGGTAGAGCTACTAATCCTTTTACCCTGGCCCTCCTTATATCTGTGCATTATTGTGGATGTACCTTTTTTGTGTAAGAGCCAAATTCATCTTCCTGGTGTTGCCTTTAAACAATCATCTACAGTACGTACAGTGTGGGGCTTTCAACTGTGTCAGCAGATAATAACCAGTCTATCCAAACCAAGTCAGCCAATCGCTTTGTCGCTCCACCCCTTTGCTCCACACTGAAATATCTCAGCAACTATTGGATGGGTTGTCATAATAATGTTCGGCTTTCAGAAGACGAATTGTAATAAGTGATCAAATCTTGTCTCTAGCGCCATGGTAAGGTTGACCTTTGTGGTTTGGACTGATTTGGTCCACGAAATTTGGCTCAGACATTCATGTTCCCCTCAGGATGAATAGACCAAAATGAACCAGTCTCACCTTAATGCTGAAGTCTCGATATGACCTGCATAAACAAACAAGACCATCAGCGAGAAGACGGGCTGTTTCTGTATAGTTCATATAGCTGTTCATAGTGCCTGTCACTTGATCATAAAATGAATGGATGAACTGAGGAGTAGAAGAAGGAAAAAGCTGCTCTGTAGTCTGGTGTCTACTATTTTTCTTCTTTGTCATCTTTTGTCCACAGGGGCCACCAGAATCAACAAAAATTGAAAGTTCTTTGTAGCAGCTTTAACATGAATGCTCCAGAGCAGGGGGGCCCAAAAGCAAACACTTATTGTGTTCAGATGCAAAATGATACCGTATGGAAGCCCCTGGAGACTTCTGTACTAGTGAGAAGTGAGAAAAAAATTCCAGTGTCCCATTTTCTCAGTCTGATTAAGTAATATGTGAATAATCTTCCAGTTTATTTTTAATTGGCTCTCAGGGCTTCCACAGAGCGAGGATCCTGAGTTGACTGACTTTCTCCCGTCACTGCCTGCTGTGCTTAGTTTAGGGATCACACATGTTTAAAGAGCATTTTCACCTCACAAAAATTAAAAGCAGCATACCAGCCATTCATGTTAAACATTTCTTTTCATTAATTTGTTCTTGTTTTTCACTAAAAACATCTGCCGGCACAAATCAAACCTTATGGTGAGCCAAATTTGGCCCGCAGGCCCCACTTTGGGCAGCCCTGCTCTAGATGACAGGTGATTGGTCAAAACCAATAGTGGAATGTCTGCTGACACCTGAAAAAATAGAATAGACACAGATGTAGCTCTCATCTAAAACCTCTCAACTCCTTTATTTCTATATATCTTCATTAGATGATGTTACTATTGTCCAGATAAAGTTGACCCAATTTCTGATTTCCCCAAGGGAATCACCATTATTCATTACATGTAATCAGAGCCTGCATGTCCTGTTGCCTCCAAGTTTCCATCAAGTAAGGTGCACGTATGGTCCTGGACTCTTTTGATCGCGACACACGTTGTGTCTTGGAGTGTGTGACCAGCTGTCAATGATCAGTCACGTGGTGTGAAAACCACACCAACTGTAAAACTCCTGAAAACAAGACGGAAAGTTGTGAGCCATTAGTGACATCACTGGAGGTATTCAGTGAGGTAACTCCCCAACACCTGTTAACATACTTTAATGTGAAAATTGTTGCAGTGACCCTTTAAAACTGATTTTGACTCAGGGCCACATGATAAGATGACAATGCAGGAACCCCTTTGAAAATCTGACCAAATTCTTTACCAAATATACAAATGATAAAATGACTGAATGAGGGTTTGGGTCCCCTGGGTGTGGTCTCATTCTACAGCCTAGGGTACTTAGACAGTTTTTTAAGAACAGTAGATAAAATATGAATTGTGATGAACACCAATGAAATAACTACTTATGATGTAGCCATCAAAGTGTTTCTGTATGAGCTCACTGCATCTGCTGGAGGAGAGGTGTGTGGCTTTAAAGGAAAGTTTAAGTGATGCGGGCTGACAAGAAGTCGATCAGGCCTCAGAGTAGAAACCAACGGAGTGAAAGCCATACTGATAAATACAAGGGGGCCATGTTGATAACTGATGTCACATTTTTGTCAGTTTACAGGTGCATATTACAAAAATGTGTCCTATTCTGTCCAAAATACTCTCAACATCATTCATTCTATGCTCCTCTCTCTCTCTTCCTAATGAAACACTGCTCTGTTAGACCGGACAGTAATGAGCGAGTTTTACCAGGCCATAAATTCTTTTATCACACAAGAAAACAGCATTTTGTGGAGTCATGTTTGAGTCAGTATTTGATGGATAACTGGAGTTCTGTCTCTAAAGTTCAGTATTATAGACCTCTTAGCCACAGTTCCAGCTGTTAGCTAACAGGTGTGAGATGCTGGGTGTTGTGAAGTGTGCAGAGGAGGGATACATGCAGCAGGGACACTGAGGCTGAGGGTGTGGGATGGTTCAGAGCAGCAGAGACACAGCAGGAGAGCAGCGATGTGTTAAAGCTCTACGCTGACGACGCTTCTCTTTTATCACTTCAGTCCCATGTGCTGCAGTGTGGGAGTGGTTGTGTGTGGTACTAACAGAGTTTAGATGTTACATGTTTGATGCTAGAAACTTGAACATTTTTACATCTGATGTCCACTGGTAGTAAAATGTGTTTTCTTTGGCTTTACTATACTGGAGGCATACAGACGGTGCTTATGTCGATACTGATACTTGACACTTATTTTCATTATTTAGTGGATAGATGAGACATTACAGAGTTACTGTTTGTTCTGTGTCTGGATGGTTTTATGTCCACCAGCATTTGACCAGTGATAGTTCAAACTGAGTATATTTTCTTAAAATATACTCAGTTTACTGAACTTAAGTACAATTTTGAAGTACGTTTGACGACCGGCTTCCAGCACAGAGACCCTGTGGTACATAATATATCAGATACTTTAAGACTTTCACTCAAGTAATATTTTAACACAATATCTTTACTTGTACTCAAGTATGACATCACAACACTGTCTACTGTTAGTTGATCAGGTTTTACTGAAGCCGTTGGTGAATTTCATGAAATGAAAGTCAGATTTAAGTTTGAACATTCAGAGTGACATGAACCTGGGAGCTGCTCCTAAATAACTGTTGGCTTGATTTGACTGTTGATCATTTGAGACAAGACTGGATTTTCCTGTCTCAAAGATGGCTTGAAGTTTATTTCTGCTGTCAGAGCAACGAGCTTGTATGTCCCAAATCTGCAAAAGTGCAGCTTGTTCAGTCAACTGCATCAAGACCTTTCAAAGATTTGAAGAAACACCATTAACAAGCTGTGAGCTCTGTAAACAGGACGGCATGGAGCTAAACCAATAAACTGACCAGGCTGATACATCGCCCAGTTCTGTACGTCAGGATTCTGTCCTGACATACAGAACAAGAAATTACAGTGCAGGCAGCAGACTGGAAGAAATGCCAGTGTAGGTTGGAGGTAATGTGGTGGAGGTTTATTTTTTCTTTCTTTCATCAGCCTTCAATAACTTTAAATCAATAACCACAAACAGACTGGTAGCACTGGGAAAACAATGCCTCATCCTGTTTTGGTTGCGCAAAGGCAGACCTACGTCCTTTATACCGTAATTCAATAATCCAGCCTGGTGGCAGCCTGAACTGCATAGTGAAAGAGAGGTTTATCGGGGAACCAAGCTATACGTGGACGGTGTCATTTCTCTACAGACGTTACACTGTGACATCAGGATTTAAAGTTAAAGCATAGAGTTATTTGACATATAACCAAGCTTAGTTTGAATGAATGAACAGCTCCAGACTCCAGAACACACGAGTCGTGAAATTTTGTTAAGAAGTTTTCATTCAAACATTCAAATATATGAAATGTTGCATTTTTATGTCTTGTATTATACAGATTGTGTTTCACTAAAACTTTACTTACATTTGAGTGAGTGTCATAAATTATGGGTTAATTACATAAGTTAGACTGTTCAACACAGTTCAACCTCACAGCTCTATGTACATGTTGGCGGGTTTATTACACAGTTGACAGTTCTTTGAGGTGGTTACTCAGCCTCAGCTATTCAAATAGTTAACCCACATACGGACCCACAGACTTCATTAATGCCATGGTTTGAATGACAGACAGACTTTATTATGAGTCAGATCAGAGTTCCCTCTTTTCCATTAAACATCCAAACATGTCCAGATACTTTTCTATTTTACAGCAAGTGAGTTTGTGGTTGTTTTCGTTCCGATGCGCCTGGTTTCTTGTTCCAAAAGAAAGTCTGATTTAATAGCTTTTCATTTCAGGTCTGGAGGCAATAAACACTCCAACATTTGACAGGGTGTGTGGATGTTTCTGATATCCACTGTATATGAGATTGAAATGACACGCTCTGCTACAGAATGTCATTGAGTATGTATTATAAATGTGTTAACTCTTTCCCCACCTGGTTGGCCTTTTAGAAGACAAAATCTGTCGCCTTCCACAGACTGTAGCCTGGAGATTAGATCTCCATGAGCAGCAGCCATGTTCCCTGTAACAGTTCAAACCAGGGCCTCCTGTCATTGATGTCCTCACTTGATATCCAGCTAGGATAAGTGAAGGTTAATAATCACAGCAGACTAAAAAAAGACAAACATAATTTATTCAATATATTTTAAAGTCCTGAACAACATTTATGTGATTATAGAACGTGTCAAATCATTCTGACAGCATTTAGTCTGGGGTGAATCTGTGGGCGGCCGCGTGCTCTGCTGTGAGTTATCCTATTGATGCTAATAGTTCTGAAAACGACCACGTGATGGCAAGGAAAGGAATGTTTTGGTCCTGTTGTGTACAAAGTGGTTTTAAATAGACTTGAGGAGACTTCAATATAATCCATCTAGAGCTCTCCTCACCTTCTTTAATACAACACAAACCCTGCTGACATTTACCTGACAACTCAACAACCGATGGCTGAGGTCACCTAAACAGGTCACAGGTAACTGAATGGGATTAAAGGGCTGGTTTCAAATTTGCAAAATTCACTTATTTGTTCTCTTATTAAGAGTTAATCTGTGTTCAGATATACAGTAGGGTTCAAAACTCTGAGACCACCAGCCAAATGCTTCTCTTGTGCATTTGTGTTGAATGTAATAATACTTTTTTCAAGTATCTTCACTTGGGGTCTCAGACTTTTAGTCCCTTCTGTGCACCTACCAGCTAAGGCTCAATTACTGACCGAGCAAAGAAGGCACGTCCCATTTTTTACTTTGGAGTTTGACATTTAATTGATTACAACTTTGTAGGGAACTTTCACCACTAAGGTACAGGCAGGTTGCACATTATTTCTTCTTGAGGGCTCGTCTGTTTTAAAAACAGGCGTTATTTTGGTATAAAAAGTTAAATTACCAAGAAGCACAGAAAACCTGGAGCCAGGTAGAGTCGGTGTCTGCGTCTTTGAAGCTGCCATGTACTGTATGTGCGTTAGTTTTTGTGTAATCCTGCTGACGAAACCAACCAACCAGAAGACACGGGGGGAAACATGACCTCCTTGGTGGAGGCAATAACAACTTGGAAGCAACAGGGTACATACAGACAGTTCACAGACGGCCGGATGTGGATATCAGAGGGATCAACAGAGGCCCAGCTGAAAAAATTCTGTCCATAATCCAGCCATGCTGCCGACACGGCTTCTTAAAGCTCACTAACTAACATATGTACCTTGTTCTGTAGACATATTGGAATGTAGAAACTACAAACTGTCGTTTTTGGGGGAGTCACACACTGGAACAATAATGCTGAATTTGGCTAAAACTCCAGAAAAGATCTGCCCCCCGGAGGTGACACTTAGAGCTTGCTGATTATTATTCAAGCTGCCAGTAACAGACACAATATTCAATGTAGCTATACAAAAGTGTGTCAGAAACATGCGTATGTATGTATAACTCCTTTCTACCTCCCTTCCCAGGATTCATTGTGTTCCCCTCAACTCATCATGGAGGATGAGGGACTGTGTCGACTGGCCCAGACCGTCCAGGTGTTGGTCGGCCTGGCTGATGGCTCCCAGCGGGCCCTGAAACAGGAAATGTTGGGGACCACTGGCTCCACACAATGTTAGCTGCATCCGCAGAGATTTAACAGTATCATACCGAAGAGATCCTTCTCAGGACCACTGTTTGTTTTTAACCTGCTTCATATTTGACCTCCAAACATGGTGACAATAAAAAGACTCATGTAATTGACTTCAGAGCCGTGCTGTGTCTGTTTTTAAGTCTCAAGAAACAGTTCACCAAACACTTACAGAGAGGACTGACATTAATATCATGTTTGTGCGTAAAGCACAACCTGGACCCAGGATGTGGTTAGCCTAGCTTAGCATAAGAACTTGAAGCAGGGGGAAACAGAAATACACCCACAAACACCTCCAGATGTCACTGACTATCATGTATCTAGTCTGTGGGTTGGGAGTGAGTTACAGTGTGTGAGTATCTCTGTCTTAGAGCGTGAGATGGACGGGCAGATTGGTGCTGTGTCAGCAGTACTGCTGGAGTTCTACCAGACTACTGTGGTGATTTACCAGTCGATCTAAGTTCCAGCCCTGACCTATGGGCACCAACTTTGGGTAGTTATTGAAAGAATGAGATCGCCAATACAACCAGTTTCTCCACAGCCTGACATCCAGAGGGAGGTTGGAGTGGAGTCATTGCTCCTTCATGTCCAGATGACATTTACATTTAGGGCATTTAGCAGACGCTTTTGTCCAAAGTGACTTACAATAAGTACATTTGTCACAAGAAAGAAACCACAACATATCACCGTTGATAAAGTAGAAAAGATAAAACAATATTCAAACCCTCTTCCGAGTAAAGTAGCTGCCATTTATCAAGAATACCTTTCATAAGTGCTATGATGTAAGTGCTAAAGGTAGGAACATACAAGTGCATATGATGATGATTTTAAAAAAAAAATTTGGGGGGATGGGGGATGATACAAGCCAGGTTAAAGCAGAGTCAGCGAATTCCGAGTTCGGCCAGAGTGGAGAGGAGGATTTGGTGGTTGACTGTGTCAAACACAGAGGATAAGTCGAGGAGGATGAGGACTGACGGGTGGGACGAGGCTCTGGCGGGCAGGAGCGACTCAGTCACTGTGAGGAGGGCCGTCTCAGTGGAGTGAGCAGTCCTGAAGCCTGACTGATTAGGGTCAAGGAGGTCATTTTGCGAAAGGTAGGAAGACAGTTGGTTGTAGTCAGCACGTTCCAGGGTTTTAGAGAGAAATGAGAGAAGAGATACAGGTCTGTAGTTTCGCCGAGTCAAAGATGAGCCTGATCAGGATGCCTCCTGGACCTGGACCTCCCCTGGAGGTTTTAATGACACCTCTCACCAGTAGAGACCCCAGGGCTGACCTTGAGGATGGATAATAAATGGATGGATGGATAATAAAATAAAGTAGAAACGTCAATGAAAAGTGCAAAAATGTGTGGAGGCTGCTTTTAACAGCATGTAGAATAAGAGCAGTTATCAGCAGCAGCAGCAGACAAAAAGACAGACGAGAGACATGTGACCATGTTGGACATGGTGAGGATTGTGAGATGCTGGTTTATTTTTTGAAAAACCTGTGAACGAGTCAACCTGTGTCTCGCTCAGTGCTGCCAAAAGTGTAGCAAAACGTCTCAATTATACAGGGTGTTGACCCGAACATCCTGCTGCAAAGCACAGGTTCCAGTCACCACTGCAGCAGTGAATGGGTACAGCTGCGTGTGCCCTCTTTGGGCACTTATCACAACACTGACACTGAGGCTTTAATTAACATCGTGGAAATGCTTCAGTTCAAGGTTTTCACCTCTGACTCATTCGTCCAACAGCAGTAAACAGATCTGTTGCGAGCCTGTTGCTAAGTGTTGCACACTGTTAGGAGAGGTTAAACGCACTGCTGAAGCTGATCTTATTTTTTTTCGACACCACGCTGTAAACCAGGAGGCTATCTACTGAGTTTCTTTCCCAATTTGACATTTTCTCAAACACAACCAATCCCATAACCTTCTCTGAAATGACGCATTCACCCTCTCTTACCTCTCGTGGCATCTAGCCATGTGCTTCTGGCTTCAATTGTGCTGGTTTGGAGATACGTGTCTGTCTCTCTGAGACAGCTTTTCTCCCTCGACAGACAAACACTTTGCTATTGGCCTCTCATTCACTCATTCACACACACACACACACACACACACACACACACACACACACACACACACTCACACTGATGGTGATGGAGCTACCACGCTAGGTTCTGGCATGCTCGTCAGGAGCCATTTGGGGTGTCTCGCCCAGTGACAAGGACTGAACCACAGCCACCACTTTAAACACACTGCCAAGGATTTTCCTGTCCAGTGAAAAGCAAAGTGAGGTTTTGGGATCATCAAGAGTTATTTGGCCGACATATACAGTATGTAACCATATAGTAGTGGTCTTAAAAGCTTTGTATAAGCATGTAAAACAAGCCAAGGTCAGCCGAGTGTGAACATTCAGTGCCAACTAAAGTACGTTTGCCTGTGCATTTAATCAGGAAACAACAGGCCACAGAGTGTTATGTGTTCGGGCTGCATCAAATGAATCTCTACAGCTGCAGCACACTTGATTGTGTTCCACAGATTACCTTTGTATGCTTCAATACTGAAGCAGTAAAGTTGAAGGGAATATCAGGTGGAAACTGATAAATGTGTAAATTTTGTTTACATTCACAGGAATTAGTGATAGTGAAGGAACAGTCTACTGGATTTATAAAGCTGATTTATCCTCGATACACATCTGAGACACCACTACCACTGGGGAGAGGGAGTGAAGCTTTAAGTATGTTCAGTATGTTCAGTTAGTTATGATTCTGAGAACAACGGTTGAGACAAAAGACAGAATAAACTGAGACACAGTTTGCATCTTGTGAGAACAATAATGTACTTGTGGTCACATCCCGAGTACTCACACTGAGCACTATTTCAGGGAGAAATGTTGCTGTTGAATCTTTTAAAATGTAACTTGTCAATGCTGTGAGCACCACATATGAACTTTCACTGACCTCCATTGTGTTGGTGAGGAGCAAAAATATCAAAATATGGACGAATAATTCCAATAGAAATGTAAAAATATATGTTGTGTTTCTTTATCACTCTTTTCACTCTATAGGTGACCAGCAGCATCAGTTTGGAAGTCTCAGCATCGGGTCAAGTAATCTTTAATTAGCAACAAACCAATCAAGTGAAGCACATGCCGTAATGATCATTCTGTGCCGTGAGGCAGTTAAAGCCTCCTCCAGTCCACAATGTCTGAGCCTCACTGTGTAGAAGGATGTATGTGCAGAGTTTGACACTAGAAGGATGTTTTCACATTCATCTGCTGAAAATGCACACTTCCTCTGTTTTAGGTGAAAACATTCAAAAAATGGCTTTATAAACAGAATTATCAACAGAGTGAATACCAGCTCTGACATTATGACATCTGTGTATTGTGTTGCATGCTAATCAGCTAGCCCTGGCCCAAAGCTCCTTTGCTAGCAGTGTAAACACCAACACTTCCAGGGTGCTCCAAGCTCATAGTCTGGACTGCTAGCTGCACAGCTAACTGAGCTAACTAGCTAATGGCAGCTACAGTTAGCAGCAGTTATACAAACTGCAACTTTAAGAGGTGGGTGTACGAGCATGATTTGTGACATCACAAATAGTTTGGAAGTGTGATGTGTAAACCTGAAGCCTCCAGCGCACATACACTAAGAATAGACTTTACAGTGAAGTAGGACACAGCTTGAGTCCAGCAGTTAACTTGTGAAATAATAATATTTGTATATTCATATATTCTGAAATTCTTAACGAGGGAGAAGAAAAGGGGTTTTAATGTGATAATACTTTTCTTTTCCTGCAGAAACCATGTCAGACACACAGGAGAATTTTTATGGAGGTCTTAACGGTGCTATTTGTAATCATTCCACTCATTCCCAACCTGTCAAATACCGATGCATTGGGATTGTAGGTCAGGCCGGCCGCCATCCCAAAGCGTCTGTATTTGACAAGTTAGGAACGAGCCTCAAAATTCAACTTTCTTTACAAATAGGACCTTTAATACAGATGTGACATTTAAGATCTTGCTTACATAACCACTGTTGCGAAGACAGGCTGAACGTACAGCTGAAAAAAGGATGAAAATCAAATAAAAGGCATTTCTGCGCTGCTAAGCGCTTGGCTATCCAACATACAGCTTGATGAAAGGGCCCAGCTGTTCCTCTGTTTATATCTCTGCATCAGCTCATACAGGCTCTCTATCACACCTCCTCCGTATCAAGGCCGAGAAGAAGAGAGCTGCCTTCACTTTATTAATCAGCTCTGGCTTTAATCACAAGTCAATTAGCAGCGTGGTCTAATTGACTATCATCTTAATTGCTCTATCATGCTCCGCCTTGGAGGACCGTCTGCTGCCAGCTTATCGTCTCACTTCTTGATAAGACACACACATAATGAAGGCTCACACTTGTGAATGGAAATGGCCTCTGTCCGATTCTTCTCACGTCCGAGCCGACGCCCCCGTGAGGCCTACCACTAGCCGAGGCGGGGACTGAAGAGGCAGCCTGACATTTATGGGATGTAATTGAAGATGGGTATGAACCCCCACGCTCCGACATAGATGGATATCAGCCAGCAGCAGATCTGCTGTCCTGCTTCATCTGCCTGTGAGACGAGGCTGAGAACAGGTGAAGAAGGCGAGTGTTTTATGGGGAAGCTGCTGATAAAACAGCAGCTCATACTTGAGACTGTGAGTCTGTTTTCACACTGTGATACTTGGTCTATGAGTCAGTCTGCTGTGACTCACTGTGGGCAGGACCTCAGGCTCCGGTCACATCTGTGATGTGTGTGCAGCTGGAAGCTGTGATAATCACCTGCTCTACAGCATTAGGAAGTTATCATCAGGAGCTGAAAATCAGCTTGTAGTCATTTGACCACTCATCAGGGTACAGTTGAGTTTAGGTCTGATAGTTGAGGCCTTCAGATCAGTTTAATTGTGGTTTACATTGTGTTTCAAATAGTAATATGTTCAGAAGAAAAATTATTAAAAAGGTATTTTGTCAAAACAATTCCTCAGAATTAAAGCTAGCAAGCACTGATTATTTTACTTTTAAGGTAGTTTTTTACCAACTGGGCCATACTGACAGATTATATTTTAGTTAAAAAAGGCAGAAATGGAACTAAATTTTGAAATAAGGTTTAACCAAATAATTGAGTGTACTTTAAAAATATGTTAAAAATGATAATGAGAACACAGGAAGGGTGTATTTGGAAACTGAAAAATAAAAGCATGCGAGTGTTCAGAGTGGTCATTCGTTTAGAATAAAAAACAACACGAGTATCTAGCAAAAAATAATCTATGAAAATGCTTAGGGTTCGTTTACAGGCTTTCCAATTAGGCAACCAGCAGTACTAATTAGTCCATTAAGCTCTGCTGAAATAGTTCCATTAGACCCATGTACAAAAACCTTTACGCTGTTACGAGACAACACCTGTAATATGTGACAGGGCATCCAGGCTGCTACAAACAGACAGCACCCCCTCACCAGACTTCATGCTTTGATAACCTCTACCTGCACACCTCACATGCACTACCAATACCACCATGTGTCCTGGAAGAGAGTGTTCTTCAGGTGATGCATTCACATGCTCTCAGGTCTCTGCAGCAGATTAACCCTCATAAGGCAGCAGGGCTGGGTGGAGCCCCTAGAGTTCTGGGAGCCTGTGCTACTGAGCTGGATGATGTGTGCACTGACAATCTTAAACGCTTCATTGGCCAAGGTGGTCGTCTCATGCCACTTTAAACACTCAGTTATTGTACCGGTTCTAAAAAAGCCAAACACAACCTGCGTGAACGACTTCATTTCATCAGGTCACTGAAGAGAGCCGGACTGAGTTGTCAGGGTTACAAGGTTTATTGTCATTTTTAAAACACACAGGTTTAAAAAAGAAAACTATGTCCTTTAAGCTACATCGTTTTGTTTTTTTTTAGAAAATTTAGTGTTGAGGAGAGTTGAGGAGTGTCACAGTCTGAGGAGTGAAGCTGCTCTGTAGTCTGGTGGTACAGCAGCAGATACTTCTGTATCTGTTGTCAGATGGCAGCAGGGTGAACAGACTGTGGCTGGGTGGCTGTTGTCAGCCTCTTATGCAGGCCTACAGAGGTCTACTGGAGAGTGTCCTCACCAGAGGTATCACTGTGTGGTATGGAAACACCACTTGTACACTTGTACCTGAGCAAATAATAAAGTCTTGAATCTTGGGGATCACAGTTAGCTAGTAAAAGCTAGCACGTCAAATTACCCAGTGCGGTGGTAAATGAAAGTGTGCATCTTTCTTTAGAATAGCTTTAGAATTAAAAAGTTGTTGTGTTACCGGCAGCAGCGACTCTTAGCTAGCAGCAGCTAGTGTTAGCTAGTCCCTTCACTTTGATGCAAAATAATAATCCAAGCCTACAACCCAGCCTAGCTAGTTAGCATGTGCAGCCTTGTTAAGCTAGGTAAATAAAATGAGATGTTAGCTGCTGTATCTGTGTACTATGTTCATTTACAGCAGCAGCAAGGTGTTTTATTCAGAATTACTCTAACATTGTTGTTGCTCTAGCTAACAGGTGCTAACTGGCTACATTTGGTAGCTGTTGTTGAGCTTCATGTGATTGGCTGAAAGGTGTCAGGGGGTTGACTTTATGATGTCATTATGAAATGTGACATTTTGAATTGATGTTATTGTTTTATTTATATATTTTACATAAATTATTTGTGATTATTTATTTAAATACTTTTAATATTGAAAACTTCAATCCATAATCTAACACTAACTGTACTGTACAACCATTAATGTTTAATCGAGACAAAAACGGACTGAAATATAAAAAAGAGCAGACCGTTGCATGTTGAAATACAGGTTGTAGAGAGCTGAGAGAACTTTTGAACCAGTTCACAATCTCCACATCCATCAAAAAAAATGTCAAATTGCGAACAGGCAAACACAAAGCCTGATTTGACAGGAAAAATCTTCCATCAGGTAAAAAGCACACGGTCCGTATTTCTGGGTCAATTGCTGACTAGCTGAACGGTGTTGCTCGCAGTGTGAACACGGTGTACCTGTCGGCGTCCGACTGCCTGAGGCTACAGATCAAGGCACTGGTTGAGGAGAGCAGTGGATTAGATTTTGTAGACATGACGCCCTCGGAACAGATAATAGGATTCAAAGTTGTGGGGGACGACGTTAATAAGAGAACAGGCTTGGTGTGTGTCTTTCCACTAAGGTAGCACAGACGGAGAGTAGAACATCTTTTTATTATCTCCATTCTTGTGTCAAAAAACATTTACAAATATTCTATCATCGTTAGCCTTAAGGAACATGGAGAAACACTGATCATCAATTCTAATGCACACTCTGTACATGTCACTGTGCTTCTGATCAACCTTAATTTATTATCTCATCAACACACAGAAAGTCTGTGACTTCACTTTCACTTAACCTCCTCTCCCCTTATCTGCTTTATTCCCCAACATGTTTTCTCAACACCGGCAGTGACTCATCATCTGTGAGTCATTTCATTTTGGAAACCACTCAGTTAATGTTGAATCCAGAGCCCCTGCATCTCTTATGGGATGTCTGCGGCTCACCACCATCCATACGCTGGGTGCCTGGGTGCCCCCTCGGGTGGCTGGGGGAGGTACGGGTGAGTCCTGATGTTAGGCCTCCTCCTCCTCTTCATACAGCAATCATGTGCTTGGAAATGAGGACGGAATCTAAAACCTCCACCTAGACAGAAAAGACAAGAAAAGTCAGGCTGTTGGCTTTTTTTCCTCTTGAGTCAGTTGTATTCATATTTTGAGAGAGGGCTGCAATCAAACAATCATATTTTTTTTATTTTAATGGAAGTATCAATAACAGAAATAACCTGTGGGACAGATTTAGGAAGCATCTTGATTGGAACTGAAGACAATTTAAGCGAAGAAGTGTTAAAGCTGCCTTATTGATTTTTCTGCCACAAATCAACAAGCTGTAAACACACCGTCTGACACATTATCACCAGTTAAAGATGTTTTCAGGAGTGAGTTAGCAAAAAGTTGCCTATATACACATCCAGCACATCCAGAAAAACAGCTATTCAAAAACTGGCTCTTCAGCTATTGGACGTTGTAATGCATTCAACCAGCTAGTTGCTTCTTTTTTCACATCCATCATTTGGTACAGTGGGTTTACTAAACTGTTTCACTGGTAAACACGGTTGAGCAGAGCAGAACTTGCAGGCTGGAAAACTAAAACAATGAGTTAAAAGAGGCTGAAAAGTTCAATTTGTCTGAGCAGAAATGCAGAGTTGGTGCTGAATCTCTGTGGTTGACCTTAAAAACAAAACACCGTTCACATTATAAACAATCATTTTTTGATCCATTGTTTCATTGTACTTAAAAAAAAACAGATTATTTTTATCTACTAATGCTGTTCTTAACTAAACGAGTACAGAGAGGTTAGAAAACACATTATAGAGGCTATCCTGCAGGATATGAGTACAGGGAGACAGTTCGCTGATAGTTGAAAAACGCTGCACCACTATATATCATGAACACTAAGTGCATAAGGAGAACCTGCCACTGATAGTCTGAATAACAAATTGCTCTTCTTATCATTATTATGTTTTTACCATTCTCTAATGACCTAGATGGTGTTAAAAGTTGAACTGGTCACAGTGAAGTCTGGTAAACTGGTATCCAACTACAACCACACGATTTATTGAATTTACATGAGGCCTGAGCTGAAAGACAGCATGGCCATGCTCAGCCACAGTAGATCAGAGTCTACTTGGAAATCCGAGAGGAGTCCCTGACTACTTTACTCAATGAGCTCGAAAAAAACGAAAACATACAACATGTGGAGCAGTGAGAGAGCTGATGCAAAGGAAGATGTGTTTCCTGTAAGGCCAGCTAGATAAGGCTCAGGCCAATGTCAGAGTTTGAGGCTCGCACTAAAGCCAAAGAGCTGGAGGACGACCTCGTTATGTGAGAAGGCTCAAGTTCAGAGGCTGCAGGACAAACAGCAAGATCAACAAAGCTCTTCTAAAACAAAAGGAGGATGCTAAGAGGACTGTGGAGAGAACCCAGGCTTCCCATCACACCCAGCTCGAGGACCACAAAGCAGAGACCAGGACGATTTCATCTGCCCTGAAAAAGGCAGAGGATCTGTGGGAGACTGAGCTCCTCCGCTGGCAGCAGGAGAAAACCTCCCTGCTGGAAGAGATGGAGAAATCCAGAGCTCTTCGTGTGGCGCAGCTTGACAAGCGAGAACAGGACACCACCCTCCCTGGCTGCTCTTAAAAACACTGAGAAGCAGGTGGAGAGCCATCGTATTGAATGACAGGAGGACAAGTCATCCCTCCTTCAAGCCACAGAAGGCCTCAAGAAGACCCTCCATGAAATGGAGCAGGAGTGGGAGAAGAGAAACAGCTGCTTGAAGATCTCCAGAGCCAGATCAACAAGAAAAAAAAAAGAAGAAGAAGTGGTGCTGAAAAGTCCTCTAGTGCCCAGATCCAGGCTCAGGACCAGACTTTACTTTTGTAAAACTGAAACAAGTACAAATGCATGGAGACACCCAGCCGCCCAAGGAAAGGGGATCCCTCTTTGAATCGTCTTTCCCGAGGTTTCTCCCCATGTCCCGTCTTGGCTGTTGTCAGGTTCATGGGGAGTTGTTCCTCGTCTTCTTGGAGAGCTTGGGCTGGGTATCTGTTCCTGAACTGGGTCTGCAAGGCCCATTGTAACACCATCAGCCACAGAAATAACCTCAACTTTAAGTCTGGGCATAAAAACATAATAAATAGCATGCAAAGAAATATGCTGTTGGGAATTTAAAGTTTGTTGTAAAGCTTTAACCACACAGAGGCCATTCCACTGCAGAACCTGTGCCTTGAGGTGTCGTGTGCACAACTTTAACTTGTAATTTAGTGCGACATTGTTGTGTTTGCACCTAAATGAAGGCACGTACAGCCGGTAGATCCTTCACATTTTGCTACAGTACATGTTTCTTTTTAATCTTTAACGATATAGCTCTGCATTCAAATGAGCAGGAATAAAATGAGACGAGTCAAGTCATTTCTTAATTGATCAGTGTTATATATTATTTGATTTACGTATTTCATCTCGGGGCACGTCAGCAGTTCTGTCAATCAGCTGTAAATTTACAAAATGCACTACTGTAAGACATGAAGTGATTCTTCTGTCTCCCTGAATTTGTTTTAGGGGAACTACTGCATTCCTTGTTTCAGGCTTAACCTCCAACTGAATCTCACTGCACGTTTCCATTGTATGTTTATTGTCACGGATCGATACAAGTACAAATATAGTATCTTTCAATCGTTTATCAAATACACATCACACAGAAATTCATACAACACAGATTTAATGCATCTGTCTCTTGTACACTGACTCTTGTAATTTAGTATCAAATATCTGTTGTCCTTGAAAAAATTGGCATCTCAAATAGATTTTAAAATGACCACAGTGTGTGTTTGAAGAAGCTCATCCAAGGGCAAGGTGCTCTTAACTGTCTGAATATTAGTGTCGGGCTGCATTCTGATCATTTATATCTACAGTAATGTCATATGTAACAATGGCTTTCCAGTCTCTACTGTGGCTCTCCACTGGTCACAGTTTACTAATTGACTAATTCCTGATCTTTCACAAGTTATATATTATATTATATTATTATATTATAACAGAATTCAATTTAATTAACAGGTTTTATTCATTTAACATAACATAACAGCCCTTGATATTTTGTGCATTCAGTTGATATATTAATATATTATTGCAAGTAATCAGTTTAATGTGTTTGGTGCACTCTGATTACTTATTATTTAGTTGCATTATTACTAATTAATTGTTGAGAACTGAACACAAATAAACAAACAAAACAGTTATTCAAGTGTGCTATTAATAGACTTCTTTTAACTAAAAATAAGAGAGAATGCAGTCAGTGTACATTTTATGTACTTATCAGTGATATACTAGAGATATACTTCAGATAGTATAGTAATATATACACTTCTATAATACAGAAGTTTACTTTGTAAACTAAAAATGGGGCCAATTTAGTACCACTGATGTGGTACACTTCCAAGTATAGTACTAGTACATTGATATTAGTGTTCTTACTACAGAAAGTACATTTGTGAAATGTATTTGCTTACTTGATACAATGAACTTGAAGGATAAGGGAGAGCAACACTGTTGTTCATTTGGAGTCGTCAAATTCAACTTGACTGCAGAACCAAAATATGGAAACGTATCCACTTGTCAAACTTTTCAAATAGCTGAATAAATGTGCAGTCCCTTTTTGCAGATTAGGTTTGCAAATCGTCCATCATTGTTGGTAATATTTAGATGGGTAACTTATGAGTCCATGTGAGCAGAGGAATATGACACAATGAGACCACTTAGCTAATGAACCAAGACAAAATGTGTTGGTGTGGACAAAAAAACATTCAGGCAACAGAGGAGAGGTGTGAGTCATCTGGATGACTAAATTCTCCCCCGTGTTTGCGGTATGGACTGACAGCCCTGATAACTCAGCACAGACTGATCTGCTCTCACCTCCCTTGTGTCTGGCTGTAGATATTTCAAATATCAAATTTGCATGTGACATGACGCCTTCAAGCCTTTCAGCCAATCAAATGCTAGTATAGCCTGCCTGAATTGGTCAGCTTGGAGACATAGAGTACATAGGAATTATATAATATGACTTTATTCCAAAGATAATGCACACAAGTTCAAATACTAGATGGACATGTCCCTACCATCCATATGCAAACCTACTGCATGCCCTTGTTAGCAGAAGCATGCTTTTCTTCAGGGCTGATACCGATTATTAGTAATCCAGGAGATAGACAACAGATAACTGGAACCAACGTACAGCGACAGGAAAATTAAAAATCTTATTCTCAAAATTAAGAATTGCCATTGATGGAATGTTACCAACTACAATTTACTCGAGTACTGTACTTATGTACAATTTTGAGGTAATTTCCATTTTAAATGTTCTGCTGCTTTCACTCCACTTTCTCTAGCTACTAGTTACTTTGCAAATTCAGATTGTATTGTGCAGGGCCTCATTTGTCCTGCTGGAACAGGATCTGGTACCTCCCAGATTGGGACCGGCACCTCCTTTGTCACTATCAAATAAATGTTGTATAATATTTAATGTTATCTATCCTGTCCTTCGTTGATTTCTCACTGAAGTTACTCAAAAATTGCTTGTTTCCCTATTTTGCAGGTATTTTAAATCTGATTTTAAAAAGAGATAGAGCGAGCCATTGTGTCACGCAGTGACGTCTGAAGCTTGATTAAAGTTCTGAGTGTTGTGCATGAAATGTGAACTGAGCTGGCATGTGGTTTATTCTCTTTCATTTCTAAATATTTTGGCATATGGTTACTGTGAACTCCCATTTGTGCTGTGAAATGATGAAACGAGTAGGCCTTTGTTTAATTTCAGATGTGTGTGTAGATGTGAGTGTGCGACACTGTCCACAGTACTCAAATGGATCTGACCAATCAGACGGACAGACAGACAGAACATGTCACTTAGTTTGGATTCTTAGCCAGTTGTTGTTTCGGTCCTCTTCCATTTCGCCCCATTGTAACAGTCCACGAACAGAGAGGAGAGCGTGTGCAAACATTAACTTTAATCTTACTGCGCACCTCCACCTGCTGATTCTGAGTGATGCTCTGATTATGATCTAAATACATAATGTTCAGTTTGAAACGACAGTTTTAGTTTAGTTAACTGCTTGTCCCCAGGCGTTGTCCAATGTGCTCCTGGTACTGCGGATTTTTGATGCGTGTCTGTGTTCTGGGACCTTCTGACTTACAAATCAAAGCACTGGTATTGAGGACACTGAGACCACAGAGTGGTGACCACTAACAGAGAAAAGATGCTGCATCAGAGAACAAGTACTGCATTTTAAATGTTTTTATTTTATCGGCACCAAGATACAAATAAAACAATGATACGGATAATCTGAAAACTGCTGAATATCAGCTCGACTCATCAGTCTACCCCCAACTGTTATTAAAATATGGTTAAACAAAGCCTATCTATATGCATCTGCAACTCCTCAAAGACTTCAACACAGATACAGACAGCTACAGACGTGCACCCAGACAGCGGACATGAATGCACTTTTATACATTCGACATTCAGGATGTCTGCAGACAAGTTTCACACTATAAAACATTATATAATGACCTCACAAAAGCCAGAAGAAAAGCTTCTTTGTTGGTCTTTGTGTGTCTGTTTACTCCCTTAAAGAGCAATGGATCTCCAGTGCTCAGATGTCTTTGACTGTTATGGTCCAAGGTGGACACTGACTTATGCATGGGTAAAGTACATGTCAGCACACGCACGTACCCAAGAAACATCTGTGAATACATTTATAACAGTTATTATTTCACCTGTTCTTGGGTTGTCTTGCAAATACTTTCATAAAGTTTTCAAATGCTTTATCAAGGAAAGTAGGAACTTATAGGAACTTAGTTTGGGATAATGGAGTGAATCTGCCGTGTGAAGACCTCTGTGACAACAAACAATACACAGCCTCTCATCTCGCCATGTTACAACTGACCACAGTAACTTAACTATCACTTATAGCTTACACATTCCTGTGACTGCAGCAGTGTGCTGGTACTCGTCTTACACACAGAGACTCGCTTCCCACAACAAGCTCACTAGACTCCGTCACTTACACATAAGTACACCTTCCTTACAGAGAGGGGGGCAGTGATGTTTTTTGAAAAAACATAGTAACTACAGTATTTTAATTCATATAATTAGGAAGGGTCTGTTTACCTCCCTAGACAGAGTGGCAGAGAGGGCAGTGGTGGAGAAAGTATTACTCAGATCCTTTATGATACTATAAAAATAAGTACAACTTTGTACGTATAATCAGGAAAATCAACTTAAAGCATTAAAAGTAAACATACTCAATGCCAAATAACCTGTTTTCAGTTCGGTTTGTCTGTTTGTCAGCAGGATTACGGAAAAACCACTGGCCTTGGTGGACCAAGAAAAAACCCATTACATGTCGGAGTGGACATTGTGAGATAGTACATTTGGATTTGGCAGAATAAAAACCCTACATCTTGAAATCCAGTAGGTGGAAGTAAAGTTTGATTGTGACAAAACATCGCCAACTGTAGAAATCTGATGACTCCATGTCACATTCACAGGTACCAATGCAGCATGCAGCTGCTCAAACTTCGTTCAGAAAGCAGTTGTTGTGGAGCGCTCAGGCAGTTTCATGGGAGAACTGGGACAACTGTATCATCTCCACAAATGGAGCACATTTTTTTGTCAAACTAAGGTGTGGCTATGGAAACATAAATATACACATATCATGCAACTAACTATTTTAACATAATTCTAAAGTTTTGGACATATGTGACTATAAGACAGTGCACTATTGGACTTGGCAGACGTCTGCACTCTCTGAGTACCCTTCTAGTTACTCATGCATTTATATAAAAAAGGACTTTATTAAGTTGGTTGAGGTGGAGGTCATTTTTTAATTTTAGAACCGTTTCCATTATGGGTTTAATCTGCTGAGGATTTCTCCATGAATCAATTCTCCATCATGAGGAACTTTTTAATGTGTGCCAACAGTTACAGGCGGTTTTTCTTTTTGATCACCATTCTGCAAAGAAAACCAGAACTGGGCTCACTCTCTAGTTCTGCATGTTTAAGGCTACATTCATTTGCATGTCAGGGCCAAACAATCAGTCCTATTAGCTGCCACAGACTACCTTGAGAAAGAAATTAAATAAAAAAAAAATAAAAACATAAACTGTTGGGTGTTGGCACCTCTGGTGCTCACTCTCCAAAAATAATTGATTTGTAGAGTGAACAAAGTCAAAGAAAGCGCCTGTTTGGACAAGTCACATTGAATAATGATGCCTGTTGAGTATGCTGTGGCTTCAGTAATGGATTCTGTCCCTGCTGAGATTACTACTGAGGGTGAGAAACAGGTAGGGCTGAAATATGTGGTTATATTCATTAATTCAGCTTTTTCATGAATTGATTAATCATTCTGTCAATAAAAAAATTGAAAAATAGAGGAAAAAACAATTTCCCAGAGCCCAGGGTGATGCATTCAAATGTCTTGTTTTGTCCCGACCAACAGTTCAAACCCCAAAGATATTCCATTTACAATGAGAGAAAACAGACACATGTAGCAAATCCCCACAACTGAGCAGCTGGAACCATTTAATGCCTTGACCTTTTGTTTAATCAATGACAAACATTTTTTCAATTATCAAAATAGTTTATGGAAGATGGGCAGCCCCGTGGCTTAGGGGTCAAATTGGTACTGCATTTAACATAACGTACGTGCCCGGGGACCAACTCCAGATCTCAGCCTGTGACTTGGTCGAGTACACTGACCGGAGAATCAACCTAATGTACAATGTTTTGGATGGTGGGGGAAACTGGAGAACCGTCCCCGCAGCAGGATGTAAACCCAGGACCTTCCCCAGCAGGATGTAAACCCAGGACCTTCTCGCTGTGAGGCAGCAGTGCTAACCACTGCATCACCATGCCATTGGTTTGAGTCCTGCTGAGGGACATTTTCTGGATCCCTGTCCCTTGTTTCCTGTAAACTCTCTACTGGTGCTGTCTCATAAAGACATACAATGCCCTCAGTTTAAAAGAACAAAATCATTCGTTGATTGAATAGTTGATTCATAAATGAATTGTTTCAGCAGTAGAAGCAGGCACTGAATATCTATGAGAACACTCAGATTATAGCTGCTACCTGCCTGTTTCACTACTGAATGTTCTACATACTGCCACACTGTCCATCTTCAATACTGAAGCCAAAGTGCTGGAAGTCTGTTTGGGCAGATGCATCCATGAGGCGCTAGGCCTATCTCACAAAGGGTTAACCATGGCTTTTCAGTTACACAAAGATAGCTCGAGTTAGGGAGGCTATATTGGATATTTTTATAATAATAATAATAATTTATCATATCACATATACAACCTCGCTTTTATTTGGTTATTGTATTATTTTCATGACTTTTAAATTATTATTATTATGTTCTAGTGCTGTGCTGTGGTTTTGTAGCTTTCACCTGCTGCAATTCATGATTTTCTCAGCACGAATCAATCATTTAAATCACAGTTTGTTACGAGAGATGCTTCTTTCATGTGGTCAGAGTTAAGAGAGCAGCACTGGTAACCAGCTTTGTGAGATCAGTTTTACAGTCAGTGTATCCAGACACCTCCAAGAGAGCTGCGAGCCTCTCATTGTGCCGCTATGACCTGCAAAATGAGGGTCGCACAACTGATTGGGTTGTCCATAACTACAGCTAGCAAGGTCATTTGCTGGCATGTACTCTATTATTAGACTGATAACAACATGCATGCTGTGGGTTTGAGTTGCTATTCAAATGTTTAAAATGTTTAAACATTTCAGTAGGATTCGATTATTGAAACTGACGGTTCTATCTGACATGGTTCTCATGTCTTTGGATCAGCCTCCTCCATCCAATCATATACCGGATGTTACAAACCATTGGGCATACATGTGCAAAAAACAATTTCAAATTGTTTAAAACTTTCTTTTCCATTACAAATAGTTAGTGCACAGCTTTTTCCCAATGAAATAAAATTGATCAGTATTTCTGAAAAGCCAAATATATCCTGAAATTAACAATATATAGGCCGTCTGCTTAAGACGTGTGGTGACTATGTACAGAAAACAAAGCTAAAAGCAACTGGTTCAAACACTGAGTAAGTACACGGAATAATGGTACTCAACCCTTTTGTGCTCACTGATGGATACGCCTGATTTTTTCATTGAGATACATGAATTATTCCCTGACTGAACAAAAATGTGACATGTGAATTGAATGACATTGATCATGCTGCTGGAAAACCTTGGGTCCTCACGGTAACAGCACTGCCCGATGGCGGTGGCCTCCACCAAGCACACTGCAAAAACTGCTCAGGAATGTCCCGTGGAGCGTGACAAAGAGCCCAGGGCGTCGACCTCGACTCCAAATTTCCCAATCTGATCTAGCATCCACGGGACATGCAGGAAGTCTGATCCATGGAGGACCCCACCTCGCAACCCACAGGATTCAGGATCAGCCTCCAACACCCTGGTGCCAGATGCCACAAGACACCTCCAGAGGTCCTGTGTCCTCAACAGGTCAGAGGCAAGTTGATCCAAGTTCGGGGCGTCCATGGATCTGACTTGTTCCGATTCAGGCCAGGGTGATGCCTTAAGGTCTTTGTCACGTTTCTCAGATCATTCTTGTGCAGTTTTTGTGGTGTGCTGGGTGGGGGGCACTGCCATCAGGCAGTGCTGTTACCATGAGGGGGTGTACTTCGTCTGCAACAGTGTTTTGGTCTCAAGCGGCATCCAAATGAATGCCAGGACCCAAGGTTCCCAGCAAAACAATGCACTGTAATGAGATGATCAATGTTATTCACTTCAGCGGTTTCAGTCCTTTCAGTGTTGTGGCTTTTAGGTGTATGTTATCAGATTCCTTGGAGAGGTGATTATTGAGTGGTGGGCTATAGGGAAATGAATTAATTTCCCTTGGGAAGGTTTGTTAGGCAACTTTAGCTGGTGCTTTGATAATATTAGGCCTTTAGAGATGAAAGTTTTTCATCTGACTTTGTTTTACATGTAAATGTGGGAACAAACAAAGTTATTTTTCTCTGGTGGTTAAATATTTTTGATTGCATTTAAGTGACTACTGAAGCCAATACACGGAGGGGAGAAGGTCTCTGTGTTGCAGACCTTTGTTTAAACTACAACTGATTCTACACACAACAGACAAAGAGAAAGAAAGCATCATACCTGCTGCACTCTGACCTCCGACTTGATGATGAACTTGTGGCTCCGGCCACAGGTTTGCAGGGGGAAAAGAGTTATCATCTGTCAGCAAAAGAGGAGAGAAGACAGTCTGAACAAGGCCATACTTCCAAAAACTCTGACTACATGCGGGCAAAGTGTTGCTGGCTCTGTGCTTAGCCTACATCGTCTGTAGAATCTCCAGTCTCCAGCAGGAGGACGAGGATAATGCTGCATTGGAACCCGAGAGTAAAAAGGTCCGACTCCACCAGCAGCTGAACTCTGCTGCCAAAAGGGGGGGAGCTGCAGTGGGTCAGGCATGGGTTGATCTACACCTGAGACATACAGAAACAGAAAAACAAGGTTAGGGTTTGTATTTGTGTTTTTGTCTAGCTTCTTCTCACTGGTGGGCAGCGCTCAATTGTAAAATTTGATGTCTTGTGATTACGTTCAACAATCAAGATTCAGCAGCACTTGAATCTGTCCTGTCTTCTCATTTCTCAGTTTGAGCATCCTCGCCTCCTCTCCTCGAGTCTTATAGCACCTCCCACCTGAGATGTGGGCAGAGGAGGTGACGAATAGACATGAGGAGAGAAGAGTCGAGACAACAGGCATTTAACAAAATGAGGCGTCCGCTCTTCCAAGTCCTATTTTACAGCAACATCAATTGAATATGACATGTAGCACAGCTACATGTCATATTCAAATCAAAACGTGGCATAATGTGATATTGATATATTGAGGTGAAATGTCATTAAGAATGTAACGAGGCGCAACACATGCAGTGAAGGGCAGAAAGTTTGACTGCACATTTGATCATCTTTAATAACTAATACCCCTTATCTATACAAAGGAACACATTTATAGAGCCCTGCTCCCATCATGGTTTGTATTCTCAGGCTGTGTGTCACGCCTCTTTTATGTCACCGTTACCAAAAAACACTTTAGCAAAGGATTCATCTCTGTATCCTTGCTCATAGCTCCAACAACAAGCCTCTTCTCTCCTCAACATGCATTTTAGGAAGAAAAATAGAAGAGAAGAGCCTGGAATGTTGTTGCTGGGGATTTGTTTGTTAAAATTGCCAGCACTGTCAATCAAATCTGATCAAACCATGGCCACAAAGTCCAGATAAAGCAGATTAGCTGAGTTTTTTGAGTTTAATTCTCTTCTCATAAATAATAATAATGCTACTTTAGTTTTGGTTACTTACTTATTTAGTCATGAATATTTTCGTTTTCATTTTCTTGCAACCACAAAAATAGTAATAGGATACAGTCAAGAAAAATAAAATAAAATGTGTTCTGACTGGAAACATCAAAAACTGGCATGGCTCATCGTGGTCCAGGACAGGAAGGCTCTACAGCGGGTAATTAAAACCACCAGAACATCACTGGTACCATCTACAGAGCATCGGTGACATCAGTGAAGTGAGATGTCTGCACAGAGCTCAAAGATACTAAAAGACAACAGCCACCCAGCCACAGTCTGTTCACCCTGCTGCCATCTGACAACAGATACAAAAGTATCTGCTGCTGTACCACCAGACTACAGAGCAGCTTCACTCCTCAGACTGTGACACTCTTGAACTCAGTACTCCAGCAGATTTGGTTATTATTATGATATTATGATATCCTCTGTGAATCTGTTGGTTCTGAAAGTATACTGGTGAGAACCAGTCTCTCAAAGCACTTCAGCAGGATGGGGCTGAGTGCCACAGGATGGTAGTCATTCAGACTAGACAGACTTTTAGGTACAGGGACGATGGTGGCTGTCTTGAAGCAGGTGGCAACATTCTCCCTCCGAGTATAACCGCATAAACAGCAGCTGAGAAACCAGAGCGTGACTTGGTGATTACTCTCTCTGGCTGATTAAAGGTGGGCGAGGGGCTTTTATGACTCTAAAAAAAGGTTCTTTATTAGCCATTTTGAATTGGCCAACAAGTGAAGGCTCTCCTCTGTATGGGGGTTGATTACTGTACTGATGCAATCAATGGACCCTGCCAAGTGGGCAGACATGTCTGATGGCCAAGTACAGCTATGAAACATAAAAAAGGCTTGAGGGAAACAGCAGACACAGGGCTTATGGGATTTTATAGCTAACAATATTGTTCTCTACCAGCGGCGTGTTGATAAAGATGCCTAGTATATCAAAAGTATTGAATTCCTATTCCACAAATGTTTGGAGGTAATGAAGGTGTGTACTCGTATTCAAGCTTCATTGATCAACAATGTAAAATTTCGTGTTGAAAGCCATTAGGGGACATTAGTTATATAAAACAAATCAGCTGTTTTATTGGCATCAGTCTACTACCTCTATGCTGATGGAACGTCGGGGGAAGTTTGGCAGTTCAGCAAACATTTCTGACACTCCACAAGCAAAACTGAGGAGGTTTTTTTTAAAGCACCTCGTCTGAAGTGGGGGCACGAACTTGACCGTGCATCAAGGGTGTAAAGAAGGCTGGATCTGAGGGCTTCCAGAGACTTGGGTTACCCCGGACGAACTGTGTGGAGCCATTTGACATTTTTTGTGGTTGTTTTTTCCATTTTAAAACAAGTCTCCAGCTGCTTCAGTTGTTTAGGAGAATGCTGCAACGCTGTTTTGCTGTGAAGCTCAAGAAATGTTTTGTGGACTATGAAATTTCACCTGATGCTCCATCAGCATGGGGGGAGGAGATAATGACTGGATTGTCATTTTTAAGTGAACTTTTCTTTTAAGACAGAAAAGATGCCTTTTCAGTAGGCCTTACAGAGTAAAACAGGATTTATACAGGTCTGTCAGTGAATCTATCCTCTATCCTAAATGTATACTTGCCAACATTTGGCCTTTTGCTTCTCGGAACAAACATCCCAGACTGCCAGCGGACTCCACAGAGATCACAAAAACTAAAGTAGTAGTATGCAAAGCATGCCTCAACGGAACGGGAAGTTCACAAAAGCAGCCTGCTGACTGTCACGCTCAAACTTGGTGTAATGAGGTGAGACGGTGCTTGTCCACACACTTCACTGGGGTTTATCTGCCTTTTCACACTGCTTCCATTTCATTCTTCCAGCTCTGTTTTGTCCTAGAAGCAGGGTGTGCTTTAAAGCAGTGGTTCTTCATCATTAGATAAAGGATAGCTGTGTAAATCTCTAGGTTCACAAATCTCATTTTGATCAAAATGAGTGCATGGGGCCGACATGTATAGATCACTGGTGGAGACTTTCCTGACACTGAGGTGGGATGAACGAAATAAATCAGTTCAGCCTTTTACTAGGGGTTCCAACATTTACTGATACTGCTGAAGCTATTTAGATCCAAGTCACCTAATCCTTAGGCTGCTAGTAATTAGTTATCCACCGTTTAGTGCGAGTGTCCCTCTGAGGTCTGTATGTAGCTTTGAAAGCTTCTTACCCTCACAATATACAGCACAAATGTCTGCAAGCAGCAGAAGAATGGTCCAAGAACTACAGTAAAATCAGAAGAAATCAGAGCTGAAGGGAATTTGTGGACGCAGCTGAAAAGCACCACAGAATGAGGACTGAGTGAGAAAAGAATGTTTTTTATGTTCTGATGTTATTCAGAGATGTGCTGCAAAGGACACATCTCAGCTTTTCCCCACAGGTTTGTGAATATTCACTGTAGCCTTGCAGTCCCTACTACAGTGAGGAGAGTAAGACTCTGGGTCTGGGGTCCAGACTTGTGTTGATGGTGTTTTCTCGCTGGGATAGGGTGTGAAGGCTGACACAAGTTCACTCCAACAAGAAAGTTACAATGTTGTGTCCACAACAATTAAAGCAAATGTAATCAATCCCCATAAATTCTGCACAGCATTGCTATTTTGTGTTATCACTGCATTTTTTCACAAATTTCACCAATAATTGTAGTCTCCCGCTAGTTTCACCAATCTTTGCAGTCTGCCATGCAAAGCATTAAGCCTTACTTCCTTATTTCTGGTTGCGGAGATGCAGACATGTCTGACATGAATGTCTCTCATTTACCAACAGAACTTACTACTAAGTCTGTGCAAGGCAGTCCCCTGATGTTCTGCGGGAACAGACGATCGGAGCTGCAGCTGATGAACACCCACGACTACTGCAGAGTCATTTGTCACCGGAATGAATGCCGACTGTTCCCATTCACATTAAGGACAAAAGCCAGATGTTAACGAGTGTTACATTTTTTTTCTTGTCCAATGTGAAGAGGGTAATATTCTTTAAATCACATGCAATTAGGTGAACTTAACAGAGGTGGATGCCTACCTAGTTTTGAAGGCGTCTCAAGGATAACTGCCATACACACTCTTGAAGACATTCTTTAGAGTGTCTGATTCAAATAAGCAGGTCTATTTCCTGGACATAATTCATCCACTTAGATTAAAATTAGCTGGAAAGTTTGTATTGACCACCAAATGTCAATATTCACTTTGTCTAATTTCTAGAAAAATGTACACTGCAGGTGTGTCTCTTTATGTAGCAGAAGCATTAAAAAGTTAAAGTGTGACATAAAAGTATGTTCAAACTGCAGATAAAATTTGAGGAGAATAATGAAGAATATGTGTGGCAGTCTTATGTGCCACAGTTAATAATAATAAACAACTTTGTTACTTTTAGGATGCACAATAACACACATTTGAACCCATCAGCTCCTAAAGCTTCTGGGTTTTTCACACTGGAAAGATTGTATGTAGAAGCAGACAGAGTCCACGGTTGAGGAGAGAATAATAAAGAAGAAATGGTGGGTATAGTGTAAGTATTCATCAAGCCCAGTAACTCAGGCAGACAGGTTGGAGCTTTACCTCCATAGTGGTGACCAGCAGTCCACCCAGGTTGATTGGTGAGCTGTGTTGGCGCCAGCAGGGGTCTGATGTTCACTGCTCTGGCTTACACCCACATACAAAACAAAAACAGCACTCTTCAGACAGACATTGCAGCTTTTTTAAAACAACAAATATGTATTATTCATCGCCTTGTGTACACACACAAACAGACAAAAAGTGTGAACAAAAGCGAACATTGAAGCATTTAGAAAAGCACAAATGACAAATCAGTCCTTTCATACATCTGTAATGCCTAATGCAGCGCTTTCTAAATTTAAAATTTAATTATCAAATGGTGTCTCGTTAATTAATGTCACATAATTACCATCTGAAGAGCTCACACAAAATATTATACACAGTTTACAACATTCTTGATTAAGCTCCAACACAACAAAAACAAGAGATGGTTGCCAAACCTCTTTGAATGTTTTTTCTTGCAATATATGAGTATTTTTTTCTAATGAAAAGCATCTGAAGCATCTGGCTTGTTCTATCAGTCTTTTGACATGCAGAAAGTCAAACCTCTATCATTCTCCTTTCCACTTAAAAAAACTGCTTTTTTTGATGCAACTATAATTTTAAAAAATCTCTTTTTTTATCTCTTCCCAAGAGCTCTGAGTTTCAGAGTCGTTAGGGCCGCTTGTGGGTCGTTGACCCAACCGGCCTTCATGTGGGTTGCTTGGGCTAGGTGAGCCCAGGTGTGAATGTTGTTAAGCTGTCTGGGGAAGGAACTCAGACCTGCATTGTAGGTGGGTGATAAGTAATGTCTTAAGCCTCCTCTGTTCACAGATGGTCATTCCAGTATCTCATGTATCTATGGACCAAGATACACAAGGAAGGAGAAAGAGAAGAAACCGCTGTTTGTGGCTTCCGTGTGGTCTGAGCCTGTCAGCTGCCTGATCTGTCCTGCACATGTTCAACTCTGAGATCAAAAAGAGGCAAGATGTTTCACTCCTCAGCAACTTCAGTTATCAGCTCTGGAAAAAAACTATGTGTCTTATACAGAATATTATTGATAAAGACTTTTTAAAGGGTATGGGTACTCCTCAGACTGTGAGACTGTATGACGCCACAAGCTTTGCACACCTGAATTTGGGGATTTTCTGCCATTTATCTTTGCAGGTCCTCTCAAGCTCTGTCAGGTTGGATGGGGATCGTCGGTGGACAGCCATTTTCAGGTCTCTCTAGAGATGTCCGATTGGGTTCAAGTCAGGGCTCTGGCTCGGCCACTCAAGGACATTCACAGAGTGGCAGAGCCACTCCTGCGCTGTCTTGGCTGTGTGCTGACGGTCATTGTCCTGTTTGAAGTTCCAAGTCTGATGTCCTGAGCGCTCTGGACCAGGTTTTCTTTAAGGATATCTCTGTACTTTGCTCCATTCAGCTTTCCCTCAACCCTGACCAGTCGCCCAATCCCTGCAGAAAAACACCCCCAAAGCATGCTGCTGCCACCACCATGCTTCACCTTTGGGATGGTACTGGGCAGGTGATGAGCGGTGCCTGGTTTCCTCCTGACATGACGCTTAGAATTGAGGCCAAACAGTTCAATCTTGGTTTCATCAGACCAGAGAATCTTGTTTCTCAGTCTGAGGGCAACTGGATATGCAGTGCAATTCATGTTTTGCATTTGGTGTGTCTTGTGTGTATTTGCAGTTCATTTTGTAAATGCTGCTCATGTGTTGTCAAATTGATGAGGATGCTTTCTTAATTTGCTTGTGTTTTATCTATTTCCACGTGTTTCTTTGTCAGCCGCTGTATTTTTAGATTTCTGTTGTTTCTTTTTGTGTGGGTTGCTTTTCAGAAATACAGGACATTCTTATCTTCTTAAGAACCAATTTTGTCAGTCAAGCAAAACTGGCTTTTGGTTTTTGAAGAATGAAAACAATTCTGGCCCTCAGGCTGTAAATACATTAGTTATTAACTTCATCTAAGTCACTCAAACAGTGTCGAGGTCAAGAGACATAAAAACCTTCCTCCCATCCAGAGTGGTAATATTAATATTTATCCATGGTGTCATAGGGACAGGGGTGGGGTGCTTAAGGTGCTGCAACCCCCCTGTTGACAAGTAGTGGAACACACAGTGTGTAAATAGTGTAAATACTCTACCATAAATAATGGGCCTTCTTAACATTTGTTTTCAATTTGGAACAGCACATGATAAAGTGCCGGTCAGAAAAGATACAAATGTTATTCATTCTGATGTGACATTATCATTACATCAGGTCGGTGTATAAAGGTTCGGGTCAGCTAAACATGGAGAGAGATTTGGTGGTAGTGGGAACTAATCAATGCTGAAGAAAAAACATTGGATTTTTTCACTTCTAAAAGCCCAAAAGCAACTAAAATAGCAACAGATTACAGTATAATCTGGCATCTGCTCATCTTCCCCCACCATACAAAGCTCTTTTGCTGCTTGGGCAGTTAAAGAGCCGGAGCTTCAGCCTTCGCAAGCACAAGAGATATCAACTCAGGCCACATCTGTATCAGCCCCTGCTGGATTTGAGGAAGCCATGCCAACCAAACTCAAGCTTTCCAGGAAGGAGATTTGGGACGGAAACATTCCAACAATCATTTCATCCAGGCCGTTTCAAAATGAGAGTGGCTGCACTATGTGACAGATAAAAACTGTGTTTCTTCCTAGTTTGCAGGAGGCAGGAAAGAAGGGTTTCCACCACACTGAAGGACAGATCAGTCTCTGTGAGAAAGTAAGTAACAGTAAGTCCAGTTTCCTCGCTGAAGGAAAGCGTGCGAGCACGTGCACACACACAGTCATGTGCGCACATTTATACTGTGCAGCACGATGCATGATGCATCATTAAAGCATTCAGTATGTTGTGTGTCAGGCATCCTTTTTATATGCAGAATCAATCAGTTCAGGAAAAGGTCTTCCTATAGACGACCCCTGCAGTATTGATCAGTTGAACACACAGTAAATATGGAGTCAGTAAACCATGTCACAACAGAAGTGAAGCAGTCACTGGACTGAGCCATGTTCCATTTGGAATCAAAGGCCAATAACAGCTCAGCAGTCAGTATATCAGGTTAACAGCTGTGTGTACACTGACCTTGTCCTGGAGGGAGTGGGGGGGCATACAGGTCTACTCCCCAAGCAGCAGCGGCATGCCGCAGCAGCAGGCTGCTGATGTGTCGATGGGCCAGTGCGTCCCAGTGGACGTCGTCTGGCATACGGTGCTGCAGGTTGAGGCGGAAGTGGAAGTGCAGGTCCATGACATCCAATCCGTAGGCCTCCGCCAGCCGACTGCTGTAGAAGTTGGCCTCTATGATGTCATAACACAGTGTGGGGCGCAGGTGGCTCACCTGTTGTGATTCAGTCATGATAACATGTGATATAGCCACTTCATGAACAACTTTACATTTGCTGCTCATTTTGCACAAACCTGAGTGGTAATTTGCAATAATAGAATGCGACCACATATGTACATGGATCCATGTGTGTAAGTATTCACATGCAACCTCACAGTCGCTTGACCTCCACAGGGCTGGGTGAAATGGCCAAAACTGTTATCATGTTTAAAATTTGTCATATCACCCGCTATTAAAAATGATCACGATAAATGTCAAATTACAGTTAAGTCTACAAATGGTAGAACAAATAGGAGAATATTCAAATCAATCAATATAATTATAAAATCTTTTTCAACATCAAAATACGCATTAAAATCTGTTTTCAATCCTTGTTTTCCTCAAATGTGTATGTGTATAGCACACATGTAACTTAAAATGGCTTCCACTGCAAAAACGTCCATCATATTGGACTCCAAGCAAGGTGTAGAAACATCTTGAAGATGATCAAGAGAAATAGGAGGCACCTGAGCTCAATATCAAGTGTCATAGCAATGGTTATGAACGCTAGTGTCATTGTGATACTTCAGTTTTTTTCTTCGAGAAAATCTAACATCCTGTTTTTACCTTGACACTATGGGGTACTGAGTGTAGATTGTGTTGAACTTCTGGATGCACTATGGATTCATATGGACAAATGATAAGCACTGACAGTAAAGCTGAAAGTATTTTAACTGAGACTAAGCTTGGCATTCAGGGCTCGAAATTAGCTTTTTTCCTCAGTGTCCCACAATTGTCCCGAATTCCACAATGTTAAAGCCTCTTACTGAATCACTGAAACCACAACATCTATTTATGAAGTACTGCAGTATTGACTTCCATCACCTTTCCTTTGGTTTTCTGAGAAGATGTGCACAGTTTGTAATTTTCATTCTGTAGTTTATAGTCAGCATACAAAATAATGAAGTTGACAGAAAGGTTACCGTCTCACATTCAGCAGCTGAAAACTCATTAATTCTGTCATGGCCAGTGTTCAGTGTTATCATAACAGATAAGAAACTCTACACCTACACAGTTCTGAGGACATTGCTATGGTCTTTCACATAAAGATTAAAGGTCCAACACAATGTTACCATGTGACAGAACGGCGTGATTTTTTTGAGGAGCCAGTCTCTTTATAAGCTCTTCTACTTCCACCATGCCAATATTCAGCTGCTCATTATCTGTTCTCTGGATGAAATCAGCTGGTGTAGTGTTCGGGTGAAATGAAAATCTGTATAGCAGAGAGATACTCACTTCAGGCACCAGGAATCCACCCTTGATCTTCTTGCCAAGAGGCATAGTCAGATTCCACAGGATAAGACAGTCATGGCAAACAATGGTTTTAATCTGGCCAAAGAACTTGTGGAGGTTCTGTTTGTACTGTTCAAGACTCCCCCGGCCGTACCTGACAAAAAACAGTTAACAGAAAAATTAATGAAAATTAAGTTGTCCAGTGCTGTGCATTTCTTATCACTGCTAACTAACAGTGGACTTGTTAAGGAAGTATACAGCCACGTTTTAGTGACACATGGTGTTCTTTGCATTTAGCTGACTTACAGCCACTAAATTGTCTTGTGGTGGATTGCTGTGTTCTGTAGTTAGAACTGGACTCATTTTTAATTATTGTCCTCCCACAACTAATGACAGTCAAAAGGTTTTGTTAAATATTATTCATATAAATGAAATTACCTTAAGACCAATGGTGTGCAGTGTGCCAAAGATCCACATATTCACAATACACTGCTGAAAGACACCAGATCAACATTGATATTCTAAAAGAAATGTTTCTATCATCCATCAGTACATTTATCAAGCAGGATAAATTATTGTGCATGCAAAATGCCTGTTATCCACATAGAACAGGCACGTTACTTAAATAATTATTAACCATTAACAGACCAAACCTGTTAAAGTTAACACCCACCCAGCCACAGTCTGTTCACCCTGCTGCCTTCTGACAAAAGATACAGAAGTGCAGCATTATTCCTAAGGCTGTGAGACTCCTCAATTCCATCCTCACTTTTCTAAAATAGATGTAGCACAAAGGACTCAAATATAGTTTTGATTTTTAAAGTCTTGTGTTTTAAAAAATGACAATAAATTTACCTTGTAACCTTGTAACTGCAGCTCAACCAGCTGCACCAGCATTGGTGGCAGCAGGTTGGGAGTGAGGGGTAGGGTTTGGGGTTTGGGCAACACGCAACTGCAACTCATGACTGTGGACATTTGTGTCCCAGTTTTGGTTTCAGAGCCATTACATTCCTTCCTAAAGACAACACACACAGACGCAGCCTGTCCATTGTACATTACAAAAGTGTCTGCCAACACACCAGCAGACTTCTCATAAACCTCAGCTCTATACGTTATACATATACGTTCTAGGTTGCACATGTTTCCATACAGTGAACAGTATGTGTGCAGTTTACACTGAACAATTATTTTCTTTATGTTGGTCTTTTTTGCACATTACTCTATGACCAGAACTGCATGTTTCTGTGAACAACATTAAAACCACTGACAGGTGATTCAAATAACATTGATCATCTTGTCACAATGCAACGTCCAGCTGGGAAACTTTGGGTCCTGGTATCCATGTGGACGCCATTTGACACAACCAACTACACCCCCTCGTTGCAAGAGCACTCCCTGATGGTAGTAGCACCCCAGCAGGGCAGCAGTTTCTATGCAACATTACAAGAACTGCTCAGGAATGGCCAGAGAAACAAAGAGCTCAAGGCTTTGACCTGGTCTCCAAATTCCCCAGATCCCAAACCAATTGGACACGAGGAACAAGATTGATCCATTGAGGCCCGACCTCGCAGCCCACAGGACTTGGTGGATCCACCGCCAATGCCCTGGTACCAGACTCCAGAGGACACTCCTAGAGGTCCTGTTTCCATACCTTGATGGGTCAGAGCCAAGTCTGATCTTTACTGTTCCAGCACATCCCACGGATGCTCGATTGGATTGGGATCTGAGAAACTTGGAGGCTAGGTCGATCCCTCGAGTTCTTTGTCACATTCTTCAGACCATTCCTGGGCAGGTTTTTCAGTGTGTCAAGGAACATTTGTCCTGTTTGGGGGGCCGCTGCCATCAGGGAGTGCTGTTGCCATGGGGGGGCGTACTTGGTCTGCAACAGAGTTTGGGTTGGTGGTACATGTCAAGTGGAATCCACATGAATGCCAGGACCCAAAATTTCTCAGCAGAACATTGCATTGTAAAAGGATGATTGATTGTTCACTTCACCTGTCAGTTGTTTTAATGTTGTGGCGGATCACTGTAAATAATGAGAACAATAAAGCTGAACCTTGATCCTATGAAAAATAATTTGACTCATTGGCTTTCCCTAAAGGAGCCAAGATGCAAATGGAGAATAAAATCAGAGAAGAAAAGGAAAGGGAGCTGGCTTTTAGTCGATAAGAGTAAGGGCCCTCATGATTCATCCATCATCCAGATTATATGCATATCCAATAATTATTACCATATGTAAAGACATGAATAATGTTACACTTATGAATGGTGCTGCTATTCCTGCCCCCCAGGTCTTTTATACTGCATCTAATAATACTCATCTGTGCAGTAAAAGCCATTTCCACAGCAGTCTGCCTCTTATGCAGTCCCACCAGATTAGCTGCAGTGACCAATCAATAAACAATCAATCAAAACCCATTGATGGGGTGTAACCGTCCAGTAAAACACTTCCTCATAGGAAACACCTTCAATATGGTGGACGCCGAGTTGTTTCTGGGTCACAGGAAAGAGATTGGATGAATGAAAATTGCTAGGAAGGATAATTAGTGAAATCAAAAGTACCCACTGTGTGACCAGCCAATTCTTTTCAATGGCCAGTGACAAGCAGAGACATCATACCATAACACCCATCGCAGTAGTCTGACGCGTTGTGATAACTACTGTTTTCTGTCACTGAATTCCTTCAGTCCAATCAATCTGTTGTCATACTGTAGTGGTATTTAAAGGGGAACTGATTTTACGCATTTAAGTGTTTTTGATCATTTTTTCTTTAAAACAATTGTCAGTCCAACAATGGTATACAATAGGAGCGCATTGCTTTAGTGTTGGAGTACGAAAACTTTCATTGAAAGGAAGAAAGTACAAGGCTGACTCACCTGTTATACATTTCAAATGTCAAATTTGCCAGTTAATTTTTTTGTCAATCAACTAATCATCCAATCGTTTCAACTCTAAAACTGACTAAAATGAAAAAGTACAAAGTTGATGTCAGGACTAAAACCTGAAGACAAAATCTGTACAGAACAGTACAGAATTACACCAATTACACCAACTACACCAGAGATCTCTCTATTTGACAAGCTCCGGTAGTTCACACTCTGGGATAACGCTCAACAGTGTGAGCTGATGTGAGGCATACTGTTTCTTTCATATTATTATTATTTCTGTGTTGTTTGCTTTATTGTTGTTGTTTTTTTAACCATCAAGTCGGATACGTTAGATCTTTCACAAAAATCGGATGATGCGTTACAAATTGGATGCTGACGAGAACTCCAAAAGACTCCCACGTAAAATGAATGAGGCAATAACAAGTGGAGGAGCTTTAGTCCAATATCTCCTTCTCATAGGCAGAAGAGGGAAGTTTTTGAGGGTAAATGTATATTAGGACAGGGAAACAGGATAGAGCTACTTCATTTTTCTCCGGTGGCAGCTTTTTGAGAGTTTCCATTCAGTGTACATGTACTTCGTACATAATCAATCACACACTCATCTCCCTCTTACCCCGACTGAGCCTGAACAAGGCTCAACTTTAATGAAATTCATACCAAAAAAATGATTGGACGACCACAATGTGCAGTGGCAGACAGGCAAAAATGTAGTTTCATCCCGATAACTTACAAAACATACCTCTCGAGACATCAGTCTCATTGTCAATGCAGACACTGAACAGGAGATCATTTTTAATCTGCAGAGTGGAGTTTGTGTGGAGGCTGAAGCAGTCAGTGACAGCTCATGGTCTTTCAAGAGCTTGTCAGGAGCTATAAAGGACGGGGAATGAATAGTCTATTGGTAGAGCCTTGTACAGCACATGGTGTGACACAAACTCCATTAAAGTATTCTGCAATTTAAAACTGCTTTGCAAATTGGTGATGTATACCTGGAAGCACATAACAGCATTTTCAGAATCATTTTACAAAAATGACATGAGTTAAACTTTATTTTTCTAGTTTACAGCTTGTAATGATGAAAAGGCAGCAAAACATCCTTTTATTTTTTGGAACTGCTAAAAAGTCATTCCAAACAGATGTTTTGGCTGATTGCTGCTTTATATTATCAATATGATGAAGTCAGTGTAACATTTAATCATGTGGTCAGTTATAACTGACTTAGCCCGCCACTGCAGGTACAGTGGTTACTTGACCTTCGAAACGAGCCAAAATGTAACCATGCACATGTACACACATATGTGCCCACGTCCTAGGTGCACGCCAGTACTTGAACAAACACCACTACACCACCACTACAACCAGTCAAAAATATTCTCAGGTTTTGTTAACAGTTGACATCCCTAGTCCACTAATTGGAGCCACTGAACATCTCAGGATCTCTGCTGGTTCACCCTAAAGACAAGTGTATGACTTCCAGCTTTTGGATTTCATGTTGTATTTACAAGGCACATGTGACATCTGTGGGCAGACTACATCAGTGAAACGGCAAGGACCTGAACTAGAGACTGAATGAACAGCTGATCAGCTGTCTGCACACCAGACCGAAACACATGCCCAGCATGCATTGGGAAGGGGTCAAAAGGTCATCCAGCAGGAGTCTGTGGGCATCCAGAAAAAAATCAGAGGACATTCATACCAGCCGCCAGAGTCCATCTTTGAACAGACTACCTCACTCCACATACAACCACCTGTTATCACCTGACTGACGATCCATACTTATTGACCCACGTGTTTAGAATACAAAGTAAATTAAACTACGTTACCTGGTGATGTCCCAGGCACAGGAACTGATGATAATGAAATCAGGTTTAAGTCCTTGGCTAAAGTCCTCCAGGATGCTCTCCATGTACGGAGAGTAGATCTGTGTCAGGAAGTAGAAACGCAGCAGATGGTGGTCGGAGCGGTACTGTCGGACCTCTCTGTACTCTGTGCCGTTAGTCATGGGACCTAATCGACCTCCTTCCACCAGGTTGTCACACTCAAAGGAAAACTCCCCCTGGACCACAGACAGGGAGACATTCATTTTCCAGACACAGGAAACAACACTGTTTCCTTTCCATAACACAGGCACATTTCATAGTTGATGTTACATAGTGATGTGATGATGTGTGTGAGGTCAGTGGTTCCTAATCGCAACCTTCTGTTGCAATTGAATGATTTTTAGAGGCCTGTGGCTATACTGATAAAAGATCTTATCTCAGGACCAGAAAAGCATTGTTGGTTCCTCTTCAGCAAAATGCACAAAGTTGCTGAGAGCGACTTGTACTGACAAATGGAGAGAATTCCTGAGCTAAAAGAAGGGCCGGAGCTAAACTGTAATGTTTAGGATTGCATCATATTTCATGATTGAACTTACTTTGCCGCGCGTGATTAGTTAACAGGTGACTGGTCTGTGTCAGTCAATGTGAAGAAATATTCGATTCAATCTAGGATAAATTTCATTACAGATACTTTTCATGCCGTTTTTCACAGATTTTCTACATAAAACAGTTTAATATTGATGACACAAAACAGAAAAAGATTCCCTTGAAGGGTAAAAATATGTCAAGTGAATGTAAGTCGTTATGCAGCCTGTGTCGACAGTTGGATTGATTAAAACAGATTTAAATTATATATCCTGTGCCTTTAGTGACTTAGCAATACCTGTGGACGACCTCTAAATTCTGACAGATGTAGAGACTAGTTTTACAGCACTAATTGCTTTTCAACTAGTCCTAAAAATGTCATTTGTAAACTAGGGCCAGAATTTGAAGACATGGGGGGCAGCATAACACCAGAAACTGACAACTGCTGCTCTTTGATCACTATCCTTGGCTGTAGCTTGCTACTATTAGCTAATTAGCTCATGGTTCAGTTATTTATGGAAAAGAACATGGGTGTGTCTGAAAACACGGCAGAAACACATATTAATACAGTTTTTTGTTCATATTGCTAACAACTTACTTTATGATAATAACCACCCTGAGGACAGTTTATCCTTTATCTTAATTACCCTATATCACTGTGCACATCACACCACACTACACTATTCAGGCAGCTTTGGTTTGTTTCAAAGACAATTTATTGGCAGTTGATAAAGACAGAAAGATGAATGGAATTAGACTGAGCCGAGGCCTTTGTGTGAACAAAAAGATGTGCCATGAGACTGCAAATTTGTAAAAAGGAGCACTCTGTAGCTTTGTTGAAGAAATGTTAATGAGAAGAGAAAGATCTTCATTGGCTGATTTTTTTCTGCCTAAACAAACTAACAAACTCTCTTTGTTCTCATGACTGAATAAACTGAATAAACAAACTGACCTGAAAGGACAACACAATTTATACTGTTTGACTTTGTTTATATGCGGCAGACCCTGCCACCTTTCTAGCTTCAAACAGTGTTCTGGGACCTTTTATTTTTTTATTACCTCAATAATATTGTAAATAGTTACATTTTGAGTTTGAATTTCTTCTCCAAAACTACATAGTGCCCCTTTAAGTGTGACTTCAGGAAGGATCCTGCTGTTTCATGTGAGTGGGAAAGATTTACTTTGGACTTGAGCTGAGGCAGAGTCAAGTACTGATCCCTCTGAAGCAGCAGAACGAGGTCTTTGTAAATGGAGCGCTGCACTGAAATCAAAGAACAAATGCAAAAGACTTTACTCACATCAAGTAGCAGAAAAATCTGAAAAGATGTCTATCAGTCTCAATGAAAAATAAGAGCCTGAAATGGAACAGAGCAGTGGGGAGTTTCAAGGGTTCTGATAGCTGCTCAGATGTGAAGTGGCATTCTTAGAAAAATGAGATTCTGTGTCTGGCAAAAACTGTAGATGGGATATTGAATGAAAGCTGGATGCTGGCACCTTTTCTATGTTCCAGAATTCAATACCAAAATATTGTAGGAAACATGTCAGGATTTTTTTTTTTTTTAAAGCCATGATTCTAATAAATTAAAGCTTTGACAGAGCGAAGGTGTACTCAGGTTACGCTTTGTCAATCTCAAATGCTTACAATTGCAATTAAATCTTAAATGTCTTGTCTGTTTCTTACCTGAGTCACCAAGAACCACCACAAACTTGTTGTACAGAAGCTGCCAGGCTTGGCTCTGCTTTACATATGGCCTCATAGCTGCACAGGACTGTTACAGGACTGATGGAGGGGGAAGGGAGGAGACAGTCTGAAGGTAATACACAGACTTAACATCATTTTCACATTTTACCTTGAATGAGGTGGTTTCAATGTGGTTCAATGATGACTACAGTTGGCACCACACTCCATTAAAATACATGTAAATTAAAAATAGACATCACCTGGAAATGTGTTATGATACAGTACATTTTTTAGGATATATACTTAGTGATAATTTAGATTTTCTAGCTATTTTTACAGGATAACACGATTAAAAAATGCGTCAATTAAACGCAACAGATTGGAAGTTGACATGGCTCCACCTGAAACTCTTCAGGACCCTGTATGCCACGGTTCACGTAACATTACAACACATATAGCAACTTGCAGAATACCTTACAATGCTCAGTGCCCGTCAGTTTCAATTTTAAATATATATTATAAGTTTTAGTGCGACAACACAACCTGAACTCCTACCTGACACCTGCCTGCTTGCTCTGTACGGGCAGCAGTGAGGATCAAACATCAGCCTGCTGCGCGCCAAAAAACCTCTTCAACCTCGTCAGGTTTGAGTGACTACTCTGCCGAAACTCCGTTCAAAAATGTGTCAATTAAGGGATGCGACACATTGGAAACTGTCTAAATCATGTCGCGGTGACTTGTTTGTTTGCGTGAAAACTAGGCTGCACTGAGGAACTAAACGGCTGTTCTTAATTTACCAAAAGTGCAGAGTAATGTCGCCTGTACACAGCTTTTAAAGTAAGTTAAGTAGTAAAACACATTGATCTCACCTCATAAGCTGCAGGTGAGGACTCTCTTGTGACTGTGGCTCGTGCTCTGTCGTTCCCAAAACAATGAAACCTGATCAGATGAGACAGACAGCTCAGTAATTATTAGCTAAGATCTCTTGGTACTCTCCTCTTCTCACCGCCGATAAACCGTAATGCCATACATGGCCGCTAGGGGCGTTACTTTCAAACTACTGTAAACAAATATTTCTAGTGTTCCATTTTTTTTTTTTTACTTATTTAGATTAAAAAAACATTTAATCTGTTCACTGTAATCAGATATTCAAAATGAACTGCCACTTCATTTCAACTCAGTCATTTGGACTGATATGGAGTTGGGATGGAGCTTTTTTCACAGCAGACATAGGGAAAGTGCAGGTGTTAATGACATTATTAGTGATGGTTCTGTTAAATTCAAGTGACCCAGTAAACCATGACAGTGAGAGCATGCACAGTAATAGCCCCCTGAAACCAAGGCAATCAATGAGATTATTTAAACCTGTGTGTAAACTGACAGTGACGTCAGATCTGTCAACGTACAAATGAAATGTTATGACTGTAACTTCTCTTCTCTGGAGGAGAGGAATGAAGTATGAAGAAGATGTTTCTTTATTGGTCACATCCAACCGTACATACTGAAATTTGTTCTGTGTATTTAACCATCCCTGATGAGCAGTGGACAGCCACTGTGTGGTGCCTGGGTCCAACTCCAGCTTTAAGCCAGACAACACACATGTAACCTTGGATCCATCCCAAGCGACCTGGACCTCCTTTCAGGAGACAAAGCAAGAAGCAGTGCAGTTAGTTGGTGATGGCCCAAACTCTGACCCAGTCAGTACCACTACTGTTAAAGATATACATCACCTGTCATCATGCCTCCCCTCAAATATTTTGTTACAGTGGTTTGGGGTGTAAGATCATAGAAATACAGGAATATTATCTGAACTACAGGCAGCAGTGTGTCTCTATGATCCTCTAGCTCTTCTCACGACTTTCTACTTTGATCATGAAGGTGACACTACTCCATAACAGGCTTCAATATCTAGAATCAAATATTATATTGTCGGAGAATATTTTATATCAAAGCTGAAACGGATAGAGGCGTGTGGCTGAGATCCAGTTTTTAAGGTGTAAGTGAGATGTCCTCATACCACTCCCATAAATATGTAAGGATAATGCCCAACAAGGTGTCCATTATCAGGAATTACATGGAGGCCTGAACTGTCCGACACACAATCCCAACCCTAACTCTGAGGCAGCTCCACTCTGATGTGTCAGGCCATCTCAGCCTTGGGTTAACTGCTCAGAGAGTCTTCTTTGGTGGTGTCATTGTCGGCCAAAGCCTTGTAGCAAAGCAGATGAACAAGTCTGTAGCAGCTTCATCTTTGGTTTGATGTGTAGCTCTGAAGCATTATCAGAGCGGAGGATTTTCAAATTGGATATTGTCGTGTGTCCAACATAACACTTTTGAACTGAACTGGTTTCTATCTGAAGCTTACATAAAAGCCGTTAGCCATTAGGCTGCTGAATCAATGAGCCACTACAACATTAACACCATTTATGCAGACCAAAAGGTGATATCAAAGAGCAAAATGATTCCTCCTGAAATGATGGAGCAGAGGCTGAATGATGTTGAACTCATCTTACTGTGGAGTAACAAGGTTGCAAAGGGGGGCAGCTGGTCTCACTACAAATAATACTTGACTGCCTGCGGGTCACATGAGGGGCCCCCTGGTTATTCTTGACATTTTACTGGCCAGATTACCATGAAATGCAATTCATGCTCTGCGGATGATGAAAGTTTTTCATGACCCCAAACCTTCCATCCAGCCCAGCCACCACAATATAATGTTTGCAGTTAAAGTTCCTGCAAATGACAGATGTGTTTAAGGTTGACGTGTCCCAAACATGGCATATCACGTCCACATGATATTGGCCAGCTGTTGCAGCCAGCAAGAGGTGGACAGGAAGGTGGTGGCGTCATTACAACAAGGCTGCCAACTGGCCAACTGGAGGTTGAGTCACACCACTGGCTACCTGGAGATACATCTAGGTCTAGTGTGCTTTTTAAAGGAGACATGCAGACATTTCCAGCAGTTTTAGTGGCGACCAGAACCTGCCATTCTTCACGGGAGGTAAGACTATCTCTATACGACCAAAACAGGTATTTTAAGCCAAACCATGGTGTTTTCCAAACCCTAACCCAGTGGTTATTGTGCTCAAACCTAAGCAGAGCTTGAGCAGAGTGTTGTGACAAAAGAGAAATAGAAAATTAAACCTTAATGGAAAGTTCCAACATAAAGAAACGTCCTGTTTTAACTTATCTGTGGTTCTGCAGAAACTTACTTGGCTAACATTTATTCTGGCGGTTGGGTTGTTTCATTTTGTGCCTACATCTAATGATGGCAGATGGGGAAACCGTGGTCACCGAGGTGTTTGGAGGTGTTGAGTAACACAACTAAACATTTTTTTTATCTTAAATATACTTAAACTTTCATCTCACTATGAAGCAAGCAATCTCTGTCTGTCTGTATGTATGTCACATATCTTGAGAACCAATTATTCAATCTATTTCACACTTGGCAGGTTTTTCGCTGAGGACCAGAGGAAATGCAGTGTCCAATTTGGTGCGATTTGACATGAAACACATTCAATACATTTTGAATAAACAGTGAACACCACTGTGTGCAGCAGTGTGGCTTCATGGCTTTGCAGATTGAAGCTGGGCTCACATGTGATCCCTCCCACGATCTTATGGAGAAGCAGACATAAACAAAATTCAGATTAGTGCGGTGCAACAACTGGCTGTAGCGCGTTGCAGTAAGAATCAAGATAAAAACAGCAGGTTAAAGGAGTGTGGATGAGTGGGGAGATGTGGAAAACAGAGACCCTTTAGAGGCTAGCTTGAAGAAGCTAAGCATGACAGAGGCTTACAGAACAGGGGCTAACTATGATGTCAGTACCTGGGCTCTCTATTACTGTTAACTCTAACACACTGTAGCAGCAACATGACCTGGCCGGCTGCTGTTTTTATAATCCCCACACTTCATTTATGTGGTTCACCAACTGAAGGCTAGCCTGAAGGCAGACATTAGCGTATTTATTCACCTCCCTCAGGCCTGTGGCTGCACAGTTAGATTTATAGATAGTGGTCTGGAAAAACTCAGCTCTTTTTATTTAGATCACGTCTGCTGTCTGGCGCAGAATCCACCCCACAGGTTTGTTTTGGCGCCGGGTGCACTAGTAATGGTCTAGGAAAACGTCTACATCGATATATCTCCCCACGAGGCCATTCCTCCTCGCTGTCCGATAGCGTTCCACTCGAACCATGGACTCTCCAAATGCATTAGTCTCCGGGGAGGAGAGAACTGCCTCTCGCAGATATCTCATTTCCAACAGAGTGGAATCCATTTAGAGCAGGTGAGAGTGGAGACTACCCATGATGTAAAGCCTTCATACTTGTTCATCAGCCAGGAACTATAGGATCATCAGGACACCACTGTGAGACAAAATGAGTCTGATTCTTTGTTTTCAAATGGGACACTGTCAGTAACATAATACGTAGAGCTCACTTAAAAACATGCATTTTCAGCCCTCAGTCCTCCAGTCCTGACTAAAGTCTTATATATCCCACTTCCTGATTTTATTCTTCATTGCACAGTTATATTACTCAAGAAGGATTATTGTTTCAAAGCTTTTTTCCACCCTTGAGCCAGATACTGAAAGCCTACAGCTCCTCACAGCTCACTGCCAATGGGACAAGTAGAACAGTGTGCTTCTCTGACACCTTCAGCTGGGTGCACTGCATTGAAAACAGCTATGTCTGTAATCTAGTAATTGATAATATATTACTTCTGTTTGTTAAATCATTACCACACTTTAATTTTTTTTATTTTTATGACATGATGACACAGGAAGAGGTTTTCTTTGGCAATGACCAGTAGAAGACAACAGCTGTTTCCTGTTACAGTAGGCTGGTTGTATGTCGAACACCCTTGCATGAAGCGGTAGTAAACCAAAGCCCCATTCACACTGCCCTTTCAGTGTGGGAATCATGCACTGATAATCCGCCACGCTGTCTTAGTGAAAGTTACAGATGCAGAGAGGAGGGACAGTTTTGCTGCGGCTCTGATCCGATCTCTGATCTGATCAGTTTGGCTACGGCGTCTGTGTGAATGGAAAAGCCAGAGGCGCAGATCAGGGGTGTGTCGGTCTGATGGTGTTCACAGTCTGACAGCTAAACAGATCCTTCACTCATCAAATAAAAGAGAAATGTCCCACACTTCAACCCACACAGCAACGTTACAGGACCAAACAACAGTGATGTGGTAACTGGTAGTGTCTTTGGCAACTTGTATGAGGACAAAATACTGCAGTTATACGTAGAAAAGTGTCTGTCATCCTGTCTGTCATCCTGTCTGTCCTACCGACTCTTCATCACATTTCTGCCCGAAAAACAGCATCTGTCCCCAGGTGGCTCCCTCTGTTGAATGGTGCTGATTATGAGACGTGATTCAGAGCAAAAAACTTGAACTCACCATGTTTTTTGTCTCCTTTCACTATTGTGTTGTTGTAGTTAACACGTTGAAAAAAAACACTCAGATGTCAGCGTCATGATGTGTACTGTCACGCCTCTTTTGGTTCCTCAGCTTGGTTCAGTGTGAACAAACAAAGGCGGCGTAAAGGCGAGCTTTTTTCCAGGAGATAATGTGGTGTCTCTGTGTGAAAGGGCTTGAGAATAATGTGAGTTTTATTTGTGTTGCAATCACACAATGCCCCAAAGTTATATTTGTTTTGGACACAACACTTCTGACCCCCCTGCCTGCACTTCCAAACTAACCTGCTGGTTTAACTTCACACCTTGCTGCAGTGATTTTAGATACTGGCATTCCAAATGCAAAAGAGGCATGAGGGCGTGACATGTAACATAACAGTATTGGCATCTAGTGTGACAAATAACAAACACATCCAGCAGCGCTTTCTAACATTTATCTACCATCCCTGCTAGAAGGTCCTCTGCCTGGAGGGTGAGGAGCTCATGGGGGAGCTGACCCCCCAATCTGCACACATTTTTAATTTCTGCTCTTCTTCGAGTCAGCTGCTGCTAGCTACTTTTTAAATCTTCTGCTGGTGGCTCATAAACATGGCATCTTATCAACACGTCACACCCCTGTATGTCCTGTAACAGTAGGCCTCATTTTTTGACAAGAAGTTGATTCGGCTCTGTTACTGCCTCCGCTGCTGGCTCAGAGTCAGAACAACAATGTCCTCCAGTTTCATCCTTGTTTGTTTTATACAGAATGGCGAGGCAGAATAACAGTTTGAACAGGCTGTGTTAAAGGGGCTGCTTTCACACCCAACAGTGATGATAGCTGTGATCGGAGGTTAAACAGCCTTGAAACTTTTACCACAGAGGGCAGCCAAACACTATCTTCTAGCCTGGTGTTAAGTTACTCTTTAATTGAGTCTGAGCACTTGGGAGGTAATGGAAACAGATGTTTCACAGGAAACTGATTGTCATGAACCCATTGTTCAGTGTAGAGAAGCACTGTTTGTGAATCTCAAGTTCAAGGTTTAAAACCTTCGCTCAAAGTCTTCTGCACTCTCAAATTCTCTAGTATTGTACTAAGATAAAGTTTGAGGACTCTCAAAAGAAAGCCTGGAAATTGAAGCAGTAGAGACTGAGATGTACCGACTTTTCATCTAGGCAGAATGTGCCAACCTCCAAAACAGTGGATCCTATGTTTCCCATAATGCCCAGAGTAGTATCTTCTTTAAACTTTATACCCTGAACTCATCATAATGACATCATCAGGGTTATTTTCCAAGAATTGATAAAGCTCCTTCAGAGACATTATACAACTGTTGCCACAGTGATACTCCTCATCGTTGGTAATTTCCTTGATGTCTAAATGATTCATTTGTGTTCTTTTGAAGACTTTGGGCTCAAGATGGCAGACTTAATTTTACAAATTGAGACATTAGTTGCAGTTGCTCATTAATATGCATCCTTTTCCTCCCTTTCAATCACATTCACAGGGTGTCATTATATATTAAAATCCATTAAATACTGTTCAAGCTAGAATGAAAAAAGACTTGATAAAAAAACTTGATAATAGTTTTGTAAAAATATTTTATGTAACAATTCAAAAGTCATAACACACAGCAAAAGACATTCAAATCAACATGAGCGACTGGGGTGTGTCCTGCAAGCCCCAAGCGTTCATCAAATCCTCCACCATGTAAACAGTGTTGAAAAGAAGCTGCTGTGTGGTTGGCTCTCTTTCCTCCTGATAGGCCTATGTATCTCCAGATTTGTATTTTAGACATTCCTCATACAATACAATAAATTATAAAACCTAAAAAGATAGAGGAGTTGACTTGTGGTAAACTAAACATGACATAAGACGGTTTTTAAGCGCTCTGGACACACCCCAGGTATGAAGAGACCTCTTTGGCACATAACACAAATCATAAAACGTGACATTAAACAAACTGTAAACAAAACAACGGTCATTACAAAATGCATTTTTCATACATAGACAGCATTAACAGATTAAAAAAACAAACAATAATCCTAAAAAATTGATTTGGCAAATGTGACCGCCCCCCAGCGATAACACTTGTCTCAGTCTGCAAGGCCTCCGTGCAAAACCGCGTCGTCGTGGTTAATGTTAGCGCGCTGGGAGGAGGAGGGCGGAAAGGGTCATAATTGAGGGGAGAGGAGGGAAAAGGTTTCATTTTTTGAAGTCTGAACCGGTATGAGACCTGTTTGTTCTTCCGTGACTCTGGTTTTAACTTTGTGTTTGTCCTCCTCTGGTATGTGCGACAGCTCTGTGGTTTACCAGCCAAAGTCTCTTTAGTGCAAATAAGCTGTCAGCTGCTGCCTCCTCGGAGGGCGGAGGGGGCAGGAGAAGGTCATTTTCGTGGTGGAGGAGAGGCTGTGTTTGGTTTGGCACCTGGGACCGGTCTGAAAGGAGAAGGGAAAAAAGAAGAGATTCTAGTTTGATCTTAAACTCATACAGCATACTGACTTGCTGATATTTTAGAATAAAGCTGGTGATATCTATAACAAAATTACAAGATACTAAATGAAGATGGTGAACATGGGACGCAGTGTAAAACATAAATAAATGAGAATAAAACAGTGGATGTGAAGGGGTATCCTCGAGAGGCCCGGTCAGTCATAAGGATGGAGGCGAGGTTCACCACTTTGTCAAACACATGATCGTATAAAGGAGATTACTACATGCAGAGAGACTGACAGCGGGGGGAACGCCAGGTCAGTTGTCCCTGGCCCTGAGTCATAGCAGAGCCCAAACGGGCCTTAAAATAATTTCTAACCATTAAATAATCTGCTGGAGGGACCTTTGGAGATCACCTTGTGCCCTGACTACACGGGCTGAGGAACACTTTGTAAAACTGTTAAATTGTAAAGAGAAAATTGAAAATGGCAATAGGGAAAAGACATCAGGGACACATAAGTGAAACATCACATTTGAGGATCAAAATGGGGAACAGTAAAGCTTTATTGTCAACACTTAAAAGCTTCAACAGAAAAAATGACATTAATTATGTTTCCTATTTGCATTACAAGTCTTTCATCAGAAGAGCTCTGCAATCTTTGTGATTGTAAGTTATTTACGTCATTTTAAGTAACTCACATTCAGCATTTACAATCTAACATTTATTTGTTTGTGATTTAACTTTAAACTTAAAAATGTTAATACTCTTAATGACAAGCCAGTGACAGTGTAATGAGTTCAGAAAGTACTGACAGACAGAGGAAATACAGAATAATGTAAGCATTAAAAGCAGGTATGTATGTTTTTATGAGATGACATACAAGTACGCCTGCATGTATGAATATTTTTATTCCAGGAAACAGAACATGATGTGACTGCTGTTTCACAGAATGACAACTAGGGTCCACCTAATTGGGATATGTCCACAGTGAACAGGGCCGGATTAGGTGTAGGGACAGATGCCTGGATGATGACATCAGTGTTGAGGGGTGGGGGGTGCTACTATGTGTTTTTGAATTTGAGGTAGTGTGTCCCCTCAGAGTTGCTGTAAGGCTGGAGTTGCTCATTAGCACACCACTGTAGTTGGCTGGCTGTATGGAGGAAGCTAAGCTACACAAACAACAACAGCACGATTGATAGAAACACACCAACAGCAGCCCGCAGGAAAGAAAAACCACTGCCACTAATGTAACCAAGCATCTATGGTTCACCTAACTGGGCACAGAGACGTGACGTTAGCGTGCTGAGCAGCAACAAACTTGTTCATTTCCTCTCCCACATGTCACAAACACCAACAACTCCTGCCTTACAGGCAACTCCGAGGGGACACACTCATTTTTCTGTGCTCTCTGGTGAGGACCTTTTAAATCACGGTGTTAAAGGTAAAGGGCTCAGGAGTTGAACACTGTCAGCCATTGGTGGTGGACGGTAGCATCGTCTATTGGGCCGACTCTAACGAGAATAAAATCATGCAGAAATTTCTCGGCATAAAACTGATCACAAGAACATTTTTTATTAGCACAGAGATATTGATTCTGAACCTGTTCTATTGCTTCCCATGCTCAGTTATACCCTACATTGAAAATAAAAATACAGGTTTTGCTGGGGATTTGTAAAGTCTGATTCAGGCTGCTTCTGCTCTGTCTCTCATAAAGTCTTTGAACCACACCAGCAGCTGGTGCTAAGTGTGAAATCTGACATGGGATCAGATCTGGTTACTGACAGACAAGAACCAGATGTAGAGACATTTTGATCCATCTGCAACTTTAGAGGAACATAGGAACCATAAAAACCTGAAGAACAATCACCCTAAGGTTTCCCTGCCTGACTTTTACTACATTTACAGACAAATTGTGTGGCACTAAAGCACAACTCTGCATCTGAAGACAGTGAGTACAAGCCTTCAGACTGGGCATCAAAAAATAATAAAAAATGAAAATTGATTGCTGATGAGGACCTGAGTCAATGCTTTGCACGGTTTGTAAACTTGGAGCGTTGCTGTGCCCACACCGACCCTGAACAGAAAACAACAGTGTGAGGCAGTATTTCTCACAAATAAAGCCTTTATATGTGGCTCATAAAAGGCCTTTCAAACAGGGCTGGAATTCTTGGATATGGAAAAAAAAACACAGGCAATAGCTGCTTTATGAACAAGATGCTTTTCATTATCTGTTACATAGCATCGACAAAAGGGACATAATCTCCGAGGTCAAATTAGACTGAGCAGTAACAAACAATGTTGAGTGATGCTTCAACAGCTGAAGATTCATGACGTAGTATGCACAGGGCTGGGAAGGATGTTATTGAAGAGAACAACCTTGAGGAGGTGGAGGAGATAATGCTGCTGCCTTACTCTTCTGTGTGTGTGTGTGTGTGTGTGTGTGTGTGTGTGTGTGTGTGTGTGTGTGTGTGTGTGTGTGTGTGTGTGTGTGTGGTAAGGAGGATCCACTAAAAGGAAAACTGAATGCTACTGACAAACAAAATAGCATGTTTGTAGGTCTTTCAAAAGTGTGTTTTAGAACAGGATTCACATCACAACAGTAAATCAGTTCTTCCAGCGGACAGACTGCTGCAGGAATGAGGCCTTGAACCCAGCAATAAATGACCTGATCTTTGCACTTGTGGTTCCCCCCCCGCTTGATCTTTGGACAGAAGAGACGCTTTTCTTCTGGAGTTTGTTAATTTAGTTTGGAGTCCTGACTGAACACTGGACTTTAGACAGAAACACAAACAGCATGATGCCGTGTAGACTTGATTCTAGACATTAATCACTGTGAACCTTTCAATTTAGGACCAATAGTTAAGTCATTAAACCGGCACCATGTTATCATGCGCACCAACAGTCCCAAACCACACTTCACTGGGCCTGACAAGGTTATTACTAACCTCCGGCTTCATCACTTTGAATGTGCATGCACCCCTGGGATATTTTATAGGACTTTATAAATGTTTAGTGGAGGAGTGCAGCAGGGCATCTCCTCCTTACTTAAAGTGATAGTTGGGGTCATTTGATGTGGGGTTGTACAAGCTACTTATCCCTTGTCAGTGTATTACCTGCAGTAGATGACCGTCAGTGGCTTTACTGTAAGTTTTTGAGCAACATATTAAAGGTCAAGGGTGAAGGACTTAGTGTCATCTAGCAGCGTTGTTACAGACTGCAACCAGCTGAATACCTCAGTGCCAGAGTTTGGTTTGGCAGTGCAACATGGTGGACTTTGTAGGGGAAAATTGCAGCAGTGTTTTTCGCTGTGTCAGCATTACTAGAAATGCAACTGTAGCAAGTAATTCACTTTCACTATGCTCATTCTTATTTTAAGGTGCTACAAATGACAGTATATCCAGCTATAAAAAAGCTTGAGAAGTTGGCAGTTAGAACTGAAGTACAGAGAGTTGTTGCAACAAAGCTGCTACAAGCTGCAAATCATCTCATTCCAAATCTTTGGTCTAAACAGGGCACAAGGTAATAAAAACAAAACGCTTCTCAGTTTCAGGTGATAATACACAGATGAAAACATAATCATGAATATTATATTTAATTTCAGTCCCTCAACTCCCTAAATCTTACACACTGGACCTGTACAAGAGGTGCATGTCTGAGAGGGGATCATGTTAGTGCAGCTTAACCTGCTAATGTTAATAGCTGTACAGAGCTTTTGAGTTGTTGTTAAACTGTTAACCTTATATAGTTACATACAATGAAATGACGTGATTGTCCTGTCACCTTTTCACCTCTTGCTCTGTGATACTAGTGACACATGTTTGAGCAGGAGAAGTTTAACTGCACCATGTCTGTGTGTGTGCCCACCTGAGAACTCTGAGAGGGGGGATGGCTGAGACTTTGCCCACGGGTTTGGGTCCCACTGCTGGGGGCATCATGACCAGCAGACCCGGGGAGGGCTTGGTCCGGGCCGGACTCACTGTGGGGGAGGCTCCTCTGGCTGGGCTGAGGGGGAGAGGCCTCTGAGGGGGGAAGGGAGATGGTCTGGGCTGCAGCTCAGACACTAACTAAAAGAGAACAAAGAGAAATATTGATTATTGACCTGTCGATTAGTCAACATTGAGATGCAACTGGACACCAGGACATAGCAAACAGATTAAGTATCAGCATGGTAATCAAGTAATCAAGAATTATGACACATTTGCACTTATATTGCCAAATGCTGTAGAATATACAGAGAAAAAGCAAAAAGAGAAACAAGACTGCATTATGAAAACAGAGAAGAAGGACGTCGTTCTAAGTGGAACCACCGCCAATCTGGAACACAACACTAAATCCCTCCCTACCCAGTAAAGAGGAGAACTCCATTCCAATTTCCGAACTGGACTGAATCCAGTACAGATCCAGTCTCTGGAATCTGTTCAGCTAGCTGATAAGAGGAACTTCTGTCCCACTTCACACAGGTAGGAGATTAAATGTAGCACTACAGCACAGCTCTGAGATCACATCACAAAGTAAACACATAAAATAGTGGATATTTGACACAAACAAAAAATAGCAATATGACTTGATCTAATTTAAAGGCATTTTACACTTCACAGAGAAGCACTGATGAGAGCAGTTTTGGTGGATAAGTCAATAAGAAAGCAATCTGATAACAAACATGCTGCAGTTTTATTTATTATTTCTTCAGGGTTCAGAGGAAATCTCTACAATTCATCTACAAAGTACTGTGACCGGAAAGTCCAACCGTTTTCTCATCAGCTCTGTTTATTTGGCAATTGCACTCAATTACATTTCTACATTAAGCAGCAGTCAAGAGCAATGTGAAGTTCCCTTAGAGCTGGGGTTTTCAGTCTGAATTAGCTATTAGCAGGTTCTGATTGCAATGTACCCATAGATGTACAGACACCTGTCACTAAATCACTTCAATACTGAAGAAAGGTTCTGCAGTAATAAGGAGCATATTTTTTCTGAGATTTGTAAAAATATGTGTATCATATTTGTGTGTTCAGAATTGACTGAGTAATGACTCTGAGAAGGATACATGTGCGACTGATGACTGATGAACCACACATTTGAACATTTACCAAACAAAAAAGCTTAGCTTGAACTATACAATCCAGGCATCTGTAAATGTGGAGGCACCTTTCTGATCAAATCCCTCATTAGGCTGATTCCTCGTCACACCTGTGCATACAGCATGGACAGACCAAACCCAATATGACCTGAACTCTCAGGATGTTATACAGATGTTGGTTCCATGTTAGGACTGAGCTCTACTGTAGGTAAAAAGCTTTGTTTTTACGCTAACCCTCAACCAGAAACCACTGCAGCAAAGGACCTAAAATTGTTAGCGTTGACTACTCAATAAATAGAAGAACCTGGCAGCTCTAGAAACACAATGTTTCACCTTGGCTATCCAACAAAATCTGTTTCAGAGTAAATATGGGGTGAAACAAATACAGTGGCAGGAGTCCTATTTATATGTGGTTCAGAAATTTGGCATCAAACCTCCATTTGGACTGGATTTCTTTCTATCAGGGGAGTGACTTTAACATTATCAGAGCTGGTCAGCAGGTTTAATCCCATTTGGAGTGCATATGTGTTTTTTTTCCTTTCTTACCCCAGTTAAAATTACAGTCACAAAAGTTTTCTGTTATTCTGTGGAGTTGCTCGGTCCTCCTTTCATTGTTTCATTGTTTTTAATTAATTTTTGTATGAATGTGGAGGAAGTCAAAAAATGCCTTTTCTATTCTAAAAGGGGGAAAGTTTAATTAATTTCATAACTGTCTGGTTGCCTAACAGCTTGGGTTGATGCCAGGCTGGCAACCAAAATTATGGAAATAAGATTGAGTTTTTACATTTTTAAATGGAGATGCCTAAACAGTAGTAGAACTATTCCCCCTACACTTACTATCAAAAGACAGCTGTACCTCTCTTAATGTGAAAAGAAGTTTATGTCATTTGTAGTCCCCTGTCTGGATGTTGATCCACATTCCTCAGGTCCATTCTGGTTTTACATTATGTTGCATGACTTTTACGTTATAGTTTTAAAATGAAACTATATTCAATTACAGTTAAGAAGTGGGTTAAAAAGGACATTACCAGTGGTGATCGTGTGGGGTTGAGAGGCAGAGGTTTCTTGGGAGGGCTGAGTCTCTGTGGGGTCTGGGGGGATTTGGGTGGGGCTGCTGGGGGCTTCCCAGCTGGCAGAGGTGGGCGTACCACCTTGAGGTCCCGGGGACCACCCTTGGGACTTGGAGCGGGTCTCAGAGGTCGTACAATGTTGACTGGCTGGGTACCATTGGGTGCAGGGCCTGGTCTGAGAGGCAGGACCTCTTTGCTGGTGTGAGGAAGCTAGGATCAGAGCAAAGACAAAATTAAGCAAAAGAAAAATGGCTTAAAAAAAGACATCAAACCAATTTCCAACACACAGTCTCGATCACAATCTGAGGACAGCTAGGTTCCAGTGTGATTTTAGCGTGATGCATGATGATGAAACTGTTCTGGTGAAAGCAGTAAATAACCTTAAGAATCGCAATTTATAAAAAAATGTATTCTTATTTTTGGCCTCTGATTCTGTGTGATCACAGCATTTAAATTCATAGGTTGCTGAATAAGTTCTAGGCCTGTTTCAGTGTTACCTATCAAATTGCAATTTTTTTTTTCAGTTTAAGGTTTTCACATCACAAAGAATATTTCATATGGAATGCATCAGGCTCTTTCCTGGGTCCATTGCTTTTTAGTCTACATATGTACAAGGTAATAGGGGTCATCATCAATATCTGCAGTACTGATTTTCATTGCTTTGCAGATGACACCCAATGTACCTATGAAGTCGTTGATCCTGATGACCTCAGTGCACTTTACTCCCTCAATTTTTTTTATTTCAACTGAAACAGGGCAAAGCAGAGTTCATGATTACTGTTCCAAATCAGCATAAAGAAAAATGGTGCCTACATGACACGCAGCAAAGGCTGGGACTCGAACCCAGGACCACATCAGATTCTGCTCTGATCTGTTTACTAACAGGAGGAGAGCTCAGAGATTACTTTTTAACTTTTGGGATTACAAAGTAGATTAATCTTCACTGAAATGTACTTTAGTTCATCAACGTAACGTTACAGAGAGGAGAGGGGGAAAAGAAGAGAGAGAACCAGAGTCTCTGCTGAGTGCTGAGTTTAGTCAGAGGCTGACCTAAATTCAAACACACAGACACACATCCTTGGTGTGTAACGTTGTTTGCTAGTTAACGTAGTAACATAGCTAAAGTAATATGGCTATTTGGTGCAAACAAAAACGGAGACAAAACTTCACTTCCCTGGAGGAAAACACACCATTTAATAACCACCACTGCTGCTGATGATAAACAAGGTAAGTGGCTCAGGCACAAATGTTCATGGACAAGGTCATTTGTGATGTTTTACCCATGTTAAGTTTAGTCTTTTTCTCCAACGTCCTTCCTCACTCTCTGACTGTTGGAGTCTTAGAACCTCCATCAGGCGGATGTGCAGGCAAACAAATGAAATGTTCCATTACCTTTAGTAAACGTGGATTTCTGTGGTTTTGCACATTGTTGGAAAAAATTGTGATAATGTAAGTACACAAACTAACAAACTATATGACAAAGGTCTAGTCATTTTAGACATTAAATGCAGAAATCTTACATATTCTGTCTTATATAAATAATACCTGAAGTTGTTTTTTACTTTACCATCCCTTTTTTAGCAATGAAGATTACGTTTTCAGAGGCTTTGAGAAGTTTTCTTCAACAATTACTAGACACAGACTTTGTGTAAAGCGAGTTGCTTTCCCTTAATTCCTCATAATAGCTTTTTCACTTGTATTAGTCAGGACACCAATCCTTGCCATTTGTCTCATGTGTCCATCCTTATCCTTCTTGTTTGTGTCTCCCTTCCTGCTCAATTTGTATCTCTTTCCTTGCCAATGACAAATGTACCCTGACCCTGAGCTGCCAACACATCCAATTAATAAAATGCCATAAAAACAAGGAAATAACGACATGATGAAATGATGCTGAAGGCACAGTGAACTATTGGAGAGGAGTTGTTGCGGACGTGGGAGGAGGCAGACTCTAAGTGGTCACACAATATAACAAGCTGCTGTAAAATGAGGCCATTTCATATGAAGGTCAACCTCATGGAAGCTCCATTATTCACAAAAACACAGCAAGAGAAACATCCACTCGCCCTCCTCCCATTCCCTCCCTCCCTTTTTTTCTTTCTTCAACACACACACATTCCACTCACCCCCTTGTGGCCGCTAGCTTTGTTTATTGGTCCAACCACCTTGAGGTGAAAGGCAGGATTCAGATGGCCGTTCTTCCCTTTCTCTACTGATGCCTCCAACCTGAGCAGAGAAATGAGGAAAGGCAAAGAATAAACCAGAGTCTGATGCCTGAAGGCTGTCCTGCTTCATCACTCTTCTAAAACTGTCATTGATTTTAGGGCCCCAGGTGGGAAAAGAGACAGAGGAGAAGTCAACATGAAGTTTCTCATCCAGCATGATGTGAGAGGAAATGAGGAGGTGAGGGATAAAGCTGAAAACACAACACTGACATATTATCACCTCATACATAAAGTTGATACATTAACAAACGGTTGCCCATTTACACAACCAGCACACACAGAGAAACATTAGCATGTTATCTTTTAAATGCTCCACTTTGTTCACCAGCTGCTGACCTACACTGGGTTTATCAGAGCTTTCTCATTGAAACAGCTGCCTGCTGGTGCGAGGAACAAGGGTGATGAAAGCAGTGAGCATGAACCCAGTCAGTCAAGGTTTTAGTTTACTTTCATCGACCTCTGACCGGTTTTTACCATAAATCCAAAACACTGAGCTAAAAGATGCCGAAACACTCTGTAGAGCTGAGCAGAGCTGCAGAGTTGATGATAAGTCCCTTCTGTTTGGTCGCTATGAACAACAGTGTTTCGGCATCTTTTAGCTCAGTGTTTTGGATTTATGGTAAAAACCGGTCAGAGGTCGATGAAAGTAAACTAAAACCTATAACATCTTTTTTTCATATAAAAATTGGGGATGGATGATTATCGGCGAGGCTGATTGTCTGGGCCAATATTCATCATGTTTCTTATTATCTGTATCAGTGTTTTTTGTGTCTGACTGCAGATGAAATACATTTAAAATGTGCTGCTTTGGTTCTGAAGCAGCATTCTTTCTCTGTCTATGGTCTTACTCAGTGTACCGCCCATAACACTACCTGATTGGTTACATGTCACAAATAATAGCCTATCAACACTGAACAATCTGAATCTGCAAAGTAAATAGTTACTAAGGTTATCAAATGTAAAGTACCTTAAAAATGGTACTTAAATACAATACAATACTTAAATACAACTACTACTGTAGTTACTTACAATCCATCACTGTTTATTCTAAATGTTGACACTTAGGATTTTTATTTTTACAGCAAATGTATATCAGTTCCAATATCAGCTATTAGTCTCCTTGATTGGTATTAGCCCTTAAAACACCATATCGGTTGATCCCTAATAAACCTTTTCTGTAGTGCAGATTTAAAAGTCATCATGTTACCTCTCAGATGCTATGTACACCAATCAGCCACAACATTAAAACCACTGACAGGTGAAGTGAACATTGATCATCTCGCTACAGTGCAATGCTCTGCTAAGAAACCTTGGGTCCTGGCATTCATGTGGATGCCACTTGACACAAACCACCCAAACACTGCTGCAGACCCCACCATGGCAACATCACTCCCCAATGATAGTGGCCCCCCAGCAGGACAATGGGCCCTGAGACACTATAAAACTGCTCAGGAATGGCAGAACATGACAAAAGAACTCAAGGCGTCGACCTGGCCAAACTCCGCAGATCCCAATCTGACTGAACATCTGTGAAAAGTGCCAGAACAAGTCTGATCCAGGGAGGCCCCACCTCACAACGCACAGGACACCTGCAGAGGTCCCGTGTCTAATGCTGCATTCCATTGAACTTGGAAAAGTCAAAAACTCAAGATGGGCAGTAGTTGTAGTTGCCGTTTTCATTTCCACTCAGTTGATTCATGCTTGATAGAAGACTTTGCGACCATGTGGTACTAGCCTACTCCTCC